>NC_133933.1:97074174-97674353 GCF_031877795.1 Strix aluco | reverse complement strand
ATCAGCTGTGTCTCTTCTTTATAATTGTATTCTGATCATTTCTTGTGGTTTTGGCTTTCTGGAAGTTAAAAACAGGTGGTGCTTTTGACTATTTTATTTTCTTTGTTCAAGACATTTCTCAGAAGACATGTCTCTTCGGTGTAATCCCTGGATTGCACTCTGTCTTCCATCTCAAAATCTAACTCAGCAGGCCCAACACTCCTTCCAGTTCTGGCCAGGGACTAAAAAGAAAAACAGTTTCTCTGAAGATAATGTCTTCTTGATTTATTCAAAGGACTTCCACAATCAGAGAAATCTATTAAAATAAAACATACTGCATACATCAGTATAACCTAAACCTTTTATTCTCTTGCAAATTATAACAGATTCCATTCAACGTGGTTGTCCGTCACTGGACAGCAAGGTACTTACAGACATGCTGCAGTTTCTGCCTCAGCTAGCATCTTCCTCTCAAAGGTTAGTTTACATCAGCTAAAAATCTGATTTTTTTTTTTTTTTTTTTTTTTTTTTAAATCTCAACACTCTGAACTGTATCAAAAAGTTACTGGACTGTCACTTGGAAGCTAACTCTTCATGAATTCAGGTTATAGCCTGGACTATGTCTTACATATATAGTGTGTTGCTTTCTTGCTTATTTCTCTAGAGCCCATTATTGAAAAGTATGTCTAATTTTTCTGGAAATTAACATAAGTAGGTATAGCATAGCATGTCCATCTTTATAAGAAATTCATGTATTTACAAAAAAGTTACAGTTTAATCCTACAGTCTCCTCATTTTTACTTTTGCAGGCCTCAGCTTTACAAAGGTTTAGACAAACATTTCACATTAGTAATTAGAAGCCAACATGTACTATTATGCACTTACTAGCAATTCTACACATTTCAAAAAATGGTGAAAATATTTCCAAGGTTTTTGTTATATGCTACATGCACTTGGAAATAAAGGTACTCAGCTTCTGTTGGCTTTGGGGAGAGCCACAGGTTAGTGGTTTAAGACACCACTGCACAGTGTCTTGCATAGAATTCCTTAACAGTTGTGCCAGTTTTTAGTGTTGAAGTCAGTTAGTGATTAGCAGTAGTAGCTAAGGAGACCTGAGGAATCCCTTTCACCAAACATATTTGGAAAAGAATCTCTCAGACAAATATATACCACAGCTGACAAAGGCTCCTCTGCACAGACTAGAAAACATTGATCTGCTCAATCACAAATTCCATCTGATGAGCTATGCTCAATTAACTAATAGAAATTTTAAAAGGTTGGATGTAGTCTATAGAGAAATTTTTTCTCTTTCCAAATAAGTTTCCATATCCACCAATGGCTTGAATCCATTGAAAATCACTCCAAAAGCCAAATGGCTGACATCACTCCTCTGCCGAAAACTCACAAAGAATTTTTGGCTTGACACTGAGTCATGTACACTATGGAAAACTTTGACCTAGAAAATTATCTAGGTGCAGTGAACTAAAAATAAAAAAACTTTTCAAACTCTCATCTTGTTGCAGCCTTACCTGATAAGTTGTGCAAAGCTCCTAAGTAAGAGGAGAGGGAGAAAAAAAGGTAGGAAACGGACTAGTTTCTTCAGCAAAAAACATTGCTTTAGAATCTCAACCTGAGATCCAACTTTCTGTAAATATATAGCATAGAGCAATAGATGAAACATGTATGTGCTGAAGATTAATTTGCACTCTTAGTAGCATTTTCATTAGAAACAGTTTTATCCAAGCTATCCAACTAAACACATTTGCATTGACATAGCAAAGAGTTGGAAGAATTTCAGGAAGCTCAACATGTCACAAGAAGTGGTAGAGATGATGAAGGCATCTTTTCTTCTGAAATAATAAACTCATTGTTTCAGTTTTGTGCTACAGTACTTTAAGTTTGGAGGCATCTTCATCTTTCAATATGTGTAAAACAAGTTAACAATAATTTGTAGTTCCCAAAGAATTCATGGCATTTTCTGTATGAGAAGACATGAGAGCTGTAGGATGAGAAATAGTGTGCACAGTTAACTAGTTACTGATGAGGACTCCAAAAATATTTTGGAAGTCTGGCAGATATGCTCTAAACAAACAAAAAAAAATCCCTAAAGATAATCTCACAGCAGTACAGTTTGATATAGCACAACTGGAAGGAATGAATACTAGCAATTTAAAATTACACTAGACTCATTTAGAATCTCTCATGTACTTGATCAACACGTAAAAGTCAAAGGGTGCTTAACATGGTAATGTACTGAAAAGAATCCAGGTCTAAGCTGACAACACACTGTAAGCAAAAATGGTGGTCAGGAGAACATGTAGTTACACTAACACAGCGTCCTGGTTTCTGACACACAGACTCTCTTCAAATTCACCAACTCTCTTAATTTAGCCCAGTGTTTCAAAGCAGTATCAAAATTTTCCTTGCCTCAAGACAATAAGAATATTTAAGAAAATATCCTCTGACTTTAACTGCTTTTTATTTTTTAATTATGTAACTCAAGACATGTACAAATCTATTAATTGCTAATTGTCTTCGACTTGAATATCATTACGAGTGTAGTTGCCAGCTAAACCATAAAATTCAATGCGGTTTGTGAAAGCTATTATGTACTTTCATTATTTGTTTTCCTTTTGTGTTCTATATACTACTAAAATTTGAAATTGTCATTAAAGAGATAAATTTTGAAAGATGACAAACACATTCCTTGAAAGAGCCAGAAGAGACTAGTAATCTCATTTTAAAAATAGTAAAACTATCTACTCATTTTGGTAAATCCAGTATCGGATATCAAGTGGTCACCAACTTTTATCCTAGTAGAGCCACAAAGAATTTTTGATCAGTTTAAACTCAGTTGAACAGCTGTTATTGTCAGACTTTTATCCTGAATTCAATATGAACTCAATCCTAATCCAGCACAACATTTTAAAGCAATACACAAACAAATGTCTTTCCTCCTTGTAACTGAGGATACTTTTTCATGTTATTTTTTTGTTTTTCATATGGAGGTCTGATACATTTTAAAATCATAACATGAACCAAAATAATCAAAAATACTTTATGGCACCTATCAGCTAGTTATTATTTCATTCCCATCATAAAATACCATATACTTCTTTTTCTTTCTTTCTCTCTCCCTAGTGATTAAACTGTAGGCAAAGAAAAAATGAACTGGTGCGATAGTACTATATTTTTTTGATACAGGGAAAAACATTCTGAGAAATGTAGCACAAGTGCAGGAAAAGAAACAGAAAGCTGATTACTGCATAGTCACAAAGTTAGCAAAGGACCTTCTCCTGTAGATGCAGAACCAATTTTCAAGCCAGAAAAGTTTCAGCACAAATTTACTTAATGTTCCAGTGAGCATATTCAAGAGGCATTCCTCACATCTTGGAATTTGGCTTCCTGGAAATTTCCTCCTTCAGTGTTAAGGCCTATTGCTTTCTATCCGTCTTCACAGGAATGCAAAATTTGCTAAAAAGAAAAGATTTCTGTTTATTCATGTCACCAGGTAACAGAAACAACTTTCTTGTACTAGACTTGCATATTTACAGTTCATATCACGGTGCAAAACATTGTGAATTCTTAGGACCTTTTTGAAACATGAAGTACATTGATGTTAATGAGTGGGTGCAAGCGGCATAATAAGAATTATGGACTTAATACTTGTCCCCCACTTGTATGCAAGAATTATTCCACATTAATTGTAATAGTACTTTAACTTAGAAAAAGTGTCTTGCCATGCAACAGTTTATGCCTACATTGCCCCACAGATACAGGAAACTGATTTAGAAAAGGAAGACATTTATAATGAATACTTCTATATGTAAAAATAGGGCAGTCTTCTGATACTTGTGCTCTTCTTTAGTCAGACGGAGTTGACTGCAAGAATGGCAAGTGACTTTATGAGCTTCTGGCTACTCCAGGGACTGTGGAGACCCCCATGAATCTCAGAAAATTTCATGATGCAAGCCTGTGAGGACTTCCTTTCTCTTGGTCTTGTCTGTCCTTTCTCCCCAGGGAAGGGTGTTGAACACGCCCCTGATTTAGGGCATAAGGGTTTGGCTCTCCAACAAGTGACTGAATACAACCTACAGTCTTAAAGACTGAACTGAACTGAAAAGTTGCCAAGTAGTCAGAAGTGCACTTCCGAAACAGTCAACTTCTTTATTTGCCATTTACTTTCTCTTCCCAAAAAGGTTTCTTTGTAATATGCTCATCTGTGTACTCATAGCCTTCTGCTTCTTAGACTTTGGAAAGATCATACTGCTAGGCCATGTTTTAGTAAAGTGTCATATAAAAAGGCAAATGTAACCTCAAATCAAAAGTATGACAAATCTGATTCAAAAGCACCAGTAATAACTACACATGTCTCTGCACCAGTGGGAATTCACGTGTAAAATACTGCCCATAGCATAGCAGAGATACAGCTTTGTTGAGGGTATGAATGGCCACTAACCATGCCAAGGGCTGCCTTAAATCAGCAGGACTTTTGTACAATCTATTTAATCACAAATACCTTTAAACATAGTTTAAAGTAAATCTTTTTAAAATTCTGTACTTAAAACTTAGCCTAGATAGTACTCTATTGAGTACACATTTTGAAGTGTACTGAATTTCAGAAAAGGATCTTTTAAAGTCTCTGGTGCATTCTGTTGTAACAGAATTTTGATATTTTCAAAGCAAAATTTTCAACCCAACAAAAAACAATTGCCTCATGAAATATTCTGGAAATATGTTCTAAACAAACATGATTTTTAATAACATCTTCATGAATAAAGTACCAAATAATCTTAAGATAATATCTTTGCTGTCACACAAAAGGGGTATCTCTGACATACCCACATAAATTTTCTGTAAGTGTATGTATTTTTTGTTAAGTTTTATAAAAGAAATTTGCTCTGCCAAGAGGGAAAAAAAAGTACTTTTTTTCTTTATGCTGATCAACCTACCACTTATAAGAAGTTTTCCTCACTGGAAAATACTTCTAATGGTGTCCAAGGTCAAAGAGAAATTGCCATTTGATGGGTGTTTGGTAGGCTGTGTGAAAGGAATCCCCAATCTCAGTTTAGTTCCCAGTCAACAAATGTCCAACACAGCTGTCATTAATTGGCATTCTCCTTGGCAGCCTCTGCAGAGAGGATAAAGGCTAATGTACGTGGAAGCTGACCCATTTTCTGACTTTATTAGTAGTTCTGCAGAACAGGCTTGTCAGTGTGAGGAGGTGAACACTGGTTCTTACTGCTGTTGCTGAGGCTGTAGGCTTTCTTTGGATAAATAAACTCAGTTTCCAAAGCTCCCAGTCTGGCATCTTTCATACATGCTAAAACCCAGTGAAAAAGAAATATTCATAAAAATAGTAATTTGATGATATACTGTTTGAAATAAAACATATTAGCACTGGTGCTGAGAAGGCTATATCTGTTAAGTTTCTTTCCAGAAAACTATTTGTTAACTGTTCCTGTTTCTTTTTCCAATAATATTGTCAAGTAGATATGGACATCTTCTGTCAAATGCTAATTCTCATTCTGTTATTCAGCTGTCTGTAATTTCTAACACTCTCAACCATGCTGATTTTCCAGGCAACATTTATTGAACTTGATAAACACTGGGCAATGTCGTTGTAGGCTAACCCATAATAAAGTACTACCTCTTATCTGTGCTACCCCATATGCCCATTCATTTTCTACATTCGCTTTTCTGTAATAGACAAAGTTTTCAGTACCACTGATGAGCCTGTTTGTAAGAAAAAGCAACCTATACTCCCTTCTGCTCCTACTTCAGACAATTTGCTAGCTATGCCCCAACAAACAGCAAACTATTTATCACAGGGAAGGATAAAAGAGAAAGGAGAGATGCTAGCTTTTCGGGTTTTAAATACAGTTTACAATCACAGTATTACAGAATATTCATCCTCTAGCTTGCAAACTGAGCTAGTTTAAAATGGAAAAAAAAAGTGGAATATGGAAACCAAGAGAAATTAAGAGCAAAACACAGTGATGTAATTTCTTCCATGCATACTTGTACTTTAAACTGTGACACTATTGTTTTTGCTTGTTACAAAAATCCTAAACTGAATATAAAACTCTACCCATTCACCAAGCAGCTGTTGATATCACAGTCTAGAAGGAAAAATTAATTTATTGAATGCAAAGGACTATATTTTCTTACTAGATTTCTATGTTTGATGAGCCTGAAGGACTTACATTCATTTATTAGGAGGCATATACATCAGTGCAAATAAGACATAGATGTTGCGCAAAAGAATGTTTAGTGTTCCTTTCTAATCCAATTTTTTCTCTTTGAAGACACCTTTTGAACTTAAAAGAATTTGTTTCCATTTCCTTTTACATGAGGTTTGATTCCAACTTTGCAAGTTTTAATTTTATAACAATCTCTTTGTCTTAAATCAGCTTCTGAATTGGATATATTCATTTTCCTTTTTCTCACCAAGCAGACAAGTATAAAACTCTCCAAGTTTTTATTAAAAGCATTTTCTTTCTGTTTTTAACATAGTTGTACGGCTTTTAACATTCATGTACGCTTTGGGCCATCAAGGCTGTTTTTCATTGCTCTAAATGTGCTTGTTTATTTACCCTTTTAATAGTTTGACATTTGATGTGTTGAATTTTCTCTATGGAAAAACATTAAAGGGAAACTACTCACAGTACATTACTCTTGCATATTTTTCCCTCATAAAGCAGATTTTCATGCACAGCAGTCCTCTTGATAAGGTGGAGTCCATTAAGTGCAGCATACAGATAGATGTTTTTAACCACTGTCATACCACAAGGCAATACTCAAGGACAGGGTAACTGATCACAGGTCATCCACTCCAATCTCTTGTAAATTTGTCTTTTAAGACTGTTCTATTTGAGTGCCCCATAAGTACATGTTTTCAACTTAAAATGAATCACTAGTCAGGACAACGTATCAAACCAGCTGAAATAAGATTGATAACCTTTTCCAGCTGGAATGGATGGATGAAATATATGCCAAACCACAGCACGTGTGTTTTTTCCTCTTTGGTAAACACAGGAGTTTTATTACTATTTTATCAGGTTGCATGAGAGTTATGAAAACAAGCAAACAGAATTGATCTTCATTGTATGAATAGATATGAAACAACTGAGTCTCATCTAAGCATGAACACTCTCAATCCAAAAGATTTTATGTGTGCCAATTATAAGAACCTACATGTCAAAAACTGTATGTCTGATCATCTTTCCTGTAACATACCTGTTAAGAAAGATTCATAAAAGTATCATTTGGAGTAACTGAGCATTTACATACATGCTCCCTAGCTTTCTATCTCTCTGTCTCTCTTTTTCTCTTTAGCCTCAAAGCTAAGAGGTTATGTAGTGCTCCATGACAACAGCAAGTTGCCATAATTATAGATGAATGTCACAGAGGAGACAGTGAGAAAATTAGACAGGAAAAGGGATGACACCAGCATTTTCAAAGAGCAAGTTCCATGTACCCCATCTAGGTCTGTCATTTGCCCTTCATACTTTGAACTGGTTGAGGTTTTTTTCTTACAGTTTTCTCAAACTTTCCGGTTGCTTTACTTTCAATGGTTGCAGCTTCAAAAGCAAGCTTTCACCACATCCATACTTCTGCTCCAAATATGATTTTCAAGAAGGAAAACAGGGTCTAACCGATTTTCTCCAGTTTTGTGTTTTCTGGGAATGGTCAATGCAAAATGTTTTCCCATTGCAGAGGTGCAGCCCAGGACCCTCTGCCTTTCTATTGCTGGTATACTAGCTGAAGTATTCTTGTTCCTATTACTTTCATTACCTGTCATTTTCTTTTGATGGCCAGAGCTGTCCACTATTTTAGATGCATAATCACTGGTATCTTCTTGACAATTTAACCTGTATTTGAAACTACCAGAGGCCTTGACTACACAATGAGTTGCACAGCTTAACCTACAGTATCATTTAAAATAGTTTTACTCATGTACATCTACCTACAAGCCAGACTCAGATTTGTCCTGCCTATCTTTACAGTTCTTGCATGTGCTGAATCACTATCTGGTGATGTTGACCTCTTCCCAGTGGTTGAAGAAGGTAATTAGACATTTATCTAGATGTTTCCATTAACTTTCAAAAGTAAGACAAGATGAATTCAAACATCTCATTAGATTGAGACCAGTCTATTTCCACTGAATTTACATCAGCTTCTAAAATTAATTTCAGCATCCTTATCTAGGGGGTTGTACTGGGTTTGTACCAGATTTGTAAAAACATTTTTTAAAAAAAATGCACATTGCTGTACCTTTACAGACCAAAAAGACCAACCTTAAAATATTTCTTAACACATTTCACAGAAACAAAAATTAGGGAATAAGGAAAAAACCATTTCTGTCATTCCATCACAACGCATGTATTGAACTCTTAACACTAGTGATTTCAATATTATAATAACAAAACAAGTCTGCTTCTAAGGTGTTGAAATATCCTCTTCCACACTGGGAGAACAATACAGGATTTTACAAAGTAGGCATCTGCCCATTTTGAACATTGTTTTCCTTCTTATTTGAAAGTAAAGCTACCCCAGTTATCTAAAGGATTTGTTTTTTAAGCAGACTCTCCTCCTGTAGTGTTGAAATTGTTCAGGTTATAGAAGAAAGTATCCTAGTTCCACATTGATATTAGCAGAGTTGATGAGATGATTGATGGTACGATTATGCTAACCAGAGATCTAGACATTCTTTCCAAGTCACCAGCAATGGAGTTATCATACCTGAACCACTCAGTGGACCAACTCAGCCAAGATACATTTTATGAGATGGAAATCAAAATTCTTGAGAATTCAGACAGTAATTCAACAACTTGTTACAAATAAGTAGAGTTACTTAACATCATAGCATCCAAGACTAATGGTGATCCAGCCCATTCAAAACTCCAGTCCTTCTGCTAGTGGCCAGTAGAACATGGCATCATGATCTGAATGCACTTTGGTGAGGAATAATAAAGCAGTACTTATTTCAGGTTTAGGAACTAAACATACCACAGAAACATCCTCATGGTTTACTGGAAACTGTATGAAACAGGTATTACAGTGAAATGAAGGAGTTACCCAGCTGCTGAAAATTAGACACATGAATTTCCCACAATTTATAGTAATAACTTGTAGATATGCCACTCAAACTATATTTCTGTCAGATCTCATAAATTCAGCAGGATTGGGTCTGGTTAGCAACAGAATCAGAAATTTCAAAGGAGTATCATGCATATAGCATGAAGCAAGGCTGACAAGTCAGTCAACAACTCTTTTCCCTTTAATCTATAATGACACAAGGTCTCTCAATGCGTAATGGGCCATCGTGCTGAGTTGGTAACATCTGAAGGAGAGAGATTTTAATTCAAATAAGCAAATTCTGTTTTCTTGGCTCAGTTTCAACTGGATATAATATTTTTCTTCACATCCTGCTCTCTGACTAACTCCTGTCAAGTGCTGAAACACATTATGAAGTGGTTGCAGTGCTTAACCCCAGAGGTAGCCTGAATATCCACAGGCACTCTGCATTTGTTAAATTACCTACATTTTTACAAAAATGGAACAAATGACCAGATAAAGTTGCATATCATTTGACTGATACAATTTTAAACTGAGTCCAGCCATGAACATTTGCTATTAAATTAGCTACCTACCACAATGTTCCTTCAGGCACATTGTAAATCTCATCATATAGTTCAGCTTAAATTTTTTCTTCACTGCTGATTTAGGAAAATCTGTTTGGTATTGATACTACCTATACTGTACTATCATCTACCTTTGATCATCCAGTTCCTTTAAAAATATGACTGTTCTATGAATCACAGGATCCCCTTTTCTGTAAATCACAAGGTTTTTGGTGGGCAGCCCATAAACTCAGAACATGAAGTCATGCTTCACATCTCTGTATCAACAAATGTTGACCATATCCTACAGAACTGAAACAGGTTCTTTTCTACAAGGGACATTTTTTTTCATTAAGAAGGAAGCAGAGTACGGCAGAAAGGAAAGAGTAAGCACATGAAGAGCTAGAACTGGCATATAATATCTTTTTGTCCTTCACAGAATCATTACTTCATGTTAGGACTGACATCACCAATACTCACTACCATTCAGTACGTGCTTAGGATAAGGAGACGTATCTGCCTATATGGTAAAGACAAAGAAGAGAAGTGTGCAAGTGTATGGCACAGAAAGAGAAAGAGTGTGCATGTGTGTGTGTGCTCACACACACATGCACATATGTGGGTGCATGTATGTGCTCTCGTTCACACATGCTGAATATATAACTGGTTAGCTGGGAATCTGTAATTTTCAAAGAATCTGATAAAAAGGGAACACTCACATAATGGGCAGGTTTAGTACTTGAGAATTCATTTCTGATCAGTGAAGAATCTACATCTTACATAATTTATCATTTTTGTCAGTGGTAGGAACAAAATATGACAAGCTTGGTAAGTGCTGAAGAATAACCCAGTCACATTGGGTTTGTGACACAGGACATGCTGAATTGCTGGTAAACAGACACAGGCAACATTGCACAGTCACACAGAGATAGAAACCATGTTTATGGGATAGTAGATTCTACCCATGGTTGCAAACTATGTCTTTGAGAAATCCAGATGATGCTGGGGTATAAAGAATTAACATAATTCTTGCCTTTTTAAGCAAGAATGATTATAACATTTCAGCTCTCAACAGTGTACCAGCAGAGAGGCTACATTGCATCCACATCTGGCACAGGTGTGAGTCCACTTGGAATATTATGGACAGTTGGATGTCTGTATTGTTGTGGTTTAACCCTGGTAGACAGCTAAGCCACACATAGCCACTCACTCCCTCCCTAATGGGATGGTGGAGAGAATCAGAATGGAAAAAGTGTGAAAACTTATGTGTTGAGGTAAAGACAGTTAAATAGGTAAAGCAAAAGCTGAATGTGCAAACAAAGCAAAACAAGGAATTCATTTACTGCTTCCCATTGACAGACGGGTGTTCAGTCATCTCCAGGACAGCAGGGCTCCATCATTGTAATGGTTACTTGGGAAGACAAATGCCAGAACTCCGAATGTCCCCCCCTTCCTTCTCATCCTCTTCCTGAGCTTTTATTGCTGAGCATGATGTCACATGGTATGGGATATCCCCTTGGTCAGTTGGGGTCAGCTGTCCCACCTGTGTCCCCTTCCACCTTCTTGTGCATCCCCAGCCTACTCGCTGGTGGAGTGGTGTGAGAAGCAGAAAAGGCTTTGACACTGTTTAAGCACTGCTTAGTAATAACTAAAATATCCCTGTGTTATCAGTGCTGTTTTCATCACAAACCCAAAACATAACCCCTTGCCAGCTACTGTGAGGAAAATTAACTCTATCTCAGACAAAATCAGTATACATATTTAAGGAAAGTTGTTGATATGTAAAATTATTCAGGGAAAAGCCAGAAGAATGACTGGGGGATTGGAAACAATATTTTACAATGAAGAACTTGAAGACACCAATATATTTAGTTTAAGAGAAAGCTAGTGTCCCAGTTACAGCCATAAAAGCATTGATATGGAAAAACATTTTTCAATAAAGGATTCTTTGTAAGAGAAACTTGCAGCACCAGAACAGTCCTTGGATGGTAAAATTAGACAAATTCAGCTTAGGAAAAAGTCAGAGTCTTATTGAGGGACTTTTTTTTCTTTGAAGTTAATTTTTCAGAGTAATTTTTTACTAACAATTATAAGAGCCCTTGTGGAGAAGATAAGATGTATCACTGAAAGCCATGTTCTAGTTCAATGTAGAGAAGGCCTATGGTTTGAGTGATATAGAAGGTCAAATTAAATTACCAAAGTGATCCCTTCTGGCATTCTGGAAATGGCATCTTAGATTAAATCTTTCTAAAACTGAAGTTTCAAAAGTGTCCAATATCAACATTAAAGAAGAAAATATGGAAATATAATCTTTATTTATCTGCCACTTTACAATCCAGAGCCAAAGAACATGTGGCTGTGACTCTCCTATGCTTTGTTCATGAACTAGAGGCGGACATGAACATCTGCACTGCACATATTTTAGGGAGTTTTTTATTTGTTAATGTGTGATCATTTAAAAAGACCTTCCTGTAGACAGCTTTGTCTATCAGAAGATCAACAGTATTTCTAGTTATTTTTAAAAGAATTCAAAATAACAATCACAAGCCACAATGCAAAAACAGATCATGGAAAACAAAAAGAAATTAAATAGTATGCTTTAAATGCAATAGCAAAAGCAATATCCTACTTTTCTGATCTGATTAGACTGCACTGTAAAACCAAAAGGGATGTGAAGCTTCCAAAGCCAGCTATAATGTTTTTCTTTATTATATTCTGTATTGGAGTTTTATATCTAAATCAAGGATGCAGCATTTTATGACAGTAGTGACAACAGTAAAAACTGCATAATCAAATAATAGTTTAAGTGCCCTAATCTTTAAGGTAACAGAAACCATGTTCCATCTCAAGACATAAATATAATGCCAAACTTGCCTCTAAACAAAAGAATCTCCAGTAACAGTTTCTTTTTTATGATTCACCTTAAAGATGTAATGTGAGGCTGAGCTCCAGATATTCTACATGTAGGTATCTACATGTGCATTAGAACATGTGTGTTCCAGACCCCTAGAAATTTCTGACTTTAAGGTTATTGACTGAATCATACAAACACAGAATTACAGAGTACCAGGCTGGAAAGGACCTCAAGGATCACCTGGTTCAACCTTTCTTGGAAAAAACAACTCTTGGTCTAGACAAGATGGCCCAGCACCCTGTCCAGCCAAATCTTAAAATAAGCATCCAATGTTGGGGAATCCACCACTTCCCTGGGGAGATTATTCCAGTGGCTGATTGTTCTCATTGTGAAAAATTTTCTTCTTATGTCTAGTCGGAATCTTCCCAGGAGTAACTTGTGCCCAGACTGGCATCTAACTGCCTCACATCTCTCATAGATTTGCATCTGGCAGTTTAACATGGACGTATCAGACATTTTTCACATAGCATCTGAAATTACTCCAGAAGCCTAGGTGAGAGTAAACTGAAATTACAAGATTACATTATAGTTGCTGGAGACCTAGCATGCTACTCAGCCATCTAAACTTAGACAGATAGTACCATTTAACACTCCATAAAGTAACCTTAGTCATCTGCACGGTGTAGGCAGTTATGATACTGGGGATATATGGAACACCAAAACCGGCACCAGCTACCTCAGTTTGGACTGAACCAAGTGCCAAGTCAGTACAGCAAATGTAAGTGAGAGAACAATTCAGTTGATAAACCATTAGGAGCAGAATTCAATTCAGTGTCAAGACACATAAATTTAAGTGTCTACATGGTGATATATGCTGCCATGACAAATGTCAGAGTTCCCATTATTGTCACTGGAATCTAGTCAAGGCAGTCAGTGGAGCTTAGGAGGAAATTCAGCTCACCCTAAACCAGATACTCAGTGACTAGTCAGCTCTCTAGGCTCCATCATGGCATCATCTGTGTCATTATCTATCATTGATCTTCATTTTCTTTAATGGGACCTTAGACATTTACAGTGTCAGTGGTACACCTACATATAGACCCTTAGATTTAGGTGTTTTATTCTTGAACTGAATCTTACCTCAGGGTCTCAATTTAGCTTCTTAAGTATAGGTATATGCAATGTCCCTGCATATCTCACATGAGTTCTAGCTTCCAAGAAGGTCAATGGCATCCTGGCTTGCATCAGAAATAGCGTGGCCAACAGGGACAGGGAAGTGATCTTGACCCTGTACTTGGCACTGGTGAGGCCGCACCTCGATTACTGTGTTCAGTTTGGGGCCCCTCACTACAAAAGGGACATTGAATTACTCGAGCGTGTCCAGAGAAGGGCAACAAAGCTGGTGAAGGGTCTGGAGCACATGTCGTACGAGGAGCGGCTGAGGGAACTGGGGTTGTTTAGTCTGGAGAAGAGGAGGCTGAGGGGAGACCTCATCACCCTCTACAACTACCTGAAAGGAGGTTGCAGAGAGCTGGGGATGAGTCTCTTTAACCAAGTAATGAGTGATAGGACAAGAGGTAATGGCCTCAAATTGCACCAGGGAAGGTTTAGACTAGATATTAGGAAGCATTTCTTTACAGAACGGGTTGTTAGGTGTTGGAATGGGCTGCCCAGGGAGGTGGTGGAGTCCCCATCCCTGGAGGTGTTTAAGAGTAGGGTGGACATAGCGCTTAGGGATATGGTGTAGTTGGGAACTGTCAGTGTTAGGTTAATGGTTGGACTAGATGATCTTCAAGGTTTTTTCTAATCTAGATGACTCTGTGATTCTGTGATTCCAGGCTGGACAGACTCAGTTGTGCTATAGGTCCTGTGTCTTATCTCCCAACATCAGATGGACAACTTAAACAGCACAAGACTTCTTGTTGTAGGTAGCTGAAACAGATCTAGATGTTTCTTTTAAGGTGACCTGAATCAGATGATGCTTGAAACCCCAGTGAGTATGAAAGTTGTATCTTAGAAGTGTCTGAACTTGAAATGGATGAAAGAAAACCCAGAATAATATGTTTCCTGCAGAATTTATAAGTTCATTCAGAACACAGTGATTCACAGTTTATTTGATTTCAGTAAAATTCTGTCTGGTACCAGATCAAATTCAGACAGAATTCCTCTCTGTTTTCTGCCAGCAGACTCCATTTTCAGGATCCATCATGCATTGCCATAGCACAGGGTGAGGAGTCTTCATTTTTCACTGAGAGTGTTGATATCATTTGCTTTCATTAAAAACTCAAACTTAAACCAAGCTTCATAACATGAAAACCCTTCAGGAAACACCATTACCTTCCTCCACGCAGTTCTGCTCAGCACCTTGTAGGAATGTGACCCAATAACAGACAGAGTGTGTTTGAGTTCTGCTATTTCCTGTCCATCTTGGGTTACTGTCATAAAAGAAATGAATGATAGACAAATCTGCCTGTAAAAATAGGCTGGAAATGGGCATTCTCAAGGGATTTCTAACATCTTTGGCTTCCCTTCAGGCTGGAAATACCACAAAAGCAACCTTCCGGTAGTGTTTGTATTTCAGCACATCTGTTTTTATGGCCCACTGGAACCAGGAAGTTTAGAGCACATAAAAATGAAAAATCACCTCAAGAAAGTTAACCAAAGCATCAGAGGTCCAATTTTAAGTTTTAAGAAAGATTCAATTCCATTGTTATTTTATCCTACGTGCTCACCCACCTCTAACTATTGGGACTGTTGTTTGAAACCTCTGTTAAATAAATATGTAATGGCATAGTACATGTGAGAGCCTCAAAATAATTTTCGAATGTTATTTTTCTCTACTGTTTAGTAGGTCATCATCACCTTCTGGTTTTAGATGGCAGAAGTAAATCAGAAATAATGGATGGCACTCCCAAATCAGTGATAGGATCAGTAGCAGTGACAGTATTAAATACCAGAGGTTTCACTTCTATTGCCCTCCTAATCCTTAATCATATTCTTTCTGCTATCAGCCATTATTCAGCTTCTTTTCTGTCATATTCTCTTTCCCCTTCATTTTCTACTCACAATTTTCAGTAGGAAAATGCTTCCTGAAGATTGTAATGTAAACAAAACTGTGGAAAGGAACAAAAATCCATTAAGGTAATCTTACACTCTTACAAGATGCCTGGGATAAGAAAATACTTAATTTACAAATAGCTCCAAGCATTTAATAGGGCTTTCCACTGGTACAGAGATGTAGAAAGTTTAACCACATATATGGGTGTTTATTGTCTTCTAATTGAGATCACTGTTTAGAAAATCCCAGATTTTCAGATTTTCAATTACTTGCAGGAATCTATATACAGCGTAAAGTATAGTAATTTGTAGTAATGGATGTAGGAAAGGGCCTCAGAGAAGAAAACCTGAAAGGAGAAAAGCTTCTCAAGTAAATTTTCAGGATTTGTAGTGGTACATAAGTTTTCTTGGATTTTGTTGGACTTTTCAGTCATGTATGCCCACCTTTGGAGAAAGATTTTGTAGAGTAGAGGACCCCAAAACCTTTGATAATTTCTTTTTAAGTCTACTGTCATGAAGTTCTAAGGCATAATCAACAGACCTTTAAGACATTACAGTGTCTAAATTAGTTCTTCTCCTCCCATAGCCAAAAAGCTGAAAGGTATACACCAAGCCAACTCTCCTTCTGTTTTCCCTTGGATAAAAGAGAATCCACAAAAGTGTTGATACTTTTTTAAAAAAAAGTATTCTAAAATGTCACTTCTGTCCAGTTTGCTCTAGCTATGCCAGATGCTGTAAGGAAAGTTGTTTCTTCCCTGTGATGACTAAATGTTCCCATTTTGATGACCAGTGTCATCTGCAGTCTGTTACATGTGCTTATGCCTAATCAGAAAATAATCTAACTGGATACAGTTAACAAGGTAACTTTCTCAGTGGAGGGATCTTTAAATATAAACTTCTGTGTTAGTTTTATGGATATTTTTACTACTTATTTTCAGAATAACTTACTACATCACTGACACAGGTATTTCTACATGGAAATGCATTCAAAAAACTAAGCTTGTGCTTTACCTGTATATCACAAAATATGGTTGGCTGACACCTGGACACAAATCTCTGTCAAGAAGGAAGATTTACCTATGCTACAATCATAGAATCACAGAATCATAGAATCATAGAATGGTCTGGTTTGGAAGGGACCTTAAAGATCATCTGGTTCCAACCCCCTGCCATGGGCAGGAACACCTTCCAGTAGGTCAGGTTGCTCAAAGCCCCGTCCAACCTGGCCTTGAACACTTCCAGGGAGGGGTCAGCCACAGCTTCTCTGGGCAACCTGTTACAGTCTCTCACCACCCTTACAGGAAAGAATTTCTTCCTTTTATCTAATCTAAACCTACCCTCTTTCAGTTTAAAACTATTACCCCTCATCCTACCACTACACTCCCTGATAAAGAGTCCCTCCTCATATTTCCTGTAGGTCCCCTTTAAGTACTGAAGGACACTATAAGGTGTCTCAGAGCCTTCTCTTCTCCAGGCTGAACAACCCCAACTCTCTCACCCTGTCCTCATAAGGGAGGTGCTCCAGCTCCCTGATCATCTTTGTGGCCCTCCTCTGGAACTCTTTCTTATGTTGGGGGCCCCAGAGCTGGACTCCAATTGGGGTCTCACAAGAGTGGAGTCGATTTCTCTTGTTGCAGCCCAGGATACAGTTGGCTTTCTGGGCTGCAAATGCACATTACAGAATCACAGAATCATCTAGGTTGGAAAGGACCTTGAAGATCATCTAGTCCAACCGTTAACCTAGCACTGACAGTTTCCAACTACACCATATCCCTAAGCGCTATCAGTTTTCCATCCACCAATACTCCCAAGTCCTTCTCATCAGAGCTGCTCTCAATCCACTCATTCCTCGACCCATGTGCAGGACCTTGCACTTGGCCTTGTTGAACTTCATGAGGTTTGCACAGGCCCACCTCTTAAGCCTGTCTCAAGGTCCCTCTGCATGACATCCTTCCCTCCAGCGTATCAACCACACCACATAGCTTGGTGTCATCAGCAAAGTCACTGAGGGTGCACTCGATCCCACTCTCTATGTCACCAACAAAGATGTTAAACAGTGTCAGTCCCAACACCAACTCCTGAGGAATGCTACTTGTCATCACTCTCCTCTTGGAGCTGTTGACCATGACCATCCAGCCAATTCCTTATCCACCAAGTGGTCCATCCATCAAACTCATGCCTCTCCAATTCAGAGACAAGGATGTCCTGCAGGACAGTGTCAAAAGCTTTGCACAAGTCTAGGTAGATGACATCAGTTGCTTTTCCTTTACCCACCAGCACTGTAACCCCATTGTAGAAGGCCACCAAATCTGTCAGGCATGATTTGCCCTTAGTGAAGCCATATTGGCTGCCACCAATCACCAATCACAAAGCAGGAAATTTTCTAGTACCAGGACAAAATATGCCTCCTTGGCATGTACAACAAATTCCAGTATCTCATCCTAACTACTTCTACCTGACACAAATTTTACAAGACACTGAAATATCAACTTGATGTATGTGAATCAAAATATCATTCCTTTCACTGTCATGTCAATCCACCGTTGCTGTGCTGTGAGGTTGCAGCTGTACTTTTGCAGGCAGGCTCTAACCTACTTCAGGCATTGCAAGCGCTGTCTGTAATTGAAAAGATGTGGCAGATATTCCATCTTTTGCAGAACATTTTTTGCTAATGTTTATACAAAATATATGCATTTTATTCTGTTTGTGGGATCAGAAAACCCAAAGGCCACAGACATTTTTGAGGTCAGTGGAGGTTGACAGAGAACCATTAAAGAGCTGGCAGAGGAGGAGGGTATGTGCTATACTGGAGCTGGGTGTGTATGCTCCATGCCCTCCTCTTGGACCTCAGTGACAAACTGCTCCTCATTTTAAGACAGCTGGTGGTAGTGTGTGGAGTTACAGTTCAGGAAGCAGCTCATAAATGCCAGCTGAGGGATAACATTGTCAAAATGCTTAAGTATCTGAGAAGCCACAGCCGTTTAAATTCATTAACAGTTCATTGTCAGGAGAGGAAGATCTGAGGTTTATTTTCAATGTTGTTTTGAAAAATGGTAAACTTTATGTTAGTAGAAAGATGTTCAAACACAAATGCTTAAATTTTGTACAGCACTAAATATCTAAACCGTTATTTGCATCTTGCCCCCTTTTCCAGCTTCCTCCCTTCCTTTCCTTCCTTATTCTCCCCCATAATTAGAAAGGTAATGGATGGAAAAAATTAAAGCAACAATGTTCATGGAATGATTCTTTTTCCATTGAAGACACAAGGCCACCATAATCATATGTTCCCAGTTACCAAAGTTTCAGCAAGTGTTTGAAGAGATTAACATAGATGGTCACTTAATGTTGTTTTCTTCATAAAATATTCTGGATAAAAATTCACAGAATCTACTGTTTTGGGTGGAGAATGATTGCTGGCTCCTCGTGGAAGAGGAGTGTTCCAGCAATAGTATGATAGAAGAAGGAAGCATTATTTAATCTCTTAGTAAAATACAATCTGTTTATACAGACATCTTTCTCAGCTCTATCTCTCTTTCCTCTTAAAAGCCTTGAAAAGGGTGGTTGTCATGCAATGTGTTAAGGTAATACTGGAGTTCTTCACCAGAGCTGGCCATTTTCTGATTTGGAGAAAGGTTTAGAGCCAAAATTGCCATATTTACAACAGTCTCTGGTTTCCTGTTGATTGATAGTACTATTTTACCATTCCTATTTTGAAACACTTGGATTTAGATGTAAACCTGCAGATGCTAAACAAAGTTATGAGAACTATTTTGAAGCAACTCCTGTCTTCACAAATGTTCTGGAGTTCAACAATCAGAAATGGTTGATCTGCATGGAAGACACTCCTGACCAGTGTGTTTTTGAGTACAGAAAGACAGGTTGGATATACCTTTACTGGGCTGTATCTCTACCTCATCTTACCCATTGATGGAAGATAATTCATCTCTAGGCAGAGAACAAGTTCTATAATGTTTGGTTTTTATCAGTTCTTCTGAAACAGAATACACTTAGATGTTTATATTTGGGAATTGAAGTTAATGCAAGTGAAGATATACTTAGCAACAGCCCACTATAGGATTGTGATTATTGGGGTGAGCAGGGGGACTGTTAAGGAGCTGGTTTTTTCCAAGAACACACTGCATAGTTTACACCTCCTTAAAGTTAACTGTTTTCTAGATTTACTAGACATGCAAGAGCTAAGAGATCTTCATTTTAAATGGTGGAACTGCTGGATGGATGTTCTTTATGAGATAGTCTCTGTTTTGGTATTTGTTTCTGAAACCCTTTCAACAGATGTACCAACTTTCCAGGCATGCTATAAATTGTTTCTGTTCTTACAGAATTTTCTGAAGGAAAGAAGAAAAAGGATTGAAGAATTGGTTTTCATGTGATTTGATGCAGTGGGAAGAAAAATTGTATCTAATAGTCCACACCTCTGTGCCACCCTTCCTTGGAAAGACAAGTGCAGAGCAGGCCCAAGGAAGAGGAAAAGCTAGTGATTTGAATAGACACTATTAACTGACATAAAAAATTCTTGTAATTTGTGTGTTGTTACAAGTCAAGTATGAAGGCAAGTCTCTGCTTTTTAGTTTCTTTTCACAAGAATAAACCAGTCAAAAATAACTTCCCTCTCATGCACGATACTTCAGTGTAAATTTTCTGCTTTAATTTACAAATTCTGCACATCACTTAGAAAGCCTGTTCATTTAACCTCCACACAAGCAGTGGTCTTCACCCTGAATTTGCTTTCTTCTCATATTTTCATGCTTCTACTACTCTTCCTCTTCGGCAAACCAATTAAAAAACAATACTTCATCTGAAAAACCTAAAACATCTAAGCTATTTGTTTTTTAAGGTTAGCTACTGCTTTTCATTTTAAACATTCTCTTCCCTGACTCTTCCTTAACATTGGAAGGAATAGCCAAAGAGAAACTTGTAAATGTCAGAATGTTAAGGAAAATAAATTGCATTTTTGAGAGGTCAATGACCCACTCCAGCATGGCCTGCAGAATTGTACTCGAAGTGAAGGCAGGCATAATTACACTAACACAAATGAACTGAAATTTCCCTATATCCTTTCCCATGTACATGAAAAGGAAAACCACGGATTTTTGGTGATACTAATATGTGAAATAAAACAAAAGAATGTAAGTAACATAATGTACAAGTCAATAAGAGCAGAGAATAAAATGGACCAGTTCTTTCTGATTCACCTGTAATATAAGTGAGATTGCTTCAAGTACTGTCAGGAAAATATGTAAAATTCATGTTAAGGCCTGAATAGCTGTGTTGTATACTGCCTGAGGGGGAAAGAGAGCAAGGCTGTAAAGCCTATCCCAAATCTCGATGCAGTGAGATAGAATGCTCCAGATCTTTCTCTTAGTTTTCTACCTACATGTTAATGTCTATGAAGTGAGCAAAAATCTGAAAATTAGTTGGCAGGTATAACTGTAGCTTTGTGATATCCTTAGCTCAACTTGTCATGACATTCAGTGACAATTTCACAGTCATAATACCTCTGTGGAACTTGTAATGAGTCTCTGCTCAACATGGATGAAATGACACAAAGACAGGAAGATTATTCTGGCTGTAGAGCTACAAGTATGCAAAAGGTGCTCCACTGATAACTGGTCTTTTAACCTACCCATACAGAAGGATGATTGAGTTTTCATACTGTTTTTGAAAGATGAGGATTAAGGGAAGAGTGTCCAAGGTTCTGTCTGGACAAGGCGAAGCAAAGTTAGTAGAGAGGGTACTGGAAAAAAATAGAGCACTCTTTTGTCCCAGTAATAAATTGGTTGTCCAGGTTTAATAGACAAATGTCTGTATTTCAGGTATGTTCTTAGTCCTCTGTCTTATTCTTCCACTCCAACTGGAAAATGGGGTGATATTGCTGCTAAATGTGCTTTTTCCTGTACAGCTAAACAGGCACACTTGCATTTTTCTTTCACAACACCCAGACACAGGCTTTCTAAAGTCCTTTTTGGGGCTATTCCCGAAGGCCATTCACAGTCAATAGTCACCAGGCCTGCCCAACCTTCAAACATGTGACTCGAACTACAGGCTTTGATTTATAAAGCTGTGCAAGAATTTCTGTGCAAAATGAATGTCACAAGATTCTCTCCCGGCTTCATGTGTTAATTAGTCTATCTGACGTGGCCTGCAAAGAAGTTATGTTACCACTGGTACCTAAACAAGCTTTGATCTCCAACAGCAATGTATCATGACATGTTCATACCTCTTGTAACCTATTAGTAACACCATCTTTCTTTTCATGAGTACCTCTGACAGGTTGTTCCAGCTGCAGAGGTCAAGCTAAATTTCAAAAGAATTATATATTTAGCCTGCTAGTTCATTTTCTCAGCAAAAGGCCCAGTGCACTGCCATATATATCCCTGGGGCCACAGTACAAAGCCCATTTCTTTGCTTAATATGATTAGATGGGGTAACGAAGCTTTGTAATATATAACTTCCCTCTCAGAGAACAGATTAAAAATGGAAACACGTATGTCTGATGATTAAGAAATTTAGTCTGAAATATAAATTATGTGAAATTATAGTTCAATATTTTCAAGTCAAAAACAGTAGATACCTATTTGCTGCCAATAGAATTTCACTGCATTGTATCAGGATGAAATGTAAAACTCTTGAGCAGCCTTCACAATAAAAGTAGTCTTTTTAAAACAACTTGGGCAAACAAAAGTTTTACATACTATTTAGTTTATTTATTCTGTTACTATAATTACCTTCCTTTCAGAAGAAAATGGCACCTCAAATGAGGAAACCAGAATTCATCATTTATCAAAAAGTTCAATCAAAATATTGTTATCTTTAAAACTTTTTTTGGTTTTAATTGAGAAATTTGGTGACGCTTTTCTCAGGAACACTTGTTTTCACAAACCAGGATCTTTCGGACACCAAGAATACTTGAAAATGCCTCAGGTGACTGAAGAGTCTGTGAAGGCATTACAAACAGTCCTGTTACAACCCTGAGATAAAACTTTTCCATACTGTCAGTAAAGACTAATTTGAGTTTTCTTCTTCTCATACCTTTTATAAACAGTCATTATAATTAAATATTCAATCTTTTCTGGTCTTCTTTCTCACACAACATGAAAGGAGAGAGTTGTTTTCTATTACTGGTTTCCATATGACATGCATGACAAAGTATTCATGTTTTTTATTTCCTGTCATGATAGTCTACCATTTTCCAGTTCCCTTAGTTCTACTTACATCACATACAACATGGTTACATTTTCATTATTTGATTAACATCTTTGATTTTCTTCTGTCCTGAAATGACATAAATTATAAACAAATGATATTACAAGCCCAGGTGTGTAGCTCTGTCTCATTTTCTTTAAATAAATGCTTTTAAGCTTTTATACCATTTAGCTAAATCTTTTATAAGGATTTTGATTAAATCTCTACAATTAAGTATGCTACCAGTGGGTTTTTTGACCCTATGCTGCTTTATTAGTGATAACAAGCAACTGCATTTTTATGCAATATTTTCTATTAATAACCCAAAAAGTCAAGATTAAAAAAAAAAAATCCATCAGATAGTCATAGACAGGGTAATACAGTTACTGCACAAAAATATACAAAAGTTGACAAAGGCAGTGAACAGAGCTGTCTTTTGCAGACAAACTACTAATTTAAAATGTAATACAGTTCAAACCTGCCTACAATTCTGTAGAGGAGCTGTGATCCTCTCAGGGAAATTAATACAAAAAATGTGTTTGAATTTATGAAAGTACACAGAGGTTTTTAATGGAGAAAAGCTACCAAGTCTTCATTTAATATTAAGGATAAAATGGGCTTTGGCTGATTTTCAGATCCCAGATTATAGTGTACTGAATTTAACTGGTGCATAATGGATAAAACTCATTAGATCAACAGAATTATAAATACCTCAGTTTATTCCTACATCCTTTCCCCCTTGATGTGCTTTCAGAGTCCTGGAGGTCTGCTTTTAATTGAGTTGTATTTTGACTAAAATAATCTCAAGCTATTAACAGATGACCAAGTGAAAAATTAAATTACTCTCCAATTTTTCCAAGTATAAGAGCTTTAAACATTTATAATACAAATTGGATTAAATTGTTCTGTCAAATTAATTATAGAAACCAATATCAAGCAGTCTCCATGTGGTGAAAGGTTCATCTCCACTCAAACACAAGGGCACAGAGGTATAATGGTGGGCAGGGGATCACCATTAAACCCATCAGTGACATGAGCCCCCAACAGTCCTGCCCAGGGTGTCCCAGGAGATCCATGGACTAGGGTGAAATCCATCATGATGAGTCAAGTCAAGAGGCCCTCTGGGTCACTTCACTGCCTACTGTCCCATATACCTCCATAGGGACTCATTATGAGTGCAGAAGAGAATCTTGGGATTGTACAAGGTTTATTACGGTATGTTTTGGGGGAGAACCAAGAGTGGGGAAAGGAAGGTGGCTTGTGGAAGAACAAGCATGGGAAAATGTCGAGGGGCTAAAAGGAGACAGTCACATGTAAACAAGGGCTCGTCAGGACACTTGTCTGGCCATGTGCTTGGACAGACATGTGCCTGATCAGTCCAGCCTGTCCTGTCTTCTTATTAAACTCCATTTCTATTTTCCTGGATAAAGGGACTCTATTCTGCATGCATGTGCGAGATTTGGGAGACAGCTACTGAAGCAGCCGTAAGTCTGTGCTGGGTACTGGAAAGACCAGACGACCTGAGAGCTGGCTACTGGAGGGACCAAGACATCCAAGCCAACAACTGAGGAGATCATGCACCTGGGTAGGTTGGTTGAGAGACCCACACATTTGCTTGAGTACGTCCATGCATGAGGCAAGTAAGGATGGGAGGATCCATGGGCCAGGTCCTGGGTAAACTGAGTCTGAGGCCAGTTACAGGAGAGATCCACAGTGTATTGGTGTGTGTGATGTGTGTTGGTGTGTAAGGCAGTCTGTTCTGGCAGCTGGAGCAGGGTTGTGGACCCCAGCTATGGAGAGAGCCATAGTGCATGCATGTGGGTGCCAGTGTGCATGTGGACATGGGAGGTAACTGGAAGACCAGGAGGTCCAGAACCAGGAACTGGGCACATGAGTGTCTAAGTCATTTACCGGGTGCATCCATATTGTATGTATATACAAGTACAGATATATGTATACTTCCTACTCACTGGAGGATGCCACGAGGGAGACATTAAGCCACATGTGCCATCTATGTTTGTGCCAGTGTTTCTGTATGTTAATTTGTGCCTCCAGATACATATGTATACAGGTGCTGTATACATGTGTGTATGTGTGCGTACCTGTTGGGAATACATGCGTAAGTCCAGCCACGGTACAGGATGGGCACATGGAGCTGTGGCAACCTCACCTGTTGGGCTGCCAGATTTGTCAGCTCCCATTGTATTCTGAAATATCACAAATGCCATAAGCATGACTTTTGGAACCCTAAAAGTAAGATAATGTCTTAAAAATAAGATGTATTTCATTGATAAAGACAATATTCAGTTTTGTTATCAAGTAAAGACAATTTTTTAGTTGGGTGTTTCAGTCTTAGCTATTTTAGCTTCAAACCTTTTTATTTAGCTGGATGTAATCCACAAATGGAAAAGGTAAGGGAGGAATGTGATATTTGTCCATCACTTGAAATCTCTAAATTAAGATTAGGTGTTTTCTTGAAATACATGCTCCAATTCAGCCACAAATTTTTAGAAAGAACAAATAGTGAAATTATATAATCTACACTATGCACTGGATTTGGTTGCATATATCTATTCCTCACTTCTCTCTGTGATAGCTGTAAAATGTCTACAGCATAGTCCTACTTCTGCAATTGAAAATCTACGTGTAGGCTTTGTGAAACCATAAATTTTTGCATGTTAATCATTATTTGTTCCCAGTGTGCTTAACTACTCATGCATTTTACATAAAAGAGATATAAATTTTCACTGGGCAGCCTTATAAAATATATTACCAAATGTCACAATAAAAATAATTCCATGCTTTATTGTTCACAGGATGAATGTATTACATTTATACATGCTGCCATGCTATATAATAACTTTGTCAATTTTTCAGTGTGTTCTCATGTTTTAAGTGGACTGAGCTTGTATGGTCTACATTTCCAGGCACCATGAAATGGCAGCTTTATAAACAAAGATATTAAAAAGAGAAAGGGGTGTGCCTTGTTTTTCCTCTAGTTGAGAAAAGTTCTGCATGTCTATAGATAATGTCAGAAGTTGTGGCTGACATTAAACAGAGCTAACTACACATTATCCACTACATTTTCAAGGCCTGAGAAACAAAGGGATAATTTTTAATGCTTGAGATTTGTGTGGTAATTGTTAAATTATCTGGTATTTATGTGACAAGTTGAAACCCATATGGTAATACCAATAATAAGCAACTTCTCATTTGCTTTCAAATATGACTCATTTTTCACACTGAAATGCCAAAATACATGTTAGATACAAAAACAGGTATTTATAAATATGAAACAGGCATCTTTCCTTGCAATAACTGCTTCTTTGACTACCATCCTGTTACATTACCTGTCACTTTTGGGAAATGATGGTTTTGTAGCTGCAGTAGAAATGGGAATAAATGCACTAGTTACACACAAAATTAACAGATGGGAATATTACTTCTCCAGGATGTCAAGTTATGCTTTCTGCCACTATTACATTACTTTGAATGAAATTTCCTGCTATTGTCAAAATATTGTTTTGCATTTTCTGAACTGAAATTTGATACAAGCTGCCCAGCTTTCTGCTTCCATTGCAGCACTTTTAGATTTTACTCAGCATCTGTAAGGACCACCAAAACATCAAGACCTGATGTGACTATCATCACTAGGAACATGTCCATGTGACAACACATCTTTTCTGTCTGCTCAAAAATTAGAACTTGCATAATGCAGATGTTAAAATGAACTTTCTTCAGCTATGGATTTAGTCACAATAAATGAACAATCAGCTAACAAGAATTTTAGCTTGATGTTTTTCACATGTTTAAATACTAAGAGGTTCCTTCTTTAAAAATGGTTTCTCCATGCTCCATATCCTTTCTGCCTGAGACTTATGAGATAGCTGGAATGTTCCTAATCACCTGCCAAGAGGTCACAGTTAAATCCCTTCCCCCTGGATGTTTACTGAATTATTTTGTGGGAATTCAGTCATTGAAAGAAATAACACTATCTTAGCTTCAGAGTTGGTTAGATTACATGTATAAAAACACATATTATGACATGCTAATCATGTCTGCTAGCCTTCTGAACTGCTCATCATTTCCTTGTAAAAATAATTGAAAATAACAGGCAATTTTAGCCAGCAGAATATCCACTCGGTATCAAGGAATAAATTTTTAAAATGTTGTAAATACTCAATTCTGGCCACTAAAAGACTAGTTGAATAATTGTATATTAATTTAGCAGCACAGGACAATCCACGTGAAAGAATCTCTTCAATTCATGTCAGTGACAATAAAGATTTCATCCAGGCTTGCAACTAAAAGAACTGAGCCTTTTCTGTACAGCCCTGCTTAGGGATGCGCTATTTCTTCATCCTCTCAGGTTCTCTGGATTCCATGCAGAAGCAGAAAAAAAAATCCTACAACTTCTGGGCCCTAGAGTACATTTGGGAGATTCATTCTTCAACAAATGTGTTTATTCTATGCTTATACCATCTTTTACTGATCCCACTTCTTCAAATCAAACAGCTTCTTCAAAGGGTGTTATGGACTCAAGATGCTTTAGTGGGAACCTTAGGTTTTAGGTTTACCTTCTGCCTACTGAGATCCTGTACACAGGAAACATGGTATATAGGATATGTCAGATGAGGGACAAATCTGAATTTTATGTTGGATGCAGTTTATTGTTCTTCTGTTATTGAAGCAGATTTGTTCTCTTACTGTCAGTGATCTTACCATCATGTCATTCAGAGCTCCATTTCTGTCTGTGTTGAGGATGCTCATGTTAGTGGTTACCATACTGCAAGACTTGTCACTGATATTTGCAGATTCGTTCCATGGCCTATGGATCTTGACATTCTGTGAAAAGCATTAAAGGAATAAATATAATTCATCTTATAACAGTCACAACACCATAAGAAATTTTCCCAACTCTGGTGAATATAGTAGGGCCACAAAATACATCATCTAATCATGAGAAGTAACAGGAAATAAACCAAAAAGTTACAGTTATTTCAGTTGGCATAAATGAAACCAGAAGGAGAATCACAGGGAGCATAAAAAGCTACTTTTTTTGTTTCCCTTTTAGTTTTTTTGTTTAATCTTCAACACCAAGCACAAAAAACACAGCAGAAAATATTTGGGAGAAAACAAAGGTATGTGGTGAAATCTGGCAGGGATTTATTTAATTTCTACATCTCTTTACTAAGTGTGGAATTATTAAAACCATCTTGTTATCCATCTCCTGATTATTTGGGGGGGAAACATTTTGAGACTTATGAAACTGTTATTTCAATTAGTCAGATTGCAGGTTTCTCTGATTATTCTAGATGTATTTGCTAAAAAGCTAATTTAACAATACATTGTCTTGTTTTGCCAATTGACAGGGTCAACAGAAAGGACACAGACACCAAGTTAAAAAGATAAGCTTATTTTACTTTAGCTTAAAGTAGCAGAAAAAATAGACAAGGCAATGCACCTGATAAAGAATAAGCAAGGTAATGCACCTGATCATTACCACATAAAGTTAGTTATAGTGATTAAGAAAGATACATTACCAATTGCCCTAATACTTTACTATCATCCAGATCCATGTTTCGGCTGGGGAGCCCTGTCATAGCAAAGGATTGGAGAACTGCTCCCACCAATTAGAAAGTCCAACACAGTGCATCCACTTGTAGGTGAGGTCTCCATCTTTGCTGTGAGATGCTTTTATAATGTTTAACAAACAAATCATACCAAAAAAGGCACAAAAACATCTAGTAGATTGACTTCACTTCACTCGGGCACATCCTGTATCTGGCCAGGATCCTGGGCATGTCCGAGGAGTTCCTGTCTTCTAGGAAACAGCTGGTTCAGGGTCCAAAAATATATATTCTTTATCTATAGTTTTCTTATGATATTACCATGGTCATATTTCATGCTGAAATGATGCTGGTCAGGAGGTTCACTCAGAAGTCAACTCCAAAATTCACTCAGAAGTCAACTCTGGTTCGAGGCCTATGGTTCAGGCTTTGGTTTGAGTCCCATGGTTCAGGCCTTTTCATGTCATGTCTCCAATACTTTTCTGCAGGGCAGTGTTTGCTAAGATGTTGTCTATAATGAATGCAATGCATTTCATCAATCCTCAGAGAAATAGATCACAATATTATCAAAACCAGGGAAAATCAAATAGAAGTATTGCACATCTTTTCTTTCGAGTTTAATGTTTTTGAAGTGGGACACATTTCCTTATAGAGATTTCATAAAGCCTTGCAAGTTAAATGTAAAGATTTTGTACAAGATGAGATCAGCATCACTCATGTTATCATAAAACTGAATGAAGTGTATGTAACTAGACCACTTTGCAGTAGCGTACATGAGTTTAGCCTCATGCTTTGTTCGGTTCACCTGCCTATCTACCACACTTCCTATTATTATAGGATTTTATATGTACTTCATTCAAACCTTTATAATTTCTTTCAAAAGAAATATGGCAGGCAACATCTTAAACAACTCTTGATATAGTGCTTTTCAAAAAGCCCAAGACAATCCACAAAAGACTTTTTTTAAATTTCATTTCACAGGATTACTTCCCTGCACGGATATATGATATATATCCAATTGTAGTGTTTCAGAATAATATTTAGGCTTATGTATCTAAACACATCCTCCTTTGAGAACTCTCATGTGCACATTTTGTGGTCTTCTTCAGGGACAATTTCTTATTCTTCAGGGAGGTGGAGTAAGCAGTAGCTTTAACTAGCTGAGTTCTCTGAGCCTCCAGGGATAGGGACTTCACCACCTCTCTGAGTAATCTGTTCTAGTGAAGCATTACACTCTGAGTTAAAATGTTTTTCCTAATGTCCAACCTGAAATTTCCAAGGTGTAAATTGTAGCCATTGTCCCATTGTCCCATCTACCAGTGCTAAGGAGGTTTTGGCACAAGTATTGCACACATTATGGCCCTGAGGACACTGCCAGCCCTGGCTGGGTCCCTAGTGCAACACCCACCTTGCCCACAGACCAGGACCCCATGTCAGCCCCCCGGAGCCATCAGCCCCTGCCCCAACACCACTGTGGCAGGACCAGTCTCCAGCTCCCCACAGCCCTGCCCACTGAGATCCCTGAGCCAGGCCCACCTGCAGGCCCACCACCCAGCCCTGCCTCAGCCCAGCCCCAGGGAGGTTCCTGATGCACAGGACTGGTGCTGTTGACAAGCTGTTGATATTGACTATATTTCCTGAATTCACACTATGCTCATAGAACTGTATTTTCTGTATTTATGGTCTGAATTTGCTAGTAATGTAAAGCAATTACCTCTTGCCCCAACTTCTTGTCTGTAATGACTTTAACTGAGGAAAAGAGAAAAGCACTTGGACTCACAGGGCTCAGGGAACAACACAATTGTGTTTGGAATAAATTCAGAATTATCTGAGCTCTATTCCTGATGTACATTTGCTTTTCTAAGTGTCCTTGAGTGGATAGAAAATAACTGTAGCTGGTACATACAAGTAAAGTGATGGCAAGAAACATGTAAGAAGCTGTGTGACAGATATTGAACAACAAAATAGTCATATCATTTGCTCCTTTTAACTTTGCTTCATACGCAAAGGGATCATTCTGTTATATGAAAAACCCATCAAATTACAAATCATAACTGTGTTTTTCTCTTTTGCATAGCACTAATTTTATCTATAGAATTGCTTGCTGCTGGAAATCCCTGTAGCTGAGAGGTTAATGGGAATCAACAAGTGTCAGACTTTGACAAGGATAACGGAAGCAAAGATGTTTGTGATACATAGATTAAAGTTATTAAGCATGTAAAGTCTCCTTTTCAGGTCTGTAAACCAGCCACTAACTGACAGGATTTGAAAGAAATATTTCTCTTTTTAATTTCTCTAAGAGTTCACTCAGAACTGAGAGGTAAATGAATTTATAATATAGACCAATATAACAGTTCCTTTCTGGAGGAAACTAAGGAAACATTAGGACAGAGCACTCCTCTCTAGGCATCAAATATTAAAGAAAAAGCAAATTGGTTTGAGTTACCTGAGACTGAAACAAACTCATATAAAATTATTCTGTAACACATTAGAAAAAAATAAGGGAGGATTGTGACATATGCAGTATCCTCTGTCAAACTAGGATTAGTTTCTGGACAAATATGTTAACATATACAGTTCTTTATAGAAGAAAATGTTAGTGTGTGGTTGTGCTATATCAACCTGTTCAAATACTGTTTCTAATAAAAGAATATATTTAGGAAAAGAAAGTGCTTTCTTTTTTGCAAATTTCTATGTTTTCAAGGCCTGGTGTCCAGTAATCTCAGACTCTCCCTAGCCCATTGATATACTGCCCAGACCAGTAGCACCCTGTATTCTGGGACAGGGTATTGGCTTCCACTCCAGTAAGACATGCCCAGTGGTGTAAAAACAAATATGGGAGGTAGGATGCAGATATCATTCCTCTTTTCAGATTTTCTCTGCTTCATCAATAGCAAGACATCTTTCACCTTCTGCATGGATGTTAAATTACTTTAGCTAATGCAGAAGAGGTTGGTTTCTTTTAAATAGTTTAAAATGCAAGAACAGTTTGCCCTTTGTTCTGACACAAAATATGCCAATTTTCAGGCATAATGTGTGTTTCTTTTCACTTATGATAATTATCATTATAGTGAATAGGGCTTTGGTAGACCAGATCCATTAGCTGTGTTATCATTTTATTGCGTGCTGGTATGCTTAACAAACATATAAACAACCCAAGGAGCTTGTAGCATATGGTTGTGAAAATAGGTAGAAACACCAGGAGGGCAAAGCTTTCTCACACTGATAGTGAATAAGTGGAGCTGAGAGCCATGACAGGGAATGTAAATAGTCCTAGAAGAACAAGATGAGTATGAGTGGTTGTACAGGGTACTGGAACACAGTTTTGTGCTGAATTTTAAAGACTTCAAATATAAGAAGTAAAGATGCAACGATAAAAATTAAAGAAAAAGAGAGTCATAGCTGGAAAAAAAACCCAAAAGTTACAATTTGGATAAATAATTTCAAATTAGAATTTCCAGAAACGTAGAATGCAGTGTAGAAGACAAATTTATACTGTCCCTTGGAAGGTGGAAAAAGTGGTCCAATACATTTTTCCACCTTGCCTGTGTGTTTCTGCATGAGTATTTAGATTTAAAATTATCTTCAATACATTATTTCTACATCTCTTATAACCCAGATTCTCAGCCTTCATTTCAAGTTATTTTTAAGTTTTCAAAAGGAGCACACAGGGTTTACATTAATCTAGCAGAATGGGATGAAATGTTCCCCCAGAAGACAAAATATGAGGTGTTTGGAAGTACTTTCTTTATGATATTCTGCTTTACTGTGTACATGGACTCTGGCAGACACCTTCCCCTTCCATTTTATTTTTTAACCTGTCCAGCTGGAAATGTTGCCTATTCTCTTATCAATAAAGTAAAAATTCCTATAAAAAAACTGCTACGTAAAAAGGATTTTGACCACTGCATCTACATACTTGCCACACCATAAGACTAACAGTGGCTTCCAGCAATACAAATGTGAGGATTCATTAACAGGAAGAAAGGGCCAAAGACACATCAGTGGTAATCTAAGAATGAGAAGATGGCAGCAACTGAGAAAAGAGCGTGATGAGGAAAAAAAGAAGTCTGTAATGCTGACTGTGCCTCCAAAGATTGTGAAACCTAATATATATAATACTTTTGCTGCAGACAGTTTAGGTGAGGATAGCACTGTGGGGAAGCTGCAATGTTCCTACTTGTATGCCTCTGCATAACCACATAATACGGATGTTTGTTTTTCTGTTGTGCACAGAAGGGCAATCCAAGTGCTCTTCCAACTTTTCAGTATTCCATCCCCATTCAGCAGGTCCTTGTTGAAGGTACTTTGTGTGTGCACTTCTCTGCACTTCATTGCAGAGCACAGGATTTTTTGAAATGGCTAGGTAGATGCATCTATGAAGTGATTCATCTGACTGTAAAATAGACTTCCAAAATAAATTGAACGAATTACGGCATAGAATTGACTACCTTTTTCTATTTAGTTGTAAAGATACTCAGATCTAGGAATAAACTGAAAGATCTTTAAACTGCAATAAGATAAATTCTATCCTTAGTATCTTGAAAAACATCAAATATGAACTTTGTAAAATATATGTATTTTCCCTTACTGTGACTTGCCCTTTTTTTTATGCTACTCATGAGGGATTTTGACCAAGATGAATGACTTTAAGGTTTTTTGTCTCTAGACTGCTGTTATGTTTATTTGTGTCGTTTCTGTGCAATAACAAATGGACTTTTACTTGCCATTGCATTTTTGAAATGTGTTAAAGATATTCCACCCACATTCTGAACACTTGCGTCATTGACACAAGTACTGCTAAAGTTATGGCATGGACAACTTGAAATCCTCTGTTTTGTTTCATACTCTTACATCTTAATGTCAGTTTTAACTTTCATGAAGATTTCTAAATTTATTAATATAAAGTGGCCACATTTCTCCTTTTCTTTATTCTATATTACAGTTGAAAAGAATACACCAATCTGGTCTCTCAGCAGGTGTTTCTCAGTTGCACTGTTCTTTTCTGCTCTGTGTTTATTCTCCCTTCTCCCAGCTTTCCAATATCTGCTAATCTAAGCTGCCCAAGCCTTTGCTACACACGTCCCTTTTAAAGCTATGTATGGCTGTTCTTTTGCTGTTACAACCTCCAGATCAGCCTAATATTTGATCACACCTTCTTGTTTTATCACCCACCTAGTGCAACTTTCATCTGCTCTTCAGATGTCACATACATCCTAGCTAATAGTTTTCCTAGAGTCAAATTGCCTGTAGTTGGTCATTTTTCTTGTAGCTATTTTGGGCTTAATCATATAGAGAACCATTCCCTCAGTTTGCCAATCCCATCAATGAATGTAGTGTTCTCTTATGAACTCTAGAGGTAAACTGTTCCTCAGAAATTTCATCTAAGTGTGTCTTTCTATGGAGTTATTTTTTCCACATCCTGACATCAAAAGTCTCGAGTAACCTGTCTTGAATTTGTTTTCTCTGGGTTTCCTCAAATATTTCTTCTTTGGGATTCAATTTTGCATCTGCTTCAGGCCCTGCAAGGAGAAATTTGGTTAACTTTATTCACCAGTCTCATTCTGTGCAGTGTTTCCAGTAGTTGATAGCTTCTGGTGTCAGTCTGAATTCAAGACATGTCACCATTGCCTGTCTTGTACTAGACTGATGGCAGGAATGGGGACCCACAGAGGAAAAAGTAGAGTAAACAGAATCTGATTAAGAATCTTTTAAAGCATGTGCTTATCTCAGAACTTCAGTTAAGCAAGAAACTATCTTAGATTTATCTCCCTCACCTATTTTAAAGGCATAGATCATTACTTACCTCACCATTCATGACACTATACAAATAGTACATACCTGACAGATTGGACACACTTACAGATAATTATAATCTAAATATTTATTCTTGAGTGTTACTAATCTTCCAGTCCTGTTGAAAATGTCATGCCTTTTGATCTGCTTATTTGATGCAGTCAGGGAAAGGAAATATTTTAAAGTTGATTTTCATAATGAATACAAGTATAACAACTTGGTTTTCTTGCTAAAAATACTATGAACAACATGACTAATCACATTAAAATAAATGTCCTATTTTAAATTTCTTAATTTTCTAGTATTTTATTTTCAAATTCTTCATTCTAGCTATGATTCTTGCATAGGCTGGGGATATTGTGGATATTAATTAAATCCACCAGTTCTAACTATTCCATCTCAACATACACATTCCATGCATACTCTTTAATTTACAGGAAATACAAATTTCCATAAACTGTTCTGACTCTCAGGGTCTAGAAAGATATTTGGGAAACTGAATTTTTTATATTGTTAGAGGTCTTGTGTGATTAACAGACCATGAGTATCTGATTTCATAATCTTTCAAGAAAAAACTACTGAAAAAATATGAAAACAAAATATCTGTACATTACAAGGGATTAATAGAAACATTTTTTTCTCTTTTTTGATGTCTTGTCTATTTGAATTTTATTTGCACATGCTGCTATTTAAATGAAACTTACCCTGAAAATTATGATATACCTCTGAGGAAAAAATAGTTTTACATTTGGTTAACAAGACTGTAACTCAAACTCTAGTGTCATGTAATTGCTGTCTGTTCAGTATTAACTGAAGCCAAATGTTTTACTATAGATACACATTTCCACCTGATCACTTCTTACTAATATAACACCCCTTGTTATCACCATTCAGAGTTCTGTTGAACAATACTTTTGTACATGCTTCAGGCAGATTCTACCACCTGAACCCAATTCTGTACCATGAACTTTGGTGAGCTGTTGAAAATTAAAGATTAGATTTCTTTCTCTCCAGGTGTAATATAATTTGAAACATTTCCTTTTATTTCAGTGAATATTCCCTCTGTAAGGATTCTACTCACCTCCATTTGGCCCTAGTCAAACAATTTCTATTGTTCTAGCCTCTAGTTTTCATCTGGCAAGCTCTCCCTCATGAATAATTATTCCTCTTAGAATTATATGACTCTGTGGTGAATTCGGTCTCACTTTTATTTTATCTTTCCATCACTGCCTGCCTTTGTTGTCTGCCCTTAGTATCCTCCACCCTCACCTTTCCATACTTTGTCTTTTGCTCCTGATCTGGTCTCACCATCCTGTTATCTTCATGTGGCTTCACTAGGGACATAAATAGGGTGGTTTATCTCCTGAGAGTCTGGTAGAATATCCTGTCATTCTGCCATGGACTTCAAGTGGAAATGAGATTTTTGGGAAATTGTGCAAACAAAAGACTTCTGTCAAAAACCTGTGATCCCTGTCCTCTAAATTACTATGTGTGTGGTCTGATGCTGATTAAACAACCATGACTCCAGTTATAAATGGAAATTGAAACAATACTCGGCCTCATTAAAGGTATCAATTACTGCAACTATAACATCAAATCAGGATGTTATTTGCAGGATGGCCTGCAAGTAATACCAAACTGAAAAAAAAGGACTGAACACTGCAGAGATTTGAAACTTGGGTGCTTTTAATTCAGTGATAACATAGTTTGTCTAGCCCAGGAAGAGGGGCAACACAAACTGTCATTAAATTTTCCCTTAAAAACATTTTTCAAGTTGATTCCAAATATTTGGGGTTTGAAATCAGTAAAACCTAGAAAGTCACATGACCTTTCCATAAACTTTCTTTTTTCAGTCAGGCCAGACAAAATTGCCTTGAAACTGAAAACTGAATTATACTTCTTCCCATCATTTTTTTCAAGTTTTGAAAGTCTGTGTTAGTTTTTTTTTGAAGGAAAACTGGTCACCTTCACTTTTACTCAGTTTTTCCATCTGAGTCAAGGCTAGTTCAGGTTAAAAACTGAACAAGCTTTGTGGTTTGATTAATTCATGTTTCCTTGTGATCACTCTAAAAACCCACCACACTATTCTTAAGATTCAATCAATGAGAACTACATGCCAGAATTATCTGTATGGATATTGTTTGTCAGATTACATTGACAAATCACCCTGCACTTTACCTTATCTACTTAGTGGTATCAAGGGCTCACATTCACATGCATTAGCACAAATTAAAACCATAATTTGCCAGTTATTTGTCAAAACAGTTGTGTGTGTTTGGTTTAATTGGCTACATTTTTCTGCCTAGCTTAAATACAACCATAAGTCAAAACCAGTTTTTAATGCCTTAAAGGAAAACTGTACATGACTCAATGCAAGCAGAATACTTTTAGTGATATTCAGAAAAGAAATCATCTGCACCATTGAACAAGAGCCAGCAGCACGGCATTTCAACAGAGAATTACCAACTGCTCCCACTTATGCACTAACATTGCCAGCTTCTCACACAGGCTATCCTAAAACAACTGTCTGGATTCTTCTTCTTCCAGATGCCTTCCTGGTACACGCAACCCTATCCAAGCACGTGTGAAAAATAACACATGTTGAATCTCATTCACAAAAGGCCCTCCACACTTGTACTGGAACACCTCACTGAACATGGAGTTTCATTTCTAATGCTCATTCTGCTCTCCAGGGAATCCTGCTGTTATATTTCAGGCCTGGTTTATATCACCATAGTCATAATCAAAATTATTGCTTCAGTCTGAGAGTTTAAAGTATTTGTTAGACATAGCTAATGGTGCATGACTGCATGAAAGCTGGATTCTTCATATCGGATTTCAGGTGGAGAATCTGAAAACCTATTTCAGTAACGGTCCCAACGCCAACACACACATCATAAAATCTTTCTGCTTACTGCTAACAGCAGTGGTTTTAGAGAGTGGTATTTCTCCCACTGAATTCATGAATCAAAGTAATTTTGGCTTCAGTGATCCATGGTGATCCCGGTTCCTAAATAAAAAATGTACTTTTCTTTGGACTTAAACAGGAGTGAGAGAACAAGAGAGCAAGAGAGTGAGTGAGAGCCAGAGGAATTACCTGTTTGTTTTTTTTTTTTAATTTGTGGACCAAGAAACAAGAGGCTAGTACAAAGGGTATGACATGAAAATTAAGAGGACAGGGTTTAGTTCCTGGCTTAGACTGATATTTCTTTAAACCTTGGGAAAATTTGATCTTAAGTCCTTTTCTGAATTCTCATCTCCTAGTGTGGTGCTGGGAGGATAAATTCCCCTAAGACTGGACTGGACCATGTGGGAACAAGTAAGGAAAAGCTCCACCCTTATAAAGACAATCACACTTGAAACCAATGACTTCTAAGCAATCAATCCCTGGTGAACAACCACAAAGGCAAATGATGGGGCAAAGATATTTCTTCCCCAAATCCATCATAAAAGTAAGTGGCAAGTACCTCTCAGTATATAAATAACCATTTGCATGTTTAGAAATCTTTATGAGCACATACAAAGGATTATAATCAGTCAAGTCTTGTTTATACTGGTTGCTCAGTATTCCCGTTCAGTGGATAGACACAGTCATCTTTAAATGACAAAGTACTCTGTCTTGAGGCAGATGTCAAGAACCTGCAGGCTGAGATATCAAGTGGACATGCTTGTCTCTCCATTCAGAATGGGCAGAGCTTAGGCAACCAGCTAAGAGTGCATGCCCTAGCTTTTCAATGACTTGTGTTTAATGAGATGAATCTCGACCCTGATCACTATTTTGCAAGCCTCCAAAAGCACAAAAGCTTGCTGAACTATTTATTTATAGTCTAATTTGAATGCTTCACTGTCAATATCTTGTTGCTTGGCACCTCACTACCAAAATGTAAACCTTCACCGTTTATGTCAATCAGACAAGGAACCGACTTTGAGATCACTGCAGCAGATGTTAATCAAAGATTTTATTATCTATGTATCGACCGTTTGTCTAATACAGTGTATAAAACACACGGTATGGCACAAAACCGAAACTGTGTGAATACTCAAAGGTTTTTTGGAAATTTGAAACTCTGCCCAGGTTTGTGAAACTTTTCAAGCAAACCTGAACCAAGAGATGACTCAGGTTTAAGAGATATGCAGCCAGTGCTGTAAATAGAAACACAATGCTACACAACAACATGGAAGATGATATGGTTTGCACCACTCATTTTTAGTAAGAATTCTATTTAACTTGAAGTGTGGACTGTCAATGTCTGACAACAAAAAGAAGCAGCATACTCCTAAATGAAACTTCCCATCTTTATCTCTTCTAGGAGAAAATTCAGAGAACCAAAAATTAAAATATAAGGCAAGAAAGATTTTGGTTTTATTTTCACATGAAAACAATACCCTATTTAGAGCTGCTACTCCTTCTTCTGGCTTCTAGCCATGCCCTTTGTACTCATACTAAAATGATGAACAGCTATATTGATATTTTATGTCTCTTTAGTACTACAGCATTATACATTATTAGCAGAAAATCAGAAAACACAGAGTTCCAAATCATCTTCCTGCCCCAGAAAATCGTCTAAATTATCATTCATACAACAGCAGGAGGGGAAGTGGAAGGGTTGTGAAGCTTGCACCATACCTTATTTAGGTATTTGGCAGCTAAGGGGACAGTAAGATCCACAGCTGCTAAACCCAGATAGGTGCAAGTTGCACTCAGCAGGTTTTTAATGAATAGAAAAAGGGGTTTACATTTGACAACCCTGTTGAGCTCTAACATTGCATAGGTATCAGACAAAGGGAGAAGATGTATTATTGAAAGGTGAAGTACTTCTGCAGCAAAGTCAACATTTTAAACTTGATAGGTAACTCCAGTATAGCCCACTCCCACTGTATTCAGCCTTGGTGCAGACTCACCTTGAGTACTGTGTGCAGTTCTGGGCCTCACAATTTAAGAAAGATGTGAAGGTCCTTGAATGCGTCCAGAGGAGGGCAACAAAGCTGGTGACAGGGCTGGAAAGAATGTCCTATGAGGAGCCGCTAAGGACTTGTCTATTTTGGAGAAAAGGAGGTTGAGGGGTGACCTCATTGCCCTCTACAGCTTCCTGAGGAGGGGAAGTGAAGAGGGAGGTGCTGATCTCTTGTCCCTAGTATCCAGTGATAGAATGTGTGGGAATGGTTCAAAGCTGTGCCAGGGGAGCTCTAGACTGGACATTAGGAAACATTTCTTTACCAAGAAGGTGGTCAAACACTGGAACAGGATTCCTAAAGAGGTCGTTGATGCTCCAAGACTGCTAATGTTTCAGAAGCATTTGGACAACACCTTTAACAACATGCTTTAACTTTTGGTCAGCCCTGAATTGGTCAGGCAGTTGGACTAGATGATTGTTATAGGTCCCTTCCAAGCAAAACTATTCTATTCTAGTCTAGTCTAGTCTAGTCTAGTCTAGTCTAGCCTAGTCTGATCTATTCTTTTCTAATGGAGCGATACAGGGAAATGTTCTTTCTTGGTATACAGGACATCAGCTGCATAAGGTCTGGAGATGTAAAGCAGCATCAAGAATTCAAATTATAAGCTCAAGAGGGATCTCTATGCAAAATAGATAAGTGTTACATTCTGTTAGTGATACTGTAACTCACTTTCTGCACCAGGTTGTTGAAGTGATATCCAAGTGTATGCCCTGGACAGAACTTTCAAATGCCGCAAGCATAAAATCAAAATAGCAATAAGTACTTTGATCTCTTCTGCTTCGCTCCCTTGTCCCATATATTAAAGACTGTACTACAGAAAAGTTTGAACAAGTGATCACTTCCACACTGATAATAATTTGACAGCCTTTAAAATACAGGGAATACTGTCAGCTGATCTTACGTGCTCCTTGAATTTCTATGTATTTACACAATGAGATATACATTCACTTGGTCACTCCCTTTTTCCTAAACATTTGTGAGTTAGTCAGGGACCCAAGAACATCTGAAAGTGAAAGTGACACCAACATCTCAGAAGAAGTGTTTAAGGCACAGACCATAGCAAGCTCTCTGTTGGACTCAGAAAGTGATCTATGTCCTATGGTTTAAATCATAGAGATACCACTCTATTATTTGTATAATATGTTTTAAAAGCAGTCAAATGTGGATCACTGCTGTGAGTGAAAATGGTGTTCACAGTATAAGTGACAAGCTGTATTTTTCCCCTCTGTATAAAAGCTTTGTTCACTCTTCCAACTTGATTCCCTTTGTGCAAAAATAATCCAATATGTTTTGTTCTTTGTATGTGCAAAAATAATTTATCAAGACTGATAAACTGAAAAGTGTTCAATGATTCCAAATTAAAATCCTTGTTCCAAATGCTGTGCAGTTTGGCAAGAAGTCAACTGATGTCCATTTCTCCATCTGAACTTTGGCTCTGATGACTAGCTCTTGCAGATCCCAAAACCAACCATGACACAAACATGATGTTGTCTTTAGAGATAAACTCATAAATGCACTACATTACCACTTAATTAATCCTTTTTTTTGTTTATATAAATGCTAAGAAATAATCACTCTTTCTGTTGAAAGCATCTCAAAGACAATTCATAAAATTTTCTTCCTACCCCTGCAGCTACATTTGCTTGAAGTTGAAATAGCAGATGTAAAGTGAGAAAAAACATAAAGGTATGCTTTTCTTATGTCTGTCATAAGAACACTGAAAATAATAAGAACACTGAAAATAGGAAAACAATTACTATAATTAGATAAGGAGCACAAAGCAAACAAAAGGTAAAAGAACAAAATGTGGATTTTTTTTTTTTTTCTTTCTACTGCATTTTTAGTTTCATTTTACCCAGGGACACAGCCAATAACAAGTTGTCCGATCTGCCACATTAGAGTATTTTGTACAGCCATCCATTTGGTCTCTGAGGAAAAAGAGGATCAGTTAATTTTCCATACTTGGATGAAGCTATTTGTGATAACCTAGTTAGTCATGTGAGTTGCCTAGCACTTTTTCAGCAAGTCTGAGAAACTATATCCAGTTCCAGATTTCTAACTGAAGATAGAAGAATCACTTGGTGTTTTGCTGTGGCACTCAGGTCCAGACTATACCACAGAGTTGAACCAACATCACAACCAGGATGCATGGAATGAACATTATTGGAGTATTGGGAATGTGCCACATGGATAAATCTATGCTCTAACCTAATTCTATCATACTTCATCATCACTCATTCGATGGTAAATGATGGGTTGGAATTTTTATTAATAGATATAGTTACACATGAAACTTAGATACAAAAATTTCCAGATGTTAACCATGTAATCTGCATAAGGGACTATGTTTTCAGAAAAATTATAGTGAAGTCCAAAGTTGCACATACTCCTCTTGACATTATTCATGTTTTCAAAATTTGGCTTACAGTCTATTTCTACTATGTTCTGCTTAATATAGTCTTACTATTGATATATAACACAATTTATAATTACTCAACACATTTAATGAGGTAATGAGATTTATTCTTTCCAAAGTTTATATTTTATTCTTTGTCCATCTTCTTCAGATAAAAACTGTTTTATGTAATTTTAACTGCATGCATAATTAGCCATTTGCCCAATTCTATATGAAGTGTACTCATAGAAAGTCTTCTGCAAGAAAAATCTGAAGAAGGAATCAGTGGAAACCACACGTGTGGAAAGGCTAATTTTTTACATGTACTGAAACGAAGGAATTAGTTGTTATATTAATCCCAGTTTCTTCTTTATAGTATTTAAAGAACACAACATTGAAGAGATTCCCTTCATTACTAAGTCACATCCCATGTTATTGTAGGTAGTTGGACCACCTAATCCTTTCCGTAGGCTGATGACATTATGGGTTAAGGCTACCGTTCTACCTATGCTTTCTCAATCCTTATTCCTACTGCAGCAGGTACAGGAATACAGTGAATGTATGACAAGAGGAATGAAATAGACATCACTTATTTCAGTTGGCCTTAAAAAAAAGACCATATTCCAGAGTCCCTGGAGTTTAAAAGATGCCTTCACTTCTGTAAAACACTGTACCATGCATACATTTACATTAAACTGTTACTTTGCTCTAAATTTTTGCCCTATAAGATGGCATTGTTGGCTCTGCGTCACCAGATCCCAGTTGCCTTCCAGCACAAACATAGTCACTTTGCAAGTCAAAATATTTTTTCCAGTTGCTAGGATGGCAAATAGTGTAGGAACTGAAAACTGGCTATTGCAGACATACTGTGGCTAGCGTGATGAAAAGATGTACTTTATTTCCTTTCTCCAAAGCTTCTTACCTCCTGCTTAAGAGTACCCTTGTGGCTACTGAACACCAGATCTTAGAGTTCTGAAAAGGTTGTGGTGGTAAAACCTGAGTCAAGACTTCCATTAATGAAGAACATATGACAGGATGAAATATCAGTACAAACTAAATTTAAATGACCATATAAAGAATAGGAAGTGTTGCCTCTGACAAAAATCCATTCTGCCCTTTTTAGACATTCAGCAGCCAGTCTTTCAGCTTTCCTGAATTAGCAAAATCACACGTAATACTTCAGGAATGCAAGAGGCTGTCTTCCTTAGCTTTCATTCTTCTACAGAGAAAGAATCTCATGGAAACACTAGTGATTCTTACATTCGGATGTATGTTTTTCATTAAAGACAGCATTTATTAAAGATCCACCTGTTGATATAGCAAGATAAAGTCCGTTCTAAGAGGTAATTCCTGGTCTTTTATGACAAGAATATTTTTGAAAGTTTCTGGTTCAAATCTCAGTCTGTGTCTTTTGGTATCACATGGATGGGATCAGCTGACTCCTCTGGGCTCTTCTGTGTTCAGCACTTTGGTAGTTTGTCTCTACAAGTCCAGTCAAAATCTTACTTCCAATCTTCCTAATTCAGGTGGCCTTGCCAGTTAAGAATAAAAGGTCCTAGATGAGAAGAAGAGCCTGAGGTAACAGACTTCATCCTATTTACAGCCCGCTGTTGGGAGAATTGAGCCTAATTTCTTGAGGCATTCATGAATCTACCAATAAAAAATGACAAGGCTATAAGCATTTAGCAGGAAAAAAATATTATTATCTTTGTCACACATACTGCTTTACCAGACTTCTTGCTTGTCTAAGCGCAATTGTGTCTCCTCAAAATCACATTAGACTTCTGACATAATATATATATGTAGTTCCTTTTTAACTCTACAGAAGTGATTAATTTAAAAAGATGTTGAAGTGGAGATAATGTCTTCACAAGATCTGTTGTATAAATTATAACATACCAGTGTTTTTACCTCCACACACTGCTCTAACCAGAAATCTGCTTACACCACACAAAAGATGCTGGAAACCAGATCTTGATAAGAGTGGTCAGATGGAGCTATTTCTACTCTTTTGCCTCTAAAGTTTCCCACACCATTGTCCACACAAGGTTTTTGTTGTCTTCGTATCAAATATGGTCCTCCCTGTAAACAAAGCATTGTTGCTATGGACTTAACCTGAGTTTCTTTATGACTTACGTTAATCAATTACCTGCAAACCTATTGTGCTTCTGAATTTCCATAGTGCTTCTTTTTGGGTCTCTTGTGTTCTGAAATCAGGTTTCACATTATTTTGCTGTTTGTTTTGAGCAAGTTCTGTCATTTTCAAGCAGGGTCAGATGGATTGCTTCTCTGTTTGCTCTTCTCCTTTCCCATTTTTGCAAGGATTTTCTTAGTTTATTGAGTTTTTATTCAAATGAAATTTTTAAGTGCCTGAGGTTACAGAACCACAATCTCTTGGCTGAGACAAAGCCTAACACCATCTCAAATCAAATAGCCCAAAACCATTAAAAAAGAGATGGGTAAGTGTAGAAAGGCTCAAAGAAATATAATTTTATGATACCCTTGCCTTCTTATTACATGTGCTGTCACATTCTTATTACATATCCTGTCACATTAAATAATGACTCTGAGCAGTCACACCTAATATCTCCAAAATAAAGATCTTATGACTTGTACATCATTGAACCAGGGCAAAGATCCAGCAGAACTTATTGTGCCACTGGCTTCATGCGCCAGTCCTGTTATTTTCAAATTCTGCCTTTTGTCAGGGTTTTGTGACACCCGGTTCCAATGAGCTCCACAAGTGCAGCCAAGAAGAATGTGGCCCTTTGGGAGCTTAGAAGTTTTTTTGGTGCAGTAAATGTAATAAAGGAACACAGTCAGATTTCCCAAGATGCATCTGAAAGCTGAGTATTAAACATTGTTTTTTGTCATTCAGACAAAACCAGCCAAGCTACTTATAAGAGGTAACCTTCTCATATGGTTGCTTTCGGATAAAGTACACTTTCTGTGGAAGGCTTTCTTTTCCTTAATATATCATTGCGATACTTTGTGTGATTCATAATATAAATGTTTGTTTTTCACATTAACAATATCAGTGTGAAACACGTATTGCAAAGAAAAAGACTTAATTTTCCAAGATTTTAATCTCAGAAGCTTTCATAAACAAAACCAATATTTTTCTCTCATATGTACAATACCAGCAACTATCTTCACATAAAAACAAATTACATAATTTTTAACAGAATAAAGTTTGAGTTTCATTTTAACTTTTAACCTTCAAAATTATGTAAACAATAAATATCTCAGGTCTCTTTCAGAGGCTGATAAAAGCTTGAAAGTTCCTTCCCACATTTGTTTCTTCCTCTCTTTCTTCTGGTATATTGATGATCAGTGCTCCTCAATGTAACATGAGATATGTAATAGGTATAGAAGAAGCAGCACACCAATATGCATAGGAGGAACAGCAAACAACAAATGTTCTTTGCCCTCTTGAAGGTCTTTTCAGATCCATAAAATATAAATTTGAGAACTGTGGTGACAAAAACATCTGTTATTCATGCTCACAGCAAATATTTCTAGCTCACAAGTTGTAAAATAAAAAGAAAATTTTAGCATTGGATGAAGCAGGAGAGAATATGGCATATTCTCTCAAGAGATGCTCTCACTTAATTGTGATATATCGTAAAAGAAAATACAGAATTCCTACAGGATTCAAAACACTCTCCTGGAAACAATCATATCAGAAAAACAAAGTATTGGGGAGACATATTATCAGGAGTAGACAGTGAAACATTGCAGCACTTTCAACCATGTTTTTCAGCAAGACCCATAGACTGATAGAGATAATTGGTCCACTTCCTGAAATGTCTCTGTTTTCTGCATGGATCTTTCCTGTTGGCCTTGCTTAAGATTGAAGTTAAGAAACAACATGGTTTCCACAATCAACAAAAATGTGGTGAAAGGCAGGTCTGTATTTTATTTTTTCCAGATGCAGCCAGTACCATCACAAAGATGTCCCAGTGCTAGCTAGATATCTGTACCCAAATAAAGAACTGCCTGTTCCATGATATACCAGACAACACTGAAGATGCTCTCCAGTGGAAAAAGGTACAGTATTCAAGAAGGCTGCTGAGAAACCTCTTGTTCCAGCTTAAAGCATCAATAGGTCATTGCCAATGAAGGGGGTTGCTTTAAATTGAATACCATAAAAAACCCACAGATCTATCATGTCAGATCATTTTACAAGAGAATAAACTATTTTCTGTTCAAGAAGAATACAAAATGAAACTACAAATTTCAATAACATTGACCAAGAAATATATCCTATTTCATAAGTACCCACTCACCTTTTGAATGAACTTAAAGATTTATTCAGTCCACCTGAAGGGCAAATTCATATATCTGTTCTTTCTTGGGAAAAGGAAGTAAAAATTAATTTTACTGAAGTAAGATAAATCTATTTCAAATAATAGAACAAAATTTATTTTAGGAATGACCTCAGATAATTAAATGGTGATGTGAAAATATTTTCTTAACCTCCTTTGAGTCTGTTTTCTCTTAACCTCTTAACCATACTAGCAGACCATGTATGGCATTCGCATCAGAAAAATAACATATTTTCTTTAAGAGTCAAAGGAATATATCATAAATATGCAAATAACAGAAGTAAAAACTACATGGCTTGGTACAGTATTTTAATAACTACCCATTACAATGATGAGAAGGAAGGAACCTTTACCAGTTGATAATGCTATTTTCATTTGCTGTGCTAAACAAAGGAGTTGAGATGTAGACAAGAAGCGCTAGTCAAAGCACAGAAGTAAGCAAGCAATTTCACCAAGTAAAGAAGCAACTGAAGTAGCTCTGGAATTTGGATCTTCTAGGAGCCAAGCTTATGCACTTGCAAGGAAGGCATCTGTTCTTTAATGTGATCACTGATCTATCAGTTATAAAATTCCTCATGTATTGTTTACTGACATTTTTTCATTTAATTTATATGCTTTGGAAGCCACTACTAGTGGGCAAAACAGAAAATTTATAGTAAAAGTACCCCAAGAACATCATTGACAAACTTAGGAAAAAGATTATGATCTGTAGAAAGAGGAGATTAGGGTTGTGTGTAAGAGGCTTTTAATTTTCAGTAACACTGAAGACAGAGTTTTACAGCTTTTAATAAATGAAAGTCAAAGCCAGATCTTCTTTGACTTAGGCACTAAATGCTCAGCTATGCCTTAAAAAGCAATCCTGATCTCTACAGTATGTCTTGCCTCTCAAAGCAGCTAAACTTATGATCTACCTCTTTTTTTCTGGGTCTGAAGACTGCCTCCCAGGTTAAACCTCTTGCCTCACTCATGCTTAGGAAAGGTTTGTTTTACGGAATAAATGTCTGGAGTACCACTGCAGTCCACGTTTAGGTATCTCTCTAATAGATGTCTAAGAAGTCTGAAAAGTTAGTTCTGATCACAACTATGTCATCTGCCATTGTGGTTGTCCCAGCACTTGCTTTCTGCTCAATTTTTAAATAAATAAACCACTTAAAAGAGAGACTTCTCAACATGAGGAACTTCAATAATTTTCCATAGGGTACTCCAGAAACAGTCTTCTATGCTTATAGTAAAGCAGGGCCAATATTCAGTCAAACACACAAGAGTAGTTGACCATGAGTCACAGAGACTCTTAGTTTACCAAAGGGATCAGTGTACTGGGCATCTGACTCTAGATGAGGTTTAGGAGGAGAACTGGTTGTCTGAAGTAAAAGCAAACATGCTCAAGGGAGCTGCAAATAATTCAAGACTATTCTCTCTTGCATACTTTCCTTCTGGTACCTTCTCACTGTCTTGCTTTCCCAAATGCATCAGGGGACACTCTGCCCCTTCACAGTGATCCAGAGTCTGGGACAGACCACACTGTCCTGGGACCAGGGCCCAAACCCATAAGGATTCACTCATACCTCATTCTCTGAGTAAGTGGTCTGACTACTCTGTTCACAGGCAAAAGGCATGTGAAAGGGACTACTTATTTATGAGTTTCGTCTTCTTAAAACCCATCTCTACTCTGGTAGACACCTGCTCTCAGAAGAGGAACTAGTGGGACTGTGCCAGAAATTTTTGGCTGTAGGAGACTGGCAAAATTGAAAAATAATTTATATAAAATTGAAGAGGCTGGCTTGGTGACAATGTAAGTGGCAGAGACCTGCAACAGAATAACAGATGGAGATAACAAAGTAGATGTTAACACTGAGTTAGCCTTTAGAGTCAGTGGGATGGACATATCAAGATAAAATATTTAATGTTGAGGAAAAGTAAAGCATAGGAGGAGGTAATTGCAAAGAGGAATGGATTAAGGTGATAAGAAACTATTCATGTACATGGACTTGTGTAGTGATCCTGACTGGAAGACTAACTCCTGTATTGTACATTTAACCTGACTGAGTGCAGACTTGTGCTGTGCTGCACATACAGCATGACCTTAAGTCACATGTTATGCCATGCATACTCCATGGACACAGGATAAATATTGCCAGCTGATTCACAGAATCACAGAATTGCAGAATCATCAAGCTTGGAAAAGACCTTGAAGATCATCCAGTCCAACCATTAACCTAACATTGACCGTTCTCAACTACACCAAGTCCCTCAGCGCTATGTCAACCCGACTCTTAAACACCTCCAGGGATGGGGACTCCACCACCTCCCTGGGCAGCCCATTCCAATGCCTAACAACCCATTCTGGAAAAAAATACTTCCTAATATCCAGTCGAAACCTTCCCTGGTGCAACTTGAGGCCATTATCTCTTCTCCTATCACTCATTACTTGGTTAAAGAGACTCATCCCCAGCTCTCTGCAACCTCCTTTCAGGTAGTTGTAGAGGGCGATGAGGTCTCCCTTCAGCTTCCTCTTCTCCAGACTAAACAACCCCAGTTCCCTCAGCCGCTCCTTGTACGACATGTGCTCCAGACCCTGCACCAGCTTCGTTGCCCTTCTCTGCACATGCTCGAGTAATTCAAGGTCCTTTTTATAGTGAGGGGCCCAAAACTGAACACAGGAATCGAGGTGCAGCCTCACCAGTGCTGAGTACAGGGGTAAGATCACTTCCTTGTCCCTGCTGGCCACGCTATTTCTGATGCAAGCCAGGATGCCATTGGCCGCCTTGGCCACCTGGGCACACTGCTGGCTCATGTTCAGCCAGCTGTCAATCAACACCCCCAGGTCCCTCTCTGACTAGCAGCTCTCCAGCCACTCCTCCCCAAGCCTGTAGCGCTGCTGGGGGTTGTTGTGGCTGAAGTGCAGCACCCGGCATTTGACCTTATTGAAACTGATACAGTTGGCCTTAGCCCATCACTCCAGCCTGTCCAGATCTCTCTGCAGAGCCTCCCTACCCTCGAGCAGATCAACACTCCCACCCAACTTGGTGACGTCTGCAAACTTACTGAGGGTGCACTCAATCCCCTCATCTAGATCATCAATAAAGATGTTAAACAGGAGTGGCCCCAAAACCAAGCCCTGGGGGACACCACTCATGACCGGCCACCAACAGGATTTAACTCTGTTCACCACAACTCTTTGGGCCTGGCCATCCAGCCAGTTTTTTACCCAGGAAAGCATGTGCCTATCTAAACCATGAGCAGCCAATTTTGCCAGGAAAATGCTTTGGGAAACAGTGTCAAAGGCCTTACTAAAGTCGAGGTAGACAACATCCACAGCCTTTCCCTCATCCAATAAGCAGGTTGCCCTGTCGTAGATGGAGATCAGTTTGTCAATCAGGACCTGCCTTTCATAAACCCATGCTGACTGCTCCTGATAGGCGGGTTGTCCCGCATGTGTTGTATGATGGTACTCAGGATGAGCTGCTCCATCTGCTTCCCGGGCACCGAAGTCAAGCTGACAGGCCTATAATTTCCCGGATCATCCTTCTGACCCTTCTTATATATGGGCATCACATTGGCCAACTTCCAATCCTTTGGGACCTCCCTGGTCAGCCAGGACTGCTGGTAAATGATGGAAAGTGGCTTGGCGAGCACCCCAGCCAGCTCCTTCAGCACCCTGGGGTGTATCCCGTCCGGTCCCATAGACTTGTGTCTGTCTATGTGATGCACTAGGTCACTGACTATCTCCTCCTGAATTTCGGGGGGATCGTTCTCCCAGTCTCTGTCTTCTGGCTGAGGAGGCTGGATTCCCTCAATGCCTCTAGTCTTGCTATTAAAGACTGAGGCAAAGAAGGCATTAAGCACCTCAGCCTTTTCCTCATCACTTGTTACCATGTTTCCTCCTGCATCTAGCGGGGGATGGAGGCTCTCCCTGGTCTTTCTTTTGCTGCTCACATACTTATAGAAACATTTCTTGTTGTCCTTGATTGCTGAAGCCAGATTTATTTCCAGCTGGGCTTTAGACCTCCTGAATTCCACCCTGCATAGCCTCACAGCATCTTTGCAATCAGAGAAGCCTGAGGCAGCTCACTCTTGGTACCGGCAAATACCTGCGTGTCCTTGCCTTATCTAAAAGTGCAACAAGAAGTTCTCACATGAACATCTTTTTTGCTTGGCATTAGAAATTATGAATAGAGTTGTTTTCTTGTAAGAAAATCTTGTTATATCTCAAATGACCAAAATGGAGTAACCCTTTGCACAGCATGCTGCACATTCATTGGAGTCTCGTTCGATGCTTCATAGTTTGGGGTTCCCAGCATCTACAGGGAAGTAAGATATCTTTATTTTATTAGCTCTAACAAATAGTATTTTAAATAATACTTCACAGAATCTGAGCACCTTTCTTACTGAGATAACAAATCAGCACATGCTGGTGTAAAACAGCTTACATGGAAGAGTGGTGTAATGGACCTTCAGAGAAGGGGGAGGGAATGGTGAAGAGAGATGCTTATGAAGTAACTATTGTGAGAGACTGAAATTTCCTATGACTGTCTCAAAGCTTGCTTGTGTTTGTGTAAACCTCCAAGAGAAGCTGCTGTGGCCTGTGAATTGGTCTGGGGGATGTCGCCAAGAGAAGCAGGAGTGTATTGAAGGATGCACCCCCCCACTTCTTTGCAGTTGCATTGTCAGACTCCGTAGACAAGCCTCAAAGGGGCAGAGGTGTGCTGAGCTGGCCCCATCCTGTAGCCTTTGTGGCCCTATTGTGTAGGCCAGACCCCATGCATGCATTGCTAATGAACTGACAAGAGGCAAAGGTTCCTGCCCTGAAGCCAGATGCATCAAAACCTGTTGGACCAGAGAAAAAAAAACTAAAGGTGAGCAGATATGTTAATCAGCGGACACGATGAACTTAAAAGACAGCAGAAAATTTTCTCTGTGTGCATCTACCACTGAAGCTTGATTCGTGTGCACCCACCACCGAAGAACTGAAGACTGAGGACCAACGGGATGCCGTTGGATCCATGGTGGTGGCTATTCTTGCAGCCCTATCCCACACCCTTGCTTTATTTCTGCCTTTTCCTTCCATTCTGTCCTATCACTACCCCTCTTCACTTCTTTAATAATAAAAAACCTGTTTTGGGTATACGGCATTTGACCTCGTTTGTGTCTTAATCTCGCTCTTGGGATCGTATCGAAACCTCCCCCAACATTGGATCAGGACAACTATGAAAGGGAAGAAAATAATCAACAAGATGAGAAGGTGAGCAGGAGCTGGGAAAGGTCAAAAAAACAAAACTTCAGCAAATCTTCTATAGCCACCGTAGACATGAAGTGACTTGTAAATGAGCTAGGGTCAAACTAGTTGGATTATGTGTGATTTATAGTCCAATGCAATAAGCAGCATGCTGCGATCTAGTTTATCATTTCTCAAGCAGCTTTAGAAACTTATTTTAAGATTTGTGTTACTACAGTAGCTGCAGTGTTTACCTGAGATTTGTCAATATAAGGCTTGGATAACTTTACATTATGCTGTAAATACACTAATGGAGACATGAAGTTGAGAAATCTTTTTGAATGGGAGAGCTGAATCAATGTTTCAGATTTTAAAAAGATGCAAAGGGAAGAAATATTAAGAAAGGTCATGACTTGAAATGGGTGTTTTCAACAAGGAGGGTGGAAAATTCTTAGGACAAGAAGAATGAAAGATGAGGCCAAATCATTCAGGAAATACTCATGGAAGAAAATATGATAGATGTTGGATAACAATGTCAGATGAGATGGTGTTGAAAAGAGGAAGAACAGATGAGCCGGGATGACTGGAAATTGTACTAATAAGAAAGAAGCAGTCCAATACTTCCACCAACGTGACATCAAGAGTTGCAGTATGAGAACAAAAGAGGCTTTCCTCGCAGCAGTAAGCTACATGGGCACTATCAGAAAGAGTGATACAGGTCTTTTTTCTGTTACAAGAAGCTCCAAATCTGATGTTATCCACATGGTCACAAAAATCAGAGAGTCTTCACATTTTACTATTAAATCATCATTTATGGATTTTGTAGTTGCTGAAAAAAGTTAAGTTCAAGTGCACTACCTGGTTTTCAGTGAAATGCAGTCGTTAAGCATAGTTTTCCTCAGGAAGTTTGCCAAAAGCACAGAAAATTCTAGGGATTTTCCTAGTATCCCATTGCCAGCAGAACATATACTTCATGTTTTAGTGTAGAGTCCAAGTTCATGGAAGTTATTGGAAACATAGGAGGAACATATTTTGCCCCAGGTCCTTTTATTTTCCAGACCATTCTGATCTATTCCTTAACTTTTGTTCACTAACAATACAATGCATTATCGTGTAATACAACTTCATTGAGATACTATGAAAATTGGTAAAACAGTGTCTTTATTCAGGCAAAGTTCTTTTAGCTTCAGCCTTTGGGCCCAGTCTTCATATTTTGAATATGTAAATTGCAAATAAAATAAACAACAAATAAAATAAATACTGAATTAAAGCATACCAATTAGTGTGTTAATCCTTTCATTTTGCATTTCAAATTGCAATCCATTAATTTGCTAGAACAAGAAAATTAAAAAGAAGAAATAACTGAACAGCTTTTATAAACATTTTTTTGGATGCAAAAATAAATAAATAGTTATGCAACAGGTCTAGAAATCAAAAGCTCTCATCCTCACTTCTAGCTATAACATGTCTCCTTTCTAAGGCTAGCAAATTATCTGTGTCTCAGTTTTCCTGCCTGCTGCCTGTGATCATAAATAATTTGGTCATACCATTTATGACAGCCATAACAGTGGTAAGGAGTGGTCTCCACGACATTCAAAAGTGAGAATGAGGAGGCTGCAGTGGTTGCTGAGGAGACAGCAGGAGTAGACATTGGTGAACAGAAATTGATGCAATTTTGTACTGGAACATCACTGTTCACCTCAAAATGTAAACCTAGCTAAGTGCTCTGTTTATACATTTTCATGCTGCTTAAAAACTGCCTAAATGGAAGTCTTCTGGTGACCTTCACTGACAAGATGCATGGTTTTGCCTAGTCACCCAGTGTCCAGTCACTGAACCACAGCACTGTGCCTCTACTGCCCAGCCCCAGGTTTCCCCCCAGTGCAGTCAGGTAACAAGTGGGGCATGCAGCAGAGAGAGACGCTGAAAGGCATGCCTCAGTCCTACAACTCACATAAAGCTATTGTAACAGAAAGAATAATTTATAATTCTCTTATTACTTAGAGACTTTTGAAACCACCATTTTGTCTGGCACATAAGTAAATGCAAAAGCTAAACCAGAAAAAGATAAACTCAACTGATGAAAGCTTCTTCTCTCATTTACTTGAAATATTCATTTACTTAAGCAACCTAACATTCTCCGCTGAGTGGAGTAATTCCTGTCTTTATCCAAGTTAAACGAGAGAAGAACTGGACCTCGTGAGACTAGCTGGAAATGTTTTGTGGATGTATGTTTTAAAAAGGTACACAGTCAAAACAAACAGCTCCAGATGCTCTCCTTGATACCAAGGAAAGTTAAACTTTGTCATCATCTGTTTAAATTGGTTCACTCAAGCAAAAAGAAAATAGAAGACTAATCCTTCAGTCATAGTCTTAGTCATCATTGTTTGTCATATGCATCCAAAAAAACAAGCAAAAATACCAGAAAATGAAGCGAAACACTACCAAAGATAGAAAACAGATAAATTCAAAATAACAGAGTTCTATGGTATCTAAGTTTCTTGGGTTGTTTTGCTGGGGTTTTTTTGGTAATTTAGGCAGATGTTTTCAGTATGCAGCAGATTGGTTCATGTTTTGTTTGCGGAAAACTATCGGTCTTGTAATGCTCTTTTAAGCAACAGGGAAAAGTTACACTTAAAGGAAATTTTTATAAGCGGCTTAAGCCTTCTTGCCTCAGTGAAGTTATCCAATGAAGGGAGGGAAGGGAAAAGGGAAGGGAAAAGGGAAGGGAAAAGGGAAGGGAAAAGGGAAGGGAAAAGGGAAGGGAAGGGAAGGGAAGGGAAGGGAAGGGAAGGGAAGGGAAGGGAAGGGAAGGGAAGGGAAGGGAAGGGAAGGGAAGGGAAGGGAAGGGAAGGGAAGGGAAGGGAAGGGAAGGGAAGGGAAGGGAAGGGAAGGGAAGGGAAGGGAAGGGAAGGGAAGGGAAGGGAAGGGAAGGGAAGGGAAGGGAAGGGAAGGGAAGGGAAGGGAAGGGAAGGGAAGGGAAGAATGAGTTTAGCACTTTGGTCTATTTGGATTCCTAACATAAATTAACTGAAAATTTATATATTTTAGGTCTGGAACACTGTTGCTGGACTTGATTCTCCTTTTATTTTGTTCTATATATGCCAACCTATCAATTAATACAGAACTCAGAATGAAAACTCCTCACAACCAGAACTTCAAATTTCAAGACTCCATTTTGGTGGAGATACTTGAACTCTTGAAATAGTTTCCTCCATTTATTTCATTAAGACCAAAGGATTTTACAAAATTACATGCTGGACATTAAAGAAGAAAAATGTACTCAAGAAACAAAGACCTTGAGTTTCATAGATATATGTTAAGTTTTGTGCAAAAAAGTGCATTTGAGCTGCTAAATAGCACTCCTGAAAGCATTTCACATCATTTAAAATGAGCAAGATACATATTATCTCATGAGCTAATAATGAACTAAACAGTCCTTGTTAGTTCTTTCTCACACTTAATTTACAAGCTGTTATTTTTTTTTAACTGTGTGGTTTATGTACATGCAAATCACCAGCAATCAATGGAGTCATAAATTCCAATATATTTCCAGTATGTAAAGGCTTAATGCCAGCAAGGAGATTCTTTACTAGTAGGTGCCTAAAAACCAAACTGAAAGGCAGAATGCCTTCCAGATGACTTCCAGACTGAAAGACAAAGTTCCAGCATGAAAATCAAGTTGATACTGGTTCTTAACATAGTTCCCTATCATCCCCACTCCCACTCCTTCCTCTGGTGTGCCAACATCTCTCCAGAAGGGAATACAATTTAAAAATCCAGCATAAAACTGCATGTAGACAAGTATCAGTATTTGACATGAACACACTAGATCACATACCATTGGTACTGTCTCAGTTGCCCTTAGTTTTCCAGTGTTAAAATATCCCATTCAGACAATCAAGATAAGCATAAACAAGCAGGATAGCTCAAGAACGTGGTTAAAGACGTAGATTTCAGACCACATGTTTGTAAACAGTGTGGTAAAAATGGCTATTTAGAATTCAGGACAATATTCCCAGATAAATTAGGTGAAACCAGAGGAGGTTTTAGTTCCAAAGAATTGCTAGACTGTCTCAGCTCATTCCTAAGGCAACACATGCTTCCACGTCACTGTTCTCCCTTCCTTCTCACTCCCCTACCCTAGTGAGGTCCTGGGGCTTTCTAGCAAACAGGGAACAGTAAACTCCATTTCAGCCCTCCATTTAAAGCAAAGATTTGTGTGGAAGGGTGCATTGATGAGGGAATTAAGGTGCTTCTTGCTGGACTGTAGATTAACCAATGACATTGGTGCCAGTAGTAGCTGACAGAGGTTGTCTCACCAGGATATAAGGCAGTCAGTGTAGGGGATGCTTGACTTTATCTTTGTGGGTTACACCCGTGGGTGTATACTGGTATATATGGAAAGATACAATGACGCAGAGCAGCAGCAAAATGGATTTGTCAGAGGCTTTTTGATGGCTGTATATGGAAGTCTTGGAATAGCAGCAGCATTTGTCTCCCTTCCAGGTCTACCATTTCAGCTGTATCACTTACCCTTCTTCCCCATCCCCAAAACAGGAGCATCTTGGCTGAAACCTGGTGGTAGAATTTAAATTTTGCTTCCAGTACTGAGAAGCTCTGAGTTGCTCTACTGGCAAGACAGCTTTCTGTGGTACTGCCTAGCAACTACAAGCCAAATGATCTCTTTTATTGTATTTGCCAAATTCAAAATGAAAGCTAAAAGAGTCCTTTTTGAGGGGATTTACTGCAATAACACCACACTGAATTCAGTTGGAATACAACATTTTAAACTGTAGAAGACTTCTAAACCCTGTAAAAACATGGTAATAATGGAAACAATGAAGACTGCCATAATATGCCAATTCTCTTTGGAATTTATACTTATTCTTAAACAGTCTCAGTGTTCAACCATAGTGACCCTGCTTGGTTAGGCCATTCCAGGCAGGCCTCCTGTAAAGTATGTGACTTCTTGACATCTGTTTCAAATTTATTTTTATTTTCTGAGTAGGCTGAGCTAGTGTCTGTTCAGATTAAAATAGCAACCAGAGCAGGTTTTACCTACGTTTAGACTTACATTTCTGACAGCTTAATCCTCTATAGTTCTGAAGGTTTTTTAAACTAGTTTACTTTGGAGAACTGAGAACAGGTAATCTATCTGGAATCAGGAAATGATCATCTGAAATTGTAACAGGAAGCATACCTATAAGACAGTTTCCTCTGATCTGACGAAAAAAATAAATGAAAACCTAAATGTTATTTGTTTTCTTCTTTAAAAATGAATCCAAGTACATAAATTTCCATTGTCTGTTCCTGTAACACTGTGTTTCATTGATTGTGCAATGATTAGAAAGCAGGTTTCTATTTTAGCTTTGTATAAAAGCAGACGATAATTTTTTTCACTTTATTTTATATACAGCAGGAAATTATGTAAAAGCACTCTTCAAAAAAAGTGTTATAGTTGCAAATTTGAACATCAAAATTTTAAAAATACCAAAGTTAATTTTACTCAATCATTCTTAAATTATTCCTGTCATATATGTATGTAGTATCTTCTGTCTGATCTCCATTAATGAGAGCTTGCTCAAAGTCTCCTAAGAGCTTTGCAGCAGTAAGTTTGTGAGATGAGGCCAGCAGGGTCAAGAAGCCACTGTGAAGATGGAAGCAATGGAAGGAATCTATTACCTGGTCTCTTGGAAGCCAGCACAGGGCCAGCATTGCCCTGAAAAGAGTTGCTGCGGTTGAGGCAGAAGGTTTTCTGATTCACGGTGTCCCTTTACAGGTCTCATTAGACTTCTACACCTCTGTGATGCCTCTTATAATCTAAGAGCTGCTTCCCTAAAGAAGGGTCAGGCAAAACCAGCGTGGACCCTTTTACAAGGTGAGCACATCTTATGTTGTCACTGGCTTACTTTTGGATTTACATGGAGCTGTGAACGCAAACCAATTACAAAGTGCTCTTTTGTCTGTTACAGGGACACAAACTCTCCTAAACACAGGCCCCAAGTGAGACTGGAATTAGGAGCTATTGTCTTTTACATGACACACACCTTTCCTGAATCTGCTTGATTGTTTCAAACAAAACCGTATCAGATGCTGAAGAATTTTAAACAAAAATTCAGAAATAAGTATAATTACTAAAACCACAGAGTGATAAGAGGTACTAGGTACTAAATTACAGGATGTTCCAGAATATGTTTCCATCTTTTTAGTGTCCAGAAACAAAAGAGGGATTCCAAGAAGCAGACCCCATCCTGTTCTACATATTGATGCAGTGCTCCAGAATTAGACAAATGATTGGTTTCAGTAGACCAGTAGACATATGGTATCACCCCAGTTTGCCTTTATCCCTAGGCTATAGGTTTTACAATCTTTGCCCGACACCTGCTTCTAACAATCATTTACTACCCAGCATTTTTCCCATGTAACCATATAGACTTTGTTTATTTTTCCAAATTTTTCTCCAAACAGTTTAAATTGCTTTCAGACTTTTAGTCTATACTTCCAGAGCTGAGATGTTGTTTTTCGCCAGCTGAACTAAGAAACACTAAACACACTTTTTTCCTCCTTCCCTCCATTTCTCTGCTCCAGGCTAGAAATACAAGTGCAGAACAGAGCTTTCTACAAAGACCTACTGGAAGATTTAGACTGATAGCCCATCTAGCTAAATTCCTTGCCCTATGGTTTAACAGGTTAAGTATTCCTTTTTTGATTATTCATGATTAAAGCCACCATTGAAATAAAGACAGAGTTTTTGAAGCGTTTGTTAGGTCTGTGCAAAGAAACCTAACATTCAGCTGGCTTGTGGACTACGTTTATTGGGAGCTCCTTTGCACACCCCAACTGGCAACAGTCCTTCCATCTAAGTGCCACCTTTACCCAAGGAGGATGGGATGTTGCCAGTGCTGAGCACAGCTCCCATCCTGTAGAGGTTCTGTGTTCTTACTGGACGAATGAAACTCCCTTATTTTTCCACATGCTAAACAAGACTCCAGAGGTACACTTCTGAAGGTAGAATTTGCTCTCAAGAGAACTTTCTTTTGACTAATTTAATTACAGTCTTGGATAAAGTCTAATGTGGGAAAGGAACTGTTCAGAGTTTTGTATACCTTTTTCCTGTTGGGCTTGGGGAAACTAAAGTGTGAAAGGCTGCCACACAGCTTGCCACCATCACTAACATGCCTGAAGTAATTACAGGATCTCCTAACAAAAAAAAAAATAAATAAATTAACTGAATGTTCTCAGATCCTCTGACCATTTCTTCCATGTCATCAGTAACCCCAACTATTCTTTTCTTTTTGTTAGAGTAGTTCTTTCCAGTCATTCCTCACCTGTATCTAACAGACCACAATCCAGATTTTTCCTAAGGAGCTTCCAGTCTAGCCATTTTTCTATAAAAACTGGCTGTAATTTATTTATTCCTCTCCTAAGGCCTCATTTCCTCCCTTTTCCCATTACTGCATTGTGCAAAAGATGATGTAATATGTCTATTCTTAACCTCAGCTATGTCTGTGACACAGTTCTTTTTTCATGCTAGGGGCCTTAGCTACGTATGCTAGCTTTTTCCAGACATAAGTCTATTTCTTTTCCTTCTTCTGCCCCTCAGTATTTTCTCAGAAACTAGGAATGCGATCTGAATGCCATTTGTTTTTTTCTTGTCCTTACTGAACTGTTGCCACATTCAACTATTTTGTATTATAGATATTACAGTAAGCCTCAGGAGCTCACCGAAAAATAGTCTCCACAGTGCTTTGTTTTGTACAGATGTAGTTCCTTCTCTAACTGGCTTTAACTGCCGAAAAGACAAGAAACAAAGGGCAGGGAAAGGGACAGAACATGCAGAAGACTGAGCCCAGTGATGGTGCACAAAAAGCTGTGTTAGCTCCTTTTCTTTGTTAACTCCAGATGTATCTTCATTAGAAGGGGAACTAGTTAACAAAAGAAGACAAGACAAGACGAGGCAAAGACAAGGCAAGGAAGAGAGATCTTCAGGTGAAAAGTGTGTGTTGAGGATTTCATTCCAGGGAACCTGAAGGGCTTATACAGATACTGAATATCAGAATAAGTACAAAAGTCCCTTTCAAGACTAAAAATAGCATCTGAATTGTAGTTTGCAGTTTCAGACATATATGCTTACACTGCTTTCATTCTGATGTAATGGTAATAATCTTTTCTCAAAAGGGAGATGATCCACAAGGGATACAAAGTTCAACTGAATTTTGCATTAAAAATCTTGCATGCTTATAAATTGCAGTCCGCCTTCTAGCATCAGGGCTAATTTTGTCCAGTACCTGGGGGTAACAGAAGTTGTTTAGGAGATGATGATGCCTGCAAAGGGGCTGTGAAGTAGCCATAATAGCACTGTTTGCTAGTAAATCAAGCATACTGGTCTCACAGAGGCTTTGTACATTGGTCTAAATCTTCACCAAAATTAACAAACCAAAATCATCAACTGATTTTTCAAAAGTGCATAGCAAATTACTACTGAAGTATTCATGACTGAGTACAAATCAGCATTACCCTTTTTCTTTCTTCTTCAAGGTCCTCTCCAAATGCCTGAGCGATCCTGGCATGTGGATATCTCTGAGCACCTAACTGTGGGGAAAAGCACAGCTCCCCTCCCCTAGCCAAGCAGAGCCCTCACTTCTTGGATACAGACATTCAAGAGAGTGCAGAAGGTCATGGTTACTTTAAAGCATATGATCAGTCCCATGAAAATTATCCTGCTTAATGTTAATCATAGTCTCAAATTCTTTGCTGACCCTAGTGTTAAGCCAAGGATTTGTCAGTTCAGATATTTAAGCTGATCTCCACCACCACAGTGTCTCAGGAAATAAGAAATGACTTCTCAGCAAAGGCAATGATAGACCACACAAAGTCTAATTTAAAGTGTAGACAAGAGAGTGCAAAAAGGCAACCCACAGAAGAATGTGACCTGGTATAAATGAAGCTAAGACAACTTTTGAACTTGTACATGAACACAAACATAATTTCTTTTTTCTTCTAAAGCATTTAATCCAAAATTCACTGCCCTCTTACAGAATTACCATAACTTTTAGAGTGAAATACTATTTTTGCTAGTTTATAACTTTGTGTTTGCTGAAAGCAAACTATATAATCAATTAAATAAATAAATAGATATAATTAAACAAATAAATAAATAAAAACAACAGTGATGGCTAAATGAGCAATCTGAAGCCATTTCAACTATAAATCATACTAACATTTTTACCAAACACAAGTGTTTAAAGAGCAGACCCATTTTATAAAGGGACCCAACTGCCAATTTTGTAAATGAAGCAAATTAAGTTCGAATGAAATATTGTACATTTAATCTTTCCAAGAGAAAAATAATCTAATATACAGTTGGCATTTCTCCAGACATGAAATATCTATGGTCTCCTCAGGCCAGTAGAGTAATTTTTCCAACAATAAATACAGCATATCAGTAAACATGTTCTATTAAGTGCCTTCAACTTCACTGTTTCATCATCAGCTAACAGGAAAATTCAGGATGATTCGTATAAAACAGTGCAACTCAACCAGTGTAACAAGATGAGGGTCTGCTGTTAGAAACACTTGGAGAAAAAGTGAGGCAAAAGCTGAATCATCCACAACACTTCTATAAGTTTTACTCTGTAGACAAATACACATACTCCAACATAACATAGCTATGTGTTTGCCACAATCCAGAAAATGAAAAGAAATTAAAAACAGGGCCTGGGACTAAAGAAGGAAGAGGGGGATACAAGTTTTAATTTATGTATGTATCTGAAAACAAAGTTCCTCAGGACTAAACCACCTGTTCTGTTGGGATTTCAATGCCTGCACAGGGCTTCCTGGAGGACTTTCTCCACAACTTGTTACAGGGGCTGAGGTGAAGCCTACTGGTCTGTAGTTCCTGATTTCTCCTTCTTTGAGGATGATTCATCTTTTCTGGAAGATGGGTGCAATATTTGCCTTGTCATTGTTCAGCAGCAATGGAGAACAGCCTTGCAAGGGCCTCAGTCAGTTCACCATGTTGCACTCCACCTGATCCCACAGATTTAAATACGTTCAGTTTACTCAAGCTGTGACAATGTTATCCTTTACCACAGGTAGTATCTCTCTCCCCGCAGATTTGTTGCCAAGCACAGAGACCTGGGATGCCCAAGAATATCTCTGGTGTCTATCATTCATTCTTGTAGCTGCATTACCTTTCCAGTCCTCAGTGTCAGAGAGACCTTTGTCAGTGTATATAAATAATGCAGTTTCCTTTCTGAAGGTCATCATTCGTAAGATTTCCTCTTCCTTTTGTCCATTATATATCGTCTCTCTCTCAATGTGTCTTTAGACAATGGGAATTTTCCTGATTATCCTGTCAAAAGAGCTAGTCTGTGTTAGATGTGATATATGAGTATCACCTTCAGTGTCAGCAACTGAAAAGCTATTCAAAAGATAATAAATATCTCACATCGGGGATTTGTAATGTCTCATCACTAGACAATCACTTATTTCAAATATTATATTCTGTCCAACTCAATATCACAGGTGTTAAAGCAGCATGATGTTTGCATGCTCTAAATAGTAGCTTGCTTGTTCATTTTTAAGAAGTTATTTTTTAGTCCGTTTAAGAATAAAAATTTGTAGTGTGATATGGGAAACCAAGGGGAAAAAAACTTGCTTAGTTACCTGATACAGAAATTAAATAAAATATTTTATCTTTAAAAATCATTAATAATTTTCTGCTGCTTATTAAACAGCATAAAACTACCTGTAACTAAAGAGAAAAATTATTCACAAAGAGGTTTTAAATGTCATAGAAAAGCAAACAAGCTGAACTCTCTTTCCTAACCTCTTTTACCTCATATAGGGATTGCACCAGAGTGCATATACTATTTCACACACCTGTGATATCTGCCTCAAAAATAAAATTAGACAAATGACACCCTGTTCAGCAATAACACTAGTGTTCCTTTTACAGTACTCCATATATTTCCTCTCTGTAGCCAACTTACTCTTTGCGAGATGGAGCCAGACCATCAATGCACTGTTGTTTGCATCTGTAATTATGTCAAACTGTCCATTCTGAAAGAGTGAAGATGGCGTACTAAGATCATTATGTGAGTCTTAAGATATTATTATACCAAATAACATATTTCTGAGAAGTGATTTTTTAAAAACTTTTTATTTCCCAAGTCAAACCAGTTGGGAGTTAAAAAAAAAAAAAAAAAAAAAAAGAACTTGCTTTTCTGTTAAGTATATAGTCTGTGGTTAGATACCTGAATGTAGATTTTGTTCATGGTCATCATGTGTGCACACTTAGAGTGAATTCTTGGCTGTAAAGAGACAAACTTTCACCATATCTTTCTTCACATTTGTCATGCAATGACAAGAACTTTTCATGCCTAAAATAAGTTTCATGAGTCAGGGGTGACAAACATCAGGTTTTTTATGCTTACATGTCCATTGAACTTGCCGAGCTGCAGAGGTCCTTCCATTATATCATACAATATTCTAGAATGAACTAATAGATTTGTGCAAGTTTTATACTTACAGTAGTTTTGTTGGTTTATAGTATCTGGAAAAAGGAGCTTGTACAAGCCTGACAGCTTAGAAGCTCTCTATAGTAAGATTTTTGGATTATTTATTCAACATCTACCAGAGCAGGTAGTGCTGCCAAGTGGCAAGTTGAATCTTATTGCATGAATATTGCAACTAATCCTGTAATTTGCCTTTAGAAAAATAGAATGACTGAAAGAGGGATGAAGGAGAGGAAGTAACAGTTCGCATCAAAGACACTGCAGCTACAGAGGACACCAAACACTGCACTATGAAAGTTTATGGACAGAAGTTCTGGTTAATGAAACTAAAGAAGGCACCTTCCTGTTACAGTCTTAATCTTTTATGCATAGTGCAAACTGCTCCTTAAGCCACAGCTGAGGTGCAACGGGAAGAAAACCAGTGTTGCCAAGAGTGACTTCAACTCAAGGGTCTTTTCTGGACATGTTGAGTACCCAAGAGCAAACAGCATGACGTAACTCAGTATTTGGGCATTATTCCTACTGGCAGAGATGCGGCAATGACATAAAAAAACGATGTCAGTGATCTTAATCTAGTTAGATTTCAGTTATGAGAACACAACACAGCACTAATCCATTATCAGAATACCTGAACCCTAAAGTGGTCATTTTTACCAAATTTGAAGCAACTGATAACTGACAAAGCTCATGTATTTAATGTGAAGTGTTTTAATAAAAGCCAGAAATTGTTCATGAATGTCCTATGGGGTATCCCATAAACCACAATTCCAAGGACATGGAAAAAAGTTATTCTGGGTAGGAGACCAGAGTAGTTAAAAGGAGATGTTGAAGGCCTGCTGAAAAAGAAGGAAAGCTAATATTGAAAGGGCTGGATTACAGGTACATGTCCATCTAGATGACTCTGGCAAAAAAATGACTTACAATGCAGAAATGGCCAATAGACATTTATGTGCTATATGTGGAAAGGAGCATGAGGTTGTATGTATCCCAGATGCTGCTGCTGCTGTAATAGCAAGTTTACCATGTGTAGCAAAGACAGATGTAAAGGAACATCTGTTGAAATTAAACATTTGCAAATCAACAGGCCTAGATAACTGACACCCAAGAGCCCTAAGAAAACCAGCTGGGAGCTTTCAGAACAACTCATGCGCTATTTCTCACAAGTCCTGGGAAACTGAAGAAATTCCAAGTGATTGAATAACTACAAATGTGGTTCCAGTATTCAACAGGATAAAATGAATAATCCTGTGAATTACAAATCAGTTAGCCTAATTTATAGGAAGGTTAAAATAAAGAAATTTAAATAGATTCATAGATACATGCAAATAAAGATAAAACTGGAATTTAAATAATTCAACTTTGTACACAGACAAAAGTCTTATCAGAAATAAATCTGTGGTCTTTACTGACAGCAATACAAATCTGGTTTCCAAAAACAATGGCAGTGACATAGTGTGTTTGGAAGATAGCACGTTCCGATGTTTTACTTATACAGTCAGTACAATATTGCATTATATACTAACAGCAGGACAAAAATTAAATTACTTGAAAACTGTCTTGTTGACAGAGCTCAACATAAAATTTTCAAGAAAAGTTCTTGGACCAGTGTTAGCAAGTATTTTTATCTTATCAAATCTTTCTGGGAAAAATAAATTTTTTTTAAAAAAAATTGGCATGACAGTAAGTAATGAGAACAAGTAACTAACTCAAAGCACTCTAGATCATTTTCTGAAATTGTTAGAATGCAACCAGATGTGTTCAATGCAACTAAACAAAAAATATTACCTCTGGGAACATACCATGTGAGCTACAGAGCAGGGTGCATTGTTTTCAGAGTAGAAAACAATAATGCAAAGCCAGATGTATGGGACTGCCACATGAGAAAATTTCTTAAGTTCAGAGGGTTAGTAGGAATTACATAAGATGACTTATAAATGAGGAGGATTTTGATTAAATATTTATCTTTCTCTACATCATCAGACATTGATCACAGAACGCTAACCTTAGAGCTGAAGAATGCAGCATCTCGAGAAAGATTGATCAGTGTTCAGCTATGGATACAGAAACTTCCTAGGTGCCTGATTGAAGTATGCTGCACAAAATTTATGCTGGTCACTGGTTCTGGTTTTTTTGGAAGGAACTTTTTTGCCTTAGCAAGCTTTCCCTTCCTTCTGTAGCCTGATTTACCATTCAGTGATCATCTGGAATCTCATATCTAACTCACTGACACCATTTATATTGGTCTCAACTGTTTTGCCACTATCGATGGAATATTGGTTTCTTCTGGTTTTTGATAATGCCTACTGAAGATTTGCCAAAGAGAGTTGTGCATTTGGGTAAAATTACCTGGACTGTAATATACAGATTAAATTCAGGAAACTTTGGAGTTCCTCTTGATATTAATTTTTGTGAAAATTTCTATGAAAACATTAATAAGTCTTAAAATCAGAAAAGAGTTAGAAAGATTGATGAAAAAATAGTCAATGATTCTGATGTCACAAAATAAAAAACTTGGGAAGTCTGGAATCGAAATCAGAAAAAGAAACTGCTGTTTCACTTAAATGAGCACAAATGGTCAGAGTGAGTACTACTTTGTAAGAAAAGCTTTGCCAGAAAAATAATGATAAAATACAGTTTGCACTATGATAGTGGGTGGTTTTTTTGTTAATTCTGTGACAACATATCCTCATTTGAGACATAACCAGCAGCCCATTAAAAATTAGAGGCTTTGGATCAGTCTCAAAATTATTGGACATAAATGGCAATATTAATTATTAACTCTGTAATATTATTCTGTATTTGAGTGACAAGTGTTGAACAGGGAAATGCCAACAAGAAACCAGAGATCTCATGAGCCATATGATCATAGTAGTTTGTGACATAAAGGGGAATTGCAGTAAATAGGCAACAAAGACAGGATGTGCTAACTAAACAGCAGAACAAACAAAATATTTTAAACTAGAAAAAGAAAAAAAGAAGAAAGCAGAAGGAACAATTCCATTTTTACAAGTCAATAAGTAATGCTGGAGTAAATTTATATAAAATTCTGAATTTTATTTTAAAATATTTTTAGATATTTCATATCTTTAAATATTTATTTTAAATTTTTCTCTAGAGAAAAAAACTTACATCAGTATCAATTCTGTATTAGTTAACACTATCAATGCTATTATATGCTTAGTCTATGGGAGCCTACTGATTGAAGAACATTTAATTTTAGGAAATAGAGCTTCAGGGCCATCACTGAAATATTTCATGTCAGAGGTATCAAATATTGAATTCCTTCTGTTAAATCCTAAAAGCATAGATAAGCAACTGATGGAGCATTTTCCCTATCAGCCTACATTTCACTGTAAATCACTGAGGTTTTTCCTTGATCTAAATTCATGTTTAAAAACCACCTTACTATCTTTTGCTAAATCAATCATCAGTATGCCATCGTTCCTTATTACCTTATAAATTCACCTTTAATTCATATTCTTTGACATTTACAACTCTTTTTCTCATTTTTCAGGCTTTCATTCTTCATATTCTCCTTGACTCTTTTTAGAAGGATGGCTTCTCACCCAAAGTAAATTTTTGCAGTTTTGGTTTTGGAGTATTTGGTAGGATAAAATGGAAAATATTTCAATTTTCTATACTTTTCCCTATTTTAAGTTTAAGAACTCAGTTGTATGTGCTATATGCTGTGCTATAGTCTATAAGCAGCCCATATAGAGTTCTCCCTGAAAAATGTACTCTTTGGTGCTATTAACAGCTTTTTAGATCCTCTCTCTGCAGTGCACACAAGAGGGAAGCTAACGCTGCCCCTACCCTTATGGGGAGTCCCAAAACTGACTGGAGTGTATTAGATGACATTTACACTGGTGAAGCTAAGAGATATTGGTAATAGGCTGCCTGCATCCATTCAACCTGCCCAGAGGATCTCTACAGCCGCTTGATAATTATTCCAGATTTTCTCCCTGCCCTGTAATGCACTTTGCTTCAATTTAGGTGACTATACAACTACAATTCAAATTCAACCAACTTCAGCAGCCACCCTGAGCTCCTGTTCTACATGATCCGAACAGACTGTCTGTGTGTGGTTCATGCAGAGGGCATGATGAGGCTTGGACCTCACCACTCAGGTCACTTGTACCCAATGGAACCAGGCAATCAAGCCATTCTTCACCAATATACTGAGGAAAGGCAGGGTTGTCCAAACAGCAAAATTTTACCTTCCCACCCAGGTATTGGTTGCAATTTTGTGTCTGAGAGAGAAGTATTCCAGGCAGGATTACATCATCCTGTAGAAATGAGATGACCAGGAATGGGTCCAAAACATCTGGCTATCCTCAGCAGTATCGCCAAGGTCATAAAAGAGTTCACTAACCGTAGCAGGGCAATAGGCAGAATATACATTGTCTGACACACAGCACATATGGCTGCTTGAATCGCAAGGATACTTAGTCATACTCCAAGTTTCATCATCATGAAAGTTTCTTGCACCACGATAAGGTACACTGGCTGAGTACCTGACACCTGTTTCTGGAACCAACTGGTGACTTCAGTACCACCAATGTAACTTTATTTCATTATGAACAACTTCATCTACATGTATACTTCACTTTTAAGAGCTTAGCTTAGTTAAAATATTCCTGGCCAATCCTTAAAATCCTCTAACAATGTAGACAAGTATTACACAACCTTTTTAGGCAATCTGTCTTGGTATTTCACTATCCTTAGAAAGTTTTTCCTAATGTCTAGCCTAAGTCTCTTGCTGCAGTTTAAGCCAATTATCTCTTATGCTATCCACTACTGATATATTCCTTTCCATTGTGCAGTAGCTTTTTAAATATTTGAAGTCTGTTATCATGTCTCACACCAATCTTCCCTTCTCTAGACCAAACAACTACAATATTTACATCTTTCCTTGTCCATTATATTTTCTAGCCTCTGCCTATGCTCACTGCTCTTCTCTTTCAAACTGATCTACACCTGTCTTATAGTCCCCTAACTGGAGACAGTGCTCCAATTAAGGTGGATCTAATGCTAAGTTGAGCAGAATTTCTTCATATGTCTTACAAAAGACATGACTCTTTATATAGTCTGGCATTCAGCTTGCCTTCCTTACTTTGTGCTGTGATACTGTTGATTCATGTCCAGCTATGATCCACTACAACCTTGGGATCCTTCTCTGCAGAACCACTAGGCAGCCAGTTGTTTCTCATCCTGCATTTAGGTAGCTATTCCTGGCTAAATATAGAGCTCTTTGCTTATCTTTACTGAATCACATCCCATTTTTCTCATATGTCCTCTCCAATTTGTCAAGGTCCTGGATAAATTTGTGTCCTCTACTGCACTGTTCCTATTTGGTGTTGTCTGTAGATGTAACAAAGATGTTCTTTCTTCCATCATTCATGTAATTAATGAAAATGTTGACTAGTGCCAGAAATGTTGTATAGTCCTGGACACAGAACAAAACTTCCTTCTTGATTTAAGTGGATTGACAGTCAGCTTCTTTTACTTTCTATTGACAATAAATCAGTGGCATAAATAGGCTAAATATTACCTGTATTGACTATGCTATTAACAGTAAACCATACAAACTTTCACAGGCAGCATTTTATTTTGTACTTGCTTAGAGCTTGCACTATATCTCAGCACTGAGGCCTCTGAACTAAAACTTTTTACCTTTCTCAGACCCATTATCAAGATTTACATACCACACCAGCTGGACATCTTTTCCATTCTTGAGATCGGAATGCCTGTGTGTCTGGTTTGGATATATAGATTAGACACTCAAATTTGTCTGCCTATATTTCAAGGAAATATTTTCACTGCTTCCTTTTCTGCTGAGGCATGCTTTGACATGCCTAAACCTTCATGTAAATAATTGTGCACTTTTATATATTATCTTTTCTTCAGTTATGCTGCAACTTGCTCTACAAGTTCATAGGTTTCTTCAAATTGTTGACTGACAGATTAAACTACCTTTCAAACTAATCAAAGCAGATTAAGCTGCTTTGCATTGGTCTGCTCTTCTTCTCTAGATCAAAATGTCATCTATTCAGACATTACAACACTGTATATCATTAAAAAATAACAACTGTATTTTCTAATTAAAGAATCCAGGACCAAAAGGAATTCCAGTGGGATCTTTAGAAAAGAGTGAACTGTAATTTTCTAAGAACAGTTCTCAGAATGCTCAGGTAAAAATATTTGGCACTGACCATCTCACCAGATATACATTCTCCTTTGTCTATTGCAAAGATTTTCATTCTTTATATTTTTTTACTGTTTTGAAGTCTGTATAAATACATAGACAAAGACTTCTGTCTTCTTTTAAATAATGGTCACTAAGTTTATTGACACTGTGTGTCTTGTGTGTTTCTCTCTGGCTTCTAGATCAATAAATGTTTTCATCCCTTGAATTAGTTGAAATTTCATAACATTCTTTTTAATTTACATACTGCAAAACATCATCAAACCTTCCCAGTCACTCTGGTTCTTCATCACTTCTTCTCCCAGATGGTCAATGAGCCAGAATTTGACCTAAATAATAGGAACCTTTTCTCCTGGTACTGCTATAAATTTGTTATTTCTCATTTGCTATTCCCAACCTGTTTAGCTGACAGTAGCAGAAATAATTACACTATTGTGAGATTCTGGCATTCGTGTGAGGATATATGCAACTCTGAAAAAAAAATGCAGTTGCAAAAAGTACATATCAAACCACCAGAGGGTAATCCCAAAGCATAATCAGCAGCTCAGACTACAGCAAGAGCCTGCTTCATGATGAAACAGGATGTTAACATTTTCAACTGCAAGTTTATGGACCAAAAGAGCAAATGTCCAAGATTTTCATCCTACTGAATGAAGGGCTTTACCATGATCTGATAAACAAATAGGATATATGACTTGCTATTCAGGACCTGGCTGTGGATCAAATAATGATAAGAAGATGGAAGAGACATATGATACTTAGCAGCATAGAAAAGTGTAACCACAGCTTTTTACAGCAGATGGGTTTGGTGCTGAAAGATGCAGAAAAGAAAGGAAGTTTTAAAACAACTAATGACTCCTTCCACTCTTCACAACTTAATATGACAAGGAATCTGTAATGAGATGAACCACACAGGAGTGCAAAGAAACCTGGAGTTGGCTACAGATTTATTTTATTGGCCTCAAGCAGCATGAGCAGTAGAGAGGAAATGTCAGACAAGGGAGAATTGTTTCAAAAGAAAGGCTAAAAGTGAGATGGCTGCCAAGCCATTTCCACGAGAGAGAGCAAAAGTGGAATTGCTGGAGGGGGTTCATACAGGTGGGATAATCCCACGGGTGATAGTTAGCATTCAGAAAGGAAAGTTCTTTTCTGGATTCAACTTCACAAGCTTAGATGAAGAATTCTGAAACTCAATCAACATGATTCAAAATTACAGAAAAAAAAAAATAGCATCTTCTGAAACGATAACTCTGTGACATTTCATGCAAATTCACTGGTTCCTACCACAAAGTCCAAGACAGCCACTACAGGCATACATGCTGGATACCAGAAAAGAGGGACTGCTTAATGTAAACCATTTGGGGAACTCTGAGCTCTATTCAGACTAGCTCCCACACCTACAATGAAGTGGTGTACGCAGTTGGAATCTAAACACAAGAGAGTATTTGCTGCCAGCCAGGGCTGCCAGACCCTACATTTCAGACTGAAAAATTCTCCAGTGGCTGAAATACAGGAACCAGGAGTTCTCAGTTTTAAACTCCTGCAGGAAAGGACACTTACAAGCTTTATATTGCATGCATTTCTAGGAAAATGTCCGGTTCTTCAGAATATTCTGTGTCATAGCCTGTGAAGAAGTTGGAGGTAGGGGAGACTCGCCATCTCCACTGCAAAAACTGTGTCACACTGCAGAAATAAAAACAAAGTGCATACAAGAAGCAGAGATACAAAATCGAAACAGAAGAGTACTCAGTGATGAGAATACTCTCTGGGAATTCCTGAGTTTTTATGACATGAGCTTTGCATCAGAGTCGGTAAATAGAAGTCACGAAGGACGCAAACCAGAAGCGTATCACTTTGCAAAGTCATACAGTGTTCAAGGCATATACTAAACTCCTATGCCTTAATATACAGCAGAATTGTTATTTAACACAAATATTGGCACAGCCTCTCCTCTTTCTTACATCCTGTGACTTGTCAATAACCGAATACTTCAAAGGGAAACTCTACATTGGTTTCTTTGCTTACCGATGCTGGTTCCTTTCTAAGACATTGTTTAAAACTAACAGATTTTCTGCCCTGAGGCAAATTGCATTTAGCTGCTAGCGGAAAATATCTGTGTCAAATAGGACAGTGTTTTGAAATAGTAGGAAGTCAACAGGAAGACAATTAGGCTATTGTGATTATATGGAAGGCTTCTGGATAGATAAAATACTGCCTACATATAAGCCTTTATGTGAAATGTAACTTGTGTTTCTGATCTTTGTTTATAATACTGTGACTGATTTCAGTTAATGCTGGCAACTTGAAGGCAATTTATTCAGACTTATGTGGAGTTTCATGTTGCCTGCCAAGTTCTCTTTCTTTTTTTTTTTTTAAATTTACCTTGAAATGCATTCCTTAATACTTGTCTTCAGAGAGATACAAAAGCAATAAGACATACTGATTTTTCTAAGATTATTACAACCCTAACACTAATACTGAAACCTTTAAACAAAGTATTTTTCTTCATGAGTTCCTGTACACCATTGTTTGTTTGACTCTTGTTAGTATCTTTTCTGGGCTGAAACACACTATGACTAACTATATTCCTCTTTCTAAGTCATGTTAATCTTGGTAAGGAATTGGTAAGTAAAGAATTCAGCAAGGTTGAATTTGTATAGCTCACAAGTTGGATTTAACATTCCAAAAATACTTGACCTGTTTCAGGTCAAATTCACTATGTAGGGGCTAGTTTAAAAAAATAAATAAATCCAACATCAACAACCAAATAAAACCCATTTAAAAACAAAACCACAGAAAATCAGTGTTGTATATTATACTAATATATTTCTATCCACTACTTTTACATGAGTTCAAGGTTACCCAAGTTCACTACAAAATTTCACTATCAAAGTTCAATTTTCTTTCACATTGGTAATGAAACCCATAAACAACAGAGTTTAGGATTTTCCACATCACTAAAGAGAAAATTAACAGAAAATAATCCCTGAACTAACTGCTGAGGATCTCCATTGTGATTTCTGTCTTGTCTAAATTTTCCCCAGGCAACACATCTCCTTGAGAGTTCTCCTGAAGACACTTCTTGTCTAACTCTGGCCCAGTGCCCATATTCTAGGGGAGAACTTTGTAGAGTAGAGCTGATGATTGGACTCAATGATCCAAAGTGTCTTTTCCAACCTGAATGATTCTATGATTCTATTCTTCTTTGTGGAACTGTATTATGTGTGTTAATGAAGTCCAGCTAGATTAGATTAATAGCTGGGGGGGAGGGTGACTTGAATGTTTGTTGTCTTGTCAAAGAAGATTTTTGTTTAGTTTCACATAAATCCATGTGGTTTTAAAACCCATTTTCCTATGGTCTTCATCCTTTCTTTCACAATATGTTCTAGAACCCACAGTTTCTCCATCTTGAATATAGATATTTTTACTATTTTCGTTCCTAACAGTTTGCTAAAGAGCCTATGAGGCACAGGTACAGATATTTCTTATATTTGACAATATCTAGATAAGTTGCTTATAGGAATCATACTTCTCATGGGCAAATTCTTGCTATAAAGACAAAGATTGTAGGGAAATACTGTACCACAGCTAACGGTAGTTTCATTTAAGTCCTGCAGAAAGTAATAGGAACCATTATACTTGAGGAAGATTTCATTAGGTTTGAAACAATAAATCTGAGGTCATGTGAGATTTAGAAAAACTCTCAATCAAATCTCATAAGACATGTAATAAAATCACAAGCGCTGGCAACAATCTTGATCCATCTCATAAACTCTAGATAAATATGAACAGATGTAGATAGTATAATTAAATTTATTGGGAAGTTTATTTCCCAAGAAATCATTCTAAGAATCAGAATTAGACACAGACCCCTGAAATCTAATTGATTTTTGAAATTCAAAAATACTTTAAAACTTTTTGTTCTCTGAGGTTTTTCTATTTATACTTTCACATTATGAAATATTTTTCACTTCCTTGTGACTATATGAAATACTCACTTTATCAATGATAAAGGAGAATAGGACTTCTAAAGAGTAAACAGTGAAGCTGAGTATAAACAAAGTCCTATCTAATACACCAGTGGAAATTTCCCTAAAAATAAAGGTAATAAAATTCTGCTTTAATCATTTCCAGTTACAGCAATTTTAAAAGTAACTCAGAGCAATAGGTGGTTAAAAGTCCAGAAATTTTTAAGAAAGAGAAGTTAAAGATATATTAAAGAATTAAAACAGAAGAGAAGCAGAGGAAATCAGGAACACACTGTTGAAGCCACTGGAGCCATTTTCTGATGCCTGCTGTGCTATTGAGATTATCTGCATCAGGATCTGGAGGCCACACATTTTTGTGAGCAGACAATAATCCAAAGGCAAGCTATTGTATCATTATGTAATGTCAAAAGTTCTTTTACTTAATTCTCCCAGCAGTTCAGTCATCCTAAGTGAAATGTTATTAAACACAAAATGCTTTTAGAATTTTTCATATGCTTACCTCTTTCATATGGTTTTGATATATTTTTTTCTAACATGGTGTTTCTACAAGAACAAAGAGCTGCACAAATAGAAAAAAACATCATCTCAAATTTCATGAAAATATGAATTAGAAAATATGTAGCTGACTGTCAGCTTCCATATGAGATAAAAGACTTATCTTGGACCAATAAAGAAAATAAAAGGGTGCAAAAATTATAGAGATATTATTTCTTCCAATGTTTCTATGATAGAACAAATCAACATGAGTTCTGTCCTCAGTCAGGCTGAAATTTGTCAGCCAAATGACTACAAAAAAACCCAAGCTGCCCATTCACTGGGACACCTCTGAAGCCTAAACAAAGATTCATGGTAACTAAATGAAATCACTCCAAGAACTGGCAAAGGTGTTGAACCTCAGTCAAGGTTATTCAAAACTAAAGAAAGTTAGGAAAAGCTCAGGGAATTCAGGGAAGTTGGAAGAAGATCTAGAGAGCATTTTAGTGCCCCAAGAATAACCTTGTTGCTTAAATTCAGAGTACTGATCAACTGAAAGTCCATCTTTAGGGTGATCTTTTAACCATCTTTTAGTCCATCTAGCACACTTATGTACTTGAGATACCCTGCACACCTACAGTTTCTAGCCTTATCTGGTTATCATTTGTTATTATCTTTTGCAATGATTTAAACTCATTCTCCAACATGAAGCTGCAACCCAGAAAGTCATTACCACAACTGTGTCTCTTGTGCGTCCTCATATGTGAAGTGTGTTTATAGCATATTTCCCTGAGATCAGCTGAAATACTCATCATAAGTTTCCACCTTTCAGGTGGGATGGAGAGCTAATCTTCTTTTAAGACTTACTTTTTACATATGTGATCTATTTTGCTTGAACTACTAAACAACAGATTGTCCTGGAAGAACACTCACTTTACATACCTCTTGCTGATGCTGGAATCATGGGCAGTCAAAACCACAGTGGCAATGGGTGCTTGACTTAATATTGTAATGACTCAGGAACTTTGCTGGAAAGGCAGAGAGGTGTGGTTCCAGTCATTGTTCTCTTCAGTGTTTCTGTTTTTTATCCAGTGATGATCTGAAATAAAATGCACAAACAGTTCTGGGCACATGGCCCAGGAGCCAAGATTTTCCAAAAGCAAAGCAAGTTCTCTAAGCGCTATGCTACAAAGCCAGTCTGTGCTCTTTGTGCATTCCTGTCTATACCATAGCTCAGCATCAGCCAGAGTGAGGATTGCTTTGTATGCAAGATATTGGGTGATTGGTGCATTTCCTGGCCTGAAAGTCAGATCTCCCGCTTCCTGGACAAGTACTCTAATTGTCAGACCAGTGTCTAAAAGCTCTTTATTAGATACTGGGATCTGGTCACCTAAATCCTGTAAGTGGTTTCACACTCTGAAGTGTAGTTTTGCTAAGATGTCAAAGTTCATAGCAAAGGTGAATTTCAGGTACATCCCTTTTGGGGTTTGAAGGACAGCTGACCTGACATACTAAAATACGAAAAAAATTAAGTGGCTAATATCCTCATGTGTAGGAATTAGGCCCCTCATTCATGGCAGGCAACAGAAGAAAAATTACCACACCTAGGGACACTTCTTGTTTCAGGTATTTGTGTATATCACTATAACCACCAGACTTCATGTCTTAACAATGCCACCTTCCAAAACCACATGTGCCATTTTCACAAGCTTTCCCTCAAAAAAAGGTCTGTCTGGAGATATAAGAATAAAACCATACCTGAGAAAGCAGCATAACCACTGGAGAAATGCAATTTACTTGGAGTCAATGCCATTTTAGTTTATGTGACAGACAAGTACAATGGTAATACCTTTGAATATAAAAGGTGTTACATAGCTAGCTTTTACCATACTTCAAATGCAAATTTCTGTGTCACAGTGACTAAAGGAACTTCACAGGTTCATCTCTCCTATGAACTATGTCATCATTCATTACTGCACATATGTTATGACAAAAACTGATTAAATATTTATGTTAATTGATATTGTCAGCTAGACTCTTCTTTTACCAAGACTTTTCATCCATCTCTCCCACACTCCATTTTCCACTCACACATAGCAAGTCTCTGACCCTAGAAGAATCCATTTGTGCCTGTGGTTATGTGGTTGCCACACCTAAGCGAAAGAAACATATAAAAAATTTCCTGGATCCATACCAACAATTCTCTTTTAAGAATGCTTGGAAATGGCAATTAAAAGTAGGCCAGAAAAGAATCCTTCATCGTAACAAGTCTGAATTTCACTGTTTCAAATAAAAAAGCCTGCTGGAGACCGCAATCACGTCCTTCCAGTAACACTAAAAGAAGAAACGCTTAAATGCCCCTTGTTAAGCAAAAAAAGGATATAATGAAAGCCATGGCCCAAACCAAACTGAAGGAAAATACAGGGGCCAGGAATTAATTAGTGAAGCTATTTGTATTCATTTGTCAGAAGGAGCTGAGAAGCAGCCAGCAGACAGGAAAAAAACGAGGAGGCTTCAAAATAATCAGCGAGAGTGTAAACTTGAAAGAAAATAAGACAAAGTGGGACAAGGAGTTTCTTGGGTAGAGCACTGGATAGAAAGTTTGGCCAAGAAAGCAAAGCAAAGGAATTCCCCTAGGTGTCATTCTTATTGTGTTCTGGAAAACATAATTTTGTGTATGGGATTTGGTAAATTATTGCATGAAAGAAACAAATAATTCTAAAGTGAATTTGCCACAAATATTGGTCAGTTCCTTGGGCCAAGTAAATGACACTGTAATGTAGTTCTGGGGGTTTACATTGTATTTCCTCTCCTGATTGCTCAACCCGTTGTGATTGTCCAATCTCAAAGTAACTATTTGACGAGTGTGTGACTCATACATGTGTCCTCTGTCATTGTTCCACAGCTGAAGAAAGAAGTGGAGTCACAATACTCTTCCCATCTCCTCTGTTTGAGCTCCTAGGGAGAAAGCATGGAGCAGAGCTTTGAACTATGTAACTGCATCAGCCTGAAGTGAAAGATAACAAAATGCAACTTGAACAAAGGAGATAGAGTACAGAAAGGATTTCTCTCCATACCTGTCCTTAAAAGATGAAAGGAGTGAACAGGAACTTTTCCATTTAATGTTTTCACTTCAAGAGACTGAAATGAGGATAAGTACTTTCTGTTCTTGAATAATATGAACAGTTAAAGCCCTCCTCCTTCTCCCATGAAATTCGTGAAGCTCCCATAGAATTCAGTTATTGAAGATCAAGTTGTCAGTGCCTGACAGGACCCAGAATTTGAAAAATTACAAATTATCAAGATATAAAATGCCACTGATGATGACAATGATGATAAATTGCATCTGGAGGACCAGTCCAGTATCTGGAGTTTGTCCTCTTTGTACCTAGCACTTCATTCTGTCTTTGAAAAAGCTTTAACCACTCCTAGGTAAGTGTTATCCACACATAGATGGAGGTACTTTCTGTTCATCCCTATAAATATAGTTAGTGCTTTTCCCGTAAGAAAACATTGAAGAATCCCAGCTGATTCAAGTTTCACAATGCACTAACAAGAATTGCTTTTGCCTATACTGGGCATCCAGTTTACACTAATTTAAGTGTGAGATGTCATTCTTGTATGAGGCTGTGGAAAAGTTTATTAAAGACCATCCTATTGTTCCTGCCCTCTTCCTTAGCTGCTATACAAATGAACTAGTTAAAGGATCATTTACTTGAGTGTGACTTGCTAGTGATAGAACTATACCAGCTGTTTCTTGCAGCCTTGTTGTATTGTAAGATAATCTCAGTGTTCACAAATCATCTGCACCAACACCTTTCTGTATAATGAAGTTTAGAAAATCAACCAGGTTCTTCTTGTCCTATTTCTAAAGTCCTATATTTGCCCTCCTCAGTTCTCAGGATCTACTCCATCATTCTCTAATTCTTAAAAGATAGCCTTGGATAGCTCTTTAAATGTTCTTGGGTTTTTAATTTATCTCATGATATCTATAAAATTGCTTGTCCAAAATGCACATTGACTAAAGTGAAAAACAGCAGCGTATATTGTAAATGTTGCAGAGGAGGATGTGGAAGAGAGGTTGAGAGTGACTGTGACAAGAACAGAACCCTCTAGGAGTAATCACCTGCACCAGTCAACACCACCATTAACTGACTTATTACTTGGTTCAGTTATTTGTGCTTTCCATAATTAAACAAAATAATAGTTCATTGCAGAAGCATAATGCACTGCCCTTATATATGCTATTCTTGTAAAAAACAAAATAATAATAAAAAAAAAAGCTTATTTTGGAAAAGGTGTAAGTTTCTTGTAAAATTCAACTCCAGTGTTGGTTCTGTTTAAAGACTTGTGGCCCATTGTACCATTCCTATTTCTTAATTATTATTGTCACAATTATCAAATTGAGGATGTTAGGTTGTGGGCCTTTATGAGCAGGAATACAGTGGTGCAATACAGTAATGGAAGATAGGAAAGTCTGGGGGAGAAAATAATAATTTCAGCTGGTATTTAGGTTGGTAGTAATATGCCCATGATATGATGATCACATTTACTACTTCACTGGCAGTTAGATATTCCTGATCAAAGACAAGTCCATACCACAAAAATGTGATTGCTTGCATCTCAGCTGAGATGACAGACAGTTCATTTTATTAAGCTGTTTTGTGCTTCTCATCCAACAGCAAATTAAAATAGAATTTGATTTTAATAATTACAGGTTCCTGCAGATCATTCATCTTGGTATGCTGTGAAAATCATCCTTTGAAAGTAAGTTAATTAAATTCCCTGCTCAGCAAGCCTTCAGGCAACATTTTCTTCCAACTTGTTCTTACTTGTGGTCACGAGGAAACCCATCAGGGTTAAATTTGAAGATTTATGTGATTACTCTTTCAACCAAAGTGGTGGACTTATTATGAATCCTCTTTCTATCTCTATATAAAAACAACCTTTCTCCATTCAAACTAAAGTACATGTGATCAAGTCTCAGTTGATACAAATTCTTTTTATACCATAAACTTCCCCAAAGTTTTGACCATGAGCCAGAATTTTTGTTGTTAAACTGAGTTTGCTGTTGAAGTCAGTTTATTCCATTATTTCATTAGATAAAGGTCATTAGTAACTCCACATAACTTTTACACAATGTTCTTTATCTCTGCCCCACTGGTAAAATTCTAAAAAATGGTACCACCTTAACAATGATTATCATTGAGGTAATCAGTCAATTACCAAATGTAACTGACTGATTACCTCAAATACAAAGATGGGAAATCAGTCTCCACATCTTGAAAGTAGGAATCCAGTTGAATCTATTCTTTTCCTCATTGTATACCATTTAATTTCTCTTGAGTCAAAGGAAGACATGTATATAGTTGAAGAGTTTAATACCTCTTGCTGAAGCCCTCCTCAATGACAGACTACTCAAGCAGGATTCAGCCATCCCACATCTCCATCTAATGTCATTTTAGATGACCAGAAGTGTCCCATTTAGCAACCAACCCCACTCCAGAAGGGCACAAGCCTCCACTTTACCCCTCTGTGTTGTAGATGCTAGCTCCATCTCCCTTACAGCAGTACTGGTGGTAAGAAACTTGAGGTGGTTATAACATGCAGAGTTATAACGTGGCATCTAGTCCACCTGACCTGAGAACCTAATTTATGTCTTAATCTAGGCAATAAATACCTATATTTCCTATTCGGGCAAGAGAGAGAGAGAGAGAGAGAGAGAGAGAGAGAGAAAGGGTTTGCAGGAGAATACTACTACTACTACTCTCTGCATAAACACCTAAGTTACAGAGGCTGCAATCTACCCTAAATTTATAAAATAAACTTAGGGCACTGAGAAGCAGACTGAGGCAGCAATATGCTTTTCAGAAATTCAGAAATTCAGAACATTTATGTGAAAAGTAGAAGTTGTTGGCTTTCTCTCACTTAGGGGAATATGTCCTCCAGTAGTGACCTCAGACTGTTAAAGATGTCTTAAAGGACAGAATGCATCAAAGGCAAGCTTCCACTATAGGCATTTGAGGGATAGTTTCCCCAAAAAACATATTTTCACAAAGCCTGAGGCAGAAGAGCATCGTTCAATATTCATTTCATTGTCATTCTGGCCACATGAGTATCAAATGAAGTATTTAAATAATGCAGAGAAGTAAAATATCTTTATGTGCATATATAACACAGAATTTTACTTCTGTTTTATTGTTGCATGTGACCTTTAATTTACTCTGTTACACAGGGGTTTTTTTACCATTTATTCAACAATTCATCTATGGCACTGAGTGACATACTAGCACATCAGAAAATTCCTACAGTCTAATTTTATAGCTTTGCAGCAATTCTTTTTTATCTTCATCAGTTCTATTTCCATCAAGTGAGAGAGTAGCACCCAAGAAAAAATAGCTTTGTCTGATTAATGTCTATTACTTCCACCAGCAAGTACTCAAAAATTGGACCTTAATTGAAGAAACAGTCACAGATTTTTTTAAACAACCTTAAAAAATTCCATAATGTGTGAAATTTGAATGTACTAGAACCTAAATACATGGCTCTGAACCCAGACATTCAGATTTAGCAAAGTACTTGTTTCTCTTTGCTGGCCAAAACTCTAATGCTTCTTTAGTGCCAACAATTTTTAAAGTGTATTCTTCTACATTTTAAAGTGGGAAACCATAATCCTTCTTCCCCCTGTTCCTGAGCTATCCTATATCCAATAAATAACCAATTTTTGCCAAAATTTTGCTTAAAATTAAAAAAAATATATACAAATACTCATTTCATAGTGGAAAAAAGAAAGCTTATATGTCAAAATAGTCATCCCATTAAAATTTCTAAGATGTTTGCTGCTGACCACATGGTCATGGATTTTTTGCAATAGGAGGAATTTCTGCTAGAAATCAGAAAGTGATCAGAAAGTATTGTATTTACCCCATACATACCAACTCCTTGTCAAAAGTTTGGTATTTATTTAAACCTTACAGCACATAATTTAGAAAACAGGTTCTTTCAGACATACTTATCCATTATACAGATCCTATCTGGCATTATATCATAGTGTCCCTCAAATTTTCTTCTGACAAGACTCATAGGTGCTATCATTATCGTTTAACCAATGACTAGTTGAGGCAGAAGAATTTTCAGTGTGGTTTATTCAGGGTGGCACAAGCAGCCCTTGAACACAGCACAGGTCTGAGTCATGGTCTGACAGTGATATCCCAGGGATATTGTTGTCCTGTCCTCTGCCTGGACAAATGACGACCACATTGTAACTTTAGACGGGTAGAAATTTACATATACAGACATCTTTTCAGACTTATTTTGTGAGGATGTGCTATATTGCTTGCACCAATTCTCAGTGATCAGAGAGTTTCTTTAGTAAGTTGAAGGAGCAAATTCTGTACCTCTCTTGCTGTTCCCAGCACTGACTTTTGAAGAAGTTTGCTGAACTCATGCATTCTAATAGAATCTTCAAGATAAAATACTACCATAAGGAATAAATAAATCACAAAATAAAGACAAAAATGCTGAGCTTATGCAGAGCTGGCTCATACTCAAAAAAGCCAGTATTCCCAGTGGTTGAGATTTCATTCCAGAAACTCTTGCAATCCCATCCTTGATTTCTTATATACTTGAAAGGATGATGGAAAGAAGCAGGTTATTAAATTTAGGAGCATTTCTGCTAAAACATGTCTAGGCAGATGCTAAAAGCTATAGAGCTGACAGAGAAAATATGTAAGAGACCGTAGCACTAACTTTATATCAACTAACTGCTGCCAGTTTGTGAACTCAAACAATTAACCACTGCCACAGTTTGTGGATTTGACAACAAATTAACTATATTGTGTAGGAATTCATTTTACTTCTTTTATTAAAGATGTGTTCGTTTATTTCTTTTTGTTAATTACTACATATAGATTTCATTTGCATTTGCAAAAACAGCTCTTAGGTGTTCAAAATTCACTTTTGACAAAATACTTTATAGCAATGGCCCATCAGAAAAATCTGGTGCTATTGTGTGTTCTTTCCTCAAAAGATGCTTTATTTTTGTGATTGCAATTATCCTACTCAGTTATCTTCATTTCTAAGGATGGACTGTTGACAATGCTGTTTTTCACTGTAGGGTTTCATTTTTGTGGTGGCTCTAATTTGTACAGCAACTTGGCATATTTTCAGATCAGTGTGGTTAGAGAAGCAGCACTAAGCACACACATCCATAAATGTTAAAAAAAAAATTGAAAATTTAATTTTACAGCTAAATAAACCAATGTGAAAAACAAAAAAAACAAACAAAAAAAAACCAAACAAACTGAAGTGGATGCCTTGTCTGATAATAGGTCTTCTTTATCTGCTGGAACTACAGAAATCTCAGTGACTATATCAATGACTGTATCAGAGTCTATCTGCTATGGGTGCTCCAAGACTGCTGTCAGGATCAAATTAATCCATCTCCTTCATTCCAGCTGAGCTGCAGAGAGCTCTCTAGGGCATGTGGGGCCCTACATGTCCGGGTATGTGAAGTCAAGCAGGCTGTATGAGGTGTGCACTAGTTGCCTGCAAGGCAGTCATGAGTCAGAAGACAGAGATTTATTGATATGAGACATCCCAAGATGTCTTACTTTGGCACAGATATTGTCAAAGGTTGTAAGAGCCCTTCCATGTTATCTACACATCTCCCGGGATTTTTTAAATGCATTTTGGCATGACCCTCAGCTGGGTAATTCTGAGATCTTCAATCTGAAGACAGATAAGTGTAGAAGTATCAAGAGTGAACTCTATACACTAGTTCCTCCTTAATTCCCAGTGGAATGTAAGAAATGAGAGCTGAAATGCAGTGTCAAGATAGGGAACCATCAATCTAGGAAGTGGCCAAGTTGGTAGTTCAAGAGAGAGATCCAGGAAACTCCTAACCAAGGAATAATACAGTCGTTTATTTTTAACATATGTGAAAATCGTCAAAGTGGACATATAACTACAGCACTGAATAAAGAGTGGCTTCTGCAGGGAAGCATAATACACTACTTAATAGTACGCACGAAACCATGAAAAGACAAAGATGAGTCAATACTGATGTAGTTGACATTGATATTTGAATTCAAGTGAATTGCTACTGGAAGCATTATCAATATTGTTTACCAGTCTGGGATTATTATATTATTATATATTATATAATATATCTTATTATATAAGAAGGGTCAGAAAGATGATCCGGGAAATTACAGGCCTGTCAGCTTGACGTCAGTGCCCAGGAAGCTGATGGAGCAGCTCATCTTGAGTACCATCATACAACACATGTGGGACAACCAGATGATCAGGCCCAGTCAGCATGGGTTTGTGAAAGGCAGGTCCTGCTTGACAAACGTGATCTCCTTCTACAACAGGGCAACCCACTTATTGGATGAGGGAAAGGCTGTGGATGTTGTCTACCTTGACTTTAGTAAGGCCTTTGACACCATTTCCCACAGCATTCTCCTGGCAAAATGGCTGCTCGTGGCTTGGATGGGCACACGCTTTGCTGGGTAAAATCTGGCTGGATGGCCGGGCCCAAAGAGTTGTGGTGAACGGAGTTAAATCCGGTTGGCGGCCGGTCAAAAGTGGTGTCCCCCAGGGCTCGGTTTTGGGGCCAGCGTGGCAGATCTGGGAATTGGCACAGTGTAACTTCTCACACCAGCAATCCTCTCCTGTGGGCAGACACAGTCGCTGCTCACAGGGTGCCCGTTCCCTCCACTATTACTCAGTCACTCTGAATCATTGACCTTCCCTGCTATGCTTGGCATTGCACATCTGCAAAAACAATGGCCAGCGTCTCCTGGATTGTTCACTATGACCTGGTGATGCATATTCTTCATCTTCTTATCTTCTAAGTGTTCATTCAGAGAAATAAAAGCGATGATGACTGGTCTATAGTTCTTTGGGTTTTTTCCTGCATTTTTCTTCTTGAAGAAAGGCATCACAAGATCCTTTCTGCAGTCTTATATAACTTCAACCTCTTTTCAGAGGAAATCATTAATGCCTCCATAGTCATGGGTCTCACCTGGTGCTGGAATGCCAATACGGAAATTCCTAAGTTGATAAGAAACAGATAAATTTATCATAAACAATGTCATTATAAATAATTCCTTAGAGTAAACACACCATCTGCTTTTCTGTGCCCCACCAACTTTCATAGTTCTGATAGGAGAAACTGCCAAGACAAATCTTGGCAGGTCCCACTGATACCTGGTAGGGTGCCAGCCAACAAAGTTTGTCAGCTCAAATTTTTTTCTTTGACAACATAACTGGCTTATAGGGTAGGATAACTGTCTTATAGGGTAGACAGGAAGCAGTAGATGTGATGTGATGTGATGTGATGTGATGTGATGTGATGTGATGTGATGTGATGTGATGTGATGTGATGTGAGATGAGATGAGATGAGATGAGATGAGATGAGATGAGATGAGATGAGATGAGATGAGATGAGATGAGATGATGAGATCATGATATGATATGATATGATATATGATGAAATGATATGTCTGGCTTTAATAAGCTTGTGATAGTGCCTCACATGACATCTTCATAAACTGAGGGTCACAACAAGCTAGTCACAACACCACTTAGGGTCATGACTGTCATTAGACTATAAACTCAATCAAAATGCATTTGTTTATGCAAGTATTTGGGTTACACAAAATTATCGGTCTGTAAATTGTCTCTCAAAACCACAATAAGTTTCCTCATCACTAGTCAAAACAAGGTCACTACAGATTAGGTAAATAAGCAGTTGAAAAACTAAATTGAAATAGTAGTTATCAAGGGGTCACTATCAAACCAAAAATACTTAGTAAGCATGGTTCAGAAAAGATTTTACCTAACTAAGTCAAATCTTATCATTATACAAAATATTATAATTTATTATTGAAATATAATGAAAATTTGGTGTGTTATTATTCATTATATGTTATTTATTATATATGGTTATAAATAACATTAAATATTTATGAGTGGCTTATATAACAAGACAGATTAATTTATGAACAAGAGTTGCAAACAAAGTACATGATCATTAACAAGTGTCATACATAAACTAGATGAGGTAATGATACTTCTCTTGGCTTTGAATCTTTATATTAGAAATTTTCATTCAACTATTTGTTGCATGCATTGTAACAATCTTCCAAAAAGTTGTAAACACTGCACTATTTTGAAGCAGCAACCCCTTAGTCAAATTTATTTAGACCTTAAAATCTAAATAAAATCATCATAAGATAAGGAAAGGCAATAGAAAAAATAGAAGTAGAGAATGGACTGAAGAAAGGGTCACAGAATGAAAATCAATTGCCTTAACATTTTCTCTTTTGCTTTCTCTCGAGACGAGGAAACACCATGTTGACAAATAGCCACCATGTAGGATGTCTCTAAATTGTAGTGTGCATATTTGTTCCTCATTCATATATATGTTTCACTAAATGACCTTAATGCCTTTGACTTTCTAAATGCAGGAAATAAGTACATAAACAAGAAGACAGTTAGAGATTAGATTTAATTATTTAAAAAATCAACTTTATCTTCCTAGAGATTATCAAAATTTTCCATGGTATTCATAATTCAGCTAAGGCATTGTTTACCTGACAGATATTTACAAATCTTATTTCCTCAGGTCCGTTCTTTCAGTAGTGTTTGGATATCTGCCACAATTGCTCTTTCCTGGGAGTATGATCTGGCACTGCTTTCTCATCTTCATATCAATTCTCTTCAAGCACAGGTGCTTTCCAAAGTCCTATTCATGCCATCACTCCACTCGTGAGCCATCAGCAAACAATGAGGCAATTCAGAAAGAGAGCAGGATTTGGGCACCTGACTGTGTTAAACATTTCCACTTATCTAGCAAAAAAGTCACAGCAATTCATTGATGAATATACAGCTTGGGATTTTTAGAGGGATAAATGATGGCCTATGTTACCGGTATTCTTGCATTTCTTATCTCAGTAACATGATAAGGCAAACAGGACACTGTGTAAATAAAAAACACAGTGGTAGAAATAAGGCCTCAGTTTTGAGAGCTCTGACAAATAAATACTCCATCTGTCTGTTCTGTGATTCCCTCTTAATGTTTCTGGAAAAAAATTTGCTCAAAATTACACCTTAAATAATTGAATCTAGAGACTCATCAGGAAAGGACTGTGTTTATCCAGTAACTACCAGAGAAATCAATGTACTGGAAAAGATAAAGATTAGGTAATGTTGTAGTAGAAGTCTACTATAGGTCACCCACACTGGACAGAGAGCATTCTATAGGCATTTAGGAGAAATCTCACGATCGCTTGCCCTTGTTCTTGTGGGAGACTTTAACTTCCCAGACATCTGCTGGAAATACAACACAGCAGAGTGGGTCCAGTCCTGGAGATTCCTGGAATGTGTGGCAGATAACCTCCTGATGCAGCTGGTGAGTGAACTGACCAGAGAAGGTGCCCTGCTGGATCTCCTCTTTGTGAACAGAGAAGGACTGGTGGATGATGTGGCAGTTGGAGGATGACTAGGGCACAGCGACCATGAAATAATAGAGTTCTCTATTCTTAGAGAGGCCAGGAGAGGGGGAAGCAGAACTGACATCCTGGACTTCCAAAGGGCTGACTTTGTCTTGTTTGGGCACCTGCTTGACAGAATCCCTTGGGAGATGGTCCTGAAGCATATAGGTGTCCAGGAAGGCTGGGCACTCTTTAAGAAGGAAGTGTTAATGGCTCAGGAGCAGGCAGTCCCCAGGTGCTGTAAGAAAAGCCGTCGACAGAGTAGACCACCCTGGCTAAACAGGGAGCTTTGGCTGCAACTCAGGGAGAAAAGGAGAGTTTACAGCTTTTGGAAGAAGGGGCTAGCCACTCACGATGATTACAAAGATGCTGTGAGGCTATGCAGGGTGGAAATCAGGAGGTCTAAAGCCCAGCTGGAAATAAATCTGGCTTCAACAATCAAGGACAACAAGAAATGTTTCTATAAGTATGTGAACAGCAAAAGAAAGACCAGGGAGATCCTTCATCCCCTGCTGGACACAGGAAGAAACATAGTAACTAGTGATAAGGAAAAGGCTGAGGTGCTTAATGCCTTCTTTGCCTCAGTCCTTAATAACAAGACTAGTTGTACTGAGGGAATCCAGCCTTCTCAGCCAGAAGACAGAGACTGGGAGAACGACCCCCCTGAAATCCAGGAGGAGATAGTCAGTGACCTAGTGCATCACATAGACATACACAAGTCTATGGGACCTGACCGGAAACACCCCAGGATGCTGAAGGAGCTGGCTGGGGTGCTCACCAAGCCGCTTTCCATCATTTACCAGCAGTCCTGGCTGACCAGGGAGGTCCCGACAGATTGGAAATTGGCCAATGTGACGCCCATATATAAGAAGGGTCAGAAGGATGATCTGGGAAATTACAGGCCTGTCAGCTTGACTTCGGTGCCCAGGAAGCTGATGGAGCAGCTCATCTTGAGTACCATCATACAACATGTGCTGGACAACCTGCCATCAGGAGCAGTCAGCATGGGTTTATGAAAGGCAGGTCCTGTTTGACAAACCTGATCTCCATCTACGACAGGGCAACCACCTGCTTACTGGATGAGGGAAAGGCTGTAGATGTTGTCTACCTTGACTTTAGTAAAGCCTTTGACACCGTTTCCCACAGCATCTCCTGACAAAATGGCTGCTCGTGGCTTGGATGGGCACACGCTTTGCTGGGTAAAAAACTGGCTGGATGGCTGGGCCCAAAGAGTTGTGGTGAATGGAGTTCAATCCAGTTGGCGGTCGGTCACGAGTGGTGTCCCCCAGGGCTCGGTTTTGGGGCCACTCCTGTTTAACATCTTTACTGATGATCTAGACAAGGGGATCGAGCGCACCCTCAGTAAGTTTGCAGACGACACCAAGTTGGGTGGGAGTGTTGATCTGCTCGAGGGTAGGGAGGCTCTGCAGAGAGATCTGGACAGGCTGGAACGATGGGCTAAGGCCAACTGGATGAGGTTCAATAAGGCAAAATGCCGGGTGCTGCACTTTGGCCACAACAACCCCCAGCAGCGCTACAGGCTTGGGGAGGAGTGGCTGGAGAGCTGCCAGTCAGAGAGGGACCTGGGGGGTGTTGATTGACAGCCGGCTGAACATGAGCCAGCAGTGTGCCCAGGTGGCCAAGAAGGCCAATGGCATCCTGGCTTGTATCAGAAATAGCGTGGCCAGCAGGGACAGGGAAGTGATCTTAGCCCTGTACTCAGCACTGGTGAGGCCGCACCTCGATTACTGTGTTCAGTTTTCGGACCCTCACTCCAAAAAGGACATTGAATTACTCGAGCATGTCCAGAGAAGGGCAACGAAGCTGGTGCAGGGTCTGGAGCACATGTCGTACGAGGAGCGGTTGAGGGAACTGAGATTGTTTAGTCTGGAGAAGAGGAGGCTGAAGGGAGACCTCATCGCCCTCTACAACTACCTGAAAGGAGGTTGCAGAGAGCTGGGGATGAGTCTCTTTAACGAAGTAATGAGCTATAGGACAAGAGGTAATGGCCTCAAGTTGCACCAGGGAAGGTTTAGACTAGATATTAGGAAGCATTTCTTTCCAGAACTGGTTGTTAGTCGTTGGAATGGGCTGCCCAGGGAGGTGGTGGTGTCCCCACCCCTGGACATGTTTAAGAGTAGGGTCAACTTAGCGCTGAGGGATATGGTGTAGTTGGGAACTGTTAATGTTGGGTTGATGGTTGGACTGGATGATCTTCAAGGTCTTTTCCAACCTAGACAATTCTGTGATTCTGTAATTCTGTAATCTACTAGGTCTTTCTGTTCTCTGCTTTCAATCATACATTTCTCCACTATATTATTTAATAGCCAGTTGGTATTACAAGACAAGGCCTTAAGTTATCCTAAATGTCTTGTAAAAATACTGTTATTTTCTGGAAATAAAACACCCTCCATATTTTAAATCCAACTTAAGTAAATTTGTTAATGATGAGGAACAAATATGAGCACACTTTGTACCAACTCAGGCATCCTGCTTTGGAAAGTATATCCAGGGACATAAACTTTAAAGCTCCCATATTCTGTGAATATAGCTCTATAAACCATTTGGCATGGTTGGCATGCCAGGAAAAGATCAAAAATTACATGTCTAAGCATAAAAAACAAACAGGAGTGCCTATAGAGTTTATTAAAAGTCATTCCTATCCCTGTACACAGGATCAAATATTTGCTTTTCTTTTGGTTTATTGAATGAGAAAATACATTTCTCATAACAGTAACAATTATTTTTAACATGAGTCAAAGTACCAAGTACTTCCACATATGAGCTCATACTAAGTAAAGATGAGGCACAAAATAAAGCTGTTTTTCCTTCATACATTACCTCTAACTCCACAGGCATATCTCTTACGCTTTAGCAGTGCTGATGCTACAAGCCCCCAGGCAGAGGGAAGTGATCCTTAGCAGACAGTACCTAGATTATATTCTTCCCCTGATTTCATATGCTGGGGCTGTCAGCACAAGAGTCTAGTCAGGTTTCTTACACAAAAACGAGGTCTTTCAGGACCCTTTTTGGTCTATGTTCTAATGTCAAAGAGGTTACCATCTTTGACTAGAAATAATGCAGTCAGGTCACAGCATTCATTCTAGCCAATTTGTTTGGCTGTGATACAAGTGACAGGAGAGCATGAAAAAGCCAGTTTAAGCAAGAGTGCTGAGCCCTGAGATACACTGAGTGTGAGTTCTGACAAATAATATAAAGAAAAAAAAAAAAAAAGGTAAGAAAACAACCGAAGTCAACAAATCTGAGTTTTGAAAATAGAAAGAGCAAAGCAAATATACATTAAGGGCTTATCATGGTAAGGACATTCCCTTGATGAAGAAAGGACCCAGGTGTAGAAGAGAAAAGGACAGGGAGAAGATTTCTCTGATAGGTTTGGTTTTGGGTTTTTTTTTCTAGAAAACGACCAATGACTTTTTCTTTACACTATTCTAATTAATTTCCCAGGAATATTTCCACCATTTTAACTGGTGATCATTTGACACACACAGATAGTTATTCAAGTTTGGCATACCGCATCAACATGCCTGGGAATTGACAGAAAGCTGGCTGGTTTAGGCAGAGCTATGTGACTTTGGAGGGACTGCGTAGCAAGATTAAGAGCTGTGCATTTATGCTGCTACTGTTTCTTCTTGTCCATACAGAATCTTACACTTCTCTGAAAGCTCTGAAACACTTTACTAAGTGTTGCCATACTCGGCTGCTATTTACTGGATGCTCTGCATCCAGATATACTTTGCTAAAAATCAGAGCTGGTGATAAAAAATGTCCCTGCTTATTGTAGGGAGGTTGGACTAGATGACCTTTAAAGGTCCCTTCCAACCCAAACTATTCTATGTTCCTCCAAATTTACACCAGTATTTGTACAAGAGGACACCACCAGAATGGAAAATCCCATTCCAGGGAGTGAAAGCTTCCAGAGCAACCAAGCACATTTTAAGAAGAAACCATTTTGAACACTGATTACACTGCTCTTCCTGCCTTCCCAATATCACAGTTTTATGTATCTCAATATTTTTGAGAGAGGGAGTTTCAGTGCACTGTTCTATACAAGTGGACACACATATACTTTTTCTGCTAGTGAGTGAATTCCTCAGATCCTGGAATTCTGTCAGATGAAGCTGTTGAGCTTTTTCTCTTTCTTTTTCTATTTATTTTTCTTTTTATCCCACATTTTACATTTTCTTTCTCAATTTTGTTTTTGGTATGGTTTTTCTTTTTTTTTTTGTTTGTTTTTTCTTCTTCTTTTGCTCCTTTTCCTTTTTCTTTTCCTTTTTCCTTTTCCTTTTTTTTTTAATCTCTCATCTTATTTTGAATATATTAAACTAACAAATATTTCTATCTTTCTTTACCTGAATAATATATGGTAGACACAAACAAAGCATATAATAGACAGAAATCTGTTGCATATATTTCAATATGAAATGATGTCTAGATAACATAAGTTTAGTTCTCCTATCAAAGAGTGAGAAGTACTAAGTTCAGCCTCTTTGGGGTATTTCAGGATCAAAGAGGCCATTTGATCACCTTTGGTAAATTAAGTGGAAAAGAATGACAAATGTATCATCAGTGAAAGAACATCTGTTGTCACATCTCCTCTGTTCCCATTGCAGATCAGCCCAGTCAGAGCCATTGGACCATGCTCCTAGGAACAGTACCAGAGCCCAGGCTGGGTCCTGAGGCAGTTCGGCACACCCTGCGCTTTCTAAGGAGGTGCATTCAGGGATGCACAAGGACATTCCCACTGCATGTGCTGTTGGTGACAGACATCAGCCATTAGCTGATGCTTGTTTGGTTGGAGTTGCTTTGTTGAGAAGTAAAGAGGAAGTAGGCACCTGTCTGAACAAGAAATAGCTCAGGATGTAGCATGAAGACCGGAGCAGGGTGGGGGGGGAAGACAAATGATTCCAAGTAACTATTTGCTGCTAGCAATAAAATAAAAGATTCTCTTCCAAATACATTTCCAGCACAGCAAGCACGAGTTGGCAACATGACTCATATTCATAGAAGTTGGATGTGATTTTCTGCTTTTCAGTCTAAAAGTATCCCACTCCAAATTTTCAAAAAGCAGTGTGAGGGGATGCACAAATCCCATGAGCTGGTGCTGCCAGTCCCAGCCCCATCAGTCACTATGAACATTAAACTAACCTTCTTAGAGATCGAGTACAAAATGTTCTTTCAGAAAAAGCTGTGTATAGCCAAGGAGAAGAAAATTACATGGAAAGAAGTCAAGGGAAAACAAGAAGTTAAATACATAAGTGTATAGCTCAAGAGCAGAAGAGTGTGCTTGAGACTGAAAACAATGAAACACATTTGCTCTGTGTTGTAGAAGAATGAAGGTTTTCAGACATGTATATTCACCAAAGATTTCTTACACACAGTGTGTATATTTACATTCCTCTTTTTTTTTCCCCTTTCTGGTGGGTATTTCACGGTTTTTTGGACCACCAAGCAACAGAAGAAAAGATAGTAGTGAATGACTCACACCAGACATTTCTAACCTATTAGTCAGATATCTATTACGGGAAGGAGTATTGATTCTGTGCCTGTCTAAATGAAAGATGTGTCTGATGGCTCATGAGGAAAGGTATGTGATATTCAAGGATCGTGGTTTTCTCCAGTAAATGTACGTGTCTTTCCAGGCAGAGGTTCCCAGACTGTGCTGTATGTACTGCTAGCGGTGTTGGAATGGTTTCAGACCAGTTCTGCACACGATGATCACCAAATCAATTAAAATTAGGAACCCTGCTTTAGATGGAATCATTACAGCTGGTGGCAGCTAGGGAAACAGGTCTAGCTCTGTCTGTACCAAGCCTCTCTGTCCATGGGAACATGTTCACACCAGAATTTAACAACTGATATTGGTAATTCCCTATGTGGAGGTAGGTATGAGAGGCACAGAGCAACTGGCTGTCTAGGTGACTGCTGGGTGGTATTTGCCTGTGCGGAGATACTCCCATGATAATTCAGGGAAGAGGTGAGAGGAGATGAGGACAGTTCTGCTTTAGGAACGCAGAGTGCAAGATAGAGCATTGAAGAAAATAGGCATGTTAAGGGAGGGGAAGATCCCAAAAGAATAAAAGAGGCTGAAAACACCCCACACTGTGTATGCACACGACCTGGCAGAGAGCCACAAGCTGTCTCTGTGTAGGAGATAGATACTCAAGTGAATAAATGGACAACCCCCATTTTGAGGGTCTGACCTCAATTAACTTTTTTCCATTTACTTCAAAGGGACCAGTCACATGCTTGGAATTAAGCAAAGGCTGAATTGTTTTACTGGATCAGGACCCAAAGTGCTAAATGGTTAATATGTGTTTATAGCTTTACTGTCCTCTATTATTTAATTATTGGCTCACTTACTGACTAGCAGACTCATGTATATTCAGTCCTATGTGCTTTTAACATCCCTTTGTGACTCTTGGATTTGTTTTTTCCACAGCTGAGTCTATGGAATTCAGACTTAGCTGAAATCTTTGTTATAAGGTTGTAATGTCTGCTTAACCATTTACACTTGAAGTCCTTGCTGAAGCAATTTAGTCTTCTGTTAGGACTTACAGAGAATCGGTACTGATATATAGGGAACCATTGTCATGAGAAGACAAAGAGTTTGGAATTATATTTTTCTTTTACAATGCTTTAAGTATTTTATATATATATTTCAGGTTTTATATAGCTATAGCTTTTTTTTGTTAAATGAAAAAATTCTGTGCGTGTGTGCACAAGAGGGGAGATTGATAAAGAACAAATATGGCCTATTTATTTTAATCACAACTGTTCCTCTCTTTCTCCAGCATTTATTACATCCTTGATTCAGGGTTCTTCATAAAATCAATTCAAACTAATAGTGTTCACTTTACATCACTTTAACAGAAACAGAAGAATGGAAATCAAGTCATGCTGAATACTCTTGAGTCAGGTAAGTCTGTATCCTTTACTTGGAAGTTCCTCTATTTGCAGCTGTATTAAGAACAAAACATATGTGTTCTATGCTAAAAAAACAACAGCAATATCTAAGCACGAGTTTACACAAAGACAATCAGAATCACAGAATCAACTAGGTTGGAAAGGACCTTGAAGATCATCCAGTCCAACCATTAACCTAACACTGACAGTTCCCATCTACACCATATCTCTCAGCGCTATGTCGACCCTACTCTTAAACACCTCCAGGGATGGGACTCCACCATTCCACTGCCTAATAACCCGTTCTGTAAAGAAATGCTTCCTAATATCTAGTCTAAACCTTCCCTGGTGCAACTTGAGGCCATTCCCTCTTGTCCTATCACTTATTATTTGGTTAAAGAGGCTCATCCCCAGTTCTCTGCAACCTCCTTTCAGGTAGTTGTAGAGGACGATGAGGTCTCCCCTCAGCCTCCTCCTCTCCAGACTAAACAACCCCAGTTCCCTCAACCACTCCTTGTACGACATGTGCTCCAGAAAAAATCTTTGTCTGGTTCCTTTAATGTTTAAGAAAGAAACTGCAGATGCAGACTATAACTCCGGAATATAAAGTTGAAGCTGCAATAAAACTAAAAAAAAAAAAAAAAGTGTTTTCTACCACTAATTTGAAGTTTTCACTTGTTTCTCTCAGCATTTATCTCTCCTAGGTACCTCTGATGTGCCATTGTTTGTTGCTCCATCTGCTTGCAGAATCCTTGGCACATATATTAACGAAATCATGTTCTGACAGTCAAGCAACTTTTATTTCATGGAACATGAACACTTACACACCACCAGTCTCAAGAGGCAAACCACTATTTAGCGCAAACAAGCCTTCCCTGATGGTTTGAAGCAATCTCTAAAGCACACTGCACAGCAAACAAGGCCAGGCTTTGCATCCCCCAGTGAATTGACATGGGTGAATTATCTCATGGACAGCAGTTATTCATCTTACTAAACAAAGTGATAAAACAACATGCAATCAACACAGGGGACGAAATCTTGTCCTCTTCTTTCCTAGGAAGAAAAAGAGTGGAGCAAACTCCCAGGGAGGAATAAAGGACTAGAAGAGATTTATATGAATCATCGAGTCCATCCCCTTTCCACAACCAGGTAACATACTGCTGGATCAAAGAACTCTACTCTTTCCCACACTGCAAAACCCTCAGAGTATTTCCCAAGATCTTATAATAATTTCCAGACCTTTACTACAAAAAGAGCTGTAGACAACATTCTTGGCATCTCCCCACATCAGAGATTTTGTACTTTCAATAACAATGCAAAGATCCTTTCTAATCAGAGCTGGGGAAAAATTCCTTCCTGAACCATCATGATGATCAGTCTAACTGGTTACAGGAGCAAGAGACAGCAGACAGCCATGAGAAAAATGTCTGTAACCCTAGCTGTACAGATCAGTGTGAGGGAATGAGAGGTGAGGAAGAGAAAAGAAATCTGTCCTTCTACCCACCAGGTGCTGGTCGGAGGTGAGAGAGATATGCTTTTTGCCTCTTTGCTCTTCACTTCGGAGGGAAAAATCCTCACATGCCCTATTAAGGTCATTTCCTACAGTTCCCAGGAGTATTCCTCCCTTCTCAGCACAGGGCATATGCTGTTTTTCAGTTTCATGCAGTTCTTGGTATGTTCTGATCTTCCTCACATCTTGTGTATTGCCCTATATTTATCACTACAGCTATGTTTCACAGTGTCAACGAGAAAATCAATGTACCAGACCCTTCACCTCCAGAGTCATTACTGCCAGCTTCAGGCAGCTGACCTTAGAGCTACTCCAAGGGCCCAAAGAAATGGTTAAAAGCTGTGACAGACCCACTAGAAGGCACTGTGTATGGCTGTCACCAGCCCTGACCAACCTGAGGCAGAGTTTAGTGTGAGCTCGGCAGCTTCAATCTCAACTGCGTGGCTTTGATTTCCAGCACAAGTACCTCTGCCTGGAACCTCACCCAGCTGTTCCACCCATTCAGCAACTTTTGGCTTCCCTCAGTCACTCTAAATTAGTGCTCTTTCAACTAATTACCAGTATTTTATTTTTTTTCTCAAGAAGCTCCATGATTATATTTTCCAGTTCCTGGATCTTGCCCAAAACATTCCAGAGGTTTCAAGAAATATTTAGAAAGTCGGTAAGTCTGAGTATCCTGTCTGGCTAGTGTGTAGTGTGTATGTGAGTGGAAGGGTACAAATTTCAATTGAGCCTCCCAGAAATGTTGCAGATTACAGGAATTTTGATGTGACCTTAACTTTCTGTCTTGGTTGCACCAGTTGTGCTCTACAAACTCAGTCTAGATCCCAGGAAAATCAGGTGGGGAGGAGGGTTTCCACTGGGATTACTGAGAGTTGAATAGGGGCTTCTGTCAGGTTTCCAAACACTGAAAATGAGTGTGTTGGCATTCAGTAGATCTTTCCCACTTTTCTGATCAAGGTTTCTACCCTTACTGTGAGCAACATTTGCTGGTTTATGCTCACAGTGAAAACTGATGGGGCTGCTGGTAAAACTAATGGGACTGCCATTTTCAGTCTGGAGAGCAGCACTTTTTCCAAGCACATTTTTCTAACTGAAATGGGAGTTAAATCTCCCTCTTTCTCTGTCTCTCTGCTTCTATACACTATTTCCTCATAACTTGCTGTCTGTGGCTTTTAAAAGTTTCTCTTGTGTTGTAGCTTCAGAAGCATCCTGAGCACAGCTTTGAGCCTTTGTTTTTCAGTCTTTGGAATACATTTTTGTCTCCCTAAGTAAAAGTACATCTCTTCTTCATCCTCTCACATCATTATTTACTGTAATAAAGTTCACTAAGCATTTTCAAATTGTGCCATTCGAGATTCAGCCACAAAATAATATATAAACGATAAGCAAAATATGCCAGTTGAACAAATATCAACAATTCCTGGGCCTTGCACATTTGAAGCAGTCTTTCAGATACAGCCACCACGCCTGCTCGCCAAGCTGCTTTCCATCATTTACCAGCAGTCCTGGCGGACCGGGGAGGTCCCGACAGATTGGAAATTGGCCAATGTGACGCCCATATATAAGAAGGGTCAGAAGGATGATCTGGGAAATTACAGGCCTGTCAGCTTGACTTCGGTGCCCAGGAAGCTGATGGAGCAGCTCATCTTGAGTACCATCATACAACACATGTGGGACAACCAGATGATCAGGCCCAGTCAGCATGGGTTTATGAAAGGCAGGTCCTGCTTGACAAACCTGATCTCCTTCTACAACAGGGCAACCCGCTTATTGGATGAGGAAAAGGCTGTGGATGTTGTCTACCTCGACTTTAGTAAGGCCTTTGACACTGTTTCCCACAGCATTCTCCTGGCAAAACTGGCTGCTCGTGGCTTGGATGGGCACACGCTTTGCTAGGTAAAATCTGGCTGGATGGCGGGGCCCAAAGAGTTGTGGTGAATGGAGTTAAATCCGGTTGGCGGCCGGTCAAAAGTGGTGTCCCCCAGGGCTCAGTTTTGGGGCCACTCCTGTTTAGCATCTTTATTGATGACCTAGACAAGGGGATCGAGTGCACCCTCAGTAAGTTTGCAGATGACACCAAGTTGGGTGGGAGTGTTGATCTGCTCGAGGGTAGGGAGGCTCTGCAGAGAGATCTGGACAGGTTGGAGCGATGGGCTAAGGCCAACTGGATGAGGTTCAATAAGGCAAAATGCTGGGTTCTGCACTTTGGCCACAACAACCCCCAGCAGCGCTACAGGCTTGGGGAGGAGTGGCTGGAGAGCTGCCAGTCAGAGAGGGACCTGGGGGTGTTGATTGACAGCCGGCTGAACATGAGCCAGCAGTGTGCCCAGGTGGCCAAGAAGGCCAATGGCATCCTGACTTGTATCAGAAATAGCGTGGCCAGCAGGGACAGGGAAGTGATCTTAGCCCTGTACTCGGCACTGGTGAGGCCGCACCTCGATTCCTGTGTTCAGTTTTGGGCCCCTCACTACAAAAAGGACATTGAATTACTCGAGCGTGTCCAGAGAAGGGCAACGAAGCTGGTGCAGGGTCTGGAGCACATGTCGTACGAGGAGCGGTTGAGGGAACTGAGATTGTTTAGTCTGGAGAAGAGGAGGCTGAAGGGAGACCTCATCGCCCTCTACAACTACCTGGAAGGAGGTGGCAGAGAGCTGGGGATGAGTCTCTTTAACCAAGTAATAAGCAATAGGACAAGAGGTAATGGCCTCAAGTTGCACCAGGGAAGGTTTAGACTAGATATTAGGAAGCATTTCTTTACAGAACTGGTTGTTAGGCACTGGAATGGGCTGCCCAGGGAGGTGGTGGAGTCCCCACCCCTGGACGTGTTTAAGAGTAGGGATATGGTGTAGTTGGGAACTGTTAATGTTGGGTTGATGGTTGGACTGGATGATCTTCAAGGTCTTTTCCAACCTAGACAATTCTGTGATTCTGTGATTCAGTGACTAGGCAGTGCAGGTCAGCAAAGCCCTGTGAGAAAGGGCAAACATGCTCATCAAGTGCTAAGCTGCTAGCTATTGCCCTTCACCTGAAGGCTACTGCCTCCAGACATGGCAGATGCAGTAATTGACTGTATGAGTGTTCTTAGACTTCTCTCATGTGGATGCCATGGTCCACAGGAGCAGGAGATAAGTCAGATACCTCTCCAGAGGGAGATATCCCTCTGTTTATCAAGGATTTACCTGGAGATATCACTACAGATAAACCCTGGATAAAAGATCCAAGTTGGAGAGCAAGAAGTGAGAAGCAACTGTGTGAGACTGGGAAAAGAGTTATGTGCCTAAGTTACAGGGTGACTGCAGGTACAACCCCTAAAAGGGGCAAAAAAATAGAATATTCTGAACTCCCCTCTTTTTTTATTTTTCTTCTTTTGTTTTTTTTTTGTTTGCCTGTTTTGTAGCTGACTGTCCCCAGGTGTTCCTGGAGCCTGAACAAAATAAAACAGTCATGAGAAACTCCAGAAATTTAGAGGATACAAATTTTAGGGTTATGACTGGTTCAGTACAGTAGCATGTCACAGCTTTACAGATGATTAAAACTGGCATTTCTCTTTGATAGACAAGACATTGTAAATAAATAAATAAATAAATAAATAAATAAACAAATCCCCAAAAACCAGTGTATTGTAGTCAGGTTTCCAAATGAAGAACGGTTTCCTGTAAATGTTTTCATCAAGTAGACCTCAGACCTGGGCATGATGAGGTTCTGTAAGCTCAGCTGAGCTGTACTTACTGTAGGACCTTGAGAAGCAATCCTTGGGACAGTTTGATCTCCAAATGTAGGTTAAAGTATCTTTAATTTGCACTAACTTGTGATAAAGTCTAGAGAGCACTAAACAATAACATATTCTGGATTTTACCTATCCAATAGGGTAGGATTTACTGTAGTGGTGTAGAAGCCAAAACTTCATCCCCATATCTTCCACTACATCCATGTAATATTTTCTTTGCAATTATGCACCTATTCACTCTAAACATGATGGGCAGAGCTCACTTCTGTGTTTTTTCTACACCAGCATCAAATCATTTTGATGGTAATTTGTTTATCAGCCTTTGCAACTGCCAGATAATTTCTGGCATCTCTGAACATAATTTTTGAGAACTCTGGGTCAGAAAACAGGGTCAAAATAGTTTGCCTCAGCATTCCTTTAGATCATGAACTTATGTCTTGCGGCATTGTAGGGTCTGGTTAATAAACTTGTTTCATAAGTGTGTTTGCTTCTTAAGACAGAAGGTATTTGGGAAAAAAAAGAAAACAAAAATATAAAAAACATTGCTATAATATTCACTAGGCCTTTAAAGAAAACTTTTCACAGATGCTGACAGCTGTGAGAATAGTTTGTCCTCAAAGGCAGAAAAGCTAAACAAATATTATGAAAATAGAAGCTGTGAAACATCAGTGATGGTTTTCCATATGATAACTAATTGCATGCCTGTGTGTTCATGTTTTGTTATGTGTCCTTTTCCACAACTGATGATTCATATTTAAACAGCATAGAGAATATATATTCACTTCTCTTGTAAGTTCTTGTTTGGTCCTCTAAAGAAGTAATTAACTTCAGCACGTGATATTATCAGGAAAGTTGCCAAATACAAATCAAACAGGTTTTTGATGGTGAGCCTGCAGGAATCCTCCCTGAGCTCAATGTGTGCATGGAGGTTTTATAAGCAATTAAACTCTATCACTGAAAATCCTACCTTTAAAGTTTTTGGATCACCTGTAGGGTTTTATGGTTGGCTGCAATTAAGGAGACTGTAGAAGCTTGTAGGAAAATCTCAAGCAAGGAAAAGGAACATGAAACAAATACGTTCAAATACACTTAACCTCTTCCCTACTAGATTGATATTTTTCATCCTGTATTGGTGCTGTTTTAAACAGATGCTGCATTTGAAACTTACTGGCAAGATTACGAGGCAGCACAGAAAGTGATTTTTCACTTCCCGTGCTGCAGCAAAAGAGTTAAAGTTTAAGAAATATGACAAATGGTGTAAAATATTCTACAATGGAACAAGATCTCCATGGGATGGAACCACTGGTTGTAGTTTTGAACACTACAATATTTAGGCAGTGGCTTTAAGTAATATAAGGCATCAGCCATGCTTCTGTGTATCTGCTGCAACATAACACATGATATCAATCACCATCCTCTTCCAGCTTTGGCTTACAACAGTACAGACATCCCCAAGCTTTCTCTGCTCCTTCTTGTGTGACTCTTCAGCATCAGGTTATTGCCCTCCATGCTCTCCCTGCTAGAAATGTCCAATGAATTTACCCGCTGACAGTAAGAGGACAAATGAGTTGCAGCCTTCTGTTGTCATTGCCTGATACAGTACATGCTTTGTGAAGTATGACAGGGAGTTTGTTTTCCCCATTAGCATCATGGCTGAATCCAGTCCTGATGGCCTTTGAACTGGGAGAGGTAGGACATTTGGAAGCATACATTTGCCATTGTATGCCTGGACACAAGGTCAGAGAAAAAGCATGTGGAAAGGCCACAGTGTGTGGGGAAGGAGCATTTTGCATCCTCATTTGCCCCTGTGCAGACACAGAGCCCAAACCATAGGCTGACCTGTTGCCCTTTAAATACAGACTGTCCTCAATTAAACCTGCCAAGACATAAAGGTCTAGCTATTCTTTTCCTTACAGCAGCGTAACACTGCTGAATTCAACAGATCAAGTGATAAAAGTCAGATCCAGTTTGTCTACATTATTATTTGTCCATGGCTACAAACCACAGGTGGCTGCAGGTTGCATTTGTCAGCATGTAAACATGACTTCAGCTGGTGTTTGTCACGGCAATGTGGCTTGTTTAAAGAGTTATGCATATTACAATTACCGTTAAACATTCACAACCACAAAGATTCTGGTGGCAATACAGGCTTGACAGCAGCAATTATGTACTTCGCCTCTGGAGAGACAACAGGGTGGGCAGTCTCTTGTGAGTTACTGGCTGCGGTTTCTCTTTAGGTGAACCAGGAGAAGGCGCTGCAGAGGAGATTTTTGGAGCCATGCTTTGTGCATCCTGTCCCAACCACAAGCAAAGCAAGCACATGTTTTTCATAGCACCCTTCATTTCTGTGGAGCACGGCGCTCCGAGAGCACTGACAATAATTGCTGCTTAACCAGTAGGAGAATACATCACTGCTGAGCCAGCTGCCTGGAAATGTTAATGCTGCTCTGTGGTTTCTTCAGGACTCTGGGCCAGCATTTACCTCATCAGATGTATCTTTCCTTTGCTGCCCTATTCCAGCCTGTGCTCTATTCTTAGTGCAATATATTTTCCATGAGTGACAAGCCTGGGGGTCCCCAAAGGAAAGCAGGATGCAAAAAGAAATACAGATTATATGGGAAGAAAGTGGGGAAAGAAACAAAAAATACACCCACTGCTGACAAGAAACCCTGGCCCAAGGAAGGAGGGCAGGCACAGGAGCCAGGTGAGGAGCACAGCAGGACAGAGGAAGAGGCCTGGGGGGGGGTGTGAAGAGGCAAGGATTGCGATTCCAGCTGAAGTTAATGAGCCTACAGAGGTACTGAAGCTGAATAAATTTACAGAATCTACAGAAGCAAAAATAAAGCCCTGTAGCCATCTTTTTCCACAGAGACACTATTATCATCCTTGTTTCACAACTGAACAAAAAGTTTAAGTGATTTGCCTTTGGCACATTTGGAGCCCAGGTTCCTCCAGCCCTCAGGCATACACATAACCAAGAGATTTCTGTTATGTGTATTATCTTCAGGTGACTTGGAGAACATTGATTAAAGTGACTTTAACTGTTCAAGACTCAAAATTCAGATACCAGATGGAGGGGAAGGTCTCTTTGGATCAAACATTGCCTCTGACCTCCACTTTGCTTTCTTTGCTTCCTTTAAAAAAAAAAAAAAAACAGCGCTAAAAATGTATGAAAGAAAGCAGGAGAAGGCTAGTCATGGCTATTTCCCTGTACGTATGTAGTTTTTGGCCCAGTGTTATTAGGCTTGTCCTGTGAATTAGTTGAAGGGTCAATAAATCTAGAGCTCAGTGGGATTATGCACATTACCTCTACTCTGTGGTTTCTAATTGGTGCATCCCCTAGTTACCATGGCCATCAGCATGTACTTGCCTTCAGTGATGAAAAAAAATGGGGCTAGCTCTCAATCTGTCAGTCTGATTCTCCTGTTTGGTCAGATGGTCTGCAGTGCTTGCCACGACAGTTTGCCCCTCCATGGTGCAGGACACACTGCCTGTTCTGTTGTGACAATACATATGTTGGTAATAAACTTCCCATCCATAATCCAACACAACCATTTGACATTGCTAATCAGCTGACTAACCTTTTCCCTTTCTAATCTTTCAGAGTCTGTGACAGGTGCTGCACAAGCTCCTGTTTCCCTTTCCCTTACCTCACAAACAGCAGGGAACAATCTGGTGTAAATAGATGGGTAGTGTCAGAAACATGTCAAAGAAGAAAAGAGAGATGTTGTATACATTCTGAAGCAAACGCCATCTCACTGTCTTTCCAGTATATGCTTGTGCCTTTGTGCTGCTGTAATGGTGCCTTGAAAATGGACCTTAATTTCATAATGATATATGGCAATAGTTCTTTCCTGACAAGAAACCATGCCTGTGGTTGGTATGCATCTATTTGAAAACGGAAAAGCTAAATAGTCCTTACAGTAATTTAGTCTCAAAGGGTTTTCTCTTTCTACTGCAACTCCAAAACAGTATCAGCTTCAAAACACATCTTAAATATTTCAACTGTGTATTAATAAGGGTATTTCTCAGTAAGGGCTGAGGATTCAGAATATGGGGATATCGATTACATCCTCTATTAGCTTTCCACAGGAGGTTTCCAAGGAGGTGGTTAACTAGAACTAAATAGACAACCACATTTGTGCTGAATATCTAGAAAGCAAAGGAAACCCATTATGTGGTTTTTAAAAAGTTTTGTTGATTGTGGAAAAGATATGTAATGTTTCTGCTGAAAAAAATGCTATTATAATTATCTATATGTTCTTTATTTCACTCCAATAATATTCAACAATGAATGTCTTTCTCAAAACCTTCATAAATAAATAAATAAATGACAGCATCATTGTCATGAAATACATTTATAAATGAGCTCTGATATTACATGTAAATAATTAATTTTCCACCTCTGAAAATTGGGATTATAAAAATGATTAAAACAAACAATGTTGGTTTGAGGGTTTTTTTTGGGTTTTGTCTTGTTTTGGAGAGAATCACACTAAACCATTTCACAGACACCTTTAAGCTTGCACAACATATGGTCCAATATTCATTCACTTTTCAGAATTACTTCCAGACACAGAAAGGAACAGATGTGGAGTGGCCATTGCCTTGGGAGTTTGACCTGCAACATAGGCACCTCACTCTTATTATCCTTCACTTTCTACTGATCATGCATCATTTCCATTTACATCTTCTCTTTTCTCATACATGCCTATTCATGTCAGAACTGATTTTCTTTGGTAATTACACTCATCTTCAGATTGCCTTCAAGATCAGAAAAACATTTGCTTTACTTTTGCCTTTCAGTTCACTGCCTGCTTTGGATAAAGCTGGGTATGGAAGTGTTAAAATACCAGGGGAATGCCTGCTGTCACAGTGAGTTTGATTCAAAGTCCTTTGAAGTAATTCATAAACAGTGGTTCCCAATTATTGCTTTTGGATCCACCCATGGCTTTCTACTCCAACAAGAAGCATAAGTATTAAAAAGTTTTCAAAAGATTCATCTGATGGGATTACTATTTTGATTTCCTGAATAATGCTCTCTGAAGATTCAGATAAGCATGTCACCACTTGAAAGCTCTCCCTATCACCTCAGGCCAGAATTAAAGCTCCTCTGCAGTCACGGTACTCAAAGTTTCACAAACAGTGGATAATTTCAGCCTTACAATGGAGCTGCTCTTTGGTCTCTCTTGGCTGAGAAAGATACACGTTCTTGATTCTAACACCAGGATAATCTGCTGCTTTTGAAAACATAGTCTTCATTATTGGAATGATGTAAATTCTGGTGCAATATTACTGTAACAGTCTTGGCATCATTTCATGCTACAAAGAGGGTTCTTGGACAATTACTCATTTGTTATTGCCATCTCCTCTTTCTAAACTAGTGTGTTTCTTCCCAGTAGTCAGATAGCTAGATCATATTTGAAAGATATCATCTTAATGGAGGTCTTCAATTTTGTATCCACAGACACAGACAGCAGTGACAGCTTATCTCATAGAAAGACCACCTGTAGACACACACAAACGTAACACGTGCAACTAATTGCTTACACACCTAGTTTCTTTTCCTACGTGTTTAGGCCCCTTAAGATATTTGGCTCTAAAAACTTGAATTGCCTTTGGAATATTGTATAGAGGACTATAGGATTCAGTAGACAATTCTTTAATATTTGATTCTGAATCTAAAATGCTACTTCCATCTGAAGAACATTTTGGTTTTGTTGGTCAAAATCTGCACACCTTCACTTATGGCTCAGTCTGCTAAATTCAAGTACAGTGCCCTACAATGATGCATTCTCTATCATGTTCCCTTTTAAAACTAAACCCTAGGAAACATTCTACTGAGTCTGCCTGACATGCAGGAATATATTACAATGAACTGAGCAAAATATTTACTAATGGCACAGAATTTTCAAATTTTTAGCCAACTGCTTTGTTGAGCTGATGAAATCAAGGAACTTCTTCCAGCTGTAGTTGAACACTGTACTTGGAGTGTTCTGGTTTATCTTCCTTCTCTAGGAAGTCCTTTTCTTTGAGAATAAACAGAGTAACCAGAGCCATTGATGGAGCAGAGCAAGAAGACAGGATCCCTGGGCAGTCCTCTGAGCAATACCAAATGTGTATATACTCTAGATTCCCCCAGCCAGTTGCTGGCATCACCAGGGACTTTGAACAAGTCAGAATGCAAAATAAAACTACAATTTGATTGAAAAGATTAATTAGATGTTCTGTATTTCCCGAGTCTCTCTGCAAAGAAATGTGACAAATATCCTAAAGAAAAGTGACAGCCTGGGACAGACTTCTAGTTCTGCTTTTGCACTTGGGAGGCTGGCCTTTATGCATGCATGTATACACAGAGCGAGGCAAGCCTCTGGTTGCTGCACAGATGGAGACACAGCCACAGGCACACAAGGGCTATTCAACACTTCAGGGAGGTCTGTTCTTCAAATAGATGCTCCTGTCCTCTCCCAAAGAAAGGTGGCAACTGGATGGGAGCACCCTACAGGCTGGAACCAACCAAGGCCTACTAGGTAGAATATCATCTAGTGGTTATCATCTAGTCTTTAAAATTTTGCTTCAGTGATTAAAAATTATGCCTATAAATATCATACCATGCCCTGAAATAGGTAGCACACACTATTAGACATCATAGATTCACAGAAAAAGTAGACTTTTTTTTTGTGCTACTGGGAGATTCATCAGGTTATAAAAATGAGCATGAAAGAGTTCAAAAATATTTTCATTTTAAATGGTAGGAGGCTTTGATTAGTCTACTGTTTTGATTAATAATTGAAGAATTTCCACAACAAAAAAGAATTTTTGTCTAAATTAGTTGCACTGCAGTCTTGTCCTTTGATAAGATGGAAAAAAAGGGACACTACTTTGCATAATTAGCAACTGTATCCTAGAAATTAATAACAGAGAAACAAAGAAGTTGGCTGGAAGTTTGGCTGGAGCTGTCTGTTTGTCACCTTCCTGTAACCATTCATATATCCCCATCACTCAGTGAATACAATGAGAAAAAGATGTATTTTTAATGTCTCCGAGCAATCATGGGTCCCTTGGTAAAGCACAGGTTAAATTCAGCATCACAGATGTCACATTATTTGTTCCCACAATATAAACATTTTTTCCTATGAAATATTATTCTTAGCATTCTCAATATTTCTGTCTTTGGACACAACAAAAGACACTGTATAATCAGCAGCATCAAATAAGGTTTCTTTCTCCTCCACCCTTGGTGGCATTGCTAGTTTGCTTGTTGAGTTATTCTTTTGCTTGAAATTACTTTATAAAACCTTTAATTGTCCTTTTAACAAATAACACAGAAAATAAATGTCATCCAACCCAATCTGTTGCCTCAAAGAAACAGAGCAAATAGTCGTTAGCTAATAACACTGGGGAGTGAATCATCAAAGGAGCAGAATTTACACCCATGCCTTGCCTTGATTAGTATACTCAAGTTTAATTCAGCATGCCACTATTTCCTGCTGGCTGTTCTTCTTCATCAGTAATAAACCCTCCTCAGAAGCTGGTGATACTGAACACATGGACCCAATTAAATCTGTAATGACATTTACTTATATGCCATTTCAGCCCTGATGTGGTCTCTGATTCAATCATTAAAAGGTTTCCATTTACTGAAGGAGACTTTTTTGTTTGCAGTGGAAGCCTGAATGCATGTTCAGTCAGTTACTGGCATACATCGTAAAGCGGACAAATTAGGCACAGAACTATCTTTTGGTGGAGAGCCCCATTGTACATTTTCAGGCACTTAAACAAACTAGGACCACACTAGTCATAAAACTGTGATCTGTTCTGGTCAGTCTTGAGTCATGGGTTAGGATAAGAACATTTGTTAAATACTACATTATACATTAATTAACTACATTAAATACTAAATTATACATACAGTATAATATTTTATATTATATATGCATATACAGAGAGAATGTGTAATACATATAATGCTGACCAAAGGTATACCAATCAAAGCATGTGAGAAGATAAACTAACAAAATAGAAAGCAACTAAAAAATCTGGTCACTTTATTCCTCTGCAGTTCAAGGTCACGATAATGAAATACAGGTGATCTGTTCACACCTCATATTCTGCCAGAAAATGTTTATTATTATCATCACTGTCACAGTTCATTTGGTTATCCTTTTATTTTTGAGACAGATTGTAGTTCCAATATAGTTGGCTCAGATAAAGTTAATTTTTGTCGTAGTAGCTTGTATGGTGCTGATTTGGATTTGTGATGAAAACACAAGGATGTTTTAGTCATTGCCGAGCAGTGTTTATACAGCATCAAGGCCTTTTCTGTTTCTCACACTGCCCTGGCAGCAAGTAGGCTGGGGGTGGGCAAGAAGCTGGGAGGGGACACAGCTGAGACAGCTGACCCCAACTGACCAAAAAGTTATTCCATACCATATGACATAGTGCTCAGGAACAAAAACCAAAGACAATGTTTGCCAGGCTTGCCATTGTTGAGGACTGGCTGGGCAGCAGGTGGTGAGCAGTTGTGGTTTTAGGTTTTTTGCATCCTTTTATCTTGATTTTTTTAGGGAGTGGGAGTTTTTTGGGGGTTTTATTTATTTATTTATTAAACTCTCTTTATCTCAACCCCTGAGTTTTCTCACTTTTATCCATCCAATTCTGTCCCCCATGCCATTGCAGGGAAGTGAGGGAGTGGCTGTATGGTGTTGAGCTGCCGGCCAGGGTTAAACCATGACAACTGCTCACACAGTAAATAAAAAGTTGTTGCAGCTGCTGTAGCATCTTGCCATGAACCAGAAATTCATTGCACTCAAACAGCTTAAAAATGGGAAGTCAGCTTTCATATTTCTCTTTAAGGAGAGGGGCATCAGTGGCGGGATCATGAGGATGTAAAACTGGTTGACGTTAATGTTATCGGAAGTGGTATTGGCAAACACACTATGCTTATGGAGACAGACACTTAGCTGAGGCAGCAGAAGCCCTGCTGCTGGAAAATGCAGGTCTGATGCAAATGGCAGCAGTCTTTCTGACATGTCCTGGACTTAACAGCACACACAGTGCTCACAGGAGAGGAAAGAAAAGGATGGAAAGAAGACCATGCAAAAATGTTGAAACCCAAAGTAAATTGAGGTTGGAGATCACTGAGAAGTAGAAGATATTTAATTAAGTTAATTTTGCAAAGAGGTGTCACCACATACTTCTTTTTTTCAGCCAAGAAGGGAAGAGAGCCAAGAGGCTGGAATTTGCAGCACCTCAAGGTGATGGCATCCTGCCAGCTTCTCCTTGAAGGCATATCCATGTCAGAAGTGTTTAAGCACAAATGACTCATAAAACAGAAACACCTGTCATTATTGTGCTGGGGGTGTGTGTGGATAATTACATGAAACTTTGCAAAAAAAGTGTGCTTTCCTGCCCAGAGAATGCAATGAAAAGTTTTACTGTGTAGAGCAGTATAGCTGGAGTGGTTGTGCTGGTTTTATCAACAGTTGGCCTCAGAGGCACCCAGAGGGGCATTGCTTAGCCCTTCCTGGAAGACATTGGCACACCTGGACCTCCCTGCCTCCTCCTAGCTGCCTTTTCACACCCACCTCACCCCAGTTCACCCTTGTGTGTCAGTCATAGAAGATTGCTACACTGCAATGAGGTTCACCTAAGAACTTTTCCTTTCATTTCAAGAGTAGTAAATCTGTCACTTAGATGGTATATACAGATTTTTCCAGCAATAACTCACCACCTTATGTTCTGTCTTCATGAGCAAGCAGTAGAGCTCTGCTGAGACCCTGACAGCAGTTTTGCAAACGGCATTCATGGTCTGATTTTGTGCCAGCATGGCATGAAGTCAATTCAGCAGATATATATGTCTATATGCAAGCAAGCAACAACTCCAGCTCTACAGCTCTTTGGTCCGTGTTATATTACAGGACCTCAGCATGTGTGTCAAGAAACTGCTGTTATGATCTGGGGGCACCTGCCTCTAGATGAGGCAGTCTGTGAGTTCACTATGGCAAGAGGACATTTTCTTATGGATCTTGTGGCTGTGAGTATGGAGTGTACCTCTGTGGCACAGAAGAAGTCCTCATTTCCCCTGACCCAATCAGGAGCAATGGCACAGTCTTCTTTTCCTTGGCAGCTGATACAGGAGCAGTCTGGGGACAGTTGCTGAGATAACTAGGATAAACTTTCCCTCTATAACCCTGAATGTAACTGGTACTTGAGAGGGAAAATTCCCCATCTGGAGAACATTGAAGTAAAAGTTCTAGTGGTGGCATTTAAAACACAAAGAACTCAGTATGTCAGAAGACAAACAAAAGTAATGGAGAGGAAGGAGGGGAGCACATTTTTATACCAGAGAAAAGCTATTCAGCTGTGGGACCTGTCAAGTCAGACCTAGTTTCTCATAATTAAGGAGTACTGATTCATAAGAAAGTGCATGAACTGAAGAGGAAGGCTATTGTATAGCATAGAAAATGCTGATCAGGGCCCCCAAAATACCTTACAGTGATGAGTAAGAGTCAGAGAAATTTATGTTTCATCTAGATCAGTTACTGAAGGTACAGCCAAACTTCTCTTGCAAACTTGAGCTACAGCTGTTGTGTGCTCCTCTTAGGCATCTCTGCAGAAGTAACCAGTGAAACCAAGCTCCCATCTGATTAGGATTCAGGGTACGTATGTGTGTGTGTCTGGGTTATAAAAGAGTATAACAGAACTGTAGGAGTCTCATCCTCCATCAAAGGATCGTAGAAAAGTTGTACACCCCACAGGTGTCCTTTGGGGAGCTTAGCCCATGGTAAAGCCTAGTCTATCAGATTCAGAGATCATCTTTTCTCAGACTGTCAAGCAGCACTTGGAGCTGCAGTAGCTATAGCTATCCTTCCTACCTGCTCTCTGGCCACAATTCACACAGTGAGCAAAGGACACTTCCCTGTGCTGGGATCCCACATGGGTGCATATTGCTCAGCCTTCAGGATGTACTTACAGGCTCACAAGTGGCAGGGCTGGCAAACCTGGTCTTGAAGAGTGATTTCAGGGCCATGCTTACCAGACCATGTAAACCTCTCCAAGCTGTTTCAGATTTCTGAAGCACAGTGCCCACTGCTGACTAGCAGGGTAAAGTTTGGGTTGTGACTCAGCCTCTTAGCAACCTGGAAACCAGTAGGACTTTTCATATTTGAAAAGTAACCTAGGAGTTAAGATGAAAGAATGGTGGCCAGAGACTACTTACCACTTGTAGTGGACTGTTGGGAAATGACAGAATTGCTGCCAGGGATTGGTCTCTGGTAAATTTTGAAATTTAAATAGTTTCACATGATGTGCTAAATTTTCATTAATAAGGATGTTTATTGCAATCTTCCCACAATTTTTTAGTGGACCAAAATATGCAGCAGCAGGGGTTCATTTGTTGGGTTGATATTGATTTTTAAAGTTGGTTAAAGTAAAATGCCCACTTTTTAGAGCCAAGTTTTCATGTCCCTGCAGTAAAGAAGAGGTCATCCTTGGCCGTAATTAATATAATAGTAGATTTTTTTTGTTGTTAGGCTTAAAAATATTTTGTTTGTATTAAAATTCTGCCTAGCTTTCTAGCTCCTAGATTAAATAATTCTGACCTGTCATACCTCATGCCAGCCCGTAAAGTGCCTCTGAGTCCTGGACCAGAGCAAATGCCAATAAAAGGGACTACTAACTTCCTACAAAGGCCCAGCCACATATTTCATTCACAGAGTTCTTCTCAGCTCCATGAACAAAGATAGTTGTACAGGAGTATATGCTCTTTTATACACACTTTATGCATGAAACCAATCTGTCTGTTTTTTTCCAGAATGTCTTTTTAATTAAAGAGTGAAAAATTTGAGATGGTGATGCTTTTGCTTTCATTCCTGTTGCTGCAGAGTGCTCTCCCAGGTGGTTAGGAAGTGAATCATACTTTAGAAATATCCTTAAAGTTATTTAATCTCACTTAGTAATTCCTTAGTTTTGATCAGACTTCCAAATAAAAGTACCTCATTCTGAAACATCTTAGGGCTGCATCTCAGTCTTAACCTGAAGATAATGGGCCATGTACCAGCTGTTCATACACAGGTCAATTCTGCAGGCTTTCTGTAAAATCAATTTTTATTTAAATTGGTATATTGAGGTCTGAATCAGATCCATTTCTCTCAGCAACTTCACATATATTTCAGAGAACTTCAGACACTACCAAATTCAGGGCTTGGATATTTAAAAGTTGCTCAGCATCAATATAAGTTTTATATAAGTTTTACCCCGGCAGCTTTTTTCCCAAATAAACTGGACAATAAAGAAACATGGAGTAATAATTACTAGATTTTTGATAATTGTTTTTCTAAGAGGAACCATATAAATATGTATCCAAGAATCAGATGTAGGTAATCATCTAGGGTCTGGAGAAGGTGACAAACAAAATCCATTAATGACAAAACTATCCAGCACCCAAAGCCAATGTAAAACAAATGAAAAGACTTGGATTTCCACCCATGGTACAGCTGAATTGTGAAACTCACTTCTAAAAGATGTTTTGAGGGCCACAGTTACCAGTGGGCTTCAAGAATGGACAAGACAAATTCACAGTTGTATTGGCAGTTGTTAAACATGGTGGGCAGGATGCCATCAGTTTCCTGCTCTGGCAGGCTCACAGTCTCTGAGTCCCAGGGGCAGGAAAGAGACAATGCTGACAAGGTGCTTTGTTCTTAAGTGCTTTCTTTCATCACCTAGCAGTGGCTACTGCTGGAGGTGGGAAGAGCTAGACAGAGTTTTAGTCTGAGCCTCTTCAACTGCCATTTTGTGGATGGTAGGACAAATGGGGAAAGTAGGCTAGGACCCTCCTGTAAAGAACTGGGGCTTTCTCCCTTTGTCCAGCATTGTGCTGGGACATTTCATGTCCTGTCTTGTGTCTCCACCAGCAAGAGAATAGGAATTATACTTCCTCACCTCACACAGGTAAGATGGCAGTAAATCCTGTTAGTATCTGTGGTGTGCTCAGATACAGGGGCAATGAAGACAACACAGCCACCCACAGTGCCTAGTGGTAGCAAAAATACAACCTTTTTTTGATTAGCTGAGTACCCACCAAACCCCGAGGAACTTATGGAAATTGGCGAAGAGCGTATACACTGAACCAGAAAATCCCAGAAAATGTTTACAGGTCCATAAATTGAAGAAGGTTGAGAAAGCAACAGAATAGTGCTTTCCCTTTCCATCACCATCTTCATATTTTTTAATAAAAATTAGAGGAAAATAAAACAAGTAACATTTGCTCATTGTCTAGCGGTTTTGAAAATTTATCTCCTTCCTGACCCCATAAATGCATATCATAATCACTATAATTACATACATATATTTGTTCAGTCACAGTGAAAAGTATGGTGATTTCTCATAGGCCAGCATCTTGAAAATATCACAGCTTAAAAAGCCTTATTTTAAATTATTTCACTGTGAAAAAAAGAGTTTCATGTCTTGAGTTCCGTAATAGAAAAGATTACAAATATACAGGGATGATTAAACAACTAGCTCAGACTTTAGGTGAGTTTTATCTTTCATTGTTCACACTAGTAGAATTGATGAGAGTAGGAATTTCACTCTTGGACAGACTCAGTTCCTGCCAGTTACCATCAGTAAAAATTCCATCTATGTTCTGTACAGAAGTCAGAATAAAAAGCAGATTTTATTTCTCTCATACTATAGTAAGTGAAAATATTGATATTTGTGAGAGGAAAGTTAGACAAGGAATCAAAATCGGGAAAGAAGTCTTGTATTTTGAAATCCAAAGGACATGGGTGAAATTTGAAGTTCTGCTTACAATGGAATCCAACACTGGTTAAACACCAGAACAGGTTCCTTTAGGAGAAGGTGTTCAGGTAACTGAACTTTTTCAAGATTGAGGGCTTTTTTTAAGAGAGGACTATAAAGGATTGCTTTAGCATTTTTTATTTATAAGCATGAGGTAATAATAATAGAAAAGATGAAAGACCAACATAAAAATAGCTTTCGCAGTAAAGTGTTCATTTTCCATGTAGTTCCAAGTTCCAGAATTGGGTAGAAAAGGAAACTGAATGTTCATTTGCCAGGCTGATGTTTCAGCCACTTGGCTCTTTGTTGGTAACCATGGACTGTGACTTTCTCTGATTAAAATATCCCATTCTGGAGCCAAGCAGATTCCCCAATAAAACTCTTGTCAAGGCCTGCAAGAAATAACTGTTTCAAGGGGGGAAAGTGGGGGGAACTACATTACAAACTAGATACAAATTATGCCCTAACATCAATAGCTTGATACACACTATACCAGTTCTAAATGTTGAGCATGATGAAATAGAGTTCATATATTTCTTCTGATTAAGAATTTGGTAAATCAGGATTTACAGCATTTACAATCACAGAATAATTCAAATTGCAAGGAACTTCTGGAGATCAACTAGTTCAGCTTCCCTGCACAAAACAAGGCCAACTTCAAAGCTACATCAGGTTACTCAGGTCTAGTAGGATGTAGTTTTCATAATATCTCTGAGGAAGTTGTTCTACCACCTACCCATTTTCATGTCAGAATTTTCCTTGTTGCGAATTGTGGTCATTGCTTCTTGTTCTTTCATTATGCACCTCCAGGAAAAGTCTGGTTCCCTCTTAACCCAACCACTGGGCAGTTAGAGACATTAGATCACTCTTTACCCTGCACTTCTCCAGGTTAAAGAAACCAGACCCCTCAGCCTCTCTTCATTCCTTGTATACTCTAGCCCCCTAACCATCTTGGTGGCCCTCCACTGGATGCAGTCACTTGTTAATATCTCTTTTGTTACTGAGGAACTGAAAACTGGACACAGTATTGCAGATATGGACTCACAAGGGCTGAGCAGAGTGGACTAATCATTTTTCTGGACCAATTAGCTACCACTTGCTACTGCAGTCCAGGATGTGATAAGCCTTTGTCACTATATGGGCACCCCGTGGACTCTTGTTCAATTTCTTGTCCACCAGGACCACCAGGTCATCTTCTACAAATTTCCTCCCTAGCAGTCAGCTTCCCAGCCTGTCGTCATTCCCTCCCAGGTGCAGGACTTTACATTTCTCTTTATTAAATTTCTTGAGATACCTGTCAGCCTGCATATCAAGGTCCCTCATGGCAGTCCTAGCCTTCAGTGAGACAGCAACTTCAGATAAGAATTCAATGATATTATTTAATATCATAATTTAATAATTACCATTTATTCCTAAAATTTATTCACATGATGCATTGGGGTTTAGCAGTATTCTGAGAAGATATATATGTCTTCAGGATTAAGATTAAAGCTACCTTTTCTAGAAAATTCAAAATTTCTTATTGTTGCCTCTTTGGTCAAATTAATGAATAAAAAGCAATAACTTTCTTCTGCTCTGGTCTGCTAGCTCAGGAACAACAATAGGGCCAAGTGAAGTCTTTCCACTCATTGGGTTTCCACTCAGATATTTGCCAAGTGTTCAGCTACAGTTTCTTGCCTTGTGTTTATAGCACCCGAGACTCCCAGGTGGTCTCTTCATCTAATTACCCACCAGGCTGGGATTAGTTTCTGTGTCAAGCTGAAGGTATCTTCAGTCTGGCATAACCACAGGCAAAATGTATAATATGAAACATTCTATTTCAACAGTATATTAAGCAATACATGTTTCCCAACTTCCTTTTTGGACTTCCAAGAAATTTCTGGAATAAGAAATTTATTGGAACTTGGGTTTAATTTTGTCAAGATCTTCAAAGTTTTATCTCCATCAGACACTGCATCTGTGATCTTCATTGGAATATTCTATTTATAGTCTAAAAAAAAATCCTATAAAACAACAGAATGAGAATAAAAATTGCTCCCAGTTTCCACTGTGATGTTAGTAATATTTCTGCAGCTTCCTTTTCTTTCTGTACCACTTACAGCAGGGTTTTCCAAATTTCTTTCAAAATGGTATGTAGTGGCAGGAAAAAGATAAGTTGCAGAAAATTCAGTGAAGTTAAAAGGATGAAGGAGAAAGAGTGAAGGTGGAAGTCTATCTTCATGTGTGTATGGACCATGACAGAGACAGGTGCTGGTGCTTCTGGGACCATCACTGATAACATCTACATACTGCACAATGGCAGGACCCAAAAGAGAAAATTGGGAAGCTCCGACCTGGAGAACAAAGATGCCAGAAAGCTTGTTTAAATCAAAGAGTGGTCATAATAGCTGACATAAAAGTTGATCAGAGAACAAGACAAGCAGTGTAAATAGAAGATACAACATTACTGTTATATGAGTTCCACTCTCTGGAACAGAGACACTTACTTCTCAGGCAACCTTAGCAAACTGAATAATGAACTTTAAACCAGGGCTATTTTATAGTAAGCAAATTCAAAGAAATAATATTCTTTCACAAAGAACTAGTGATGAACTGCTTGCACTGTGCAGATTATTCCCAGCCTGCCAAGAAATCAGCAGTATTGGAATTCCCAGTTTTAATCCATTTTACTAGCAGAATTTCAGGAACCTGTAGGGGTCTGTAACCAGGAGACTCCACCCTGAAGTCATGCTGAACCACTCACAGCTGTCAGCAATTAGATTTGTTAGGATGGCCTCTTTGGACGTTGCTGTTGGCTCATCACAATGAACCACTGCAGGTCTAAGATTCCTCTACTTGCTGGTGTTACAAACCCTATGAGCAAGGAACTGGGGCAGGGGGCTGCTTTCTATCCCTTGTTTTTCTTAAGAAAAATTCAACAAGGGACTATGATTTTTATTTTATTACTGACTTAAGAGTAGAGGAAGTTGAGCGTCCTCTTACTTCCTTGCTTTGGCTCCTAGATGACACAAAAAAATCATAAATTATTAATTTTATTTGTATTTGAACTGAGAATAAAGAAAGGCTCTCTTCCTGTATTTAAGACTGAACTGTGGTGTCAAGATTATTTTTTTTTTGTATTCTTGGTACCACCCAGTGCTTCACTGAGGTGTGCTTGTTAAGTTTCATCTTTGTTCACAATGCAATAAAATGGTGTGATATATTGTAAGAAAGAAGGTGAAGACTCCTAAATGTGTATTTTTGACCCTTCTGTGTGTGTTTTGGTGCAATCTATACCACCAGCTTAGTCTTTAGATTTAGTAGATTGTGCCAGAAGTACTAGTGTGCAATAGCTTAGCCAATAAAATGAGCAGTGGGTTTAGATGTTCAGATTAACACAGCAGTAGAAAGGAATGTTGTTTGCTCAAATGAAAAACATGTAGTAACTATTTGTTCACAAAAATGGTGGGCTTTTTTCATTAGTAAATTTAGTAGCATTTTAATCTAGAGAAGAAAATAATGCCAATCTTACCACATTTGCTGTCACTGGTTTTCTTATTGGACCTGCAACATGACAAGCAAGTTAACCAGGAAAAGAATAAAAGCCTGTCCTAGTGGATTCACTTGACTTCTCTGTTTTCTCTGGGGTGACAGGAATTCACAGACAGAAGACACAGTCTTTTTTATATGGGCTTTTTCTATGTTGGAATGAGAAACTAAGCAGGTCTCTTGTGGAGTATCTGACAAGAGACAGTCAAACACTAGTGCAAAAGATTTCTGAAGGGCTTCAGTCAAGCTGAATAGTTTCCACAATAGCAGAAGAGGAAAGCTAAGGCAGGAGGAGTTAGAAAAAAGCTAGGAGACAGGGGGCTTTAGAATACAGCAGAAACATTAGGAAGCATTTATTTACTGAGCGGACAGTAAAACACTGGAACAGGCTTCCTAGAGAGGCAGTTGAAGCCTGTCAGTGTTTAAGAGGCATTTGGACAATGCCCTTAATAACAAGCTTTAACTTGGTCAGCCCTATATTGGTCAGGCAGTTGGACTAGATGATCATTGTAGGTCCCTTCCAACTGAAATTGTCTTGTTCTGTTCCATATCCAGGTGTGTTGGAATAAGAAGGATAAAGTTCTGATGCAGAAATACAGTTGCTTCTTTTTCTTACCTGTTTCAAAACATTCTTCAGATTAATGGAAAACACTTCTAAAAATCTGTAGTGACAACACTCTCTACACCCAAAAAGCAACTACTCATTGGTACATTTCTAACTTGCAAAATAAAACAAAAGAGAACTTTCACAACTGCACTAATACTGCTTATCCCATAAAGGGAAGGAGAGTTTTACCCTCTGGGCATCACTAATGAGGAGGCTGTGCATATCCTGGGCTAGAAATTGCAACCAGAGCTTCAGTCCATTTGTCACAGTTCCTTAATTGAGACAGAGGTCAGACTCTAGGCTCTGCACCACTTGTCTTTATTAGAAGTTCTGTAAAAGTCAGGTCATCAGACATTCCTGGATTGGCTTCTGCATATCTTGATTGTTGCAGACAGACAATTATATCTATCTAGGCAGCTATGCTATAAAAGGACCATGATGGCCCAGTTCCTAGTTTGAGCTCTCTTCAAGCAGCTTCCTTCCTTAACCTCTAGGTAGGGGACATTTTTTCCAAGAGCCTTATAAGAGCCTGTATTTTACATCATCTTAATCCTGGAAACAGGACTATTTTCAGAACTATATTTCCTTGAAAAACATCTAATGATTTTCCCGGGGCAGGGGTCTAACATGATACAGAAGAAAGAAAGTGAATACACTGCTCAGACCTTGATCTCCCACTTATGTGCATACTTAAATACATATGCAAAAATATTCCCATTGATTTAGGACTCTTCACAAGCAGAATATGCAGTGCATATGTATCCATAAAACTGGGGTTCATACACTATCACACATACCCAAACATTTGGTATTACTATTGGGGAAATATTGAAGTAAAATCTGGGAGATTTGTGTATAAAAAGATAAAGGAATCATTATAATTTACAGTGTGGGAGCCATTTCTAGGCTCAAGAAGAATCACAAAGTAATGGTTTTCTTGCTATCAGAAAACTGTTAGTTGACACACAGGCTTTATGCTTTGCCAGGTCACCTCTTCAACAACATTGGCTAATACAAAACATAAATTTCTCATTCCCTAAATTACTCCAATCTAAACATATCAGTGATTAATGTCATACCTGCATTCCAAATGGCATAGCCCTCCAATTTTTTAGTTAAGCTTTGTCTTTGCAGAGGAACTCTTATTTGTTTTTATTTTAATATGACAATCCTTTTGTTTTAAAACTGAATGCTATTTAAACATTTAAAAATGAACCTGCTGTTTGGAACAAGAGGTCTGGAGGTTTTGGAAACTCAATCCCTTTGTCTGACTCTAGTAAACAACATAGACCATAACACATCAAAAAATTCCAACCATTTGATCAGCTTGAAACAGCTGTCAGTTTCCTGGCAGAAACTTCATTGAAATACATGCATTTAATAAAACTCGCTTAATGAGAAAAATTATAATTCTGCTATTATATCAGTGCTCTGATCAGGCAGCTGTGCCTTTTTTTTTTGCCCAGCAGGAATAACATAATTCATAACTTCAGTTGCCCACTTTTCATTGCAAAGAACAAGATGTTTAATGCTGTCGACCACACCAGGTTCCCCCCCTGCCATCCAATCTGCGTAGTCAACCAAAACCTATAAATAAAACAGCCGATGTCACTTCTCTTGCTCATTCAAAATAAGGAATACTAGGCATGAAGTCTTATTCCCTGCTTGTACTGAGCACCAGAACGAGGATAAAAAAAGACTCCTTTTTTTTCCTAGATGTTCTTTTCTTGCAAATGATCTCCTAACGTCAGGAGAAAGCATTCATATATAAATGTAACACATAAAGGAGTACATGCTTGATCAAGTAACATTTGAGGTGAACAAGCATGAATCTACTGAATATAGATTAACATAAATATACTAACAATATAACTGAGCTAATATAAATGAAAACATAGGCTTGTTTCTCTAATTATACTTCCATCTGTATTAGCAACAAAAAAAATATGAGGAATATATTAATGGATTTTGTTACATTTCTTGAAATTTCTGGATTCTTTCACAGCCAGCTGTTGCACTTGACTAAATTGCCAGTGAGGTGCATTGGAAAATTGGACTTAATGCCACTGCTTCAACATCCACCAGAAGAGAAGTCAAATCATCAGGAATCTCAGTCCTCATAGTAGTTGCCATTACACCAATACTATCAACTTCCTGATATTCACCAGCATTTCCAAGAAATTATACTTTTCTCACCATCTTTCATTTTAGAACTCTAACCTCTGAAATGTAGTGATAAAGCTGTTAAGAAATAGTAACAACAGGCTTTTCAGCCTTCTCTGAGCTGAATGGTTACTAATCCTGAATCATTTTTAGCTACTCTAAGGTAAGTGGTTTAATTTCTGGCTAAGGAGAACTATAGAAATGAAACAGGAAGGTCAAAATCAACGTATGAATCATGACAGTCAAGTCCAAATTAAAAAAAGGATTCCATTCTTCTTGGCGGTTATCAGTGGAAAGGGTTGTTCATTCCAGCTGTGCCTCCTTCAGTGTTGAAAAGGAACAATCATTTCTAGTGAACAGCACAGTTTATTGGTCTGAGGGCTTCCTGCTTAACAGCATTGGATGACAGAATCACAGAAATGTTTCTGAAATGAACCTCTGCAGGTTTCAAAATCCAACTCAGAGAAGAACAATTGCCAGCACTAGGTCAGGTCTGCCACGGCTTCGTCTAGCCAAGTCTTGAAAGCCTCCAAGAATGGAGACTCCATCAGGTCTCTGGGTGACTTATTCCTGTGCTTCTGTACCCTCCCCCAGTGAAAAGGTTTGTCCCAATGTCTAACCTCTCAAACTGCACTTTGTACTATTGTCTCATATTGTATCATCTGCCACTACTGCAAAGAATTAAGCTCCATAACTTTTGCAACTGCCATTCAAGTATTTGTAAGCTGCTGCCAGACTACCTCTAAGCTCCCTCTCTGACATGCTGAATGAGCCCAGCTTCCCCAACCCCTCTGCAAAGGCCATCTGTTCAAAATCCCTGATCATTGAAGTAGGACTCCATTGGACTCTTTCCTCTTTTCAACATCCACTTGAAGAGGGGGCTTAGAATGGATTGCATCATTCCACATGTGATCTTATTAGTACCATGCAGAGGGGTATAATAAATTCCCTCCATCTGCTGGCCCCACCTCCTAAGGTATGCAGTAGCCCATTATGCAATTTTCCGTATTCATAATGGCAGACCACTTTTGCTTCATATTCAAGTAGCTTTGCAGAAAAGTCCCTGGTGTCCTTGTGGAAAAGAAGGTAAACATTAGTCAGTAACATGCACATGCAGTCAACCAGCTTTTGGGCTGTATTTAAAAGGTGTGCTCACTCTACACAAGAAAGATATTGGTCTCTGGTCTCACTGCAGTATGAGAGTCACCAAGGTAGGCATGGGGCTGAAGCACAGGATGTTCAAGGAGAAACTGAGGAAGTTGGGTTTGGTCAGTATGGAAAAAGAAGGCTGTGGGAGATATTATTGCTGCCTACACAATGTACTGGGAGGGTGTAAAGAGGACAGAGCCACTCTTCTCAGAGGTGCAGAAAAAACCATATGCAACTAACACAAGTTGGAACACAAACAATTCCAACTCAATATAAGGAAAAATTCCCAACATGAGAGTAGATAACCACTGTATCAGGTTGAGGTTGTGGAGTCTCCGTCCTTGGAGATATTCAAAATACAACAAGACAAGGCCTTAAGCACTTGCTCTAATGGCAGAAAGTTCAACAAGACAACCACCAGAGACCTTTCCAACCTACATGAGCCTATAACTCTATTTGCCCTCCACTTTATTCCCAAGATCCCCTGCAGCATGGCAGCTATTCACCCAGCCTGTTTCCAGTCTCCCAGGTGCAGATATGTACTCTTTTTGTTGAAATTCATGCTGGTCTAATCCTCAAATTACTCAAGGTCAATCTGGATAGAAACTGTGTCCTTCACTGTATTAGCAGCTCCTCCCTGAATTAGTGACACCTGCAAATTTGCTGGACAGTGTTTTCTGTTTTATTATATAGGTCACCGGTAAAAATACTGAAGAACATCAGCTCCATTATCAACCCTGGAGTACTCTGCTTGTTATTGGCCACCAGTTGGGCACAAAACCACTGAGTACTACATTTTGGGCCTGGCAGCCCAGCCAATTTTCAACCCAGGCAAAGGTCTGATCATCAAGCCCATATATTTTGGACTTCCAGATGAGAGCTCTGGAGTCAGAAACCTTACTAAAGGCATATCCACCTCCCTCCCATCATTCTCATAACCAGTCATTTCGCTACAGAATGCAATCAGGATGACTGTTTCTGATTACCTCCTGTACTGTTTGAGTTTAGAAATGGGTTCCAAGAGAAGATCATGCACCATGATCTTTGCAGGGACTGAGGTGAGTCAGCAGCTGACAGTGCTCCAGATTCTCTTTTTTTTTGCCATTCTTGAATATGACTGTAACGTTTGCTTTTTCCATTCATCACAATTTTTCACAACAATACACAGGAGCCTTGCAATCACAGCAGCCAGCAAGGCAACTACAGCAGCCAACTCTTTCAGCACCTTCAGGTCAGTCCCAGGAATATGAATATGTCCAGCTGAAGTAGTTTCTAACTTGTTCACCCAGTGCTGGCTCCTTCCCAAACTGTTCCGGTACTTGCAGGGATCAGAGAGAAGGTTCTGCTTGTGATGAGCAAGGTAAAAAAAGCCCCAAGTACTTCAGTCTTTTCCACATAATCCACATTTTGTTGTCTCTCATATATCTGCAGCCCCACATCTTCCCTTTACAACTTGTCCTTATTGCTCAATTTAATTAAGGTATTTTTAACTTCATCTAGGTTTTAACTTTCTCATTTTTGTCCCTAAGTACCTTAGCGATCCTTTCATATTCTTCCTTTGTTGCCTGTCTTTGTTTCTACTTCGAACATGTTCATTGTTTGTATTTTAGTTCATCAGGAAGCTCCCTTTCAGTCAAGCTGGCCTTGTGCTGAAACTTCCAGTTTTCCCACACACAAAGGAATGGCTTGTTCCTGATCCCTCAGTGAGTTCACTTTGAAGGAGTCATCCAGCTCTGTTGGGCACCCTGCCCCTGCATGGCTGCTTCCCAGAGGATTTTGCTTAACAATTCCTTAAATAACCAAGTCTGTTCTCCGAAAGTCTAGAGCCCTAGCTCTGCAGTTTTATTTCCAGCCTTCCTCCAGATCCTGAACTCCATTGCCTTGTGCTCCCTGCAGCCTAAGATGCCACCAGTGACTGCATTTTTCATCAATCCTTCTCAGTCTGTGAGCAGCAAATCACACAGAGCAACACTTCTGGCTAGCCTCTCTAGCATTTGCATTAGAAATATGTCACCCACACAGTCTAGCCTTGGGTTGTTTGCATGAAGCCACATTGCCCTTACAGCCGTTGTCTGGACAGTTGAGGCCACCCATAAAGATATGTGCCTGCAGGTGGGACATTTTCAGTAGTTTGAAGAAGGCCTCTTCCTCTGTTTCCTATCAGACAGGAGGTCTGTAGCAGACTCCCAAGATGTCCCCAGTGTTACTTCCCCCTCTGAAGTGGATGCAGAAACTCCCAATAGGTGTGTCACTAGTTTTGCCCTGTAGAACACTGTGAAGTCAAGGAGATCCTTAATACAAAAGATGACTCACTGCTCCTCTTCCCTGCATATCACTCCTCAGTGGCCTGTTTTCTCCATGGATTCCCTTCCCAGCATATTCTCTGTCCCATGTAAACAGCCCCTAATAGAGACTGGCCATTCCCCACTTTTTGTCTCCACAGCTTTTGATTTCCTGGTTCATTAGGAGGAGTCACTAGAGGCACCAATGCATCAGGGGCAGTAAATCATGCCAAATATTGGTCACTTGTCTGCTCGTTGGTAGGGCTACTCATTGGATTGACTCAGATGTTCTGTTGAGACATAAATAAATTTCTTGGTACTTTTTATTGAGTGTCTCAACACTGTATCTAATGTATAGCATATTAGCAGTATTCATTCTAGTGATACACAATATGGACTAAGGAGAACACTAAAAATATCCTTGGGTATATCAGTCCCTAAAAGAGAGTCCATACAGGAAACAGAAGTGGAAAAAATGATTTTCACAAAATATACAAATTTCAGTGAAGTCATGTAAAAGTAGTAATCAATGAATAGCTTATGCACAATTATTCTTGGGAGCAAACAGGATTTTTAAAGTGTACTAAAACATCTGATATTTGCATGTAGTTGCATATTGATCTAAGCTGCAGAGGTACATTACGGCATTTAGCTTAGAATCTTAAAGGTAAATTTGTACTCTTCACCCTTGAATCTGTACATGACTTTATGTTCTTTGTGCTAACAGTTTTAAGATTCATGCAAGCAACAGCAGAAGTGCCATGCCAAGATCTTAAGTCTTTGTTCTACTAAATTCTATTAGTTTAGGCTGGAGTAAGATTCACTTTATTTACATATTTTCTTTGTTTTAGTTGTTGTGGCTCTTTCAATTGCCATGTTCTTTGCATTTGCATTAAACATTATTCATAATAATACTGAGCATTTGTATGGCCATCCATGTATTGAGAATCTTACAGAGAGTAACAAGTTTTATTTGCAGCGACTAATGTAATGTTGCTTTCAGTTTGGTTTAAAATATTTATCTTCTCCCATGATTATATTATCCATTACAACTGCTGAGAAAACAAGCTCTACAGTAAAAATTGTAAGTCATATTAAAATGCACTGGTTTCCTAAATGCAATGTAAAACATTTGGACTTCATTTTCTTCCAGACACATTAAGTTTTTATGACTTAGTTTTTGAAAGATTGTCCTATGTTTCATCATTCATATTTGTTTCTGCTCTGGCACATTATCCATTTACCAATAAATTTATTATAAGGTGGACTTTGGAATCCTTGTATTATGTAATTTTTTAAAATTCTTTTCCGAGTTCACCTAGAAATTGACATTAATGTCTCAGTCAAATATAAGCAACTATCTGGAAGTCAACCCAAAAGATAAATGCTCTAGTGTAAACAGAGTGCTCTATCTAACACTTTGGTGCTCAAAAAGAGTATAGTAACAGCAGAGCTGTATTGAGTCGCGCACTTTTATTTCATTCCATGTTTGAAAAACAACACTAAGACTTTAACAAAAAAATTACTATTTTCATCAGCCATTATTTTTAGTAACAAATATTAGGTGTTATTCAATCCTATAGAAAATATTTTTAGATTTCCATAAAGTCACTATTTTATGCACAAAAACATTTGCAGAAAACTAAATGATAGTTTCCATCATATGAAAAAACACCTTTTAGTTTCTCATAAAATGTAAGGCATTCTGATTTTTAAGAGGTGGCTGAAGGCAACTTCTATTAGATGCATTAGCATTTACCACCACTGTGAACCTCATCACACAGCTGTAACCCTCAGTGTGCTTTGATACTCTTGACCACGTGTGGTTTACAGTTTGCCTCCAGCTTCCAGTTAAGGTTGCTGTCAGAACAAATAGTGTCAGAAAGCTTTGTTCTTAAAGGCCAAAACCAATCTCTGTGTGAGCTGATTCTAAAGAGAGTTCTGCTCCTGCATCTGCTACCACCACTCCTTGTGACTCTGGGCAAGTCACGTTCCTCACTTGTGTTTTCTGGATAATAATTCCCTTTTGTCTGGCTGCTTCCAGTGTACCCTCTTTATGACAGACACCATCTCTTCCATGGTGTAAGAACTGCACTCAGTGCATAAATCAGAACTAGCTGATCCTCAGTCAGGCAGGAATTTGACAGAATAAAGACAACCCTTCTTTCTTCCAGACGCATGTTGAATACAAGGTCCAAATTGTAAAACTTAAAAAAACTCTATCAATGGGTAAATTTAAGCCATATCAAATTAGATATTTTCCAGCTCCTGACCCTGAACCTTTTCTTAAAACTTGAACTCTGCAAACCAAATTATTTTTAGCTTCAAAACCCTTGGCTAATTTATTTTCATTTTGTTTCAGTTTTGTATGCCTTTGTGCTTCCGGTTTCTGGCAACATCTATGAGTAAGAATGCCAAAATTCTCTGTTCAAATCGTATGTTTCGCCAAATGAAAAGGGGAAAACACTCAAAATCATGCAAGGCAGTCTTTTCTCATGAATCTTCTGTTCTTGTGAACTTTGTAGGCCAACTTTGGAAATGCAAAAGTTCATAATTTAAGAGACATCAGATAAGGAACCAAACTTTTGGGATTCACCCATTTGTCACTAATTCCTCTTCCTTCTGGCAACAAAGCAAGACTGCTGATGGGAGGAAAAAAGAAGGGAGAAAGTCCAGAAATTTTAAAAAATGGAATGAGAAGATCCGTGAACAGACTCAAAAGAAAGTCCTGGAGAAAAAAAAATAAAAATTACCATAGGACGGAGGGAGCTGTTTCAAGAAGGCGAATTATGGAGAGGTAAAAGGGGATGAATGACTAAGACACACATCTAAGTGGATAAACATCTGTGCTTTGTCTTGGAAGGCAACACAGCTACCTTAGACTGAACACATCGGTTCAGACAGCTAAAGCTGCAGTGAATGTTACCTAAAATATTTGCTTTCTTATCACCTTCTTTATTCTTTTTTATACACCAGTAATTACTTTGTTCAGCGATATTGGTAGCATTTAAGGATCCTAATTCTTATACACAGATATTTGATGGAGTATTTATAATAGGCCTCTATAATTGTGATACATGCCCATCAAAACTCTTGATTGCAATAAAAGCCACTATTACAACTTGTAGATAAACACTGTATATTCAAGGACTGTACTACAACATATGGGAACTTAATGCAGTTGCATAAAAATCCTGTGTGGGAAAAAGGAAAAAAAGTGTTCAGGTTAGCCTGCTTCACTTACATTATTTGTACATCTATCTACCCAAGCACTGTAGTGTACTGTGAACTCACACCATGCCCTCTGTGCTCCCCTAGCTATTTAAAGTCTCCTGATATAAAGAACCTTATAAATTTCCATTGTCTTGGAACTTGGAATTACAAACACTTTAATCATATGGTTCTCATGTCATCTGATCAAATGATCCTAATCTGAATTTTCACAGTATCGCACGACTTTTAGCCACATGACTTTCATCACATTTGGTGGATGTCAGGAGGCTAAAACCTCACACATCACTTTGAAAATATACAACTTTAAAGTGCTATTGTTAATCATGTTCATGAGTGCCTGCTGGGATTCTTTGCAGTGATTTCTTAGGCTCACAGCTGGTTTTGATTTCTGTAGACAATGCAAAACTCTGGTCTTCTCACCCACTAGACACTAACCTCACTTTTTTTGCTGAAGTCACAAGTCTGCAAAATCTGTATTTTTTCACTAAAGAAATTCTTTTTATGACTAACCTGATATTATTTAGTTAATGTTTGGCAGAAATCCATTTCATTTTTATTCTTCAGTTCTAAAAACAACAGAACACTAGTGATTAATGGAAGAAACCTCTTAAAAGAAATCTAATATATATACTAAATATAATTCTGTCTGATATATATACATGTCTATATAGAGACATACTTGTAAATCTGTATATGGAAATAAGTATAAGTAGGCAGATGTATGAAATATATATTCATGGAATTATAGAATCATTCAGGTTGGAAAAGACCCTTGGGATCATCGAGTCCAACCATCAGCCCTACTCTACAAAGTTCTCCCCTACACCATATCCCCCAACATCTCATCCAAACAACCCTTAAACACATCCAGGGATGGTGACTCCACCACCTCCCTGAGCAGCCCATTCCACTGTCTGACCACTCTTTCTGTGAAAAATTTTTTCCTAATGCCCAGTCTAAACCTCTCCTGTTGGAGTTTAAAGCCATTCCCCCTTGTTCTATCACTGATCACCTGTGAGAAGAGACCAGCACCAACCTCTCTACAACGTCCTTTCAGGTAGCTGTAGAGAGTGATGAGGTCTCCCCTCAGCCTTCTCTTCCTCAAACTGAACAGTCCCAGCTCCCTCAATCTCTCCTCATAGGATTTGTTCTCCAGGCCCTTCACCAGCTTCGTTGCCCTCCTCTGCACTCCCTCCAGCACCTCGATATCTCTCTCATACTGAGGTGCCCAAAACTGGACACAATGCTCAAGGTGTGGCCTCACCAGTGCAGAGTACAGGGGGACTGTCACCTCCCTACTTCTGCTGGTCACACTATTTCTAATACAAGCCAGGATGCTGTTGGCTTTCTTGGCCACCTGGGCACACTGCTGGCTCATGTTCAGCTGCTTGTCAATTAGAACTCCCAGATCCTTCTCTTCCAGACAGCTCTCCAGCCACACCTCCCCAAGCCTGTAGCGATGCATGGGGTTGTTGTGACCCAAGGACCTGGCACTTGGCCTTGTTGAAGCTCATCTCGTTAATGTTGGCCCACCAATCCAATCTATCCAAGTCTGTGAATTTACTAATGATACACTCTACATCCTTATCAAGATCATCAATAAAGATGTTGAACAGAAATGGTCCCAACACCGAGCCCTGAGGAACACCGCTTGTGACCGGCCACCAGCTGGATTTAGCTCCATTGACCACCACTCTCTGGGACCGTTCGTCCAGCCAGTGCTTGATCCATCGGACCGTTCGCTCATCCAGGCCATGGGAAGCCAGTTGTTCTATGAGAATTCTATGGGGAACTGTGTCGAATGCTTTTCAAAAATCCAGGTAAACAATATCCACAGGCTTTCCCTCGTCCAATAGTCGGGTCGTCTTGTCATAGAAGGAGATCAGATTTGTCAGGCAGGACCTGCCTTTCATAAACCCATGCTGACTAGGCCTGATCCCCTGGTTGTCCATTATATGACTTTTAATGGCACTCAAGATGATCTGCTCCATGACCTTCCCTGGCACCGAGGTCAGACTGACTGGTCTATAGTTTCCTGGATCCTCCTTTCTGCCTTTCTTGTAGATGGGTGTCACATTTGCCACCCTCCAGTCCAATGGGACCTCCCCAGTTAGCCATGATTTCAAGTAAATCATGGAAAGCGGTTTGGCGAGCACATCTGCCAACTCTTTCAGCATCCCGTGGGATCCATCCGGTCCCACAGACTTGTGTGCACCCAAGTGGTGTAGCAGATGTCTGACCATCTCCTCTTCAACTGTGCTGACCTCATTCTGCTTCCCCTCCCCATCTCCCAGCTCATGAGGCTGGGTGTCCAGGGAACAGCCAGTTCCACTGCTAAAGACTGAGGCAAAGTAGGCGTTGAGCACCTCAGCCTTTTCCTCATCCTTTGTTACTATGTTTCCATCTGCATCCAATGAAGGAGGGAGATTTTCCCTAATCCTCCTTTTGCTGTTAATGAATTTATAGAAACATTTTTTAGTATCCTTAACAGCTGTAGCCAAGTTGAGCTCTAGCTGCGCTTTGGCTCTCCTAATGCTCTCCCTGCATAACTTCACTACATCTTTATAGTCTTCATGAGAGACCTGGCCCCTCTTCCAAAGGCAATAGATTCTCCTTTTGTTCTTGAGATCCAGCCAAAGGTCCCTGTTTAGCCAGGCCGGTCTCCTTCCCCTCCTGCTTGTTTTTCGGCACACAGGAACAGCCTGCTCCTGTGCCTTTAAGACTTCTCTCTTGAAGTATGTCCAGCCTTCCTGGACTCCCATATCCGTCAGGGCAGCCTCCCAAGGGATTTTGTTAATCAGTCTTTTGAACAGGTCAAAGTTTGCCCTCTGGAAGTCTAAGGTGGCAGTTTTACTAACCCCTCTCTTTGTTTCTCCAAGGATCGAAAACTCAATCATCTCATGATCACTGCACCCTAGACAGCCTCCAACCTTTACTTCCCCCACAAGCTCTTCCCTGTTCACAAGAAGCAGGTCCAGGAGGGCACCTTCCCTGGTCGTCTCACTCACCAGCTGTGTGAGGAAGTTATCCTCCACACATTCCAGGAACCTCCTGGATTGTTCCCTCTCTGCTGTGCTGTGATCTCAGCAGATACCCGTGAGGTTAAAGTCCCCCACAAGAACAACGGCAAGTGACCGTGAGATTTCTCCCAACTGTTTATAGAAAGGTTTTTTTTTTATTACTAAGATCTGATGAAAATTAAGTAAAATCTTCTCTTAGATTTGACTTGGGGCAACCACACGAGATGCATTTTCCCAGTTCTCAGCATTGGTTGTAATCTTTAACATTTACATCGAGTTGTACACAAATGGCTCAGACAATCACAGCCCAGAGTGCCCCACAACTATTGGGCAAAAAGTAAATGGCACTGCCTGCCTTGTATGTCACCCTGTCTAGAAGCAGCCACTTCCAGCCTGAAACTTTGTCCCCTTCTTTATTAAAAGATCAACCTCCCTTCTGAAAAAGAAGACAAGCCTACTGTTGCACAGTGGCCACATATTAACTAGCAAGTTCTCCTCTCAGCATTATCATTTAACGAAGAGCAACACCAAACATTTTTCAATTTATGGGGTTTTCTGATAACAGTCCATCTTTTTTTCCTTTAGGCAGTATTTATATAGGAAACTCAGCCTCCCAAAACCACTGGGAATTGCCCAGGAGTCCTGCCCTCACATGCAGAGTTCCACAGGTTCAGGTCTTTTCTCCTGTTCCTTAGCAATAACTTTCAAATGAGGGAAGAGGAGAACATTACAACCATCAGTTAATATCTGAAATGTTTCCCCTCCATTGTAAACAGCCTTCTGTCTGCTGTAAAAGAGAACATTGCACTGTTTGTTGGCATTCACAGAAATGGTCCTTTATTAGAGATACCTGATCTGTGTTGCAGAAATACAGGATGCTGGATGACAGCCAGTATCCTAGATCTGGTAATCCTAACAGGGGGGTTATCTTGTTGCAAAAATGTGATACAATTCACAATAAGAAAAATCTTATCACCAACCACCTTCTTTTTCAGCCTGCCATAAACTTGTGTTCTTTAAGGAAGGCATTTTAATTTCTGCCCAGACTCACCCGTTCAGGTGCCAAGAATTTAACTAATGGTACACAAGGTGCTGCAGTGGTCAGCGGGAGCAACAGGCCTGCCCCACTCTGGCCCTCCAGCCAATGTCTCATGTGCCTGGAAAGGCATTCCTAGGGAAAAGTTTCCACTAAACATACGCTTTTACAGTGAAATGCAGTTAGGAAAGGTTATTCCTTCCCTTAATTACTTCAGCTTTATGTCTAATGCTCAGTGGGATGTATCCAGGCCTTGCTGACTCTGAAAGGCTGATGAGCCAGCCACTACTTTGAGGTGCATCTGTCTGCACTTACAGGGAGGGTGCCAAAAATAACAAAGATTTAGAACTCTACAGCCAGGATTACTGAAAACAGGACAAAATTCAGTAATTTTTGACATCAGAATGAGTCAACTCCAACAGATGAGATAGATTCAAATAAAAGGTTAGAAAACAAAACTTCCCTTTGCCACTCAGGCCCTTTTCACCAGTCTTCTCTCAGGCCAAGAGTTTTCTCCTGGTGCCCTGGGTTGCAACAAACACTGGGCAGCCTGCATGGGGTCCACAGGGAAGATCTTCCCATCACCTCCAAGACATGTGTATTTGTTCCCTAAGCCTCTCAGAAAACTTCCAGTGTCTAAACACTGCAGGGTCCTGCCTGCTGGCTCCCTCATGCTCTCACACTGGCCGTCCCATCTTCTACTCCAGACGTGCATGCCTAGATAGTCCAAGAGAAATCTCCTCTCAGGAGCTGTATCTGACCCAGAGAGCGGCATCCAGGACAAGGCAAGCAGGGGTCTCCTCCTGCTGTCCAGCCATTCTTTCTAGCAGAAGACAACAAGCAGTACATCTACAGCAAGTAGGAAAAACATCAAGTGAATGTGCTATCACCACCACAGTTGCGTTGCCTCTATGAAAGGCCACAATTATTCTCATAGCAGAGGAATGGTTGTTATGAACAAAGTAACCATTTCAACTTCCAGAAAGTCTGCAGTATTGCCAAGTACCTAGTACCTACATGTGTACCTGCCTAGTACCTGCATGTGTTGTTTCAGTTTGATTTCTTCATTTCTCACCTTCAACATTAATTCAAAACTTGCTCACATTGGAGCTTCTCAGCTGTAGCCAAGGCAGAGGTCTCATTATTACAGCCGGAACTGTGGATTACCTTTTTCCTCTCTTTGCCATTCATGGGTCATTGCTAAGAAGTTTTTAGCAGGACTGAAAACACTTGTTTTTTAAAAAAAAAAGAAAAACCATGATAGGAGGAAGTTGTTAAGTTTGCTAGTTCCTTCTCTATCTACTTGCATCCTGTTTGCTAACAGGTATTTGAAACAAGATCAGCCTTTGAGTATTGCCAGAGCTAATGGATGAATTGTGTTCAACTAAATTACTCCATGTAGGTACCTATTTGTTATCAATATCCTATTTTGGGGTTTGTTCAAATGATCAAGGCTTGATTTGGGTTTTTTTCCTAGGCTTTTTGACTCCAGGCATAGCCAGACTGTCAAATGCAGTTTCCATGTTCAAAGCTTCCAGTCAAAAGGGCTAAATCTTCTGGTTTTCCATAACTGAAAGCGTAGATAAGTTTCATAAAGTGGCAAACTTTATCATAGACATGTAAAAGTTTTAAGTCATCTATCTGCATAAAGACGATAAAATCTGTACAAACACATTAATTCTCTTTTTCCTGTGTTTCCTCCCTCAGTTTCTCTTATTTTATCTTCTGAGATTATAACTCTGTTGACTAAAAAAAAGCTTTCCCCTGTCTCCAAACTTCACTTTTAACTGGGAAGTGTTTTCTGTTTACTTGCCTTTGTAATGTATGTTCAAAGATGCTACTCTGACTTTTCTAAACTCACTTGAAAAACTTGAAGTCTTTTTTACCAGTCATACATTTCTTCTATGATTTGTCACTTATATGTAATAGTTCTTTTTGTTTCATCATCTCTTGACATACATACATCCTGACATACATCAAAATTTTATCTTTGTTATTTCTGATAATCAGCTGTTGTTTTCCTTACAATTATCTGTTTCAATTTACTCTAAGTTTCTCATACACTGTCTCTGGTCATAAAGCTAAAGTCAATGCATGCTTACAAAATTGACCTATTCATGTTTGGGGATTCAGCAGATTATTTTATTTTCAATTTCAGGACCTACTCAAAATGCTGGAAATAAATATGCATACAGAACCGGCCAACATCTCTTCAGTCCTATTCCCACAGTCCCTCTCCAAATTCAACAGCATACTGTAGTTATTACTGGTCAGTATTATCTTCATTCTGTTCTGTGGTTCTTCATCTCTGGAACTCACTTCTATACTTAATTTTGTTTTTATTGTTGTTAAATACAAATAGACATTTTTCTGCCTTATTTTGGTTCAGCTGACCCCTATAATGGAAATGTAACTATTATTCCTTATATAAATTTAATCTGATTAATTTCATTTATTCAATAATTTTAATAATAGACCATTATATATCGTTAAGAATCTATATTAAAATATATGATTCTGATTCTTTTTGTTATATGTAAAAAAAAAAAAAAAAGATCTCGTTGTCTTTTAGGCTCCCTTCCTGGTCAATGTGAAGCCTTTTTCTGTCCCCTGATTATAGAGGGAGCTCCAACAACAAGTCTAGACCCACCTAGTTTGATTCAACTGCTCACATCTTGGTGTCAAGTGCCTTTTGAATGCCCAGGAGTACATGACATCCACAGGGGATGGGTAGATGTGTTACGAGGCCCATGGAACATCCAGAGAACAGGAAAGATTGCCTAAACATTTCAAAAGTTATTGACTAAATACCTCCCAGATTGCATAAATGTAGATGTTGTCATCATAAACTGAGTTCCACTTCTTGGTTTCTGTTCAGTTGCACAAGACTTTGTGCCTACTGCTGTTTCTGGCATTTTCTGCCCTCTGGCTGCCACATCCAAAGAATGCCTTACCTAGCATATTTGTCAGCCTTATGTTGCAAAGAAATAGGTTCCCAATGCTATTTACACCACTCTAGGGTATTTAAGACTTCTGCACAAGGCCAACACATATAGCACAGCTCCTATAGGATGCCTCATTACCAAAAATTCACCATCTTCAGTCATTTCTCCCACACAGAATTTTGCTAAAATCCTTACAACTTAAAGAGATTTTCCAGTGGAAGCACCAACAGAACAAAGTAAGCTAAAGTAAAAGCTAGAAAGCTTTCTTCTACTTCTCTACTAAGGATCACTGACTTGGTTCTCAAAAAGAAAGAGCGAGAATACTTTCACAGTTGGATTAATGAACTCTTTTCCTCATTTGTGATGATTCAGCTGATTACTCATTCATCAACTTAATACCGCTCTATTCTCAGTGTTCCCTGTTCCCGCTAAAAGTGACCCAAGAATAAATTAAAACAAAGTAATAATTTAGTAACCCAAGTAAGATATGTCATTACTTCAAGGCTACCACACAGAGCAGAGTTCCTATTCTCAGACATGATCAACAGGTTTTTTTCTCTGGTTAGCTAATCCTGGCCAAGAATTGAAAGAAAATATGCACAACAACGCTTGCGTTTCACAGTGAAATAACTATTTATCAGATATGGCACTATGTGTTCATTGCTAACTGCCATAATTAGTCATAAGTATTAATAAGGGGATTAGCAAGTAACAGTTTCACACACACTTTCTCTTGCTCCAGAGAGTCTGTCTATCTTTTTGTTTCCTGCTGTTCTCCCTGTCTGATCTTTTTCTTCTTTGACATAGGCATGAACCTTCCCTTGATCTGATTTGAGGACCCAGATCCTTCATTTCTTGTGCAAGGAACTTTACCTCCAGTGTTTCACTTCCCAATCTGTGCTAGACCCTTTGCTTCTGCAAATTTTTTCCCTATGATCAACTCTGATTACAGGAAAACAGTTTAAATTCCCTGTAAGCATCACGCAGACATGTGATAATACATTATTACTTGCTTAATCATCACAAGTCACTCATAGATGAGAAAGAACAGGACGACACAGTGTAAATAATATTAGCAGTTGTGCAACAAGAGCAATGTACTGTATGAGTCTTGCTGTAGTTGAACTGAAAGCCTGTGCCTTTTCTGATACTGGTGCTCTTTTGTTGCCTATTTGCTCTTAACAGTTTAAAAGAGTTGGCTGGCAGGTTACATACAAAGTAAACTTCCAATGTCCCTGAGGTTTTTTTCTCAGAAGACATCCTTCCTCTTTCTGTGTCTCAGCTCTGTACATGGGAGCTATGTGTGCCATGGCACTATCCACTAACATAGTTCTCTAGAGTTGTTTTATAGTTCACTCCAAAGGCTGCACTGGAGCACAGTTTATCACCAAAACAAAACCATATCTGGACTTGACTGATTATACACTTAATTCTTAATCCTTTTAGTCCCCAGGAGTGATGATCATTTCTGCTATTAAAAACTGTACGACTAATGTGTCGATGAAAGTTAAGCACTCTTCAATTTACACTGTGATAATCTCATTCATCTTCAGTGTCTCAGGGACCATTAACCATTTGCACAGAAGCTCATGTTTTATCTTGGAAAGATTTAATTTTTGGAAGGTCCCTCTGATCAGAAAGATGTTGAGGTGCTGGATTATGTCCAAAGAAGAGCAATGAACCTGATGAAGAAGAAAGACGTAGAGGTGCTCTAGCATGTCCAAAGAAGGGCAATGAAACTGGTGAAGGGTCTAGACCACAAGTCTTGTGAGGAGTGGCTGAGGGGACCAGTGTTGTTTAGCCTGGAGAAAAGGAGGCTGAGGGGAGACCTTATCCCTGTCTCTACAGCTACCTGAAAGGAGGTTGTAGCAAGGTGGGTGTTGGTCTCTTTTCCCAAGTAAGAAGTGATAGAACAAGAGGAAATGGCTTCAAGTTGCACGAGGGAAGGTTTATATTGGGTATTAGGACAAATATCTTCACTGAAAGGGTTGTCAAGCACTGGAACAGGCTGCCCAGGGAAGTGATGGAGTCACCATCCCTGGAGGTATTTAAAAGACGTGTAGATGTGGCACTTAGGGACATGGTTTAGTGGTGAACTTGGCCATGTTAGGTTAACAGTGGGACTCAATGATCTTAAAGGTCCTTTCCAACCTTAATTATTCTATGATCAATTCTTACCACAGTTTTAAATTAATTACTAAGCCGTCTTATCTAGTAATTGTCTTATCTCTTTAAGTTAAACATGCATGGTCTGAGGCAAATGTATAACTTCTGTTAAAAATTGCTCCCCCGATCTACAGCAATTGTTTGGGGCAATTCACATGGTTAAGTACCAAAATGCAGTGTTGCACAAAGGATGTTGAAACAGGTTTACATACACAGAGCTTTATTAGTGAGACCCATAGCTCAAGGACCTTAACTGACAACAGTCTTTGTTTGGCTTTAATGGTGAAAGTTACTTAAGAGAGAGAGAAAAGGAAAAAGGAGAACTCTCCCTAAGGATCAGAAGGAAAGAGCAGTGATGGGGTTCCACAGGGGCACCCTCCTCAGAGTGTGCTGTCCTGTGCAGCTGGTGTGACTGTGACAAAGAATTTTCACTGTGCTTTTTCAGGAGTACCATGCACTTCTCACCAGTACCTACCCAGGTTCCCTCATAGCTGTTGGGATGCTCCTCTCACTGAATGGAATACACTTGACACAGCACAAGTGTTGCACAGGTGATCAGTTGCAAAACTTCCATCCACATATAATACTGGGTAACATAAAGTACTTAAATTACCACAGTGGCAGGTCCTTCCCATAAAAAGTTGTTGTGGTTTAGGTCCTGCCGGGGTCTGAGACCACGCGGCTGCTGCCCCTCCCCCACAAAGGGAGTGAAATACAAAGCCCCGGGGCTGAGATAAAGAAAGGTTTAATACAACAGTGCAACAGCAACAAAACAGACAACAACAATAACAATAACTATAACAGTAATAACAATGAACAGAGCAAGATATCTACTGATACAGCAGTGAGAGCAGAGAGATGGCATAACACATGCGCTCACCAACTGTCCCCCGCTCCCGCGCTTGGGGGCCAGGAGGTGACATCAGCATGGTATTGAATAATTCGGCTAGAGCTTCCCCCCACTGCTGGGGAAACTTAACCCTATCCTAGCTAAACCAGGACAGAACCATCATACCAAAGCGCAAGGCCTTGAAAGCAGCATCACAAAAACAACTGCACAAGAACAAGGGAAAAAATAATGACTCAAAAGGCTTTCAAAAGTCATTGCCACAAGAGCTTAGGTGAGAGGTTACAGAGATGTAGGGAAAGGCAGACCAGAGCCTTGCAAATGGAAGACCCTAAGCATTACAAAAGCTAAGGCACGTAAGGGACTGTGCAACAACACTTATCTCACAGACCACAGTGTCTGTGGTGCACTATTCCATTTGGAAAAATTAAAGCTGAATCTAACTTTGAATGTTGATTTTGTAAAACTACTGTCTAGCCAAGGTAATGACAGTGCATAATAGACCAGCTTCTCTACAAGACCTTGAGCGTGTGCCTTGTTTTTCTGGCACAGGATTTGTCAGCCTGTGTAAAATGTATCTATCTGTAATTAAAGGAATGGTCCACATTGCCTCATCTTTGGCAGCTCCTAAGTCTAGAGGTGTCTAAAGCACACCTGATGCCTCTCTGGTTGTCGTGAATGTCCTGTAAGCATCTAGAGCATATATTTGAGAAATGCTGGATTTGGCAGCAGCTCTTCAGGAAAGAGTTGGAAGTTTTGGTGCTTCCTAAACTGAAAGGATAAACTATGCTCAGTTGTTGAAGAAAATAAAACAATCCCATTCAGATGAAGGAATAGGAACCTTATCTGCAAAGGACATTAAAAAAATTAATCCTTTTCATATGCTTAGGATGACAAGAGTTTAGCTGGAGTATTTTGTCCAGTTTAAGGCACTGCAGTTTGAGAAACCTGTGGATCAGTTAGGGGGAGTCCAGATGAGAACAATGAGGAAGTCTAGAAAAGGATAATCTACAGGAAAAAAAATGAAAGACACTGGAAAATGTATTCAGTGCAGAAGGGAGCAAAGACAAATAAGAGCCTTTCTTTGAGACAGTTTCTGTTCATTCACTCCATCCTACCTATAAAAATCCTAAGCACCCAGTACAAACTGCCTATTTTAAAGTGTTTCCACAATGGACTGAGTTCCTAAATACCTTAGAACAAATGATAGGATGTAAGAATTCAGCTTCCTTACTTACTTTATGCTATCCTTAGTGACAGATCTAGTAAAAGCTAGTAATCCCTAGAAACAGCTGACTGTTAAAGGACAATATTCTTCAGCTTCTGCTCTAGATTAAAGGATAGTGTCCTCAAGAATAAATCTTCCACTGCTGTTCTGTTTCTTTGTAAATAGAATAATCTGCCAACTGCTACACTTGAACTCCTTGACAAGTTAATAAGACATCACTCTTCAAATATTTTGTTGCTTATTGCTTAGCTTTTGATGGCTTTATCACCAGCCAGTTAATATGTGAGATTTTTTCCAGTTAACATTGTTTGCATGAAGCCAGTAAGAAATAGCCATAGTGCCAGGATGCTGAGCTTATGGAGACAGCAATAATGTAATTTTTACCCCTGGAATCTTATTTATGGTGGATTTTAGATACTTTTCCAAGGTCAGTAGGTCTCTGTCAATGCATGTCATTCATGTACAGAGGGAAGAAAGAGGCATTTCTAAACATGTAGTTTCCCAAAAATACCTTTCAGCTAGTAGACAGTCCAAGATGTCCAGACTGTTACAAACATGGAAGCTTTTATTCTAGGTTTTAAATACATTCTGTCACCCTGACTCCACATAACATATGGGCACTAAATAGAAAGATTTCAAATCAGGGAATTCATTTCATCACAGACATTTCTAAGTTAGATAAGCAACTTGCAGGACTGAGACTCCATGTGCACTGTTTTACATTAAACACTTACTGGAGCAGGCACCCTGTAGTATGTGTCCCACCACAATGAGTTTTTGAGAGGTTATTATCCTCATTAATGAAATACATTACCTCTTATACACTCCCCTCTAACATTGTTTCTGTGTATACCATAGAGTACTTCTTCCATTTCCTAAGTTTCAATTTTACCTGTGTAAGAACATGAGCTACAGATATCATCTGTGTAATGGGTTTCTATTAGAGCCTGAATAATTAAGAAGAAAAATCCTTCCTTGAGATCAGTGGCTACTCAGACCTACAGGCCAGTCAGTGTCACCACTGTGCCCAGCGAGATTATGGAGTGAATCCTCCTGGAAACTATGCTAGGGCACATGGAAAATAAGGGGGTGATTGGTGACAGCCAAGATGGCTTCACTAAGGGCAAATCATGTCCGACAAATTTAGTGGCCTTCTACGATGGCCTTACAGCATTGGAGGATAAAGATAGAGCAACTGACCTCACCTACCTGACTTGTGCAAAGCATGTGACACTGCCCCGCATGACATCCTTACCCCTACACTGGAGAGACATGGAGTTGATGGATAGACCACTCAGTGGATAAGGAATTGGCTGGATGGTCTCACTCAAAGAGTTGTGGACAACGGCTCAATGCCCAAGTGGAGAATTGTGATGAGTGACATTCTTCAGGGCTTGGTGTTTGGGCCAGTGCTGTTTAACATCATTGTTGGTGACATGGACAGTGGGATTGAATGCACCCTCAGCAAGTTTGCTGATGACACCAAGCTGTGTGGTGTGGTTGATACACTGGAGGGAAGGGATGTCATCCAGAGGGACCTTGACAGGCTTGAGACATGGATCCATACAAACCTCGTGAAATTCAACAAGGCCAAGTGCAAGATGCTGTACATTGGTCAAGGTAACCCCAAGCACAAATACAGGCTGGGGGATGAGTGGATTGAGAGCAGTTCTGCAAAGTAGGACTTGAAGGTATTAGTGGATGGAAAACTGAATATGAGTCATCAATGTGCACTCACAGCCCAGAAAGCCAACTGTATTCTGGGCTGCATCAAGAAAAGTGTGGCCAGCAGGTCAAGGGAGGGGATTCTCCCCCTTTACTCCACTCTCATGAGACCCCACCTGGAGTACTGTGTCCAGCTCTGGAGTCCCCAACATAAGAAGGGCATGGACATCTGTTGGAGCAAGTCCAGAGGAGGCCATGAAGATGATCAGGGGACTGGACCATCTTCCTTATGATGAGAGGCTGAGATGATGAGTTGGGGTTGTTCAGACTAAAAAAGAAAAGGCTCTGGGGAGACCTTGTAGCAGCCTTCCAGGCCCCCACTTAAGGGGGGGTCTATAGGAAAGATAGCAAGGGAATCTATCAGGTAGTGTAGTGATAGGACAAGTGGTAACAGTTTTAAACTGAAAAAGGTAGATTTAGATTAGATATAAGGAAGAAATTCTTTACTGTGAGGGTGGTGAGACACTGGAACAGGTTGCCCAGAGAAGCTGTGGCTGCCCCCTCCCTGGAAGTGTTCAAGGCCAGGTTGGACGGGGCTTCGAGCAACCTGTTCTAGTGGAAGGTGTCCCTGCCCATGGCAGGGTTGTTGGAACTAGATGATCTTTAAGGTTCCTTCCAACTCAAACCATTCTATGATATAGCAAATCTGAATATAAACCTAAAGTTGTATTAATTTCAATTATTTGACTGAAATGTAAATGACAGTTTAGTGGATTGGGAAAAGGAGGGAAAAGCTCAATGCTATAAAATATCACAAGCTGACCACAATTAAAAAGAAAAAAACCCACAACATATCTTCCTTCTAGGATATTTTACTCTTTTTGTGATCTAAGATAATGACAAAGAAGTGTCTAAGGACAATGTCTTTTAACAACTTAATCCCTAGAAAATAAACAGTAATTTACACATCCATAAGCTAAAAATTCAGAGTAGGGTTTACCCTAACCAAAGCATTAATGTAGCTCTGCCTTTGTAGAATTTCTGTTTATCTGTGGGAAGCAGTAGTGTAGTGGATATAAGTAATTTTGGCAATGTAAACAGTCATTAGGGAAATGATAAAAATTACCCCGAAAGCTAAACACTTAAAAAAATGCTTCTGTTGCCATTCTGTTTTGATTACCTTTTATTTTTCCCTGAAGTCTGTATTCAGCTTTTCCAGTCTCTGCTGATCACCCCACCAGTCTTTCTTGTTTTACATTTAGCCAAGCATGCCCCAAAAAGTCTCATGCTAAGGCTACCTTTACAAAAAAATACTTTTGTTTATCATATATCCTTGTGTTCAGGTACAGATGTACATGCAGTGAGCTGTGGCAGGGAAGATCGGATATGTTTTATTTCCTTGATTAGCTCTGAACAAGCTGCTAGTGTCAGGACCTTGATTCAGCTTTCCACACATAAGCATCTGGTGTCATTTGAGGTGCTCTGGAGTACTCTACCCAGCCTCCAGCAACAGGTCTTGAAGGTCATGGTTTACCCCCAGCTCTGTATGATCTCTTGAGGTCCACTGAGGATGTCTCAGATTCATAAATTTAAATATCTAGAATCATTTTAGACAGTCAAAGATAACTGAAACACTGCCAACAACATGTTTACATTAGTATGAAGTTATTCTCTGAGCTCAGAGCAATGACGAGAGGCTCAGTTAAGCACATCTGAGACATCGTGAAAAAGCTGGGATAAAAATAAAAAACATAAGCAGGAAAGAAAAAAGGTACACTGTGATATTGAGAAACAGAACAAAAGCAAAGTCTGGAAGTGCTTCTATTCCAGTGACAAATACCTAAAAATTAGGACAGGTAAAACACTGGGCAGGCACTGAGTGGTTGCCTTGATACAGCAGTACATCAGAGGCCTCCTGGAAGGATGACAATAAGTGCAATGTGCTGTTTATAGGTTATGAACTTTAGAGGGGCAGGATGCATAAGTGAGGGAGTAGAGCTGTACATGAAATACAGCAGTTCAAGTATCACAAGAAAAAAGAAACACCCTGAAATTTCTATGGGTAGAAATCCCATATTCTGAAAGCAGAAGTGTAATACAAGAACTGTTCTACTGACCCCATTTTGGAATGATGATGATGATCATGAAAATTTCAATGAGACTAGAGAAGGTGTCAATTTTGAAGATTTAGTAATAATGAGAGAGCCAGGCTGACCATTAAAGGACTGCTTCTGCTTCCTCAATCAGCCAGTTGCAGGACCCACAAAAAATGATACTATTCCACATTTGGCCTTCAGTGTTCACAGGGCTTAGTTCAAAACATATAATAGGAAATCTGTTCTGCAATAGTACTCATAATACAATTGGTTTCAAAGCTGTAATAGCAGACAGTAAGGTAAATCAACACATCACAAGGAATTTCAAGGAAGAGTGATTTGTGGAAACAGATTCTACAACTCGGAGAGAGTTATAAAGCAGGCATGTTTACTCCGGCACCAGGGTGCAAGGGGATTTCTCCACAAAGCTTGCACACCAACAGCATATTTTACCAAAAATTTATAGAGCATGGATATACATGTTCATTGGATTACATAATACAAATACACATATGCATAAATAAGGCTGGGTTAGTTCGAAAGGCTGGTGTCAGAGGACTCTCTGAAATCAGATAATCAGGAAAACAAAAAAAAGAAGAAAAAAATGCACAAAACACTAAAACAAGAAGCCCCACACCAAACCCCAAAAAATGCAATCCAAAAAACTAAATGCCTACAAACCACCTGGAGGCTGTTCAAAAACACCAAGATACTCAGGTAACCTCAATGCTGAAATTTAGAAAGAAAATAAAAACATCCAATTAAAAAAGAATGTAAAGCAAAGGATGCTCAAAAAGATAGTAAAAAATACACAGGGCTGGTTGGTGCTCATCAAGTGCTCTGAAGTAACTCTAATTGTGCAATTGCAGAGCTGCTGGCCAAGGTATGCAACCTGTCATGCAAACAGCCACAATGCCAAAGGGCTGATGATATAACTCCCATCCACAGAAGGGGTTCTGCAGGAAAACTTGGGCACTGTAGACTAATGAGACAGATTTCCAGCCCTGGTGAAATAATAGAGTCTATAATGAAGAACAAGACCACAAAGCATGTAGATAAACCAAGTCCATCACAAAAGAGCCAGTGTGACTTCTGTAAAAGGAAAATCCTGCCTCACTAACCTGCTGTCTACAGACATAATATATCTGGATTTTTAAAAAGCCTTTACAGGGCTCCAGACTATAGTTATTACTGTCAGAAAACAGCAGGAACAGGACGGCTCCACAAGAAGCCAAGCATGACCCCAGCAAAAGCAGTGCCCTCACACTTCAGCACTGTACCACAGCACCTGAGCAAGTCCAGGGTGGTCAGTGTAAGAGGTGGCATCAACTGCCCAGTGATCCCCAGGTAGGGTGAAGTCAGGTGTTAAGTCAGGTCCAGGGTCAGTCCAGAAAGCTCTGCCAGGAAGAACAGGAGATAGAGCAGGAGATTACCTACAGCATAGGTCCAACCATGAGACAGGGTTAGAGATAAAGATACACCAGCAATGTAATAAAATCTCAGCCAGTAAATCAGGGCAGCACAACAAAAGGCCAAGAATGACATTATCTACAGCACGGGTCAGGGCAAGGGCTGGCCCTGGGTCCATAGGCAGACGTGTAGATGGGGCCCCCAAGTGAAGACAGTCAGGGCAATTAAGGCTTATTTATGCCCTCAGACCCTGACAATTACAGCAAGTAAGTCACCATAGGACAGGAGTAATGGTCTGTCTGTGGGGACAGGAGTAATGGTCCATCTGTGGAATTAAAATTGGTTGGAGAGAAAGCAGAGTTTCACTAGTGGAGCACCTTGGCAGTTGCTGCTGGGACTGGTTTTAATTGACTTCTTCATCAATGACCTCATGAGAGGAACATCTAGTGAAATCTCCAAGTCTGGCAATGATGCTAAAGCCTTTCAGGTAATCAAATGCTGAGTGAGTGAACAAATAGTGGCAAGGGAGTTTCAGTGTAGAAATACAGAAGATGACACATATAAATAGAAATTAGGTATAGCATGTCTGCAGATACAGCTGTCAGGTCTGAGTTCAGTAACTCAATGTGCGATTCAAGCATTTGGAGTCATCTCAGCTCTGAAATCATTGGCTCAGTGTGCAGCAGCAGTCTGAAGAGTCACTGGAGTGTTCTGTGCCACCAGAAAGGGTATGGAGAACAACATGGTAGGCATCATTTTGCTGCTCTTGAAAACTTTGTTGCACCCACATTTGGTGTACAGTGTATAGCCCTGGTCTTCACGTCTCAAGGGTGCAGGGGAGATAAATAAAGTGCAGAGAAAGGTACTTAAAATGGTCAAAAGGATGAAACAGATGTTATACAGTAAGAAACTAAAAACCCTGGGACATTTAAATTTGGAGGGAAGAGGGCTGAATGGAATATTCATAAGGTTTACAAAGTCATAATAATCATGGTTAAAACAAACACTGAACTGTTTTTCACCATAATCCACAAGGCTGTAACTGCTGGAACTCACTGAATTAGTAGGAGATTAGTATGAAACAGCTAAAATGAAGTATATTTTTTACACAAAGGATAGTGAACTTCTGGAACTTGTTGCCACAGGAATTTGTGGAGGCAGACAGTATCAGGAGACTTAAAAGGGGATTAAACAAATTAATGGGCAGCAGATCCATGAATGGATACTTTTGGACTACAAACTATTTTCAGAGTAGGAAGTGGTTCTTTCTTTACTGTTCTGTATGGTATTCTGATGGTTTATCCTTGAGGCATTGCTGTTGGTCAGGCTTTTATAACTGGCAGTCTTACAGTTATCTGCAGTGTATGTACATTTGTTCAAACTACTGTCATTGTTAATACCAGTATATCTTGGGTGCAAAAACCACAACCAGCTTTACAAAGCAATAGAGAGTGAAGAGTTTGGAAGACAATCTGGAACAGCACAGAGAATGCTGTTGAGCAGATGTACTTTATCTAGGCCCCCATCTCCAACAATCCCTGAACTGCTGGATCCACATTGTATGTACCTTGCTCTGTTGGCAGCCTTATTTCAGAACAGAGTCTTCAAATTACTATGGTCCAGTATGATATTTGTCTCAGGAAATCCCATGAGCTGAAGTAGTTGAAGGCCAGAAGAGTACCTGGGGGAAATATCTCACATAGTTGCCCTCTAGGCTTCCCCTTGCTTCTGTTGTAAAAGGATGTTGGGTTAGGCAGACCCTTGATTTGAGTCAGCATGTCTGTTGCTACCTTGACCAGTGATCCTGACATAATCATATTGACTACAGCAGCAGAATGTATTAATATTAACTTCATAATGAAATTTACTGATCTGTTGAAGCCAGCGAATGGCTGATTGTATTCCTTTTCACCAGTCAGCTCAACCAGTTGGGAGTGTTAAGAGTTTAACATTTTGAAACAACTTGTGGAGAAGGATGTTCATGTACAAACCTCATGGGCTGTCTATTAACAGATAAAATTTGGTCACTTTTTGGAGGCGCTATATGGTAGTTTTAAAAATGCAGTGGTTATTCTGTTTATTGCTATTTTGATCCTCTGAAAGTCATGTTCCGTGACTTGCTTATATATTGTTATTTTTAGTACATTTTAAATTGGCCCATTTTTCATCTGAATGTCATTGTGCTTATATAACATGCTGAATATAACATTTTGTAACTGATTAAAATACATTCAAATAACATTTTCCTTTAAATCACACAGTTAAATAACTTGCAGACCTCTCTATAATTACATGAGTTCACTTCTGTCTTACATCAAGCCTCACTATTTCAGACACCAGGTCTTGACAAAGCTTAAGAAAGAAGTGTTGACTCAACATACAGATGGAGAGCCAAAGCCTGGAGATACTACGTGACTTGCTCGAAGTTACTCAGGGAGCAGCAGAGGAGCTAAATTAGTTCTAGATCTCTTGGGTCCTGAACCACAACCACAACATTGCCTTCCCTCCTCTCACCACTTCTATTTAAGCCACAGCTTCCTATATTCATCTTCTGCAACTACATTCCTTGGGAAACCCAAGGGAATCTATCTTTTTTGGGCCTTCCTTCTGTGTGTAGGTACTCTGGCAGACGGGTGGGCGGGTTGCAGATGCTGTACATCTGACTGGCTGAGACTGTGCGGTAGCCAAAGAGCAAGGCTGCCAAGCCGCTCCCTACAGACAAGGATCAGAGCCTGCATGTATCCAGCGAATGTCCAAATGAGGATGTTAACAGAGAAACTTCTGTAGCCGGAGGCATGTGTTTTGGCTCCTCCTTTTCCTTACGCCACCACAATGACTCGTCATGGTAAACCAAACTTGGAACAAGACAGAAACACTGGACACATGTAAAAAATGCAGTTTTATCCAAAAGAGTGTTTTCCAGACTTCCTCTGAGGTCAATGTAATATTTGCTTGCTCTGAACAATATTGCTCCTAACAATACAGACATTGTTTAATCAATACAGATGCAGACTGAACAATTTCTCTTAACAATGCAAGCACTTAAACTTGTCAGCTGGAGAGGCTAGAGGAGTTAATGAAAGTGGAAAACTCAGACTGTTTGCTTAGAAGTGAAATAAGGTGCCAAATGAAGTATTCCCAAAAGCTAACTTTCATCCAGTAACCCCAGAACCTTTCTGCGCAGGAGAGAAGGGTCTGAAAGCAGTAACCTGAAATGCAGCGAATAGATCACTGGAGGAGAATGTCTCCCTTCTTCACTTATACAGATGACCATTTGGGGAAAGCAACTTCCCATGTGTACCACAGGCCTTTGGACATAATCCCAGAGCTTCAGGCCTTTGTGAGGGAGCTGCACAAACTTCAGAGGGACCCCTAGGACCCTGAGCCCATTGGGCAGCCTTCTGGATTCACATGCAGAGAAGGACTTAACCTGCCATCCTTGCAGAAGATACAGCGAACCATCTCTCTCTCTGACACAGGGGCTTGAACTTTTTTCCCACTAACATGGTGCTCTCAAGACCATTATCCTTCCACGTCAGAGCACATCATGTGGGATACATTAGATATTAACTAACTGTATGTTACATAATCTTCTTTGTGCCCAATCCCTAGATTATATGGGTGATTGCAAGTCCAGATAATGTGCCATTAGGTGCAAAAACAATACTCATAGGAAATGCAATAGCTCCAACTTAAACTTATGGTTTGCCAAGAAACCTGGAAAATCTGAGCCAGGACAGATTTCTTCTCTCATGACTATCTATTCTGCTCATGGATCTTCATCAGGTGATTCTCAGAACCAGTCATATATTTCCAAAGGGCATAGAGCTTTTACTTAAAGATTTAAATTGTGGTGGATTACATATCCTTAGTTATAACATTTTAATAGTTACCTTCTCAGTCAATAGTGTCACCTGGGTTTACTTGGTTTTGATTTCCAGCTGCTAGACCTTTTGTTTTCTTTTTTAAGCTGCTTTATTTTTTAAGCAAATGAAATTGATCTGCCAAATGAGAAGTCTGGGGAAGTATTTCAGTAAATGATGGGACATGAACATATGTTAGTTACTGGGTAACATCCTTTAGCTTGTAGGAGGTAATCTCAGCAATAATACTGTGAGCTGCTTCTAGGTTTCAACCTACATAATTATGCAAAACAGCAGTGTTAGGCAGAGATAACATGGAAGTTTATGTAGATTTGTGTTGCTTCTGAGGTGAACGTTAGCTGTGAAACTCAGGGAAACAATATTACTTTTTAAAGTAGGATGTAAAGTACCATGCAAACGGAGAACCATAACTCAGGACAGTCAAACTTTATCCCTCGCTGCCTGACGAAAACCATATCCTGTGATGATTTTGCATTTGAAAAATAGTAGTGTTTTTACAAGGATTCCTTAGCTCTGCAGCTCAGAGTTTTAATTATCTGTTGCTAGTCATAAAATAAGACATTTTGGTGTGTATGTATATGCACATATAGATCTGTATAAAAATATAGTGTGAATGGGTGTATATGTATATTCTGTGTGGAGAGAGAGAGAATGATATTTTTTTTAAGACACAGGACTGAAAGTTTAATTTAAAAGATGTCTATCCGATTCTACAAACTCCCTAAACATCTCAAATTTGATACGTGTTTCCATTAAGCAGAAATACATCTCACCTGCTGGATTTACACATCCCTTTTATTTCCCAAAGAACCTGTGACCTACCTGCCACAACCTCCTTAAATCCATGTTAAATCCAGATGTTAGATTCATTTCCTTTTCCGGCAGACATGATCACTTTCTTTTTCTGTCCTACACGGGGCTCAGGATGTGTTACACACCTCATCCCCTGGCACTGGAGAACTGTCTTAGGCTCACAGAACAGGCACAATTGTCACTATTGATCTTTACTGATTAACTGCTTCGCAGTGAAGATTCTTTGTGTCAGTCATGGTCCAGGACCCTTCTGCACTGCACAGTCACAGAAGCAAAAATTGGTCCAATATGTGTAGAAGAAGAGACAATAGTTAGATCTACATAGACGGACAGTTCTTAGTCTGATAGCAACTCTCAGCATATTACCAACTAGTGCTGAGTCTCTCAAGTACTATAGAAGGGGCATATACTACAATATGTGTAGTTACTGAATTTATTGATACATATGAAGAGGTTCCGGTCTCATGAGAAGAGCAACTTGGGAAAATCCATGAAGATGCTTCTCATAAATATGTGATAGGAGGATGGTGATAACTTGTACTGTATTGTTTAGATCTGACATCTGGCAATAAATGGATGATACAACTGCTTCTCGGTGCAATTGGAGGGGACAAGGAAAATAACACAGAAGTATTCTAAATTAGGAGCCAGGATATTTGTCATGAGAATTTTAGGTCAGGTGATAAAATACTGTAGTATGCTAATACGAAGCCAAGCTGAAAACACAAAGGAGGAAATCTAACCCTTTTTTTTTATGCCACCAGCTATCCTGAATAATGGCTCTATATGGCTTAAGTTTCTGTTAAGAAAAAGGCTTGGTCAGTGGATCCTGTCTTCCCAGCTACACATTCCCCCCAAGAGCTGACAGACCATTGCTGGTGGCCAGGCTAGAGACAAGAGGTAGCAGGAACTGAGAAGGAGTGACTGCTGGGCCTTTCTAGTCCCAACGACACCAGTGCATTGCTTAGTTGGGGCAGCAATTCCTCAAAAATATTTACCCTAGCTGGTGAGTTGGAAGACTTCTGCAGCAGACTGGGCTGCCAAAAAATACAATGGAGAAAACAGACAAGTGAGTGGAGCCCAGGCTGAGGGCTGGTCCCTGGCTCACCCCCCTGCAGAGAGGCAGCCTTGTTGCAAGCTAAAGGAGGAACATCTGATGAGGTCCTACAAACCAGTGCAACAAACTTCAAAGTAGCCCCCTAGAAGTCATAGTCTGCAGCTGTCAGCATAATTAACCAATACTAAAAAAGCACTAATGTACTAACTGAAGTAGAATTTTGAATACACAAAACTAAGCCTCAGGGTCCTTACTTAGTGGCTCTGATTTAAGGCTTATATTAAAAATGGGGAGTAAAAAACCCAGAACCCTTCACTATGCTTTGTCTTGACTCTTACAAGCTGAAAGTAGCCATAAGGTTGTGTTTCATATGACCCAGCTTTGCCAAAAATAGCACCCTTATATATTCCTTCATTTTTAGGTAGCAAAAAAGCACTTGCAGGAAACTATCAAATAGTAAGCACCTGCTCTGCATGCATTAGTATTCTGGCATATACAAAAAACCCTGGTGCCAAAACAGAGACACACTAACCTTAAAACTGCTGGTTTTGGTACATACATCCTAAGATTCCTTATGACTGTGTGGTCTTGACTATGTTTCCAGTTACTGGCAGGAGAAAAGGGCAATGGAAATCCTAAATTGCCTACATGACAGATTAAACAATCTGGTCTCACAGTAGCATTAAGAAACTTGCTTGCAGACCTTGAGATCACAAGGCTGAGCAGAAAAGCAGGACTTTGCTTGCATCATATCATCATTAAATACGTACAGTGGTATTGACAAAAGCCAGACATCCAAATATTGCCTACATTTCCTTCAGGCAATCCAATCCAGATGTCAAGTGACTTCTAGTGGTGCCCTGTTTGGAAAGAGGGATTAACTGGATGATCCCTGCAAGGGCCCCAAGTCATCACAATGTAAAAAGTGTCACAAGGACAATTTCAAACCATTTCAAACATATCTTAAAGTAAGAAATTAAGAAATATATCCGGGAAAACCCCAGCAATGATGATGTGATTTGATCAGAACACTAATATTTTGTACAGCAGGAAGGAATTACTGAAAATGCTGCCATGCATATAAAGCTTTGCTTCTACTGACTAATTGCCTCTTTCTTGTTGGTATATCTCCAGAGAGCTTCCAAAAATAAATTCAATTAGGTTTAAAAAATATACATTTTGGGTTATACTTCTGTAACTAAAAAGTCCTGGAAGTGTGTACTGGGTCTGGCTGAGCCGGAATTGGTTTTCCCCTATAGCACCCCTCATGGTGCTGTGTTTTATGTTGGGAGCTGGCAGGGTGTTGATAGCACACTGGTGTTGTGGCTACTGCTGAGTAGTGCTTACACAGCACCAAGGCTCTTTCTGACATTTCCCCCCCCCCCCAGTGGGACGGGGTGGGCAAGATCTTGGGAGGGGACACAACCAGGACAGCTGACCCGAACTGACCAAAGGGATATTCCAGACCATATGACATCTGCTCAAGTATAAAGCTGGGAAAAAGGAGGAAGGGGGTGGGGTCACCCTTGGTCCTCCGAGGCAACCACTTATGCATATTGGAGCCCTGCTTGCTGAGAAGGCCCGACATCGCCTGTTAATGGAAAGAATAAATCTGTTTTCTTTTTGCTTCCACGCGCAGACCTTTGCTTTGCTTTGCTTATACTAAAACTGCTTTTGTTTTACCCACAAGGGTTGGGTTTTTTCCTATCTTATTTTCTTTCTCCTCTTTGCCCTGTTGAGAAAAAAGGGGGAAGGGGGGGGAAGTGATAGAGCGACTTGGTTGGTACCTGGCATTTAGCCAAGGTCAAACCACCACAAAGTGATATGTCTAGAATAGTAAATTCAAAATCTGACTATTAAACAGGACAGATTTTTGCAAGGAACTAATAGTCTAAATTGACTTAGTTATAGATTTAGGAACCAAATACCCTTCATTTCAAAGTGTCATTGTGATTTTAGGCAATTCCAGTTGCAAAAAGATGGACGATTGCATGCCTGAGAATAGTAAGAGAAAAACCTCCCCAGGGTCTGGGGGTGCTCCAAACCTTCTTGCCTTCCTTCTGTTCTGGTTTTCTCACAGTTAGTACCTCAGGGGCATGAATGTATCAAAGATAGAATAATGCTTTACATAATAAGGAAAAATATGTTTTTTCCCCAGATGAACATCTATTTGGCTGCTGCTCCTGCCCATGAAGAAGTGGAAAAGCAGGTCGTATGGCACAATGAGGTTCTGGTACCTTTAGAGAACTCAAAGAGAAGGAGATAACTACTGGCAGGAAAAAATCAGTGTATGTCTTTTTCTCTGTTCCATAGCCAGCTTCTCATGCATCAGCTGCTCTGTTCTATTCTTCTGTCTCCCCACACCCAACCCTGGCTACATCAAAAACTTGTTTCACAACAGCTAGACAACAGTGTACAAGGATCAGATAAATTAGAATTTTCCTCCTGACCCTAAAGCTGTGGAGAAATTCAGATTGGATCTGAACAGAAAGGGGAAAGGGGAGGGAGCTGCAGAGCAGGAGAGAGGAGAAATAGCCCCAAGAAAATTTGTGGTGGGGAAGAGAATCAGGTCAGAAGGTGTAGCAAGAGATGTGCAAGAAAGGTAAAAAGAGTACAGCCTTATTATGAAGGAGACTTTTTCTGCAGATCCAGTGGCAGCACACACAGAGCACAGGACCAGGAAAGCCACAGGGAGGATACAGGCAAGCCTGTTTTTTCTCTCAGGAATGCCAATGCGTGCCAGGCCTAGCTGTACCATCTGCTCAACCAAGGTCACAAATACAAGGCTGCATCTGAGCATCCATGTCACAAGGCTACTCTGTCTCTACAGGTTTGATATCTGCCCTAGACAGTGCCAAAGGAGGCAGCACCACCCATAAATGTGGATAGTGCTCAAGCCATGTTACACCCAGAAGCAAAGCCCCCACACACACTGTGCTGCTCTGCCACAGTCTGCTGCACAGTGAGAAGAGGGGCTTCCTGGATGGTGACCACATCACAAGGTCTCAGTAATTATTCAAAAAGGCACAAACACATAATGAGCACATATTAAACTCTACTTTTTTTAGTTGATTGTATAATTGATAAAGATGGGGAAAAGCAACACCGCCACCAACATCCTGGCCTACGTAGCAAAAAAGTTTCACAATAACTGTTCTCAATAAGATAGGAAATTTTAATCTGATATTTCTGTACAGAGGGAGTCACCCTCCAGCAATAGAGAAGCTCCTCTGAGTGAGAAGGTAAAAGGACCCTGCTGAGGTACTGTAGCATGCATCTGAGGGAAGACCATGTTGGGCTGCAGAATGAGAAATAACACCTAGCTGACCTCTGCATAGTTGATTTGGCCCATCTTGACTCCCAGGAAAAGCTCTGAAGTTGCACATACTGCTCCAGTTAGTTAGTCAGTATCCAATGAAGCTCTTCTAACTCTTTGTATAACACATGAGAATAAAATCATGACCTAAGGGAACTGGGAACTAAGGGACTGCAAGTCAAGGTCCAAGGTTGAGAACACAAGATTGGATTTGACTCCACACCATTGAAAACTATGCCTCTCATGCAAGAAGTATCAAAGTACTCCCAGTTTTCCAGACATTAATTTGTACAGACTCCATCTAGCTGGATTTGTGCAATTGTACCTACTGGGCTGGAGTATACGGGCACAACTTGATCATGGGTGACAGCCTTGCTGATTAGGGGAAGACAGCAGTTGCTCTGCTTCCATTTTCCCAGGACTTACAGTGTCCTAAACTGACACTGAAAAGGGCACAAGCTCCTGTTTCCGGTTCTTTCTGCACACTAAAAAGAACTCCTAGGGTACAGCCCAGTGCAACTGGGCTTGTTTTGAACTATGGCTTTAAAGCTCGTTTGAGATTCATGTGGTTAGGGTTTACATGTGGGAAAAAAGCTGTTTCTCACCCCCCCATTCATTCTATGCTCACATATATTCCAAATCATCCATAAAAGGCCTGCAACATAATCATTACACTAGTCAAATATGAAAGGCAGTCTTGCAAAATTTTACTCACCCACACTGCCTGTGTGAGTCACTTTTCATTTTAACCAGTAAATAAAGCATTGTTCGTCTGTTGTCACCACTGATGGAAGAAGGGATGAATAGATTTTCTGTGACTGTACAGCACATTCTCCTTCAGTGCAACTTTTCTCACGGCATTTTTACAAGTCTGAAGGCAAAGTGTTTCATTCTGATTCTATTTTATTGGGTTTTCTCAAAATCTGGGTGCTTGCTAGACTTGAAGAGTACCCAGTGTGAATACAAAATTCATCATTTAATTTATCTGTAATTTTACTTTTCAGGATTTAATCAAATAGTGATGATAGCTATCTGCACTTCTGGAGAATTCTCCATGACTTCCCTGAACTATGAATAATTGTTAAACAGATGTTGCCCTCTGTGGTGTGTTCAACTGTTGATACACAGTGTCTAGCACTCCTTTCAACAGCAATGGACACACTGGTAACAACCCAAGCTTAAAAGTCTTCTGTCATATTTGGAAAGGTACAGTAAAGCTGGAAATTGTTTCTGTATTCCTGAAGCTGAGACTGATAAACCACTCAGGTTATAGGACTCCCTCTGAAGAAACTAATTGTTAATAATTTTCAGGGCACTTATAAGCAAGGAACAATAGGTTTCTCATATTCTCACTCCTGTTCATTGTACGCACTAGACCTCTTGGCAATATCTGAAGCATTGTCAGAAGTGATTTTTACTTTCCTAACTAACATGAGTAAGACGTTACAGATGCTGAATGCAGTTTGCATGCTACTTAACAGTATCATTACACTCACCTGGAGTTGCAAATGGATCCTCCTCAGGACTACTCATGGAGTATTAGTTTCAAATATAGCAAACAACTGTCTTCTGGGCCACTATTTCTCAATAAAAGATCAACAAAATCTTAATTTTGGTTAATTTTTATGCAAACATTTGTGCAGGCCTTTTCCATTTGTGCACATAAATGTTCCTTGCAAATATATTACCAATAGTTTAGTTTGCTCCAGTGAACAGAATTCTTCAGGTTTTGGGTTTTTTTCTTTTTTACGGGAAGATGGGAAATTCAAGTTCAAAGCATTCATTATCTCTTAAATATTGTATATAAAATCAACATGAGACATTACTCTTAATCCGAGGCCCATGCTAGTTCTTCTGTGCAGTATGACATTTTGTTGCATTTGAATAGATTATTTCAGTAGCTAATGCAATGTACATAGAAATCTATCATGTGTGTTTTTGCAGCTCCCTGCATGCTTTACAGTCTTCAGTGTATTTATCATAGTATATATCTCCATTCAGCCTAGTCCGCATAATGGCAGACACTGTACCATGTAATCCCTTCCTAAGACACTCTCTGGCTACCAACTTTGCCAGGATCAGAATGTTCCCATAAGATTCCCCTCCCTACACTTACCAGTTTCATCTCAAAACTCAGTGCATTTGTGGGTCTACTTATATTGGAGGTCTGTTTCAGAAAGTCACTATATTCCTAATTTGCAGCCCAACTATATTTATGACTATTTTCAGAATGATTCTTCACCTTTACTGAGATTTACCAGTTCCTGCCCAATATACTTATAGCCAGCAAAGTTTTTGTTACTTTTTTAATAGCTGAGGAGTTGGATCACAGGGAAACTCAGCACTCTAGAGGACTGCAGCAGGTTGGATAATGGTGTCTTTCTTTTTGTCTGTGTGATTTGTATTTGAAAAAGCTGAAGCTTTGAACTCTGGCCCATTGCCTGCATTTTCTGGTAACTACAACAGACATGGACCATTTGTGAACAGCTCAGACCTTTGGACGCCACTTGCATACACAAGACTTGATCCAAAATCCGGTGTTGTCAATGGAAAGACTTCTGGTTGACTTCCATTCTCTCTGGACCAGGAATACTTCATGGGTCTAGAACATACAGACTGTCTTTTCCTTCTTTTTTCTCCAGGTAGTAGCACATACATACTGCCTCTGCAAATCTTTTCCAATTAATGATCCAAAATAAAGACCCAAGTGCTTTAGCACAAAGTTTCCTTCTTCATAGCAAACTTCCAAAGAAGCACAGACAGCAACTGTGAGTCACCACAACCAAAATGACAAACCAGTAAGTAGCAAATGTTCAGTAAATATATTACAGTATCTATAATGTGCAGGAAAACAAGCAAACAGCAAAATTTTGAAACAAGATTTTCACTATGAAGATGTGAGTTTATACAAGTGTTAATCCATTTATGAAACTTTGCAGCAATGAGAATTGCCAGGGAAATTAACATGACAATTATGTGGGTCACAGAATCACAGAATCATCTAGGTTGGAAAGGACCTTGAAGATCATCCAGTCCAACCATTAACCTAACACTGACAGTTCCCAACTACACCATATCCCTCAGCGCTATGTCGACTCTACTCTTAAACACCTCCAGGGATGGGGACTCCACCACCTCTCTGGGCAGCCCATTCCAACACCTAACAACCCGTTCTGTAAAGAAATACTTTCTAATATCTAGTCTAAACCTTCCCTGGTGCAACTTGAGGCCATTACCTCTTGTCTTATCGCTCATTACTTGGTTAAAGAGACTCATCCCCGGGTCTTTACGCCAGAAGCCACAGACACAATATTTTTGTTTGTATATAACAAATAAATTATTTATGCCAATCTGTAGTGGGAATTATTGATTGTTTTCACTGACAAAAATTCTTGTTAGATTGCCAAAATTGTAAAATAATCATTGGATGCTTCACTAAATGTAACAATTGCACTGACCTCCTGTAACAATGGAAAAACTTGTCAGACTGCAAACTTTTGTCTCTTTGCACAGCCTAGGAGCAAAAGATTTTGCCTGCAAGCTGTTAAGAAAGGATCTCAATGTGTTTGAGAGAGAGGAGAACACAGAAACTTCTATGCCTGGCGGAGCTGGACTAGTACCTTTCGGAGGGTGGCAATCCTGGAGCCTCTGGGCCACACATGGGCTAATTTGCATTAGTACAGTGTTAGTGCTGTGAACAGCAGCAGTGGCCCTGCTATGTTTACAGCCCACATAACAATAGCAGTCTCACTGAGATAACGTGTCTCAGTATGTACATCCAGACCCACCTCAGCAGCACAAGGAAAAATTAGGTTTTTAATAGTAATAGAACAGCTTGCCCAGACACAACCTCCAAATAGCACCTCAGGGCACCAGGACCATAAGAGATGGGTCCCCTTCCCTGCATGCCTAGCCATGTAGACACTTGGTATTCCTGAGAGCCAGGCACTGGACATGCAGCCACTTGTACCACCTCGCCCTTTATTGCTCCCCACTGAGGAAGACCTGTCTCTCGCTTCAGGAATGGGGTGTGGAGGCTCGGGCCATATCAGCAGTTACTCAGAGCAAGGATGAGTGTCTTAGCTAGCCAGCCTAGGTAAGACACAATTTGAGCAGATTCTACTGTGAGACAAACATGTGTGTACATGTGTGTGTGTGCGCATGCATGTGTGTGTGAGTTCTTTAAGTTTGTGATGTGCTGCTCCCACCAGCCTGGCACTGCTTTTGTTATGCCTGACCTGGACAAAGCTCTGACTAACCTTACCATGCTTCACAAGCACTTTTACAGCCCAGATTTATTTCCACAGTACCCTCTCTGGACTGGCCCTGAACAGTGTTACCATGGATGTCCTTCAGCAGCACAGGCCATGACACAGATGTGACTTACTACAGTGCCTTTCTGCAAGTAAGGCCAAGGCATTCTTCAAGCAGGCTCAGAGACACAAATCCATCTCACCTAACCAAATTAAGGAAAAGGTACAGTGAGGAATAACAGCTGAGCTGCAAACTGATATCCACACACATGTCAAAATCCTCCCTTGAAAAGAACGGTCTAAGTCCTTCTCCAGCCCAAGGTAGAGCCATGAAAACAGCCTATGTATTGTGTTCTTCCTCTTAGGAGGCTGCTGCTGGGTTTGAAGGTAGGGCAAAGTCTTTCTGTTCATGAATTTCCAAGACGCATGATCTGAAGTAGCAACCCAAAATCACATTTTTTTAAACCATTCAAATTTATAATCAAAGTGTTCCTCATAAATCCGAACACATCCTAAACAAAGTTTCTGATCTCTTTAGGGATGCAAAAATAAGATCAGGATAGGAAAATATAAGAATAAACCTGGTTTTCCAGTCATAGTTGAGCAATCCAGACCATTGACCAATCCAGAGCAATACTGGATTAGCACCAAGAAGGATTATGATGTCACATCAGAAAGGTTAAGACGATAAATAAAAGATCAAAGGAGAAGATGTCTACAGATATGAAAGATAATGTTTGTTTTTCTTTTCAAAAGTATTTCTTGGGAACCCAACACTCTGCAAGAACAGACTGTACTGGCATGGGCAAGGAAAAAGCAATGGGAAAACCCAGTATGTCCACTTTGAACCACATAAACAAACTTGTCTCTAGGCATGACATCACAGCCCATAAAAGCCTTCAGTGCTAGGGTTTCATTCTGCTTTAAGAGCACCATAAGCATTAATTTTAGACTTGACATGTTGAATAACCTCAGGGGAAAAAAATTAAAACAAGTAATCAAGACTTTCCTCTATTCATCAAAGATCTGAAGGCAGTGTTTCCCACCAGCTGACTTGACGTATTTCAGCCTTTTTCCTGAAGAGCAGTGTGGCTAGAAAGAGCAATGGGCCATGGATAGTCCTCCTGGCAGTGATGTGAACTGCTGGTTTAGCTTTTGAAGGATCAGATGCTTTTGTCTGTTGACAGTACATTGCATGTAGCAGAACCAAGGGGGTCCATCTAGATAAAGACATATAATTCATCCCTCCCTGAAGTTTTGTGGTTGTGTTTGTGATAAATGTTGGCAATAAACCAATCTCTGAGTGAAAGGCCTGAAGCTACTTCCTCAGAAAGAATAATTCATAGATAATGTTAGAACAGTATGTTGTATGTGAACAATAATCTGCCACGGAGTGGCAAACCCCTGAAAGACAGCTGTCAGTGATGTTCCCTGGATCACTACCATTGAGAGGATACTCCTCTAACAAACACCTCTTTTAATGAAGAAGGTTCCCCCTTGGGTCAGTCACTGGTGTTCCGATTAGCACCAGGGTCCATGCCCCAAAGTTTTCACTGGGTAGCAGCTAATGATTAATTTAAAAAGCAGAGCATTTCAGTGAAGAAGGTTGGTCGTCCATTGCTTTTGGTCCCTTATAAGGAGGGAGAAGAACAAAATGGGCAGAAAGAGCTGAATACATTATTGGCCCACATTTTTGTCTAAAAAAATCTTGCTTCTCATGTTTATTTTGCAAGGTGCTGGGAAAAAGTTAAGAGCAGGAATTAGATGAGCATAGTCAGAATTCAGCTATTTTATGGCCTCCCTATTCCATTGCCCTTCATTAGTCCTAGGATGTCTCTTTCCCTAAAAACTTTTCTATAGGATCAATTATCTTAATTTTCAATTCTACACATGAACCAGATGACTATTTGGTCCAAATTCAGGTCTGCCTGAAAACAGCTCAGAACTACAGTTTTTCAAACCATTGTATAAGCTGGCCTCTGAGACAAAGCACATAGTTCTGCTGTGTGTGGGATCAGAGCTATGAAGTGCCAGATGACCTGGGGTGGGAAATTAGGCTGGCCCTGGAACATCATTAGGTCAGGCAGGACCCAGCAGAGATGCTCAGAAGCCATCTCTGCACACATCAGGCTCTCATCCTCTTCCAAAACTGCAGTCACTATTTAGTGTTTTGTCATTTGTTTACATAAAAATGTTGTCCTCTCTAAGGGTTCACTTCTGAAAATAAGCCTCTGTTCTAAATGTTTTGACAGTGACTGCATAAATTTACACGACTTATGTCACAATACTTGGAAACTTGTTATGCTAATGGTGGATACTCAACATTTCTTTGAGATAAGTTTGCAGTGGGAGCTGCGGGGGAAGGCTAGACTGGCAAGACCTCAAAATCTGAGGAGGTCATAAAATACTGCTAAGAACATCTTCATGCTTTATCTCAACAGCTATTTTTAAAGCATGAGAAATTGTGCCAGAAATTCAAATTATATTCATTTTATTACACTTGCCCAAGTGTTTTGTATGCAGGTATGATCCACTTTGCGTTGCAGGAATTAAGGAAGAGCCAATTACTGTATCACAGAACTGTTGAGGCTGGAAGGGACCTCTGGAGATCATCTTGTCCAATCTCTCCACTCAGAGCCACCTACAGCCAGTTGCCCAGGACTATGTCCAGACAGTTTTTGAATGTATCGTCAAGGATGGAGACTCCACAGACTCTCTGGACAACATGTACCAGTGCTGAGTCACCCTCACTGTGAAAAGTTTTTTTCATAATGCTCAGACAGAGCCTCCTCTGTTTCAGTTTGTGTTCGTTGCCTCTGGTCCTGTCATTGGACACCACTGAAAAGAGCCTAGCTCCATCTTCTTTACTCCCCCCATCAGGTATCTATACACATTGATGAGATCTACCCTGCACCTTCTTTTCTCCAGACTGAACAGTCCCATCTCTCTCAGCCTCTTCTGACAAGAGAGATGCTCTGGTACCTTAATCATTTTAGTGGCCTTCCAACAGACTTTCTCCAGTGTGTGCATATCTGTCTTACACTGGGGAGCCCATAACTGGACACAGTACTCTAGGTGTGGCCTCACCATTACTGAGTAAAGGCGAAGGATCACCTCCCTCGAGCTGCTGGCAACACTCCTTCTAATGCACTTCAGGATACCATTAGCCTTCTTTGCTCCAATGGCACAGTGTTGACTCATGTTCAACTTGATGTCCACCAGAACACCTGGGTCCTTTTCTGCAAAGCTTCTTTCCAGTTGGGTGGCCCTCGGCATGTACTGGTACATGAGGTTGTCTTCCCCAGGTACAGGACTTTACACTTCTCCTTGTTGAACTTCAGAAGGTTCCTGTCTGTCCATTTCTCCAGCCTGTTGAGGTTCTTCTGGATTGCAGCAGTGTATCAGCCACTCCTCTCAGTTTTGGGTCAACAACATCATCAAGATCATTAATGAAGGTGTTGAACCAGATTGACCCAGTATTGACCCCTGGGGTACACCACTAGTTACTGGCCTCCAACTAGACTTCGTATCACTGATCATAATTCTTTAGACTCAGCTATTCAGCTAGTTTTCAATCCACCTCACTGTCTCCTTATCCAGCCCATACTTCATCAGCTTCTCTATGAGAAGCCTATGGGACAGAGCGTCAAAAGCCTTCCTGAAGTTCAGGTAGACAACATCCATTGCTCTCCCTTAATCTACCAAGGCAGTCATTTCATCATAGAAGGTTGTCAGGCTGGTCAACAGTGACATCTATTTTATGAATCCATACTGACTTCTCCCAATCACCTTCATGTCCTTCATTTGTCTGGAAATGGTTTCCAGGGTTAGTTGTTCCATCACCTTCCCAAGGATAGAGGTGAGGCTAACTGGCCCATAGTTCCCCCGGTCCTCCCTCTAGTGCTTCTTGAAGATAGAAGTGACATTGCTTTCCTCCAGTCCTCAGGCACTTCTCCCAATCACCATGATCATTCAAACATAATCAAAAGTGGTCTCACAATGACATCAGACAGCTCCCACAGCACTCCTTTTCCCATCAAGGCTCATGGACTTATGTACGTTTGGTTTGCTTAAATATTCCCTGACTTGATCATCTTCCACCAAGGGTGTGTTTTTCCTGCTCCAGACTTTTCCTCTGCTCTCTGGGACATGGGATTCCTGAATGTCCATCTTACTAGTAAAGTCTGAAGCAAATAAGGCTTTAAGGACCTCATCCTTTCCCATGTCCTGTGTCACCAGGGCCCCTGCATCATTCAGCAGCAGGCCCACATTTTCCCTACTCTTTTGCTGCTTGTAGAAGTCCTTCTTGCTTTCTTTGATATCCCTGGCCAGATTCAAATTCAGGTGGGCTTTGGCTTTTCTCATCACATCTTTGCATACTCAGTGTTTCTATATTCCTTCCAGGTTACTTTCTCCCTGCTTCTGCCCTCTGTATATTCCCTTCTTATGTCTGAGTTTTGCCAAGAGTTCCCTGTTCATACATGTAACTCTCCCATCATCTTTCCTTGACATTCTGCTCATTGGGATGGATTGTTCCTAAGCTTGGAAGAGGTGATCCTTGAATATCAACCAGGTTTCTTGGGCCCCTCTTTCCCCTATCACCTTATCCCGTGGAACTCTTTCAAGAAGATTTCTGAAGAGGTCAAAATCTGCTCTCCTGAAGTCCAGGGTTATGAGCTTGCTTTTTACCATCCTCCCTCTGCTGAGGATCATGAACTCCACCATCTCATGGTCACTGTAGCCAAGGCTGTCTTTGACCTTCACATCCCCAGTGAGCCCTTCCTTGTTTGTAAGCAAGAGATCCAGCAGAGCATGCATCCTTGTTGGCTCCTCTATCATTTGGGCCAGGAAATTATCAATGCATTCCAGGAACCTCCTGGATTGCTTATGCCCTGTTGTGTTGTCCCTCCAGATGTTATCTCAGTGGTTGAAGTCCCCATGAGGACCAGGCCTACAAACATGAGGCTACTTGTAGCTGTCTGCAGAAGGCCTTGTCCACTTATTCTTCCCAGTCAGGCAGCCTATAGCAGACACCCACTACAATGTCATCCGTACTGGTCTACTCCAACAAAATGTGCACGTGAGGAGTGAGTGAAAAATGATCATCTGTAATAAGATGACTGACAACACCACTAAGATTTGCCTCATTTTTCAATACCCATGAAGTTGTGATTGGATAGGAAGAAACCTATGAAAGTGTAAATGTTGCTTAAGTGCAAGAGAAAGCAGACAAAGATAAATTGTGGGTTTTTTTTTTAATTTGTCCTTGTCCAACTACCTACATCTCATTTAAATATATATGATGACAGAGAGACTCATAAGAATTACAAAATTAATTTAATTTTTATTCATAATTTCTTAAAAAAATTAGGCTTTTATATAACCTAGCTCATATGCTTCTGTTCAGTGGCAGATATTTTTAGCAGATGTGCCCTTTGCGTCTTACCTATTACGAGAGAGATGGGTGGATATTTTTAGTATGGGAGAGAATTCTTTTCTCTACTTTCTTTCTCTTTGGAGCATTTTCTAGTTTCTACCCTAAAACTAGCCCACAGGAAAATTATTCTGCATTTTATTTTTGTACAATGTAAGTAACATACTTAGTTAAGAGATGCAAATTCACCCACCCAAAGATGATATTTTCCCAGTCTCATGCTTGGTGAAGTTCAACAGGGTATGAGGTTCCCTAACCCAGAACATAATCTAGGCATGGGCCCCCCACCATGGACCAATCACCATGCAGTCTTCTCCTAAATGGCCTAGTTGGCTAACCAGGGAGGAAAAGATTTTAGCAAAAGACTTCATACTTTACTCTTGACTGTCTACCTTTCTGTAGGCACCTACTGCTTCCTCATGGAAAGCACTGGGTCGCTTAGAAGTACAGACAAATATGATCTAAAGTGAACGAGGTTACTGTAGCTATGAATGGCAAACTGCTGAGCTTCAGTGGCTGATCCTATAGGGATCTCATAGGGATTCCCAGGGTGCATTACAGCTGAGCAGTACCTGGGTGCAGCTCTGGTTTTCCTTCTGTTTCCTTCTTCCCCCTACTGGTAAATGTCATCCCACCATCTCCCTTGAGTTATTACCCTTGATCCAATTCCACCCTCTCATCTGGCCTTTAGTCTATGCACCTTGGGTGCCAAGGACACTTGTTAACATTTTTTCTCTGAGTTTCCTCTGACACTGTTCTCTATATTGGTGTTCACTGAAGCCAGACAATGAGTTTTCTTACATGCTAGGCATTCTTGAAAACATGACCATTTCATTTAGACTAAGGCTGCATAGTCACTTCAAGACAGGAATATGTAAACCCTACCTGCATTTGAAGGCAGGGTGTTACAAGCCACCTCCAGTTCAGAAGCTTTGTAGATATGTTAGTTTAGTGTATAGCCTCAGCAAAAAGTGAATCATTTCAGCAGATTGTGGTAGCTAGGGCTCAGCACCATGACCGCATGGCTAACCAGCCTCCTTTAAAAAGCTGGTTCACATCTGAACCCAGAGTGTAACTAGACTCAGTGACTAAACAGAAGCTGAACTTTCTGGGGAAAAAAACCTAAGCTTAATGCAGGGTACTGAGACCTATTGAAAATCTGGCCATAATTAATGAAATACCATACTGATCCATTTCTAAAGAGTTTATTAAAAGCAAAACCCAATTGGTTTGGAAGGAACTAGTTCTTCCTTCAGTGGAATTTCCACCACACTGAGAGATGGCTTTTCCCACAGTACAGCGCACAATGTTACTAATGTTGCGGGATAACCATAGTCCAGTGTGATGTGCCAAAAGACTGCATACTAAGAAAGTGAGAAATGTTAGTTGTAAATTTTGACTGCAAAAGATGAATTGATTCATGCAGCTTTAGAAATATGTATAGTTTTGCAGCACTTTGTGCAGATGATTCTGGGGAAAGAATCACAAGAATAAAATCAGATGTAGCAGATAAAATTGGGTGAACTTTAAGCTGGAACAAAATGTCATACACCATTGGTATTACAGTAAGAACTTCCCAGCTGTTGTAGCTGGAGCCCTTCTAAAACTGCAAAAGCAAAATAGATTGACTATATGAAATACATATCACACCAAGACATGACAGTGAATATACTTCATATGAATCACTAAACACTTTTTACCATAATGTACCTCATTCTATTCACTCTTTTACACAGAATACAAAATGAGAAAAAAAAAAAGTCATTCTACATTGGAAATATAAACTATTTTGATCTTTTGGGGTTCTGAAAGCACAGTTGACTGGACTTTCTTATTTGACCATGTAGTATAGTATCTAAGTATCCCAGAAGCATTCTTTCATATTGAAAAATATTTTTATGAAACTTTTGGTGTTGTAAGTGACCATAAAACCAGCGTGTTATGGTCTGACTTACATACATTTCTGAAGCATTACAATACATGAAGAAAGTCTGATAAAGACTGTTAAAGGTAATAAAAATAAGGGAGATCTGCCATACCTTGATCTGAAATGAAACTGTTCTTGCACATGCACAGCCAGATAATTTTTCCTTTCTAGAATCTCTAACTTCAGATTGAACCTTACCACATTTTATAAGACCATCTTAGAAGTACTTCTAAGAAGGGATGGATAATATGTTTTTCTTTGAGACATCATGAACTCTTCATTTACTCTAATATGCAAGATGGATCTATTAAAAATACACAATATTACTATACAGAAAATAGGAAAATCTGTTCTTGATACCTAGTCATATATGGCAGTAATACTACCCATTCAGTTTTGAATAAGACATAGAATGATTCAGAAATGTGAAAAGATAATGTTTTCTTTTAAGACAGGAATTTAAAATTATAAATTGCAAGTCTAACTAATGCAGTGAGACTGAAGTGGAGACTGAGTCAGTCACACAACTGAATTAATTCTCTCATGCAGGATTGTTGAAGAAAACCTTTATTTCAGGAAATCTGTAATATTGCCTTTGACACAGCCAATGCTTGCTTGGCTGAAAGATTATTGTCTATGTTTCCTTCTAATGTCTTTCCATCTAGTGCTAAATTCCAAAGACAGTTGCCTAAAATATCTATTTATAAATAGCTGGCTGTAGCTCTTATTCATTCTACATTTCTAGTTACTATTTCTATATACTGGTGCATAAAGCAGGATATAGCAATCATTACTCACTGAACTTTCTGAACATATTCCTTTTTGAAAAAAATATCAATCATCTTCTGCTTCAAATTACTGCATTTCTAGAATATGCAAAAATTGTATCTGTGTATCTTCTGTCAGAAAGGGATGATGAGTACATTTATTTAAAAGTGTAGGCCTCTTACTTTCTGTTTTTATATTCCTGCAGATCATCAGCTGTCATCTTCCTAATTTTTTCCCTAGTAGATCTCAATGAATTGCAGTAAATAACATTGCCTCAAATACAAGCATGAAGACCTGTGAGGAAAACTGTGAGTTTTCTGAAATTTTACATCCGTTCCAGTGTCTGTAGTCCAAGTATCATATGAGTAATATCTTGGTCCTTAATTTATTCCACTTCTCTGTTTACAGCAGAGGCCTCATTGTGATCTTTATTTAGTGACAACACTCACTCTCTTCCATCCTTCCAGCAAGACCATGCTGCACTGAGTCATTTTCCAGTGTCAATAGTCATGGTCCTTCACCCCACAGCCCCAGCCTTAGAAGGAACAGTCCATATAGTCCTCATAAGGACATGTTTTGTACAATTTTACCATCCAGGTTGTTGAAGGAGTAGCCCCAGTGATGACCATTTAAGGATTTCCCAAACTAAATATTGTAAAATACTGTATGAGCAGAAAATAGTATTTCCAGAGACCTAAGAGCAGTGCTAGGCCTGACTGTCCCTGTCGAACACCCACTGGGGCCTCCTCACCCTCTTATGTACCAGGATGCTGTTTCAGCCCAACCTGGGGCCATCAGCCCCTGCCCCAGTGACGCCGCATCAGGGCCAGTCTCCAGCTGTTGAGGCGGTTACTTATGCTCTTGCCATTTTCCTCATGATGAGCAACATTATATGCTGATCCTCCAAGCCTAGAGGTGACTCTTGCTTATGCAGATCCCCAAGTTTAGGTTCTCATATTGCACCAACTGAATGCCCTTCTAGAGACTTCCTAAGGAACATACGCCTTTCCATGATTTTACACGAATTTCTGATACTTATTGTAGAGTGTGTCACTAAAACCCTAAAATTTTAGTTCACAGACTAAAAGATGAAGCGCTTAATAAAATGTGTTAGGTCCCACTGAGGTTTTTTGTCAGTGTATAAACTACTGGGATGAGCAACAGCGTAACTTGTGCTCTACATGTGGGACAAAGAAGTAGTCAGAAAACAGCGTCTCATAAAACATTCTTTTGGTTAAGAGCAATGATAGTCCTTATGAAAATGAGCAAATAACCTTGATTTCTGGCATTAATACAAGTTTGAATGAGGACACATACAATGCAAGAGCTCCTTACATTGTTCTCTATCAAAGGAAGAATGGCAAGTTGTATTTCTCCATTCGCTTTCCTTCCTCTGTAAGGAGTAAGCTTTCTTCCATCCTTGAAGACTAGATTTTCCTCCCAGCCTACAGCAAGAGAAAATGCAGCCACCAAACTACACCAGCTGGTGACTGTAATTGGATGTTTCCCTGTGTATTTTCCTCTTTGCTCCTTCACATTTGATCTTCAGTTTTGTTCCTTATTCTGAAACTTTCAGGTTCACAGATATATGACAGTCTGGCAACCTACACTGACAGAGTGGTTAGAAAGTTTTTGGAGCTGGGCATTCGGAGTCACAGCTTGCAAATTCTTCCACCTCTCTATGATATCATCTACCTGAGCAAGAAGAAGTTAGGAACAAGTCTGTGGGACTGGATGCGTTACAGCCAAGGATGCTGAAAGAGCTGGCAGATGTGCTCGCCAAGCCGCTTTCCATGATTTACCAGAAGTCATGGCTAAGTGGGGAGGTCCCACTGGACTGAAGGCTGGCAAATGTGACACCCATCTACAAGAGAGGCAGAAAGGAGGATCCAGGAAACTATAGACCTGTCAGTCTGACCTCGGTGCCAGGGAAGGTCATGGAGCAGATCATCTTGAGTCATATAATAGACAACCAGATGATCAGGCCCAGTCAACATGGGTTTATGAAAGGCAGGTCCTGCTTGAGAAACCTGATCTCCTTCTACAACAGAGTGACCTGCTTATTGGATGAGGAAAAGGCTGTGGATGTTGTCTACCTTGACTTTAGTAAGGCCTTTGACACCGTTTCCCACAGCATTCTCCTGGAGAAAATGGCTGCTCGTGGCTTGGATGGGCACATGCTTTGCTGGGTAAAAAACTGGCTGGATGGCCGGGCCCAAAGAGTTGTGGTGAATGGAGTTAAATCTGTTTGGCGGCCGGTCACGAGTGGTGTCCCCCAGGGCTCGGTTTTGGGGCCACTCCTGTTTAACATCTTTATTGATGATCTTGACAAGGGGATCGAGTGCACCCTCAGTAAGTTTGCAGATGACACCAAGTTGGGTGGGAGTGTTGTTCTACTCGACGGTAGGGAGGCTCTGCAGAGAGACCTGGACAGGCTGGAGCGATGGGCTAAGGCCAACTGGATGAGTTTCAATAAGGCCAAATGTCAGGTTCCGCACTTCGGCCACAACAACCCCCAGCAGCGCTACAGGCTTGGGGAGGAGTGGCTGGAGAGCTGCCAGTCAGGGAGGGACCTGGGGGTGTTGATTGACAGCCGGCTGAACATGAGCCAGCAGTGTGCCCAGGTGGCCAAGAAGGCCAATGGCGTAGCCAGCAGGGACAGGGAAGTGATCTTAGCCCTGTACTCAGCACTGGTGAGGCCACACCTCGATTCCTGTGTTCAGTTTTGGGCCCCTCACTCCAAAAAGGACATTGAATTACTCAAGCGTGTCCAAAGAAGGGCAATGAAGCTGGTGAAGGGTCTGGAGCACATGTCATACAAGGAGCGCCTGAGGGAACTGGGGTTGTTTAGTCTAGAGAAGAGGAGGCTGAGGGGAGACCTCATCGTCCTCTACAACTACCTGAAAGGAGGTTGCAGAGAGCTGGGGATGAATCTCTTTAACCAAGTAATAAGTGATAGGACAAGAGGTAATGGCCTCAAGTTGCACCAGGGAAGGTTTAGACTGGATATTAGGAAGCATTTCTTTCCAGAATGGGTTGTTAGGCGTTGGAATGGGCTGCCCAGGGAGGTGGTGGAGTCCCCACCCCTGGAGGTGTTTAAGAGTAGAGTCGACATAGCGCTGAGGGATATGGTGTAGTTGGGAACTGTCAATGTTAGGTTAATGGTTGGACTGGATGATCTTCAAGGTCTTTTCCAACCTAGACGATTCTGTGGTTCTGTGATTCTGTAACTTTCTCACACCTCAGCTGAAGAAAGAGGTGGTGTTTTAAAGGAATTAAAGATAACACCCAGGTAAGATGGATATGGTCTTCAGGGAGTCTTTTTCTTGACATTCCTTATCTTCATGGCTCACTGATAAAGCACTCAGTGCACTGATGGTAGCTCAGTGTTTGGGCCCATGTTAATTAGGCTATTGCATTGTGAAAACTGTTGGGAATCTCATTAGTGCTGCTTTCCCTGTCCTGTCTTTTTAATCACCTCTGATATCTCAGATTAAGGAAGAAATGGGAACAACCTGTGACCCCGTGGTAGTACATAGTTATTCTGCAAGATGGTCTCTCTACCTGGTTTTCTTGACCTATAGGTGGGAACTTACATTGGTCCAGCACTGTTCTGAATCATGGAAATGCATCAATTTCATGCCACTGTCTGAGTAAAGCCTTTAATCTTTATTATACATTTAAAACTTTTTATCGTCAAATTTCTGAACGCTTCACCTACTTCACCAGCAAATTTCTTGGCTTATTTTCAGGGAAGAGAGCACTGTAGAGGGAAAACACATCTTTCAGACATGTCTTGAGAAATGAAACAGATATATGAAATGTTTGCTGCTGTTTTGACTTCTGTTGCTACTGAAAAGAGATCAGCTGGGGAGATTGAGAAATATAACCTCAGGATATCACCTTGGAGGACGCACTGGCTGGGATTTTACAGTCTACAGGTGTTTTCTGTCACATATACTGTACACAGGGGCATTGCCAAATAACAGCAGACATTATTCATGGCATTCTGAGGAACTGCCAAAGAAAACAAGGCTGCAGATGACCCTTTATTTGATGTTATGCTGATATTTCTCACCTCAACAGAGTTTCTAGAACTGAAAATTTAAGGATAAACATCTAAGAATGGATACTGGGCCAGGATTCCTTTTCAGCTTTCTATTGGTTTTATATCTTTGGTTATTTACCCATAATGTAAAGTAAAGTTAAAATTAAGAGTCACTGTAGTTAAAAGTATTTTTTCACTGTCTTCCAGTGCATGGAAAAGTACTTGTTTTGTTTCTTGTAATTACATAGAACAAATAGATTTGTCTTAAAAACATCTCTTAGAAGCATAGAATCATAGAATGGTTTGAGTTGGAAAGGACCTTAAAGATCATCTGGCTCCAACCCCCCTGCCATGAACAGAGACACCTTCCACTAGACCAGGTTGCTCAAAGCCCCGTCCAACCTGGCCTTGAACACTTCCAGGGAGGGGGCAGCCACAGCTTCTCTGAACAACCTGTTCCAGGGTCTCACCACCTTCACATTAAAGAATTTATTCCTTACAATTAATCTAACTCTACCCTCTTTCAGTTTGCAACCATTACCCCTTGTCCTATCACTACATGCCCTTGTAAAAAGTCCCTCCCCATCTTTCCTGTAGGCCCCCTTTAAGTACTGTAAGGCCACTATAAGGTCTCCCCAGAGCCTTCTCTTCTCCAGGCTGAACAACCCCAACTCTCTCAGCCTGTCCTCATAGGGGAGGTGCTCCAGCCCCCTGATCATCTTTGTGGCCTTCTCTGGACTCACTCCAACAGGCCCATGTCCTTCTTATGTTGGGGGCCCCAGAGCTGAACACGCTATCCAGGTGGGGTCTCACAAGAGTGGAGTAGAGGGGGAGAATCACCTCCCTCGACCTGCTGGCCACACTTCTCTTGATTCAGCCCAGGATACAGTTGGCTTTCTGGCCTGCGAGTGCACATTGCTGGCTCATAGTCCGTTTTCCATCCAGTAGTACCCCTAAGTCCTTCTCCTCAGGGCTGCTCTCAATCCACTCATCCCCCAGCCTGTATTTGTACTTGGGATTGCCCCGACCCATGTGCAGAACCTTGCACTTGGCCTTGTTAACCTTCATGAGGTTTGCACAGGCCCACCTCTCAAGCCAGTCAAGGTTCCTCTAAATAGCATCCCTTCCCCTCAGCATGGCATTCTTTCCATCTTCAGGTAATTGACACCTATAGCTACATATAAGGAGAAAATAATAAAATGTACCCAGAAGACTTCCTGCTTGTTAATCTATTACAACAGTAGTATAAAAGCAGGAAGAGGACTAAGAGTTCAAAAAGATACAAGGAGTCTTGGAAAGGCCAATACTTATACAAGTGTGAACAATAAGGAGCCTTAAAACTCTGTTTCTAAAACCCTGATTTACAGTTTTGGATGCAAGACAGGCAATGAAAAAATGAAGGTCACATGGAGTCTATGATCCAGGAATCCTGGGAACTTTGTTAATTTTTCGTTCATATACTGCCATCAAAATGAAAAGAAAACAGGAATAGCAGGAAGGCAAAGGGAGTTGAAGACAGCAAAGGGATCCCTCCTTGTCAGACTTTTCTTTGCCAGGCTAAACAAGCCCAACTCTTGTAATCACCAGGCGCTCCAGCCCTCAGACCACCATGGTATTCCTCAGCTGGACTTGCTCCAACATGTCCTTGTCCCCTTGGAGCCCGGAGCTGCACAGACAGGAGGGCTGAGTAGAGGCAAATAGCACATAAGCTTCAGGAAGGAAAGGGGGCATGGAAGAAGGGAAGGAAGATTGAGCAGGGCATGACATGGTGGCATAACTGATAAAGAGAAAACCATTATTGTGCAGTGTACAGTAATTTTGATTAATTTCCTCTGTTCACTGTCATGAACAGAGCCCAAAGCTGCAAACATTAAATAATGTGTTGCAATTTTCCAGTGGTGGTTGCTATGAGACATAAACAGCAGGCCATTATAACTGATAAATGTCTCACATCTACTTCAGTTTGGCAGCTGTAAAAACAGTATTACTCAAGGTATTTATCAGTTTTATATACTTCTGCTTAACCCAGACAGGAACAGTTTTTTCATGATCAATACTGGAGTTCTGGTTCTTATAAATGTCTATTTTGCTCAAAGACCAATAACTCTGATTAAGTTTATGGCAGAAGCCTCTGGATAGGTGCCCTCTCTAATGGAAAAAGATACAGCTTTTGTTTTCTCCTTTCTGGTATTTCCTGAGCATCTGAAGCTTTTCTTCTTTCATTAGAGCTGAAGGAAGAAAATCTATCTCCTTCAGTATTTTTAACTTAAGAACTTTGCAGGGATAACATGCTATGAAAATGAGAGTCAGAAAGTATCTTATTTCTTCTCTGTCTTATTTTTATTGTTTTGTTCAATATTTAATATTATACAAATAATCTTGGTAGTGACTTGGAAGATAACTTGAGGCTGGCTAAAGAAGTCAAGTTATTAGAAGCATATTGCATTCTGAAACTGAGATCAATGGGTGTCTCAAAGTGAACACCCAGAAATGTCATGTTCCCAAAACTTCAGCAACTCTTGAAAATCCAGTGAGTAGCTTGCATCATTCCAGAGAGGAATAAATATGGGTTGCACAAAGGAAAAGTACAGTCATCATGGACTAAACCTTCAAGACATCCTAGACTGACTATACTGGACACTATTCAGTAAGAACAGTTCCGAAACAAACAGTGGGTTTCAAGGATGAAGGCATTCAGAACAAAGCTGACAGAAATAAAACTGAGAGCAGCATCTGGGTGACAGCTCCAAATGATCTTGCTGTATTGCCTCAAAAAAAGCCCCAATAATTTATTGCTAAGGTCTTTCTACATCTCCAAGATTACAGAACAGATTTGTTGAATGAAGGCAAGACTATAAATTCAACCTGGCTAAATTCAATGGCAAAACACAGCCGATCTTACAGGAGGTAGGATTTCACTTTGCATTTCAGACTCACTCTTTGAGGTGCAGTTTGTCAGTTAGCTCAACAATCTCATGCATGACACAAAAGAACAAAAAGAATAAGATGGAAGCATATTAAACAAACAGCATAGGAAAAGAACTCAATGAAAATGCAACTGAGCACTTCTTTTCAGATGCCAATAGTGTATCAGCACTAAAATCCCTGTCTGAGTCTATTCTTTTTAACTGAAAGTCATCTAAGAAATGATCAGATGTGGAGAAGCCTTCAAGAGTATTTCCTTTCATTCCCATCACTTATTCTATAGGATGAAAGTGATGGTTGTGGATCATTTAACTAGCTGGTGAAGGCAAAGTTTGAGGTCTGCTGCAAAATACTGAAGGAAGAAGTGATCTTAGCTCTGTAAGGCCGCACCTTGATTACTGTGTTCAGTTTGGGGCCCCTCACTACAAAAAGGACATTGAATTACTCGAGCGTGTCCAGAGAAGGGCAACGAAGCTGGTGAAGGGTCTGGAGCACATGTCGTACGAGGAGCGGCTGAGGGAACTGGGGTTGTTTAGTCTGGAGAAGAGGAGGCTGAGGGGAGACCTCATCGCCCTCTACAACTACCTGAAAGGAGGTTGCAGAGAGCTGGGGATGAGTCTCTTGAACCAAGTAATAAGCGATAAGACAAGAGGTAATGGCCTCAAATTGCACTAGGGAAGGTTTAGACTAGATATTAGGAAGCATTTCTTTACAGAACAGGTTGTTGGGTGTTGGAATGGGCTGCCCAGGGAGGTGGTGGAGTCCCCATCCCTGGAGGTGTTTAAGAGTAGAGTCGACATAGTGCTGAGGGATATGGTGTAGTTGGGAACTGTCAATGTTAGGTTAATGGTTGGACTGGATGATCTTCAAGGTCTTTTCCAACCTAGATGATTCTGTGACTCTGTGAAGAACCTTTATTAGAAGCTGTATGGTCTTGATGGCTATAAGTTGGTCTGATCTTTTTGACTTTGAAGATGAGAAATACAACCACCTTCATAACAGTATGTTCAATGGGGCATCTAAAGTAAAATGACATAAAAGGTATTCATTTCTATATTAAAAAGCTGACATGAAAATAGTGTTTTCACAGTACAACATCTTCCCAAAATGTTTTCCCATTCATAACTTTAGTCTGAGTTGCAGTGAAAAAATATCAAAACATTATTTCACTTCATAAAGGTAGTGGACAACCTCAAGGACTATGTGACTCCTTTAATGTGTTTTCCACAGTGGAATTTATTTTGGAAACTTGCAAACAAGAGTTATTGCATTGAAGATCTATACAGAACAATCAAGTTATTGTTAATATACCATCTTTTAATACCAAAAAGGGCCTTCATGGGAGCAAAGATCATGTTGTTGTTTGAAACTCTTCATGTCAGGCAAGATCATTCACTGTCCATTTATCTTTTTTTATAAGCATCTCCGTGCAGTCAGTGCTAGGGTATGTAAAAGACCATTGCAAAACCACAACAGAATAAAAAATGAAGGGAGGCGCTCTTTCAAATAAGGCTCTTTACATTCTGCCTTTCACTTCATTTTTGCCTATTATTGCACAGAGATATCAGCACTAATGCATTACCATAATATTTAGCCTTCATAAAATTATAACACTGTCTGGGTATTTGTGCAGTTTTCCTATCCATACTATGAGGAATGCAAAGAACTTTCTCTCTGAGCCAATGTTTGCAAGACAGAGAAAGGCTGTCTTCACTGAGATCTTCTGCAATGTTCAGTCCTAATTTCAAACAAGCAGCAGCTCTTTCCCACTTGCTTGTTCGTATCCACATTTTTTGCCAAAATGAGAGAAAAAGCATATACAATACAAATTGAGCTTTTAAACAATTTCCTTCTTTAAAATTGCCAGACTGTGTAAACTGCTCAGTTGTGCATGAGATATTCAGGAACTCAAACTTGTGTTTGCTTTGCATCTGTATTTCTCCAGGATTTGCTTGGTTCAGCTTTGCAACAGCTTTCCCAGAAGTGTCATCAGTACCCCCTAACCCCTGAGAGTCATTCCCCTGAGAATTCCTGGAAATGAGTTGTTCTTCCTTGTTGGCTGCCATCAGTAAACTCATTTATATGCTATCCAAACATTTCAAGTATTTTCTCCATATTTTGGATGAGCCAGTGAAAGTCTTTTTTACTTCAAAATGTACTGTCAGAAGTCCGACTCTGTCGAACACTGTGACACAGATGAAAGAAGTGTTAACCAGGTTTGGGGATTATGGGGATTTCTTTATGAAATACAAATGCTTATCAGCACTTATCTCAAGTTCAAAGATAATCATGACTCATACTTTGCAATTCTGTGCCTGTAGGAAGTACACATCCTAGAGCTTATATCCATCCTGCAGATCTGTGAGCATTTTGTTGTTAAAATATACTGACTACCAATAAGTTTAGGTTTTATTTATATGGTTAAATATTTCAGGCCACCAGATAATCAAATAGCAGCATCTCTATTAAGATTGATATTAATAAAGAACACAAAGAATACAAGGCATGGTTGCCAGGCATTGGGTGTATTTTGTGAAGAAATAGAAAAATTATTTAAAATAGGGAATTTTAAGGGAAAATAGGGAAGTTTAAGCGAAAATTTTCTGTTTGGAGGACAGAAGGGAATCTTTTTTTATGAAGATATGGGCATCTGGTTAAGCTTGTCATAGGGACATACTTAATGCCAGAAAAAGACAGATGGGAGATCAATGCAAGATGTCGTTATTTTAAATACAATTCAGAGAAACATTTTAATCATTTCTCCGAATTTCTACCAGCATCTTTTTTTCTGTCAGACACACACATTTCTTTATTGCACATGAAACTGTGGACATGTTTTTGATACTTAACTCTCCACAATTAGGAGAAAGCATAAAGAATCAATGGCTTTGATTCTCCTTTAAATGTTCCTCAGTTCAGCCCAGAATTATTCTCTTACGGTCTAAGAGGTATATGGCTGTAATCAGGATCACTCTTTGAAATGCCATTTGTTTGTATTTCATTTCACTGATAACCAGGCAGGTGGTCTGTGGAGCTGTTGTATAATTTCCATTTGTGGACACTGAAATTTGTCATATAGCTTCCAGTGCAGAGTAAAATTCAGTGATCAGGAAGCCAGCCTGCACATCTAGCTTCACTTTGCTGACAGATGTCTTGCATGATCTTAAGAAATGGCATTCCAGCTTTGCTACAGGTCCTATGGCGAAAGCTATGTCTACTTCTAAGACAGACCTTGAGATACCATGGATAGGAAGGATCACCACCAGTCCATTCTCTACAGGTAGCAAGTAATTCTTCTGGCCCACTGTGGTTTTGTTGTTCTTTTCCAAACCATCCTTGTCACACTCTCTAGGTAAAGCTAAATCGCAGCCATGGCTGTGATCCAAGCTTGTGCAGACACAGATGACCTCCGGAGCAGAGAGCCAGCTCATGTATGGTCCTGGCAGGATGGAGCTCAGCAAACACCAGACACCCACTTCCTCAAGCACACTATTTACTAACACTGGACACAGTGCTGCCACGGCTGCAATGCTCACAGCATATGAGGAATTAAAAATTTATGTAGCTTCAGGTACTCACTACAGTTCAAGTCGTTCCTTGGGTGGAAAGTCTCTCTCCCTGCAACAGCCATCCATCAGAAACCCCGGAAAAAGACAGCAACTGAAGCTCAGAGTCTCTCTTTCATTTTCTTCACCAAATGCCTCACAGACTGAGTTTGTTAAAAGTCTTTTTCATGCCTCAGTCAGAGGAAGACTCTCCTGCTTTCACCCACCCACCTCTAGATACCAGAGTCCAAATACCTATCTTAAGACTATTGCCATTCTAGTTGATTTTTAGTACCTACCATTTCCAAACGATTGAGTAAATAACACTAATTGAATACACACACATTAGTCTCACCGTGCCTTTCAAAAAATTAATAGACACATATAAATTTTCAGTAGTTTTATTGAAAAATGCCTCTTTCATTTCAGAAATAAATAATATAAGGCAGTGAAATTCACAATTTGCAGTTAAAATATAAAAGCAGCAATTCTATATCCATAGTCTTGCAAACAATTTCCAACTGCTTTTGATAACTAAGAAACATTGTATTCTGAAAAAAAAAATCCATACTAAATATACAACATAAACATGCAATTCCATCTCTGCAGGATTGACTGCAATTTGGCATAAATGTTACTGTGTCTACAAACAAGGAGATTTCAGGCATTATTAAACTGTATCCAGTTGATACAATGATTTCAGCTACTTAATGTTTGTGGTGTTTAAAGGAGATGTATAAGAGCAGTATATGCTCTGCAAATTGTAACTAAAAATAGAAGAAAATGACAATGATATTGAAAGGAGAGGGAATTTTTTGTCTCTTTTTAACTAGATAATGCAGACCTGTGATCTAACTGAACTGAAAGCATGCATTTGAAAAAAGAAGAAAAATGTAGAGCTAAAGCAGACAGTCCTTAGGAAATTTGCAGCAGCTCTGTGGTTATTTTTGTTTTGGTTTTTTGGTTTTCTTTTTTTTATTTATTTGTTTTTACATTATTTTAATGAAAAGGCAGAACTGGGATAACTGAATGCACATATTAACCTGTATGCAGCCACTATAAGCAAAAGTATTTTACAAGCATTTTCAGAGCAACATGAAGTCTCTAAGGTACACACATTGCTATCCCCACATCAGCAAGATACAAAACAGGGGTGTGTCTGATATGAAAAGACCAGAAAGCTATATTGCAAATGAAACTATGCACTCTCCCTGTGTGTATCTGCAAATGCAAGTATAGCAAAAACAAAAACCACCAACCAAAAAAACCAAAACAAGATACAGATCTTTTATGGTTTTGTTTTTGCTTTTCTTGACAGTGATCTTTTCCAGCGCATGTGCTCAGGGTATTCTGGTGAATGCATTTCAACTCCATAGTCCTCATACTCGTCCTCTCTCCTTTCTGACTCCATAGGTACTATAAAGGGTTCACCTTCAGGTTGATAGGGTCCACTTTCAGGCACGTATGGTTCTGGTTGAAAATAGTTGTCCGATTGAACATAATAATTATCGCATGTCTTTGAATCCACAAATACAATGAAAGTTAGTTTGTCTACGTAGTGTTAGTCCAATCTTATTTCCATAAAATAAATATATATAAATTAATAGTTCACTGGGGATATTTTTCAGTTTTGTTCATGAATACTTTTTGGCAGTAAAATAATAAAAAAATTAATTTTGAAAGGCTTTGTATTTATAACACACAAAACATTGCAGAAAGAGTCTTAAATTATGCAAGGAACCAATTATTGTAAAACTAAAAAAAAAAAGAAAAAACCCACAAAAACAAAACAAAGCAAATCAAATAAATCTATTATTTTACAACTACTTCAGTAAATCCAATCACTGGACTTTATTTTAAACTGCGCAATTAGTAGAAGACATGGAACAGGTAAAACGAACAGGAGGGTCTGGCATATACTAATTTTCTCTGAGAATGGGAAGGTAAGTGTAGACATAACTATCACCAGCGGCAATATACAGTACATGTCATTTTCTCGTGCTGTTCCTCGTAACAAACCGAGTTACAGCTGGTGCTTCAGGAACACCAAAAACTACAGCAAAACAGAAGAAAAATAATTATAAAACTTTGGTATTTATAACTGCAGATACAGAATCCAACAAGATTACATATAAAAAAAGGCACATGCCCAGATTCAGACATGTGGGTAACAAGCAACAGACAGGTAGGTTTCATAAGTTGTCAAAGATGTTATTTCGGCATATAGCAAGCAGCAGCAGGCTTTTATGCAAAAGCATCTCATAGAGTTGTTAACAGATTTTAGTGGATACGGTCCCATACAAATCATTTACAAGCCACAATTAGTTTACTATTTACATAAGTCATTTCTCATTTACCAGGTTAAATCTGTCTCTTCTAATGGCATTACCTTTGCTGGTTAGTAGTTTTATAAGCCTCCTTCACCAGTGAGGCTTTTGATCGTCTGGGTCTTTTTTAAAAAAAGAAAGACTGTCTATTTTATTATTGAAATGCAACAGGCTTTAATGAATTGACATCACTGTCCTTTGAATCTCATTCACGAATTGTGTTAGTAAAAAGAATCTCCCCATTCTATGAGGCCAACATGGTTCAAAAACCATATCCGTGGTGAAATATCCATACGGACTCATTTTCTAATAAGCACGTGCGCAAACATCTCAGAAACAGGATTTTCATGTATTCAAACTGTAAGCAGCACTGGCGACTTAGAAAATGTGTTAGCCGAAACCTGAAACAGGTCAAAGATGATGTTAGTCTTTTAAAAAGTCCATCTGATGTGCAAAAACATACTTTCATCCAACTAAATACATAACAGTTAAGTCATAGGCATATATTTATATATGTATACATAGCTGCTTACTAGAAAGAAGAACACTGCTGAATCACAGGTACAATTTTATTTATTTTTCATTTAAATAAAATTTTGTGTGAGATCTGCACAACCACGTGGCTCTTTAACCAGCAGCACTGAGTCTGCAAGTGTGTACATATATATATATATATTTTCTTTTTTTTTCTTTTCATGGGTACATGCACATACACTAACAGCAAACCATATCCAATAGTAGTATCACATACACTAATTTGAGATGTTGCAATGCATACACATTAATTTGTTAACAATACTGTGGTCCTGCAGGATCCCCATGTTAAAATATATTAGAATATTTCCAGTCAGAAATTGGTGGCCGCTGTGACCCTTTATTTTGATTCCAGAAGCAGACTACTGTTCGAGCTACATCACAGAGTGGAAGGCTGATATGACCCAGGGCTAATCAGAGACTCCATGGTGTTTAACTTGGTAGAAATTGTAGGACAGTGGTGTTTTTCAGTTGTTTGCACTGTATCGCCAAATGGATTTCCTTTGTGGAAAATTTTTATTTCAGGTATCAATTTTTTATAAATAATCCTAACATTGCTCAAAAAGAGACACACGGAAATTGCCAACCACAGCATTCTTTTTATTTTTCAAGAGAAACATGGAGAATTCAACCTTGTTCTGAAGACGATTGGAAGGGGTGGGAATGGAGGGGAAAAAAGAAGAAGAAGAAAATGGTCACTTAAATCCTATGAGCAACATTGTCAACTACTAACCATCTATGTTTAAAAAATAAAATAAAAAAAGACTAAAATATTTAGTACTACTTCCTATTTAAAGCAAACCACACATGACATCAAGTAAATCTGCATCAAAGTCCAAATGACTGCCCATATACCTGCACGTTACAATGAGGCAGGCCTGCTCATTGCAACTATTTCCTCCTGATTCAGTATGTCCAGGCTAGCAGCACTGTCTCATGTAAAGCAGCTCAATATATACAGCCACGTCTATGAAGGCTATTTAAGGCAAGTTAAGTTGTTCATAACCTACCTGGGAATCCTTGGCCATTGTAAGGGATGCTAGCACACTGGGATGAATCACAATATCCTGGTGGCCCTGGGGGACCTCGAATACCCGCATTTCCAGGACGACCTGGTGGTCCCGGTGGTCCTCGTGATCCTGTGGAGCCTGGTGGACCAGTTCTAGATTCTCCTTGTGGACCTAATTTTAGAATTGGAAGGTTGGGATGTTGTTTTCTTTAAGAGCTAGCTTGATAAAACAGCTAACATTACTGCTGTCTAGACTACACTGACTAGGCTATGTCTTTGGTGAGAAAACACTTGCACTTTGTTGCTATATGGGGGTCAACAGAAAGAGAAACAAAAGAAAACTAGAAATGTGACTCATCACTAGTGGCTTCCCTCTGTGTGGCTTATTTAAGGATTTATTCACAGAAACTGATTTAGTAAGGCTTGAGCCAAGTAAGAAACATCAATGAATTCTCTGGTTTATTTCCCCTCTGTGTAAGATACGAAGATCTCAAGGGAAACTATTAGATTAGACAAGCACACTGGATTTCAATTAAAATATAGGAGTACATTAATTCTGCTACCCTGTAGCCCCAGGATAGATGAGGTAATGTTTTTTTTGGAACCATTCTTACTATGGTTAGCAGAAAAGTAAAGCTTTGAGTAACTGGGGCTACAATTTGCTGCAAGCATCTTATGTGTCCTGTAATGAAAACCCGTGTTTAGCTTAGTAAACTACAAGCAGAAACAAATGATGTAGCTAATTTCTGCCAAAGCATCAGTGAACAAAATCGCGTGATACAAAGACCAAAACCAATGGTCAAATCATCTGACTCTATCATCTGGAAACTCTGCTTGTGGGAGTATTTTGTATTCCGGGGACAATTTGTAGTTCTGTAATCACAAGTGAAAAATGGAACTAGATACTACAAAAGTATCATCTGATAACACTTATTGAAAATATCCATCAAATATTTGGAAAATGTATTTTCATGAAACACATTTTCACTCCAGCAAGCATGTCAGATGAGTAAATTACAAGATAAAGATAAATACCTATTAGCCACAACCAAAAATCTTTCTAAATTTCCCTTTTTTGTAGAGGTTTCCAGTAAACTCTAATATAAGTCCAAAAAACGAAGTGGACAGAGTAAAGCATGCTCATTCACCATATGTAGTCTAGTTCCCTATGAAGAAATGTTGTCTTTTTCTCTCACTTTTCTATAATCTGATAAAACAAGAAATATTTACCAGGTGGTCCTGGCAAACCTCGTGGTCCTTGAGATCCAGTCCCTCTTTCACCTTTCTCTCCAGGCATTCCTACAGAATTAAAACAAACAAACAAACAAACAAACAAACAAACCCCAAACAATAAAAAACAAAGGAAACCACATCAACAAATATTCTTCATGCTCCCTCATTGACATTAATATTTAATTCCCATTATTTAATGTAACAATGCTGGTCAAACCTTATTTGTACAGACATCAAAATGTGCATTTTGGAAAGTAATTTGGATATAAATATACTAACCTAAAAATAAAGTAGGATGCAGAGGTAATTTAGTGAATAAACTTTCTCAGACATAGAAAAATCTTTGAGATACTTAAAACACCACAGAACCTTATTATTTTAAACTACAAATAGGAAGGTATTTTCAGGCTTGCATACATCTGCTATAAAGGATGCTTTAAATTTTCTCAGAAACAATTATGATAATATAAGTTTAAGAAACAGCAGAATTCAGAAATTTATTTTTTCTAGCCTTTTTTAAAGACTATACTAAAATATATGCTAGAAAACACAGCACTGCGTCTATGCTAGATTAGAGTAGCTGGAATAAGCAAAGGCCACAAAATAGTACAGAACTGATCCAAGGTGGCCACAAAATAGGTTTACCAATATGCTCAAACTCAGTTCAGAGTTGCTTCCTTCCCTCAAAGTACCACAAAGAACCAAGGATGTAGACCTAATTCTTTCAACTCCTACTTTTTATTCTTGGTCATGACTCATTTTCTCTCTTAATCAGAGCTCTGTTCTGCAAAGAGTTGTGTTACTCCAAACAACCTTTCAAGATGTAGCTGTTTAGTGCCAGAAGAGTTCTGAGAACATTCACTGTCCTAAGATATCCGGTGGAAGCCCAAATGGAAAGCAGTCAAAATGTTAGACCAACTTGTGTTTCATGAAACATGAGCAAGGGAGAGACAAATGAAAGCAATGATGTAATTAATCTTGTCCTCCAGAACATCAGTGTCCCTCAAGCAATCCAACTGACCTAACAGGCTACTGCTAGGTGTGGGCTTCCTAGTCTGACATGGTAAAGGGATCAGACTGCTCCTCTGGCAGCCTCTGCACTATGTCCACTGTGAAATACACAGCTGCCTTGGAATTTACTCACCTCTTTCACCAGGTGGTCCTTGGACCCCAGGAGGTCCTGGGAATCCTGGTCTTCCTCCAGGTCCAGGCTCTCCTCTTGTCCCAGCAGCTCCTGGGGGACCAGGTGGGCCTGGTGGCCCTGGCTGGTTACGGTTTGAATAATAATCATTCGGGATTTGATTCAGCATTTGATTGAACCGGCTCATTTGACCTTCAAAAGGAAAGAAAAATGGTTCAATACACCATGTGAAATGAGTGAAAGTCTTTTATGAGAGTGGGAAGGAATAACAAATTATCTCTCTTCATTAAATCCTATCCTTGTTCACATTCAATAAAGCAGTGGTGAACTAGCACAGATGAATTACGAAGACTTAAGATGAATGTCTGATAAGAAGGCTGAACATAAATGGAGAAGGAAAGGAGGAAGAAAGGTAAGGGGAATTCTGGAAGCCAATAACATTAATAAAAATAAATTTTAAAGCAATTAAAGTCACAAAATAAGCATTTCTTTACAATACTCTTACTCTCGGAGTTCTAAATAGAGGTTGTTTTTACTCTGAAGAACAGAAAGGACTTGTTATACTTCTAGAAGTGGAGTATCACATTTCTATGCACTTTCAGCTCTGAAGCTACCACAAACAGAGTATAAATTATTCATGTGTAGAGGTAGCAGCACAGTCTATGAAGTCACTTTCTTAAGCCTGTAGGATGTATAGGCGTGTACCTATACACCTTCAGCATATGGGCAAATTTCATTTCCAAAGCAAGTTGTCTGAAAAAAAGCAACAGCACTGTGAAACTATGCAGAAAGGAGCCCTTAATGGGGGGCCACATCTAGCCCTACCTGATTAGTGTAATGTGCCAGTCCTAGCATAACCCTGAAGAGATGAGCTGAACATTAAAAAAATAAAGCAGGGATGTTCAAAAAAGAGATGATAAAAGATCTCAGACAACACATCCTTATTCAAAAGCCTAATACACTGATGAACATACTTTCTTTCCTCTTCAATGGCTAACTTATAGACACGTTTTAAATAGCAGCCACCACAGACATTTTAAAGGACATACTGTCCTCCTCTCTGTACGCAAGCACTCTTAATGATACAAAAGGTATATCTGTTTACCTCAGTCAGTGCTTACCCTTGTTATAGAAAGAATATTAAGAACAATTTCTGGGCATATTTGTTTCTGTCCTCCTTGGCAGGTCTACTGATGTCAAAAGCACTGCCTCAGGGACAGAGAGAAAGCCTCTGCAGAGAACATTTTCATAGGCTGCCAAGCTGCACTCTGTGGCAGCAGAGGATTGAAATTCAATTTGGAGTCCTTCTCCAAATAAATTTCATTTTTACTTGCATAGCACGAATGATTCTGTGCACAGTATTTACCCAACACTCATCTGTCTTTCCCTCCTAGCAAAGTACCTGCATTGAGCATCTTTTTTCTCACCAATTCCCTCCTCCTAAAGATAATACATGTTTAATGAGAAAATGAATACTGATTTTATGACAAAGATGAAGTAATTGTGGACCAGACCGACAAAAGGAAAATCACCTTCCTTGTATAGAGCATTAGATTTGCATGTGTATCTCCAAAGGTCATAGATTAGTTCATGATCAAGCTAGCCAATGATCTGGCAAAGATTTAGTGCTACATATTTTTTCACCAAATCATTGGCATTGAACAGCTATCAGATCACTCAAGCTCTCACTATGCTCTGTGGCTAGTATCCCTCATCTTAAATTTAAACTACTGTTTTCTCTTTTATCAAACAAAGTAGCAAATTATTAGTGTGACAAACAAAGCAAGCAACACTGTTTACCATTTATCAGCTGCTCACAAACTTGTCTTGCAACTGCTCGCATCATGTTCTGAGAAGCAATGTCACCCTAAATGAGCAAAACCAAAACAAGTGGTTTATTAGCAAGTGTCTGTGCTTTTAAAGACATAGTGTTTAATTAAAAAAGCTGAGAAAAACGGACTTCAAAGCAGACTTACTCTGTCACCTTTTTCTCCCTTCATTCCAGGTGCACCCTAAAATAAATATAGTAAAAATAAAACAACTGGAAGGATTATGTTATTCCATCCCACCTATAGGTTTGAGACATACAATTCTAGAAAACATTTTGACTCCTTCAGGAAGACAGACCTGGTCCTCCTTGAACTATGCATTTCAAACATCCTAAAGCGGGTGCCAGAAAAGACTGGACAAGCAACGATCTTTTGTGTATGATCAAACACACTAACAGATGCAGAAGAAAAAGATCTGAAGGAAAAATGCAAACTAGGGCCAAAGAAACTGACATATTCTGACACTGGGACTACACTGACAGTTTGAAAGTTGAATTTCTAGCATCACATTTCTTTAAATGGTGAATGGTCTTGTATAAGTTATATATGACTGTTTAATTTTAAGTCTTAAGCCAACTCATCATTAAAGAAGGTAAGCTAGGAAGAATAAAACATGTCTAGGAAGAGTAGCTGTCTCCTTGAACCCACAAGAAACAGACCCTGTGTTAAGCAAAAAAGCGCTATGCAGAGATGACACATAAGATGGAGAGAGATGCCATTAAGTGCTTATTTTATTTGTAATGACAGCTTCCCTGCTAATTCTCAACCATTTCTAATCTTACAGTAGTCTCATAGAAGTCTTAGGTTGAGCTGCTTTATAAACATTGACATTTGCCAAGAGATAACTTTTGCCTAACCTCAATTTCCATTTGCCTTTGAATACTCCAGTGGTTGTTGTGGTTTTTTTGGTTTTCAAGAATACTATGTAAGAAGCCAACCAGAAGGACTGATTCTAATTTTTATATATGTATGTCTCTATGGCTGGAAGAACATCAGGAATACTGTAAATATATTTTTAGATTCTGAACTGGAGATATGCACACACAATCTACTCCACAAACAAAATTGTGTGTGTGCACCTCTCGCACAACATTTTAAGATTTTAGCTTTATGTTTGCATTCCACTGTTAGTAAAGAAAAGCATCAAGAGAGCAAACCATACTTTCCAAAGAAAATGTAATTTCAATGCTTAGTATGATGGATTTTTAAAGATTTTCAAAATAGACAGCAATAATCTCAGAAGAATGTTTATAACTTGCTTTGGTCTATTTGACATGATTTTGGCCACAGTAAAACTTGCAGATGCCCATTTAAAGTAAGTAGAAAATTAGATTCAGTCATTTGTTTTAGTCACTAGGTCACCCTTTGAAAAATCTAAAAATCTGTGAAGTGTCTTAAAACTATTCTTTCTATTTTGACATCAAAATACTAAAGAAACCTTCATTTACTGCAAGACTTGCTTAGGAAGCCATCATGAATAGCCCTTCCAATGCTCTTGAGTACTCACTATGAAAATGCCACGTGTGCCAAATTCAATGGCATTACAAACAAAACTTTGACCAAAACTATGGCTCCTGAAGAGGCCACTGTGAGTTTTACAGGTGTAATTAGTGGATGCAGTTAGGCCACACCTGAGTCCTAAATAATCTATTGTAAATTCACCTGCCAGAATGTGTCCAAAGAGCACAGCAGCTTTGGCAGCTAAACAAAAAGGGGCTAGCATGAGTTCAAATAGATTTTCAGTTGTAGCCTAAACTACTATTTGAACATAAGGCATATTTCAAAAGTGAAAGACCAGTGTGATCATCTGCTGCTCTGCATGGCTCTCCACGTAGTTACACATACATCCTAAGTATTATTGCTTTTTACATCGTTGTATTTCTTTAAGGAGCCTGTTTATCACCATTAACAAAGCAAGGACTAAGTGTGGGCTGCAGCTGTTTTTCATAACATTCCTACAGTAGCCACAATTAATTTCAACAACACAAGACAACAAACCATTCCACTGAGGTCACAGCAGATACAATTTGAATGTGGTGGCACTGTTTCTTAGACTTCTATCAAGGTTTTGGGCAAACAAATTTCCATGGGATATGTCAGGGTGTTAACTTAGTATGGTATCTGAGCTTCTCTGCAGCAGTGTTGCGTACATCAACCCCATGACATGCTGCAGAAAATACGAGGCAGTTCATCCATCATTGAGTTAAGTAGCTGGCATACGGTACATTTGCATCATGCATAACAGATCATTCACGCAAAATTAATTGTACAGACTCAAATGAAAGATTTAGAATAGTAACACCATAAATGTGCCACTGGAATAAATTATGCCACCAATGAGACAGTTATTAATATGTACACAGTATACCCATCAAACTGATAAATATTCTTTCCCTTCTGTCCTTCAGTCTTTTATCTATATCTTTTCTTACTCAGTGAAGTCCTCAGGGAAAAGGTCTGTCTTTTAGTTTTAGCTTAGGACAGCCATATGCTGAAACAGACCATGGACTTGTACATGCCATAAGAACAGAAATAAACTAACAATAAAAATCATCAGGAAAATATGACATTTCTATCTGTCATTCTCTAATAATTAACACTGTGGTAACTGCTGATGTTCTGAAACTCTAAAAGAGATGCAATTTGACTCTCAATTCAACACACATTAACATCTCAGTCATAAACTATCACATGTATCTAAAATATCCATTGAATAGAAATGCAGATTTTTCACTTGCACTAGTCTAACATGAACATCTGGGGAAAAAAAAACATTAACAAATTATTTGGTGCTTCTCTTTCTGTTTGAAACTCGGCAAGTTTTGCTATTTTCTGAAAGCATATTCATTTGAAATTATCTGCTGAGTACATATTTATAATATTTGCTCATTGTATTATCCTTTCTAAGGCTTTCATAGTACAACCTTGTGTTGTTTCAACCAGAAGCAATTCATGCAGTACATCTTGTTTATTCACTAGGTAAGTGCAAGCATTAGAAATCAGACTTCTCGTCTACTATACCAGCAATATTCTAATAATTACTTAAAATGCCATGTTCCAATGAAGTCACTTGCTAGAGGATTCACACACCAGAACTATACACAGAAGAGAAAAAAATGCAGAAAACTTAAAATGTTTAAATCCTATATATTGTTTCTTGAAATATTTTTGCTGACTGGTCAGAAAGATTCTTCAGGCTGTCTTCAGCCACAAGCCATGTTGGTAAGACAGGAAAGTGCTCTGGTAACAAAAGCACAACATCTGTCCAAAGTATTGCCAACAAAGGTGCCCAGCTAGAAAAATGCTAAGGCCATTCCTTAATTATAACCAATACACAGTCAATTTTACAATTCATTAAAATCAAATAAGCCTCATTCTTAAATTTGTGACCTTGAGAAGATACACTGATTCAGCCTTATGGTTGGAAATCTACAGGCTATTCTGAACTAATTTTAAAATTTGAAGATTAGAGGCTAACTGGCTATGTTAAGAACAGTTCATTTTCCACCTGGATATTTTAGAAATATGATTTCCAAAAAATAATTACAACTGCAATTACTGAGTTGCTATTTGCATATTCCTCCCACTTGGTTATATTCTTCTTAAATTTCAGTTTATTTTCTTTTAATAGACAAAAAAGAGCAATTTAGCCAGCTGTGTGCCAGCATTTTGAGAAGCAGCAGCTGCTGCTGACATTCTGTTTTGTTGGTATCCTGCAATGAGGGAGTCACTTGGGGTCAGTGTGAGGAAAAGCTAGTTTATGCTGCATGTGGGATTTTTCTGAGCTGTGGGATGAAGGCTGAGGCTGCAGCAAAGTTCTACAGCTGAAGGAGGACAAAACAAAGGAAGTTTTGCTATTTTTACTTAAAAAGATAATGCGCTCAATTGTTTTGCCCAAAAGAATGTTTGCTCTCCACAAGAATCACCAGTTCGTTGCTCCCAAAGCAGCATCTTTTAAGACTTCATCTAGGATGTCTGCATAGATGGATGGGAGATCAGTAAATACATGGCAGCAGAGAATGGAAAATGCTCAAAAACTGCATTTAACTCACAACAAACATCTCCCTTATTGTGCTCAGGATTACTCTCTAAAGGTTTTCACACTCTATTTGGTCCTGGAGGCATCAGTCTAATATATTGCACCTTATATATAAAACATAAATGCCTTGCACTATTTCCTGGGGACCTTGTAGATCAACAAAGTCAGACCCTGTTGTCACAGAGTCTGTTTTATAAACAAGACAGCTCTACCTCAAGATGATTAAGTCTGCCTACCCATCCATTACCATTTTTATTCTCATACCTATAAAACAACAGTACTGGAACTTTTCTTATCTGATAGTACAAGATCTTCTACTTCCCATTACATTTATTCACAGAAAACATATCAATTTCTTCTTTAGCCAATATCCTCGTCTAGCTTAATGACTCTTTCTTACCCTTACTGGTTGTTGCTCTACGATATATGTATGAACTACTACCAAATTCTTGCTCTCTGTTTGACCAGATAGACAGAGGACAGATATTTCAGTCTCCTGTAGGATCGCCAGTGCTCAGTTCTCAATAGATTACTGTCTCATTTGTGTTCTTACTGTTCATCTTTCTGTTGTTTTGCTACTACACTGAAAAAACACCTAAGTTTCTCTTGGAAGTCTTAGAGTAAAAAAGTCAAATTTCCTATTTCCATGAAAGTTCAGTTAACACTTCAAGTATCAACTTGTTCTAGTATAAGTACACACTGAGGTAGAGAAATGTTTACAGACACATTCATGGTGTGGTCTGCCTCAGCTTAGCACATTATTGGTAATACATCAGGAAAGAGCTTCAATGGACTACATTCACTGTGAATGTCTTTGCAACACCAAGGCTCCTTGTAATTTGCATATAATTGTCTATCTTTTGTCAGGGGTGTAATGTTCCTTGCCTTGTAGGGTTCTTTCACCTGATTTGTGCTGCATAGTACCAGCAATACAGATTGTTCAGGTAGAATTAAAAATGGCAGGATTTGGTCGAAAATTATTTACTCCTTGTATTTACCATAGGCAATGTGAAGCCTCATAATCTTTCTCCATGACAGGAAGTTACAAACTCAGGCAGGCCTGGACTATGATTCATGTCACTGCAAGTTGCATTTGGCCATCAGGCTGCACCTTTGGCAATTCTAATACTGGACACAAAGGAAAGCATTGAAATTCTGTCCACCAGGAGTTTGATAAAACATCTGTGCAAGGTGCAAGCCAGAATTCCCGCTGGGATCTGTTCTAGAAACATAAGACATGGTAAATATGATGCACAGTGTCCCATTATAAGAAAGTGCAATAACTGGAAAAAAAATTTCTAACTGAAAGGAACTCTTAAGATTAGAGTGTAGGAGAACTTACATGTGGTGCTTGGACAGGAGTTGGCTGCCTTGCTTTGCAAAAGCACTGAAACTGGGCTTGTAGCCAGATTTCCTTCCATGCATGTTATTTACCTGCAGATCTTTGCTGCTGAACTGGGTCAACTATCCAGTGTCCCAGGTGAAGGAAAACTTGGATATATCTAGTAGTTTGAAGCTCACTTGTGAACAAACCACAGCACTTTGTGCCCTGGCTATGCCTATCAAGCATCTAACCTGGCAGGAATATCACATTAGCAATGTACATCTAAAGGCAAGAAAGCTTCAGTGATTTCCTAAGACACTCAATGTCCTCTACTGCAAGGAGAAATGGGATTTATAGGCTGGCAAATGTAGACTAAATTCAAAGTGTGCATGAGAAAATGACCCAGTTTCCAGGTGCTCCTGGGAACTTCCACTTCATAACCATGAAGCTGCCCAGCCTACTATATATTCTTCCAAATTACCCAACTGTCGTATACACAACGACATTGAAGTGGGATGGAAAATTCTGGCTGATTGTCAGACATTAAGTACAAGTAATGAATGACTTCTCATGTCAATTGCTGTCTCTACTCCTGACTCAAGCATAATTTCTCAGCAATCCTATAAATGAATCAATTCAAATTTCTTCTGAAACTGTTGGTGGCAGGCAGCACCTCCTGCTCTTTCTCCCTATTCAAGGATGCACTTTAAAGGTTTGAATAGAACCCACAGAACCCCCAAATAATTTTGAAATCACATCGTAAAAAACACAAAACATTTGCAAAACAGAAGTGATTATGTAATATTATCAAAGATTGTCCACCCTCAGCAGTGTACCACTTTTTTACTACACACGCACATATACAAATATAAAGACTTTCCAGCCATTCTGCTGACCTAGTTCTTCATGCTTATGCAGCGTAGGAATATATGTCTTGGCACATAATAGCCTATGATCTTTCTAGTGGAAACCAGAGACCACAGTTTCCAGCCCCAACTATTAAACTCAGCAAAATGGCATACTGTAAAAATAAAATAGTTTGAAAAAAAGGCTTGCGGTCTTAGGTCAGCTCCACCGTATTAACCACCGTCATAAGTGCAAGACAAGTATTTAAAGCAAGAAGTCTCATATTCATCAACAGACTGCAATTTAGAATTTGATACTGTATCATTATCTTACTGGTGTCCCACGATCTCCTGGCTTCCCTGGTTTTCCACTTGGGCCAGCAACTCCTGGAACTCCTGGGGCACCCTATGGCAGAAGACATGTAAAGTGAGTTGTAGAAATCCACAATGGCCTAAATGCTAATAAGAATAAGAAATGTGTTATTGTATTGAGTGCAAAGCAATACTGAAAATGGCTTCTATAAGTTGTGGTTTTTTCTGTTAGGTACATATCAGGCTTGAAAACTTTCCTCTGGAAAAAATAGTTTATTTCTTCATAGAAATGTGTCTTTTTACATAACACTGCAGTTTAACAGGCATTTCTGAATCTAAGGGTGCAGAGAGTGTCTATATGTTTTTGGTATCAGTATCAATGACAGATTCCTAAAGCAGTACAAGATAGTTTGGCCTTCTAACTTCATCTAGCAGTTCTGTGATCCATCTAAAAGTCCACAATAAGGAGTCCATAAAAGTAATTCTAGTGATAGTAGATAAATATGAAAAAATAAAAGAACAGTGTTAGGTTATGTGATAAAAGCTCATCTGCACACCGACAAAGGAGCATAAGACAATCATGGGCGCGGCAGGGGCAGCCCAAATAATACCCTGCCCTAGCAACTCCTGTCTATATAAATAGACGTGGTGTAAATGTGTGCTCTGTGTACGTATGCCTACTGGAAATACATCTTCCACCTGGCTACTGGTTGGACCTGGTAACATGGAGCTGCAGCAACTTGCCTATCTTGGGCTGTCTGATCCAGCATAATATGTTTTCTCTAACAACCAGCACCTTTTCTAACATGGTCCCACAATCACAATGAAGTAGCTTTTTAAGCAAAAACTAGTCCTCATATACTCTTGTCAAGAAAAACTTGTATTAACAACAGGATTTTTCACCAGACTACAAGTAATAAGCTAATTGGTTTCAGTAGGCCTGGCTATGCATTTAAAGATCATGGCTAAAGAACCAGGTAAACTGGTTCTTCCCTTATTTGCACTGGCAGAAATCAGTTTCAAAACCACTCATGAACATTTGTGAATACATACTTTACATAGCTGTCTGCTCACCTTTTACTGAGAATTTCCCAGATCTATTTAGGATATTAACCAAAGGATCCATTTCATATTTGACAGAAACTGAAAATGTCAGTGTGGCTCTCTCTTGGCTCAGGTCTCTTATTTCAGAGTATATCAAAGACAAAATTATATTTACCGCTGGTCCTGGTGGGCCTCTGGGACCTGTGGGACCATCTTTTCCTGTGAAACCCTATTTAAAAAAAAAACATGATTAGAGATTAATTTAAGATTGTAGCCTGATTAAATGGCCTTTAAGATTATGTAATTGCAATACTCCTGATTACTACTAGCATGTATTTTAAAACTCAACCACAGTGTAAGTTATAAATATAGCTATCACGACTAATGCTAGAGAAGGTTATGGAACAATGAGCTTCAGCCAGTTTAGATGTTCAGCTGCTCTTGATTAACTGAAGATGGAATGAGTCTCTCCCAACATTTTTAAGAAAAGGAATCGTCGTTCTATCCCAGAGGAGCAAGATTGCCCTTTTTTCTCTTCTCTCACTCACAGATTAACTGAAAAAAATCTGAGGTTTCTACTTAAATGAAGAACAACCTCCCTCTCAGATACTTCCCCTGCAAGAAGAGATGCTGAGAAATCCCATTTTAATAATCTAACATAGCATTCACAAATTAACATCGAAGGTCCATGGCCCACCAATGACCCACTAATCCAATGGTATGTTCTTTGGCCACTGGCTATCATATGGTGGTCTGTTTTCTTTTCCGGCTATCAACCCCCACTAAAGGATAACAATAAATGCATATATCAGCTATTAATTTTGACTGTAAAGGTAAGTCATTGCTTCAATCATCTCAAAGGTGATATGCCACTGTGAAGACAAAAGAGATTTGCTTAGCTGACCCCAAATTGGAAGAAAGGGATTGCAACAACTCCACAAAGAAATACCTGTGTGCATGCCTTTCATTATGAAGATATTTCAGACCTCCCCATCCAAAGAAAAGTTCTTAGCTCAATAGTTAAGGAGCAAGTTTGACCTTCAAAGTAAGAATAGCACAGATGGATTCTTTACAGACATGACATCTCTCAGACACTGAGACAAGCAGAGTTTCAGAGGGATCCCCTGCAGCAGCAACAGCGTGTGGAACTCAGCAGGGCTGAGTACCTCAGTAGAGCCCTGCCCAGTGGACAACTGCTCTATGGGTGCAGGCATTTAAGAACCTAGTCATGAGAGTGAGCAGTGCAAGTTTTACACAACCTATCTAGCTACATTATGGCTATCTGGGGACGTTTTCTCCCCTAGGGTCTTCCAGTCCTACCACTTTTACCTCTCCAGGTTGGATACTGATAAAAGGACTCCTTTTGAAAAAGCATTTGAAAATAAAAAGATATGATAAAGAAGGGAGGGGAAAAAAACCCACATTACTTGTTTTTTTTCAGAACATAAAAAGAGGAAACCTTACCCTTTCTCCTGGAGGTCCCATTGGGCCAGGTGGACCAGGTAAACCTGGGGTTCCCTAGAGGGGAGAGGAATGATGAACTGTATCTATGACAGAACAAACATCACTGCTATGCTAATCATGACAGTATATATGCACACATTTAAATATTTAACTGTCTTCAAGGTTGCTTTTTGACATTTACAAAACCAAAACAAACCTTTAGGAGAAACCATTTATTGCATATACATGATACAAGAGTCTTCACCCTCACTACTATTTACTTCCATTTCCTTACCAGCCCATAATTCAACTTTAAAAATAATTTTCAGTACTGTTCCCATAAAATAGATGTCTGGTTTATTGCTTTTACAACCATGACTTAAAGTTGTCAGCTAATCCTTTATCACCTGGTGCTAAAGCCTAGCTGCAGTCATGAATCAGTGTGGCTAAAGAAACAAAAATTAGACTCTTCCTTTATTATTCTTTTGCCCCTATTGTCCTTTTTTTATAATTCTGCTGCTTTATTGTGCACATGCTAAGTTATCTGTTTCTGTTCCTTGTAGCTTCTGGGTAGAGAATAGACCCTAAAATTAAACAGACAAGCTACTTTAGAGGGCACTCAGGAATAATTTCATTCAACACTCTGTAGGATCAGTATCACTGTTGTAGGAACTGGATATTGAACAGTCTTGTATCATGTTGCCATGTCCTTCCCCCATTTCTGTCTAATCTTACTGTACACAAAAATGTAGCATTGCTTTCTACAGGGCATTACTATTGCCTACATGTTTACTATTCAGGGTTATAAGGACTAATAAACAGATAAAGAATAGAAGGCCCTTGGTCCATGACTGACCTTATCTGATATATGAAACTAAACCCACAACACCATTTAAGCATCTCCCATACAGTCTTTATATCCCCAGTAAATCAAGGACAATATAGTAACCAAGGAATATTAGTTATGTCATCACATGTGCAGATCAATGACCTTAGATTATCCAAATCCAAAAGGTTTCCTCAAAACCTAATCCTAGTTTACAATATAGAAATCTGCAAGTAAGTGAAATTTAATTTAGCTTTCTTCTTTCTGAAAGCATACAAGTAATGTCCCAAGGCCATTTGACTTCCAAAAGTAGAAAGCAATTAGATAACATTCCTGAAGAGGCATTCAGCAAAGATTCTGCAACCTTTATTTTAGGAAGGCATTTAACTGCAGGTGGTCAGAAGTTGAGGGACCTTCCTGGGGAGTTATCAGTGTACTTTTTCTAATCCAATGGTCTGTCCCTGTGCATTCACAACTGTCCAGATGGACCTTTGGCTTGACTCAGTACAGCTGTTCTAGGAAGGTATGAGAAGAACCCACTACTCCTAGCGATGTCAAAGACAGCTGTCCAGCAGCCAACCTGCGTCAGGAATAGTGTAAAATGACATTATCTTGTCTAAGCATGGACTTACCGATCGCCCTGGTAGTCCAGGCTGGCCAGCATCACCTTTCATTCCTTGACGACCCTATAATTTTAATAAATGATTGTTAGAGATTCTGAATTACAAAATATACAAGCAAAATAATTAATTTGTGTAAATGGACACAAAATATTTCCTGCAAGATACCTAAATTTAGGAATCCATAAGCCAACTATGTATTATGGAACGAATCAGGATACATATATTTCTTAACTGAAGCAATACTGATCATCTCACAAACATTTGCAAATGCATGATGACTGGTTGACATTATATTAAAAACATAGGCAAGTAGATATCTGAAGGGGGCACATATTTTGATAAGGAAGTGAAGTGGACTTTTCAGTAAGAGAGACTGATAGCAATGTCTTCACAAGCAGGAAAGCAGGGAAGGATTACATGTTTTCTCCCAACCTCCCTTATCTTTCTTAACTGGCGAATGGAGCTGTCTACACTCACAAAAGGTAAAAACTCAGTCTTTTTAAAAGTGTCACTGCTTTTCTCTAACCCATGGTCTAAAAGGCATTAGACACTTCCACGACAGAAGGTGTAGGAGCATATAAAGCAGCAACGTATTGTCCTTCACAACTAGTTTGCATTCCACATACACTACAGCACTGTAGTATAAATGCACAGTCTAAACCCACATAAGCTAAATTTGACAATACAATATTTATTTTCCACAGTGGCTTGTGTGATAATCCAGCATTAATAACTGTTGATGACACAAAAATTATCAAAAAATTTGCAAACATAGTCCACCAATGTGAATTGCAATTGATATGAAAAAGGAAATTACATAACTCAAAAGTGGTGCTCTAACTTATTGTTAAGTAATAAGAAGTTCCACCAGTGTTGGTGGCTTTGCTCTTCAGATGTTTTCAAACTGAATGTGACAAATAAATATATTTATTGCATTCCACATGTAAAAAAAATGCGTTTGGCCCTTCTTGCTATTTGACACCTCTAGGACATCTTAATCAAGTTTTTCCCCCTGGTATATAACAAAAAACTGAAAAGCATCTACACTGGTTAACAAAATCTTTCTACTTTGTCCTTACAAAACAGAAGGTGAACATAATGTCTATCTTAAAGCACATTTTGTTTTCCATTTCCTAAATTACATTACAGACTAAGAAGGTAACCTGGTTTCAAATGCAAAATGAGACTGTGCAATCAGACACCATTCTATCTTTTTTCCCATAAACTTTATATATTAATCAAAGACTTAATCAAAAAGCTCCTGATTATATTAAAATTCAAGATAATCCTAAACAGGAAACATCAAAATTGTATTCCTGCTTTTGGGGTGATTACTTATTAAAATATGGCAAAATCAGTCTTAATACATTCAGAATGTAGATAAAGGGTTACCTATGCTATCTATCTGCCTATAATAACCAGAATCTGGTGAAACTTCATCAGTGTCAATAATTACTCTGGCTTTGAAGGCATGTACATGAAATCAGAAGTAACCTCTCACTAAAATATGCATGCTGTTGCCAAAAAAGCCCCTAGGAATGAAGAGCTGTTTTGTATGCTTAAATCTAGGCACCCATCGCCTCTCTGAACTCTCAGCTACTGATTTAAGTTCAGAAAATAGAAGTTGGATGTGTAAATCTGTGAGAAAGATCTGTGTCTTCAGAGTAATACTGCATGCTTCCTGCACCAGTTTGATAGTTTTGAGTCCTAGAACTTGAAGGCCTAGCATCTACAGAAAAGCTGTAAGACTAAAAACAGAGGAGCACAATGTACATTGCAATGCTTAGACTCTGCCTTTTCTTTGGCATCCCATAAGCACATGTAACATTTAGGATAGAAAATGTTATTGAATTGAAAGAGACTTGTTTCAGAAGGAGACTTGTTTCATGAGGGAAGGGAAAAAATGAATGTTAGGGCAAAGCTGCCACCCTCTTCCCAAGACCACCATCCCCATGGACAGCTCTGATCACACACATTGCCACCCGCACTCAAAATGGCCACTCACCGGTTCACCTGGGATTGACAGCCCATTGGGACCTTGAGGACCTGGAGGACCTTGAGGGCCAGGAGGACCTGTCTCACCACGAGGACCAGGTGGCCCCTTAAAGCAGAAAATTAAAGCAAGATTGTAAATTACATCCCCTTCTTAGATCTGTAACTGCAAAATCCTTTGGGTTAGACACTTAATGGAAGTCAGAAACCTGGAGACACATTTAATACTTCAGAACAACTGTGGAAACAGTTATCCAAGTGGTATATCCTTTCGTAAGCTAGTCTCTGATTCATGTTGGTAGTCTCAGGACAATACATGCCTTCTGGCAGTGTTAATTAAAAGTATAGCTGTCTCCTCTGTACAGAAGAAAGGACAACAATGCCACAGAGTGTGTATTAACACCCTGATGCGTGTACTCTAGTTTCCTGATGTGCAGTCAATGCTTTTGAGCCTCTCTCTATATATAGGCTGTGTATATATAGTCTCAAATAGGTAAGCTGCACATAAATAACATATAGGCATATTTCCAAGTAAATTTTTAATCTCCATTCGTAGCTCAGCATAGAACTAAGCATATAAACTTTCATACAGGTAAGCATGTAACAACATTATAGAAGCATTGCAACATTATAGATGCATTCCAGAAAGATACTTACAGATGATCCAGTCAAACCCCTTTCACCTCTGGGACCTTTAGCACCCGGGCCACCCTAAATTGAATATTTGGAAAGAAAATATATATTTTAACAAGATGTTATGAATATATAACAAGAGTACGTTATACTGGTGTGTGTGATGAATCCTCTTTATCAAACTCTTATGTGATAGCCCAAAGTTTTGAAGTGTATAGACCACACTGCTAAAAAAATACTATAATAAAAGGTGCATCAGAAACTCAGGTAAACCACATCAGCTTCAGCCTTGCCAATTCAGCCCATGAAAAATTATTCTTATTTTTCTCGCTGCACATATAAACATCTTCAATTTATATTCATCAAAATCTCTGGTTACCTCTCTAGTAGACTGCCAGACAACTTAACTGGACTTCAGATTCTTCAAGCAGCATTTCTGATAGCTTCAAAGTAGAAGCACTACTGGGCTGAGCATAACTCCCTTATATTCAAAGCAATTGGTAGGCACATATCCATTCCATAGATTACTATCTCTTCACATAAAAAAAGAGAGCAACTAATTTATTTCCCTGACACAGTAAAGAATCTTTCCTTGGAGTGAAATCCTGACTCTGTATTTAGGAAAAATATTTGCACAGTCCATGAAAAATATCTTGTACATGAAGTGCGAGACAGCTGAGATTGGGCCAGATTCTTTCAACCTATCAACCAATGAGGAGCAATTCACAGTGATCACAGTGGAAATATGGGAAAAGTATTATTATGTAAACAAGTAGAGGTGGTAGGAGCTGCCTAACTGTTCCCAAAGGGGAACATATTACCATGATGTTATGGACATGTTGATAGAAACTCTCTCTCTGACTGACCTTTGTTTCACAAAACCACAGATCAACACAAAACTACTTCTATAAATGTAAAAATCATAAAATCTGTCTATTGCGAATAGTTCCTTACAGCTGGTCCAGGGGGTCCTGGAGGTCCCACGCTGTCTTGAGTACAGGTGCAAGCATTTGGAAGAGCTGGACATTTTGCTTCATCTCTCTGAAAATTCAATCACAACTATTACTGTCCTTTTAAAGACAAGTACTTGGTGGCAGCATACTTTTCTAAAACAGTTAACTGCAAGATTCTCTATTACCCTGTCTTAAAGTATAAGTAAAACTCACAACTAAACAGTGGTTTCCAATGTTTCTAGAGGACCTTTCATATTTTTAGCAAATTTCCTCTGTGAGCTATACAAGACACTAACAACAGAGGCACAGGCAAAATTAAATTCATATGCAACTTCTGTTGTTCTAATATTTATATCCATTAGACAATCAGCTTGCACTGACAGAGAATAAACTAGTTACTTTTTGAATGCCAATCTAAGAACAGATTAAATAAAAAAATAATATAGCTATTCCATTCATAATACCTAGGATCTTAAATATCACTGAAATAACTGACATTTTTTTTCCACCATTCCTAAGGGACTCAATTCTAGCACACTACAATATTTCTCCCTCAGACACAAAACTCTGAAATGCTGTGATGTTCACTGGCTGCTCTGACAACTGTGATGTGTTGTCAGTAGAAAGTATAATAGAGGCTAATATTGATATTGTTACATTTGTTATTAACAATGATTTTCTGAATAGCCTCTTCTTCATTTATACTTACCATAGAAGGAAGATCACAGCATCTGTCTCTGCTAGTCCAAACTGGACTGCATACAATGTCAAAATTCTGGATTTCTAACTGTAAAAGAAAGGAGAACTCTTGAAAGATACTAGAGATGTTATATATGAAATCTAGTGGCATTATCATTAAAAATGACTCCTCAAAAAAATTATTTCTAATGTAGTTAACATCATTCAGACTCACTTCTCTTTTTGACACCAACAGAAAAATGATTTTAAAATAATAAAAAATTTAAAACCAAGCCCACATAAGGCTACAAGAACTTCAAGCACTGATGCTTGCTCTTGTTCTGGGGCAAAAAGTTAATTAAATAAAGTGACTCAAGAAGTATTTTGCAATACTTAAAGGATAATACTGATGAACTTCTACGTCAGCTGAGTGCCTGTGCACTGCAACATGAAATCTGGCTGAAAAACTTTTGAACCAGCTCTAAGGACTGCAGTCCTTGGGTCATATATTAATTCAGATTCATGTATGGAACTTTCCACTGACATTAGCAGGGAAAAGTTCTGCAAAGACTGAAGTGGGGACCTTAGGTAGACTGTACTGTAAAAGCAGTTTCCTCTCTTTTTTTTACCCCAAGAGCTCTGATCCTGTAGTTTGATAGATACAACCAAACATTTAGTGGTGAGCACTGAGAACCTTCGTCAGGTGTTAGGCTTTGCACACATGGCTCAGATTGCAGACTTAAATCTTCTAATATGAAGACCAGGTAATAGCAATGATTACATATTAAGTATAGTTAATCCATCAAGCTAATTGATGTGCCCTTGATAGCAGCAGCCACTTTTTCATTATAGATTTATAACTCATAAACCAGTGGAGATTACTCTGATCACCCAGTACAAGACAGACCATAGGACTTGCCAGAATTAAAACCTGTTCATTAATGTTTTTCAGGAAACAAAACAATCTTCATTTAAAGATTTCCAATGATAAAGAATCCACAGTAAATGGTTCCAATGACTAACTGCTCTCCCTATTAAAAGAAAAACATTTCCACTCTTGTTTGAATTTACCTGACTGCAACTTTCAGCTATTCGATTTTTATTCTTGTAATTCTGCTAAGAATGAGAATCTATGAAGATGAAATTTCTTAGTTAAGTATATTGGCTCTTGCAGTACAGACACTTGAAAGCTTTGGGTGCAATACCGGTTTCTTAGCCATCCTTAATCTCTAATCTCTTTCCCCAGAAAATTTCAAGGTCTTGCATTAATGAATGGATTAATGTTTATTGCTTACTGTTGCTGATCTCCGGTCACCTTTCAGAAGTTTCCCAAGTATTTCATAGCCATCAGTTGTGATGTTCCCAGCCTCTTTAATTGGTTTTTCCAGTATTTCACTGCAGTCAATGTAAATCTTAACATTTGATGAAGTTACAACAATATGGACCTGAAAAAAAGTTTAACATAGTATTTAGAAAAAGCACATAGGCATATTTACTTCAATAATTTAACAGTATTTCACTGTTTAGGTAATACTGTTTTAAATTTTCTTCCTACTAATCCTGCTTTACTTTCAACTGGTGGAAAAATTCAAACTCAAGGAAAGTCTATGACATTAGTAACCTCTTTAAAATGTGTTGAAGATCAATAAGATGAATACACAAGCATAGCTAAGAAGTACTGTTTAATGTAATAGTTGAACTACAATGATCTATTTAAAAAAGCTTGCCTGAAAATTGCTTTAAGATGGCATAAAAGTAAAAAATAAAAATAATTTTTGAGAGGAAGTGAATATAAACTCTTCTTGTCCTCTTCTGATGGCTGGGACCACACAAGAGGTTTATGAGTCTGTGGCTGCCCACTGGCTAACAGACTCTGTCTGTAGTTCAGAGAGTAGATTGTTTCAGATCCAAAGATCCAGGGTTCAGTTTCCACATGTGACTCAACCAGAGGCATTAGTTGCATGAGATACAGGAAGTGAGCAGAGAAGCCTGCCCAGAAAAAGACAAAATAACGGAAGATGCAAGAGAGACATTTCCATGAGAGAAATTGGGCTACAAAAACATGCCAAAATAAGGGGAAACGGGGAAGAAGAGGAAGAGATTAATTATTGTAAGTAAGAGAAACTTAGGAAGGAGAAAAGAATGACTGTAACAACGGGAGAGTATGTTTACCAGGAGAAGAGAATTAAGTATTTGGGGAAACACAGTAAATCTGAAACAGAACAAACAAAACTGAAGCAAAGGTTACCATTCCAAAAATTTGTGGTACATATGGTGACTGTTATGCAAGTGAATTTCCTACATTTCTATGAAAACAGAAGACGCTCAGGAGTCTCCAACAAAGAAAGAAGGGTATGACATTTTAGAAATTCTGATACACCATTGCTGGAAGAACATCTTAAGGCAACAGAAAGGTTTCAGTGCCTTTATATACCTCACATACTGCATATATTTTATATACAACATTATAGCATCTATGTAATTGTTAAAATATCAACACAGTAGGATCAGCAGTAAAGAATCCTCGAAGTATGTATTTATGTTTTAAAGCTTCTGTTATCACAGTACACAACCCCTCAGAAACATATTGCTATTTGATGACTGCTTAAAAATTTGGCATAAAGTTGAAACAAAGATTTCCTTAAATGTCCTAAGTCAACAAGTGCCTGAACAATCTCCTGAGAATTTGTTCTTTTTTTCTATATTAAATATTTTCCCATGTGGAGTTGTCTCCAAGGCATCAGCACAGCTTTATCTAAAACTCTTTAAACATCATGTGATTATCCTTTATGTAATTGGAATAAAGACTTTTAAAACTGCCCTTATTTTTTGTCATCTGAAATTGAGTTGGCATCACAGTTTAATTCTCAGTGCTGTGTATACAAGTGCTTTTTAAATAACATTCCCAACATTGTTCATTGGCCAAATAAAAAAATAATGGAAAGATAACTGAGTGTGTCCAAAGTATAGTTTGGTATATAATACCAAACTTTCCACAAAATAAAATAAGCACCATGACAAAGCTTTAAATTCATTAGCATTTTTTCATACATCATATACTCAGTCATTTAATTATATGACTAAATTTTACAAGTTAACTAAAGCATCAAACAGTTTAAGTGTGTCACAGATGTAATTTACTAATTCTGAAAGGTACCTAACATGCAAGTCCTTCTACTGGAATGTTAATTATTTGTCACAATTTAAATAAAGTAAATTACACCTGCATATATTACTGCGTTTTCATATGCACACAAAACTTAGGAGAGGTGAATCTACATCAGAACGCTGAATAAGACCACCAATTTGAAAATGTTCCAACAGCAATGACTGCTGAGCATCACCTATCCATCCAAAGAAGTGATCCCAGCAATCAAAAATAAGCAGAGTTCCCCCAGGTAATTGACTCAGTCAGCTAACTGCTGATTTAGCACCAGCCTGAATCTCATGGCCCAGGCATAAATCTAACAAAAGTAGACTTGTAGTGTTTACAGCAAATAAAATATCTCTGTATTCAATCCTGCTACATTTTGTTTTTAACAGAAACATTCTCTTCAATTTCTAACACATCAACATAAAGCACCACTTCTCATCATTTTCAGTGCCAGAAGGCACTGAAGTTTTAAGAAGGAAAACATACTTTTATTTTTCTCTGTAAGAGATCTATTCTAAGATAAAGCTTGATGGTGTTCTGATCTGCTGCTAAATGAACCACATCAATAAGCTAAGCAAACTATTATCCCATATGTACCTCGGCAGAAAGACTCATTATCAAATTTCCTGTGGCAAACTACTGCAAAACTGCAATCTAAAAGGAAGTCTAGCATGGTAAGAATAAGAAGTAGAAGTCCTCTGTCTCTCCAAAATGTTCAGTTATAAATTTAATGAGTGTCTCCGTCAGTCAGGATTTTTCCTATGGGACTTGCCAGATTCAACAGCTTCCACCATAGCTATGCTACGCAAAGTGTTCAAGTATGCCAAAGTAAATTTCCCTGCACAGTTAGGTGTAGTTAACTGTGCCTCACTGAATGAGCCAGTAAATCATCGAATGAAAACCACAAAAATGTTTGATATTTTAGAAAACATCTTCTTGCATTCTGAAGATTTGTCATTTCTTTGAAACTGGATGGTAAGAAAAATTACAAAAGTAACTTCTGAAATGTTTTAATCTTACTTTCCTTCCTTCATCCAGCTGAAACTACTGCTATCCTTTATTAGGAGCTAATCAACATGGCTGATACATGAGGCTTTCCCAGCACATGAGCTGGGGAATCCGATGATGTTATCATTAACAACCTGACTCATATAGCAATCTCAGTATTGAGAGTCCTGGAGAGAGTCCAGAGGAGGCAGCTCAGTTACATGATGAAAAATCCCAAATACAGCTCTTTAAATAAAGGCTATTCCAGCTACTTTAAATACTATCAAAATCTGAACTTTTGATTGCTTTCTGGGGAAAAAAAGATGGGGAATGACACACTACACTAAATAACTGATACATCTTTGCTTCAGAAATAATTTCACAAGCAAGAATTCATAGCTCCAGAGCTTTAAGATCATTTGCAAATGGTTGTTACTCCTGTACATCGTTTGGTAATTTAGGATTGCTTTCTGTTCATATGTATAAGTGTATTTAACTATTAAAATAGCACAAAATTCTGTATTTTTATTTCACCTACAATTGTTTTTCACCAGCAAGTGTAATAAAGTTATATATAACTGCTAGTATTTCTGGGGTTACAGGTTGTTCCCCATTTGCTCTGATAAATGAGCAAAGCTTCACTGTAAATGTTGTCAGATAATTCTGCTCAGCTCTATCACATTTAGAGGAACTACAAGGAAAAATATGACTCTGAACATCAGTGAAATTAGCAGCAGACAGTTAAAACAGACTGCTGGCGGTACAGCGTGTAGAGTTTCACACCAGTGACCTGAAGAAAGGAAGTCTCAACTCTCACACTACCTAAAATGAGGCATGCTACATGCTGTTCTGTATCTTAACAGTACTTCTTGGTGATGACTCAACATTTACACCAAAACAGTATCTGTCCTAGCATTTACTGACAGTTTTTATAACTCCAGTAGATTAATACATTTCCTTAAAATTCAGTTGTCCTACTAAGCTATCAAAAAACAAGAAAGGCAAAAAGACAAATGCCAAGGACAAAATAGAAGCTGTCTAATGCACGTGTGACCTGAGCCTACTCCTAAGTATCAGTTACAAAGTCAATGACATACATAATTCTTCATATATGCCAAAATAATTAGCCATTAAATAAATTATAAAATAAAAATAATTGGATATAACATACAAGCAGTTTGTGAAATCATCCTCTGTCAAATTCTGAGGAAACCAATAGCTTTTATAGCACTGTCTGATTTTTGTAGTCATCTGTGTTTTAAACAGATGAAGTCACAAAACATTATAATGCTGGCACCAGCTATCTTTCCCTAATTTCACCCTAGCAGATCTAGGTCGACAATGTGGGCCCTAATCAGCAAGCTGACAGAAGCAAATTCTTGTCAGTATCCTCAAAGGAATGCTGGTAATAACCAGTCATGCAGGAGAGGGTATCATAAAGAGAACAACTGTTACACTGCAGCCATACTTAGTCACCAGAAGAAAACTAAACAGAAGGGAGATAAATGAAAACATGGGAATGTGCATTTCAGCTGACCAAAAATGTTGCAACTGCAACTCATGCTCTTTCCCTAAACATATATACTTAACACAGAAAGAAAATATTTTTAAATGTGTTTTAGATATATATGTAGCCTGAGTCAAACACTTCCTGATGACTAGAGGTAAGGAAGTGTGGCAGGACCTAGTTTTCATAATTCGGTGCACAAAATTAGAAAAGCAAGCACAAAACTATCACAGCTGAAGGCAGATACATTAACATGTAAGGATCTCACTAGCCATTTTGACAATTGAAAAAACGTGAGTATCATTCTAAATCACAAACAGATTATACAATATTTATGGGCTCTCTCTCGTTATCGTTGCTTCTTTAGCTAACGTTACTTTGGAATATTTTAGGCCCAGTGAATTTAAGCCAAAAATATACCAATACACATTCATACATACAAAATATATACATATACATGTATTATGTTTGCTAAACATATGAATCTTATTCAGCTCCCAAAATTGGTTCCCTGCTGTTATCTGTAAGTCAATAGCTACTTACTTTCTGTGGTTATATCTTCATCTGCTCTGAATGATTTCAAATTATTACATTCCCCCCCAGTAGTTTCTCACTACAACTTCTTTTCTCTTTTTTTTCTAGTTTATCTTTTATTCTTCCTCTTTCATGCGCCAGGAATCAGCCTATGATGTCTTGTTCAGATATATCCTTTCATTTACACAATCGTGACAAATCCTTGACAATCTCTTACACCAGTTCAAAGAGCTATAACTTCAGAGATCTTGTTTTACATGATCTGTAAATCCCTGTGTCAACTTATAGTACTATACAAAGACCAGATATAACTGACAGTGACTTCTGCTTGCTTGTCTTATGTTTCAAAGAACAGCACTTCAGAAAGCAACATTCACCATTTCAATCCTTTACCTTATGGAAGCTTCCATAGAAGATTTTCTTTATTTCATCATTATCAAAAGTTACAGTTTGAACCTCTCCCCTTGTATCCTTGTTAAAGAATGACAGCACTTTACTGGCAGCTGCAACAAATGAAAATAATATATTTCATTTCATATGTACTACTGAAACCACCATCCTAAGATACACTCATAGATAAAATGTAGTATACCACTCAATTGGGTAACCACAGGTTATAGATGGTCTCACTGACCCATAAGTATATAGACGTATTTTCCTTTGGTTGTAGAGGCAATACCAAAGTTGCAACATAGCTTAGATGAATTATTTTTAGTTGAAAAAACTAATTGATGTACAAAGTAAAAAAAAAAATATCTCTTAAACTAAAAATATATAATCCTTTTAGAATGTAGGAATGCTTTGGGTTGGAAATATTCAGGAAGAATGCATGCAAAGTAATGTAACAAATAAATTCTCTATGCAATCAGCAGAATCATCCTTACGATCAAGCACAACTCCAACTTGTGGTTTGTAATCTCTGTCTGTAATCTGCCAAACTGCAAAAGGCTCATTGGGTGATTCAGGCAGAAGACGGAATAACAGGATGATAGTGTATGCCTGTGGCAATCCCTCTGGGTGAATCTCCCTGTTAAGACAATATGAAGACATTTTTTCACACGGAAACACATGAGGAAAGTAAGATCTTCATAATTTTCTCTTTTTCAAAGAAAAGACATGAAAGTAACAGGGAAACCACTGAGCATTTTAACCACTCTCTCAAACAGAAAAGAACTTTGTGATAAAAAACAGTATATGATTTGTTAAGATGAACTCACAGCCTGTCTTCAGTTGATCCACACACCATGGTTAGGGAGGAAACCAGAATATGACCAAGAACTATTAGAGATGTATTCTTGTGGCAAGATTCCATATAAACTACACATATTTTAAATTCCTTGATGATAAGTACAGAGAAAAGGACCGCAACTTTATTCTTTTTTCATCTGGCCTGCTTTAGGCAACAGAAAACAGCACTTAACTATTGCTGCCCTTCAGGCACAGATACTGTGAAGGAGTTAGTTAATTAACGTATTCTCTGCAATTGGTGATTTATTTGGGCTCCACCTTATTCATCAGTGGCTGAGGTTTAGATTTGTGATGTTTAGACTGTTAGACATTAAAAAAGCAGAAAGCCAAAAGTAAATAAAAACATGCATTAAATGGACTCCAGCATTTTCTGAAGGGGAAGGGAAGGAATGCAGGAAGGGAACTGTAAAAAAGGTAACTTCTGCTTCTCCTTAACCATTATAATGGAACTGAGAAGGGGGCGGAGGAGGGGGGGGATTTGGCATCATGAACATAAATATAGAAACTTTAAAATGAAGAGGGGAGCTGCTCTGTATTGTAGGCAAAGCTTATGTACCCATGCAATTATGGGCACTGCAATAATAGCCATATCACTAAGTCAACAACACCACACAGCAAAGCCCAAGAATGAAAATATTCAAGTAGATATGGCAACACTATTTATAACTCAGACACCAAGTTATTTCAAATATGGAAACAACTATGCCACCAGGATCAGGATGCTTTTATCGCTTTGCTGACTCAGTCTAAAATGAGTTTTATTTTCTGGCTTCTCATGAAAAATAAGTGCCCAGAATACTCTGGCAAATCTACTCCACCTCTTACAGAAGACTATGTATCACAACATTCTAAAAAAAAATGAAATAAATAGGAAGGCTGCCTTTCTACTGTCTTTTTATCATCTTATCCTGCTAAATGCAAGGTTTATCTTAATGTAAGAGAGTTGCAAAACTGGGATTATCTGTACTTCCCTAGATCATAAAAATCCAGGCTGTCAGAGATCCATCACCCCCATAGCTACAATGGCAGGTCAATGAACTCAAAAAGTCCTCAAGTCCTCCACTTTTAAAGTTGTGAACTGAGAGGGCTGACAAAAATAAATTATTTATTCATATACCTCAGCTCCTGTGCCTGTGATCTGATATTTACCCAGTCTGGCAGGATTGCAGATTTCAAAGACTTATATGAAAAGAAGATTAAATTTCCTTAAATTTAATAGGAATAATGGGCTATCTTTAGGAATCTCCTCTAACTCTGAATGACTTTTTTTGAAACTTGCTGTTCCCATCTTAGTAAAACTAACTGCTAAATCTTTTTGGGGTTTGTGAAAAAACATTGGCAAGAATGACCGTATATTGCCCCTCTATAACCAAGCTCTAAGACCACAGACCCTTGAAAATTCCACTCCGTTTGCCAAATATGGCAACTCAAGTAGAGAAGAAACTACCCTAAGCCTATGGTGTCAGTGTGTTGCCTACTGCAGTATGAATGATGCCTTTGCAAAAAGTGGTGCTTATGCCTTCATATTGAAACCATTTCTCTCTGGCAACGTGGAGCTCATTGTACTATGGAGGCTGTTGTTCAAATGCCTAAGGACAAACTGTGCATTATAGGCAACTCAAACGGTTAAGAAGCATAATCTCAAAAGAGAATAATAAACAACTGTTTAGTGAACAGATCGCAATGGAAGAAATAGATTAGCATTTAATAGAACAATGATAGATGTTCTTTGGAGTATATTTTTTGGAGTTCAGTAAAAAAATCATCAAATAAATGCATCTTCCATAAGATACTAACGCCATCATCTATAAATTCTATTAATCCTTCCTCACCTGCTTGCCCTAAATATGAGTCTTTCAGGTTTACCTACCGTATTGGCTGGCTGACAAAGGCATTTTTGTGGAGTCTATATGCTACATAGCTTGGGAAAGAGCCTGATTCCAGTGATACGCCTTGTACAGAAGCAAAATGCTTCTCTGTTAGATTATATGATTCCAGCATCTTGAAACCTTTAAATCCAGAGAGAAAATATAAAAATAAAAACTCTGTAGAGCTGTACAAGATACAAATGAACCTACGCCAAAATATTAGACAGTTACTTACCAGGTGAAGTGTATCCCTCCAAGTAAATAAGAGGACAAGCTAAAAGACATGAAACAACATATAATTCAAAACTATAAAATCTAACAGGATATGAACATATATATACTTCAGAAAGTTTTATTACCAGAAAGTCTGTGCTATTATTAATTATCAGCCAACTTTTGCTACATTTGTCATACAGTGTTCTGCTCTGTGGTAGATGTACTGTTAAAATCTTTACTCATTACTGTTAGTAGGATATTTCTACCATGATAAATTGTATGGAATAACAAATAAACCCCCAAATATTTTAAGAGTCTAATTCATAAGGAAAAAAGGAGCACAATGACACAGTCTTTCCATGAATATTTAAGGCATGAGTCAGGCTTCATAATAGCTGTCAGATTCACAAGGAAAAACTGCAGATTTATATGGCTCCTCAGCAGCCAGCGGAGGAGGCAGTTAGGGAGTACACAGTTGCACATGACAGGCCTGAGAATTTCTCATTTTTGCCATACAAGGATTTCACTTGAGTAAACAACTGAACTTTACTTAGATAATTTTAAACCAGGATCACACGCTATAGCTACACCTCTTTAGCATCCCTAGAACAGTGGTAAACAAGAGACCTGTGTGCCCCCCAGTTCACATTAGGCATTATTCTACTTCATAAAAAGCAGTAATTCTCACTGACTGTTACTCTCTTTTTGTTATACCAGTATTTTTGAAATATGAGACAAGATTACATAAAATATAATACCTACTTCAAATTTTTTAAAAAGCAACTTGCTCCCTTACAGTATGCCCACTTATTATGAAACCTAACTTTTATATATTAACATTTCTTTTTATGTACCTTAAATGTCAGGTGTGACAACTGATGGCAACTTGTATTGGGTTTGTGTGGCAAGGTTTTGGTAGCTGGAGGCTATAGGGGTGGCTTCCATGAGAAGCTGCTAGAAGCTTTCCCTGTGTCTGATGGAGCCAATGTCAGTCAGCTCCAAGATGGACCTGCCACTGGCCAAGGGCAAGCCCATCAGTGACGGTGGTAGCGCCTCTGTGATAACATATTTAAGAAGGGGAGAAAAACTGCTGTGCAACTGGGCAACTGTAGCTGAAGAGAGGAGTGAGAATACATGAGAGAAACAGTCCTGCAGACACCAAGGTCAGTGAAGAAGGAAGAAGAAGAGGTGTTCCAGGTGCTGGAGCAGAGATTCCCCTGCAGCCCATGGTGCAGACCATGGCGAGGCAGGCTGTGCCCCTGCACCCATGGAGGTTCACAGTGGAGCAGATCTCCACCTGCAGCCCGTGGAGGACCCCACGCTGGAGCAGGTGGATGTGCCCAAAGGAGGCTGTGACCCCATGGAAAGCCCACACTGCAGCAGGCTCTGGGCAGGACCAGTGGACCCATGGAGAGAGGAGCCCACACTGGAGCAGGTTTGCTGACAGGACTTGTGACCCCGCAGGGCACCTATGCTGAAGCAGTCTGTTTCTGAATTACTTCACCCCATGGGAAGGACTCATGCTGGAGAAGTTTGTGAAGGACTGTGTCCCATGGGAGGAACCCCATGCTGGATCAGGGGAAGCATGAGAAGTCCTTCCCCTGAGGAGGAAGGAGCAGCAGAGACAACATGTGATGAACTGACCACAACCCCCATTCCCCCTGAGCCACTGTGGGGGAGAAGGCAGAGAAAACTCGCAGCAAAGCTAAGGCCGGGAAGAAAGGAGGGGGGGGGGGAAGTTGTTTTAAGATTTTTGTTTTATTTCTCATTACCTTACTCTGATTTTGATTGGTAATAAATTAAATTAATTTTTTCTGCAAGGCAAGTCTGTTTTGTCCATGATGGCAATTGACGAGTGATCTGTCCCTGTCCTTATCTCAACACATGAGCTTTTTGTTATATCTCCCCTTTCCAGTTGAGGAGGGGAGTGATAGAGCAGCTTTGGTGGGCACCTGGTGTCCAGCAAGGGCCAACCCACTACACAACTGTAGCAGTGTATAAGCAAATATATTAATTTGGGAAAAGTGAAAAAAAAATGTCTTCTACTCACTTGAGGTAGCTGTCTCACACACAAAGGTGACAAGGTTATCTTGAATCTTTTCAAAGGCATCGAAGTCATCAACAATAAATACATGACGCTCACTGGGCTTGCTGGCAATTTTGGCCAGCTCATTGTAATCTACATCAGCCACACCAACCACAAAGACACTGAAGCCTGTAAAAATAACACTTGTTACTTGAAATGTAGTAAACATACGATACCATTTTTCAGGTCAATATTTCACAAATCATCTCTACTATTGATTTCTCAGGCTCTACCTAATCTTTTATCTGGCCTTCATTATAGGAATACATTCTGGATATCCTTTCACCCTATCAAAGCTCAGGAGGGATTAAACTGATTTTTGCATCTTTCAGAATGTTCTCCTCCTTCCTTCATTGATTTTTGTTTCTCATTATCCAATCTCACACAGCCTTTTCTATATAGTCCCCTCACTCTTTCATACAAAATGTACAATCCTCTCAACTCTACAGTATCTTAAATCTGTTCTGTGTCCAAAATTTTTGTGCAGACTATTAGTTATCCAGTTCTCTATCTGTTGCCGTCTCCGGCATTTCATGCTTCTCAATTTCTCTTTCACTTTCTTAGGGTGGCATTCATCTCACCAATTTTTACTTTCCAAGTTAGCAACAAGTCTAAGCTAGTTGTCTATAGTCTTCCTCTACAATCAACAGACATGGGCAGATTCAAAACACAATTCATCTCACCTCCCTAAGATGCTAACAGAAGCAGCCGTGGTCTGTAAATGCCTATCTGTTGCTCTCTTCACTAGCCATAAAAGGACTAAAAGGACCCTACATGATGACCTTAGACTAGACATTTAGTTGTTAGATGACTTAAGTCACATGAGAAGAACCCAGACCCTAGAATTGAACCATATGACCAGGTGTAACAGCATAATCTCCTGTCTGTCAGGGTGATTTTCCTCTTCAGATCCTTAAATTAGCATCTCCTTGCCTTCTATGTCAAGTTTTTGTTTCTAGACTTTACAGAATTCTGCCTCTGACTTATTTCTTCCTTTCCCTTCTCCCACCTCCATGAGATAATTTGACCTCTCTTTGCCATACCAGAACACAAGGAAGAAAAAAAAAAGTCACTGCACAATTAACAGAATCACAGAATCATCTAGGTTGGAAAAGACCTTGAAGATCACCTAGTCCAACCCTTAACCTAACATTGACAGTTCTCAACTGCACCATATCCCTAAGTACCATGTCAACCCGAAAATTCAGCACTATATAGAAAAAAATCACCCACAAAATATCATTGACAAGAAACTGCACAGACATTGGAAATGCTGGTGGGAGACTGAAAGCAGAATTCCCATTTATTGGAAATTATAAAGCTATCTATTTACATTTTAAGTTTTCAAAAAGAAGATAATTATTCCTCTGTAGCCAATTCTGGTGAAGCTTTGGCTGAAATACTCTGTTCAGCTTTGAACATGACATTTAAGATGCAAAGAAATCAAAGCAAGAGAGAGGAGAGTGAAAATTATAAGAGCTTTGGAAAACACAATCAACAGGAGGTTAAAGGAAACGGGTTTGTCGAGTTTAAACAAGAGAAGACAGAAAGAGGAAATGACAGGCTTCAAATATGAACGCCCATTACAATGGACAGTGATCAACTGCTTTCCTGGTTAACTAGGTAAATTAAATGAAAACAATAGTTTCATTAGCCTGAAGAAACTCTTTGGTGAAATGTGAGGCAAAGCTTTCCAGCTATTAGGGTAGTTAAGCACTGAAGCAGGTTATCCAGGGAGACCGTAGAGATTTTTATGAATAGGATAGCCAAACATCTTTAGAAACAATCTAGACAGAGCTGATTCCTTCAGATCACAAAGGCAAAGATGACCACTTGCGGTTTACATGCCAGTGATTTCTGTAAGGAAGTACAACATCTCCTTGCTCAGGGAACAGAACTTCAGGTGGTTCATGCACTGAAACGCAAAACTGCTGGATGCAGGGACAGGAACAGGTCATTAGACTCACATAAGCCACATTCAGCAAACCTGAAGAGGAAGTGCAATGCTTCTCAGTTCAAAAGGTAATGAATCAGTCAGTTCAGACACAGCTCCACCAAAAGCAGTTACTTTAACTGGAGATCCACTGGTTTACACCAGGTAAAACATAAAGCTCAAAAAGCCAGGCCCATTACATAAAAAGCACTAGAAAGGAGTACACCTCACAATGATCCCTGGGGTCCACACAGCAAGGAGAGAAAGAAATAACCAAAAGTCATGTCTATGAAACAATACGCATGAGGAACTTCTTGAAAGCCTTGGGAAGCCACAGCCTTCCCCAGAGAAAAGGCTGGAGGAAGAAGTCTGGCCCAGAGAGTCTAAATCGTTTAAATGGTTTTTGAGTTTTTCACAAAAACTCAGAATACGTTTCTGAGTCCGTAAATGATGAAGGGATTCCCAGATAATTGAAGCACCACTTACAATTGCATTGCTTAACACATAAGGAAATGAAACAGCCCGGTACTGTGAATTGCTTACCAGAGTGCTGGATGATGGTTGCTGCTTTCCTCACCTCATCCTGAGACCGACCATCTGTGACAACAACAAGTACCTTGGGAACACCTCGCCTCATGCCACTTTCCCAGGTCAAAACCTTTTCTTTGATAAATGTTAGGGCTTTGCCTGCAAAGTGCACAGTGAACAAGGAGTCAGTCATATTATCCACAAAAGAATAAATCTCATCATTTATTTTGAAAGGGCAACAGCCACACAGCTGAAACAGAAGAACATAAAAACCTAATTCTTCAGCCATGCAATATTAGGATAATGAGGCAGTTTCTGAAGATATTTCACCTTAAAGAAATATAATTACTGCTCAGAATTACCTGTCCTTGTGTTTCCTCCTCTGTACTGAATATTTTGAAGAGCTCCCAGGGCCTGAGCCTTGTCATCAAACGTATTAAGTTTAAATTCAGATTTTGCCTCATCACTGTACTGCACAAATGAAACCTGAAATGGAATATATCACAGTGGTCAGTCTCATACCTCCACACTCAGACCAACTCTCTCAATTGAAATATGTATTGTAGTGTATTAGTAAGGATTAAATAATTGAAAAATCTTTTTCATATATGCATGATTATGCACACACATACATGTTTACATACAGAGATATCATCACAGCAATGTGCACACAACACTTTTTTCTTTCTTTCTCTTTCATGTATGAAATGTGATATGAAGTTAAACACGTATGATTAAATTATTTCTATTAGTATGGTGCAGTATATATAGTACCAATTTTCTGCTTCTGAGCAGATGTACAGTATCTACAAAACCTCTTCCAGTTTTCTTCAGGAAGAACAAAAAGAATTTGGCAACAAAATGTCAATAAAGTTAGATATATACAAAATTGTGTACTCTCAAATATTGGAATACAATCACTGAATGTTTATTCTGAAATAATCTTTAAATATTATAGATATATATTTCTTTTTGCTCCTTTTAATATTCTGTAAAATTGCAGTATTATAGTACATTAATCTGATGCTGAATAGACAACTCTCTGTATGTATATATTCACATTTACTGAAGTAAATTCCCCTTTTTACATGATTAATATCCAATTCAAAACCTGAGATTGTTAAAACTATCTCAAGAGGGATGTGACTTAAATATTTTACTAAACATTAGCATTTACATGTCTCTGTCACCTATATTAAGCCTTCTCTATCTCTAGGCCAGGGACCCATATATATCTGCAGGAAAAAAAATATTATAAAACAAACAAATGGAAAGGAAAACTACTCAGTATACATTAGAGCTAAGAAGTATAAAGAATGTCTGAGACAAAGCAAAGTATAAGGGATATCTTTTCCTTAAAAATGTCTAGAGAGTTAAAGATAAGGAATCAAAGACCTAAAAATATGCCTAGAAGATGAAAGGCAAAAGCAATGTAGATAGTTTTTATAGTACAACCTCCCACAAAAAACCAACCAACCAAACAAACAAACACCTTAAGCCTTCTAACCAAGGAAAATGTATTGCACCTCAGATCATTGCTCCAGAAAGACATTATTTGAAACCCTCTCACATTTCATGTCATTCACTTCATCTAGTGAAAGAGAAATGGTTATGGGAACCTACGCAGTGATTTCATCCAGTAGAAGAAAACCAGTAATGGTAGAAGGCTTACAGTAAGAAGCCTGACAGGAAATGTCTTTGATCAGCCCAGAAATCCTGAAAGTCTATCCCTCATTAGCTATTACTGTTTACTCTTTCAAGATAATGAATTCATTAAGAAGACTAACATTTCTCCTTTTCATACTTTGACTATGCCCACTGTGGAGTGGACCCATGTTATCTGTCTTTAGGATGGGACGAAGAGACTTCTGAAAGTGTCCCTCTCAAAGGGATTCTGGCTGTTTACTGCAGTGGGATTCTAGGCAGCTCGACAAGACAAGGCTAATGGCAAGCCAGCTGGACTCTACGTGCACAACACTCCTTTCTTGCACTGAGAAATTAAAACGTAACCCTCACTCAACAGTCCGACCATCCCCAAAACAGATTTCTGACATGGCACAAACAAAACCTAGCATATAACAACTAGGTGGTGGCCAGTTCTTGATGCCCTATACAAAGAAACACAAATATAAAATTAACCGTAAATTGACCATACATCACCCCAGTTTCTCTGCCTGAAGGATTCCCACACACTACAACTTTTGTCTTTCAGAATAGTAACCTCTCAGGATAGACTGGATTCCCTTTGTATTTACAAAAAGACCAATATATTTCATAAATAATTATACATACACACATGTACACATGCGTTGTACAACAATCTAATACAAAAAAATGACAGCATTCTGAATGAAAAGAAAAATCAGATGTCACTTCAGTAATTCAGCTTCATCTTCAGTTTCCCTTCAAAATGTACCTAATGGAAATAGCAAACCTACCTGGATTCCAGCAGGATTAATCAAGTCAAAGGCTCCTACTGTATTAAAAACAAATTTCACTACTTTGTTGAAGTTATCATCACCAATACTCCAGGAAGCATCAGTTAAGAATACTATGTCTGCTTTGGCACCTCTGCATACTGAAAGACCAAGAAAAGGAATATTTAAAACACATCAATCATATCACTGTGAAATAAAGACCATTGCTTCAAAATTTGAAAATTCAAGAATGACAAATTTTCAGCAAAATTCTATTAACACACACTCAACCTGGTGGATAGCTAATGCTCAACACAAAAACATTTATTAAAAATTTTCAAATAAAAGTTCAAGAAATGAGAAAGAGCTCAAGAATCAAATGTAAATGTTTTAAATGACTTTTTTTTAATCTGAACAGCTACTGTAAAACATAATTTGTCTGCTGAGAGCAGACAGACTCACAGACTTGCTGAAGAGCTATAGAATATCATGATTTTTTTTCCCCAAATGTGGCACCTTGTTGTTCTAAACCAGGAAATGTTGAAGTCCAGTAAAGCTCAAGATCAAATGGACAGCTTTAGGAAACTAGATCAAACTTCATTTCCCTAAAATGCTGTGCTAGTTTTAAATCTATTTAAGTTTATGAAGAATAGAATTAAACTCTGAAGCAGTGCAGCAACTACATAAAAATTCTGAATAATTCTACAAACAAACATACCATCCCGAGCTGGAGGGATCGTGGGAGGTGGAGGAGGTGTAGGTGGTGGAGTTGGTGCCTCCGTAGGTTTGAGGACTGAAATGAAATAACAATTTTTTGATTCCATATAAATTATTTCATTCAAGGTAAAACTCTAGATTGTGTATTATATTACCACATAGAAAGATTCTAATATTTTCTCACTAACCTAAACAATGTATAATTGGCAAGGAAAAATTTCTTGTGTTACAAGAGTAATGAGATTATAGCTATTGTTAAAAAAAAAAGGTACATGATTTCATTATAACAGGAACAATTTTACATAAGTTGAGTAGCACTGCACTCTGATAATGCATCCATTTTCCATCCAAGTGTTAGGAATACTTGGTTTGAAGAAGAGCTTAAGAATTTCTCTTTCCCTTCTAAACTCCAGTTGACATTACACTGAGAGAAAGAGGCCAGAAGATCACTTAAAAAAGGTACTGAAAGACAAGTTCTAAGCCGAAACAAGACAAGTTCTATAGCCAAAACTGAAGGTTCACACTATCTATTACCCACCTGTATGCTCCCTCATAGAGACTGGAGGTCCCTCAAGGTTAGGGGTCTGAACAAAGATGGTAGCATTATATTCTGTGTCTGGTGAGAGGCCAGTAAAACAATGGCTCGTTTCTGATCCACGTACTGTGATTTCCTGTCCTCTGGAACCTGTCAAAAAAAAAAACAATGAAAAGAAAGTTAGAAACCACTATTTTCCTTTTAATATGTGAACAAATATGTGTAGAAATAGAGACCTCCTGAGAGAAGGTTGGAGTGGATGGGACAGCAGTCTTATTCTTGTCCCATAAAAGCCTTTCTAGAACAAGATTATGTGGTGATTATGCTCCCTGGAGTATACTGAAGAGTAACATTGCAGTGTACATGTGAAACCCAGGTAACTAGCAGATTCCCACTAATGAAAGTTAACTTGACAAAAAGCATCACTCCATCTTTGCAGCTTTTTCACCACTCTAGAAAAACAGGTTATGTTCAGAGCTTTAAAGCTCAACCAGATGTATCATGGCTACTGGTGGGTGTTTGCCACCAGCCCAGTTAAGCGGTGCTGTCACTGAAATAAGACAATTATGTTTCCAGAAAATGCAAAAAATAAAATGCACTTACCATCAGCTGGGTTTAGCTTCAGTCTGTAGGAAGTTGCTGATCGATGAGGTGACCATCGGATACAGAAAGTATCCCAACCCACTTTGTAACTTGTTAGATCAGTGACATTCAAATATACTGTGAACAGAGAGAGACAAATTGTTCTCTAGAAAATAGTATGTAATCGATGAAGCACATCAAAATGAAAATCATATTAGCAGTGCTGGTCCAGAACTTGATTTTTTACAGTGTTCACAGAAGGAAAGAGCAGTTCTAGTCAAATTCCTTCATTTTCTGTTATGCCTTAGGGATCCCAGCCTAGCTATTTAGAAAGGGCCAAAGTCTGGTACCCTTCCCATATTGGGTAACAGCCCATTTTATGAGTTTTTACATGAAGTGAGGTCTTTATAAAGTAAGAAGGTTCCAAAAATTGGAATCTGACTCATATGTATGTCAGTATGAAAAGAATGTACTGAGTCAACAAAACTCAGGATGCTTGATTCATCTTAACTGAAGACATTTTGAGAAGTTTATTAGCTGAGACCATCAACAAAATCATCTGCTTCTGAAAAGCTGAAGTTTCAATCACCGGACATCCTTGTGAGATAAAAGCAGAGCAGCGAAAAGCCTAGACCTGTTTAGCATGGCTAGATTCTGTAGTACCCTGGGAACAGTTAAAGATTGACGCCCACAATAGCTGAATAAAATTTTAGGAAGCACACTAGAAGATTTTATATCATCAAATCATTACTTAAAACTATATTTCTATTACTGTTCCCAAGCTTAGTGTTTTTGAGATCTACATCATGGACAGATGATAAGTATTCTCCATGAGAGGATATTCAGACTTTCTAACAACCAGCCTTAAAAAACCTGTCTTTATCAATGTTATCTAAGATCAGCATACATATCTAGCATGACTACAACAAAACTATTTTGACTTACGTGTAGTGCCTTGATCTGTCAAAGGTATGCTCATTCCAGAATCATACTGGGCATAAACATTCACATCATAAGTAGTACTGGGAGACAGATTATGCAAGGTGTAGGAAGTCACTTCTCCCACAAAAACCTCCATGGGCTCATTTGAACCTTGAATTAAAGGAAGCATTAAGGAAGCACAGAGAGAAAGATTCATGCTTAGGTGAGCTACAAAACTATCCACCATCTTTTACATGTCATTAAGTGTTAATCTCATTTTTTCTAAAACAAACATCATAATTTCTTAAATTTTAGCAGATTAGACTGTTGCAAACAGAACATACACATAGCTTTACAAGCTATTGTGCAATGCTTGTGTTTATTTTAACTTATAGAAAGGTATGTATATTATTTCACTGTCACATAAAACAAAATTCTGAAGGACATTAGTACCTAAATACCTGTCCAATATTCATCTCACATACACCAGTTCATATCATCAGAAGGACAAAAGGTATACATAGAGGAAAACCAAGTCTAATCCAGGACTTTATCTAGTCATTGTATTCAATTTTAACTATACAATTCAATCTCCGTAATTGAATATATGAAACACTGTTTTCGATAGTTTGTGCTTCTTATAAAATACTGATAATAAGACTTAAGCTTCCATTAAAATCAGTAAACAAAGGAAATAAACAAATCCTTTAACACAAACATTTCATGATCTCTCATTAGCCACTCACTATTCTGAAAGTGGTATACTCAGAATGAACAGGTTTGCTTACCCACAGGTTTGTATACAATTTTATAGCCAAGAACAGGGGATGGTGAAGGATCCCAGGAAACTCTGAATCGTGTATACCACTCATCAGTTATATACATATTTTGAGGAGGAAGCAGGCCAACTAAAAAGAAAGAAAAAACACTAATTAGACTAGTGACTGTTTTTCGACCTCTAGAAACTTGCATTGCAACTCTGTCAGGTAAGTCATGTCAAAGACATAATTAACACAATGAAACCTTAACAATGTTGGAGCGCTCAAGGAATATGTGTCTGAAATTTAAAAAAGAATATACAATATTAAAACTAATTACCAGTTCTGCCATTTCCAGTCAGTTGTCCACCATCTCCATCTTCATACACAGCCACAACAGTAATTTTATATGGCGTATCTGATTGCAGTGGTTGTAGTATCACATTATTTCTTATGCCAGGAACTGTTGTCTACAACACAAAAGAAACAGGTAGATAAACTCACAGTCCTGTCACTGGTCAATAATAACAGTAACTAGAACTAAAAATTTGGTTTGACGCTTGGTGCACTTTTTTTAAGTCTACTGTAGATAAAGTAATTCAGGATATCTTAAGGGTTATAGCCTATAAACAATTATTAGCATTTGCTATTTTAAGTTATGAAACACTGTGGTCAGCACAAAAAGATAAATCAAATAGACTCTTCAGTCCCTACCCTCACATCAGACTGAAATGCTGCAGTTCCTCACCAAGATTTCAGTACTGTTCCCTCATAGAAAACAAAAAGTCATGATGATATGTTTGGAGACAGAAGAAGAGAGGACAAAGCTCCTAAAATGGGGACAGAAGTCAGTTATTCATGCTACTCATCAGTTTCATTTCTACCTTTTCATTATCCTCATCTTAGGATATCATTTTCTCAGCAGAAACAACAGTTAGTCTGAGAAAGAAGTTCTAAATATTTTGATACATAAATACATGGCTGTTTATGCATCCCTCAATCTTCTCTACTTTCTGGTGCAGCCATGCACTATTGCTCCCTTCTAATGAAAAGGTAGGTATAATCCAAAAAGTGACACTGCTCTGTAAAATGGCCATAAAGCACTGAAACTATGGAAAGTAACTTGAGGTATCTATCTCAAAAACATGTCCCAGTCAACATTTCCCATTATTACTTGATAAAAATTTTCAGTTGTTTGAGACTTGTTATTTTTATGAAATGTCCAATATTTTCTACAAAGATGTGTGTCCTGATTAACAGGCCCAGTAGGGAATCTTCAACCACTGAATTTTCAGCATGCCCTATACAATAATATATGAGCAGTAATAGCACTTAAATAGTGCTTTATACATGTTACATTTTGGCTGGTGGCAGTCAGCAGGAATTCTTCCATTGACCTCTATAGGATCTGAGTTTGGCTTTGCTATAAAAACTCAGAGAATTTTATAAGTTTCAGATTAACTTGTGCTATCATTAGACTGCAGGAAATTAAACACAAACACTTACAATTCATACTGAACCTTACAAAAGCAAGTTAGATGCTGAATCAAAGTTACCATTGCTTTCTTATTAAACTTTGCCAACTCTCTTCAATTTATAAAATGCAGACTTATGTTTATTCTGTATCTTAGCACACTGACTTCATAATGAATAGAGTATGAAGTAACAAATGGCTATTCACTGTAGCACAATGTTTGACATAAATGTCAGTGTCGTGGTTTAACCCCAGCCAGCAACTAAGCATCATGCAGCTACTCACTCACTCCTCCCCCCTCCCGGTGGGGTGGGGAGGAAAATTTAAAAAAAAGTAAAACTCACGGGTTGAGATAAAACCAGTTTAATAACTAAAATAAAATATAAATATAAAACATAAAATATAATAATGGCATTAATAATAATCACAATTTTAATGAAAATTAATACAACAAAAATATATAAATAAAACCAAAGAAAAAACAGGTGACGCACATCAGTGTGTTATCAACGTTATTCTCACACTGAGTACAAAACACAGCACTGTACCAGCTACTAAGAAGAAAATTAACTTTATCCCAGCTGAAACCACGACAGTCAGAAAGCAGGTTCTGCTCAGAATCTGATTAATGTGTGACTCACATATTTAACATTATTTTACACACAAGTTGGTTCATTAAACTTTATATCTTCTGTAACTTTGGGGGGAAAAAAAAAAAACAAAACAAAACAAACAAAAAAACGCAAAAAACTACCCTGTTTCATACAAACCATGGCTTCTCAGCATTGACAACAATGACCAAAGAACCCATACAGCATGCAAAGTGTACTGCATGTAGAACAGGCATCTTTGTTTTTCTGTAGCCTAAAGAATCAACTGAGAACATCTCAATGCTTACTAAGGAATTACAGAACTTACATATTCATCAATAGGGTCTCCCACAGTGGGTGAATAAATGATTCTGTATTGCTGGACTGGCCCATCAGCATGGTCCCATTGTACAGAAAGGCTGTTTGTGGTCTCATCGAACACTCTCACATTCCTCGGACCGCTGCGAGGCACTAAAGAAAGAAAATACAGAAGGTTGCATGGTGCATGATTCTTCCAGTTTGGTGGTGCTCTCACTGATTCAAATGCTGCCCTGAAGCCAAAGCTAAGGGCCCTCCCTGAAACCCTGAATAAACATATACAGGTAGATTTAGTCAATGGTAATATAGCAGTGCCTGAGGTCTGAAATAGAAATAGGGCCTTAAATGGAGGAACCAGAGCAGTATGGAAGGGAGAAAACATCAGGGGGATGGGCAGAGTGAGCACCTACATACATTCTGCTTGTCAGACTCTTGCAGACAAGTATAACTATAGCCTGTCATGTCTGCAAGTTTTAGATGAATATGTGGATTTAACAGAGAAAGCATAGAAGCAGTAAAAGAGAGGTGACCTTTTATTGCCACAGACAGTTTCTTTACATGTTATTTCTAGAATGAATTTTAAAGAAACCAAACATAAGCCAATGAAGATGCCACAAACTAAGTTGTAACAAGGAGGTTTTGGTGTTTAGGCATCTCCAGCAAAAAACAAACACACCTGGGGAGGCTGACATATACAATTATCACGTAAGACACAGAACACGAAGCACATTTTTTTCTGTTGACAGCAAATTCTACCTATCTTATCTTTTCCCCAAAAGACAAATTGCTATTCATCTGTAATCACATTCTAAAGAACAGCTTTTAAACTCTTAAATATTCAAACTGAGCTTATTTCACAAGTGAAAATTACATTGATGGTCATGCATGTACCACAACTGCCAGACAACATAAGAAAAGCTCCCTTCCATGGAGGCCTATAATTGCTTCAGCCATAACTCAGATTCATTTATATGAGAATTGCATTGAATGGCTTACACTATTTGTGACTGTAACCAATTGTATAAATTCCTCATACACCAATTTTGACACAGATTTCACAAAGCAAGTACTGACTGCCTCTTACATGTTCTTCCCTGTGCTTGGCTTGGATTTCCTTCTCCATCTGCATACAGAGCTATAACATTTATTGAGTAAGCAGTGTCAGGAGTCAAGCGCTCCAGCATCACATCACGAGTGTTGCCTGGTACCACAATCTAAAACCAAACAAAAGACACCTATATAAAAAAAGCTTTAGTTTATACCATGCCTTGTTAGAATGAACAATTTGAATGAAATACAGAAAACTTGGGAACATGACCATGCTGCACATTTTCCAGTAAAATAAGTTTAAAATAACAAAATAATATTAATTAAAAAATCAAAAGAAGGTGCAAAAAAAATGACAAATATATAAGGAGCTCTCATTCTGCAGATGGAATTGTTATTTTTTACATTGTACATTAAAATAGTTCAGAAAAAAAGAACATTCAGGAACAGAAACCAAAAGAGTAAATTCTGTCATGCTTTACTGACATATAAAGGACATTTTCTAACAGGTACTAATAGACAGGTCCCCACTTATGTGTGAAGTAATATGCAGTTTCACTAAGCAGATGCAAATGATTCATTAACAATTCTTACACTTCCTTACATAAAACCATATTCATTTGTAGATGTACATTTTGTGTGAGTACATTCACAGTCTTCACTCTAAAACTGCACCTATTTCTACACAAATCCAATAACTCTTACTTCGCATCTGGAGGGAAAATTCTTACTCATATCCAGACTTCACTGCTCACCAAGACCTACTTAAACACTAATGATTTGGGGTAAACAGACAGCTTGGTGGTAAAAATCACATAAACTGGGCATCCGGTTTCATAATTAAACATTTCCTAATAACAATTTGTAGTTTCCTTTTCTCTTCTTAAAAAAAAAAAAAAAAAAAAAAAAGTTTTATTCTAACTCACCTTTACCTGAAATATGATAAAGGATAATCCTCAATACTCAGTTTTAAATGAAAAAGACTTATTTCTTATTTCTTTTATTTCACCAAATTAAGCATTTATTTACAATGGACTAAACTCCTGTAGTCACAGTGTTTTCAGCAGGGACACTCCTGGGCAGACAGTTGGCGTGAGTTTATTATTAGTGTTCTACACTCATTGAAGGAAGCAATATCCTCCACACACTTTTAAGTAATAGTATAAAAACTAAATTACTTACAGATTCTGATGGCCTTGGGCCGGACAGTGGAGAGTAATTAATTCTATATTGCTGCACTGGACCTGGAGCAGGTTCCCATCGGACGTTCATGCTGTTTGGCGTGGGATTGTAAACCTGAATGTTTCTTGGCGTTCCTCTCTCCACTAGATCAAGGATAATTTAAATTTAGTTTTATAAAGTTGCTTACGTAAGTTCTAGTTCTAGTTGAATTTACAACTGTACTCAAAGGAAGCTGAAAAGCGCATCAGCCCAAGATAATCACATTACCTTTGTTACCCCAAAATCTACAAATTTAAGAATCTTGATGATTAGTCTTTACAAACATCCCTGCCAGACTGCAGTACATATGTTATACTGCAAAATGAAGGTATCACCATAACACTTTGCTACCCTATTGTTGATCAGACAGGTATGGAAAGTAGCCACAAACTACACATTTTAGTTCATGCTGACATTAGGAGCTCAAACTCCCAGGAAAATTTTAAGTACATGGTATGGACATTAGCATGGCTTAACCAATATTTGACATTTGTTCGCCAGTATTGCTACTGGCACTACAACTAAAATTTTACTATTGTGTGGAAGTAAACAGTAGGTTTGCTGTACAACATAAGAGCTGAGCTTGCCTGACATAAGTGGACTGAAAACCTCCACCCAAATAAGCAAAGAAAATAGACTGTTACAGAGCAGGGAAGCAGAGTTTCTTACACTTATGTTTTAGCTTTCGGGAAAATAAAATTCCACATTTGATGTAAAATCAGTTTCTAATGGTGTGAGCTACTCACACATTTTCTTGAAAAGGACTATTTTACTCACAAGTTCTTCCAGTGTCAGAAACACGTCCACCATCCCCCTCTGGGAAAACTGGAACCACAGTAACAGTGTAAGGTGTGTTGGGTTCAAGAGTCCTCAGGATGACATAGTTTGTGTTTCCTGGTACTGTGGTCTACAAATTTTAAAAGTAGGGTCATGACATATACATAAATATGCAAAAAGTTTAAGCATTTTTGGGTCTCACTCCTTTAAAACTTTACAAAAAACGTTACAAAAGGTGAAGCTCAAAGTAACAGGGTTCATGGTATCTTCTGGAATTTTCTTTCAAGAAGGTTCTGTCTTGGACTTAAAAAAAATGGTTGTTAAGTCCTATGCTCTCCTATACTATCCCTTACATCTATATTCATTTTTGGGTCCAGATCCTGTTCTACTAATAACAGTAACAGAATCTGCAGTGATCTCTTTAATGAATACTATTTAGCAGCTCAGAGGCATTAAAAGGACACTTTCTAAATCAAAAAAATAAACATTACATAACGCTACAACATGCTAATGACAAGAAGTAATGAGCAGCACATGTTAGAAGGTAAAACTCCACAGCATTTAAGAATATTTATCATCAGTAGCTCTCTAGATTCTATTGAAATAGTGGCAATTCATGTACTCCTCATTTCACAGGCACATCAAATTGCACAGATGTGGAAAAAGAAACACAAGTAGGAAAGAATATTTTTCCAGTCTGCAACAAGGGTTCCCATTTGCAAGATTGTTTTAGCTCTTTAGCAATTAAATAATTTTAGGAGATTAGAATAAAACACCTACGTAAATTTTTCTGCTTTCACAAATATCATCCCGGCTGACTGCATACAGTCACATGTCTTCTTAGCAGTAAAAATGGGTAGAAATGAGGTCTGCTGACTTTATAGGCTTTTGTACACCCTGAAGTCAGCTTTACATTCACACAGACTGCCCTAAGAATAAACAAGCAAAAAACTGTGTGTGGTATTAAATCCCTGTGCTAAGAACTAATCACTGAAGGTCTACTACATAAAATAAAACATCTGTAATACATATGGGAGTAACTGACTTTCATGAAGGGGCTCTGCATTTTCTCCAGGGTAGCTATGAACAGAAAAAAAGCCAGTGACTAGTCAAACGACTCACTTCACTCAGCAGTACTTCTCTCACTAGCACCATGAGCTGCAATTTATCTGATACAGTTAGTGAGATCCACACACAAGATTTACCATTTCTTCTGCACCTCCAGCTGTAGGTCCATAAAACACTTTATACTGGCGAGGACTTCCTTCTGCATGATCCCATCGAATATTCAGAGTACTAGTGGTTGGGTCATAAACTAGCAAGTTCTTCACAGTAGTGAGAGGTTCTGAAACAGATCAACGAGCTGTCAGAAATCCAGAATCACATTCTCTCACCTGTGCTGTCGATCAGGCCTATGTAATGTATCATTAGGAAATTTAAAAAACAACAGGTTTAATAGTTCATGTTAAATGTTATTTGTCTTCATTAACCAGAATATATCAGCCTCATCCAACAGCTTAAGGAATGCTAAATGTATCACAGAATCACAGAATCATCAAGGTTGGAAAAGACCTTGAAGATCATCTAGTCCAACCATTAACCTAACACTGACAGTTCCCAACTACACCATATCCCTAAGTGCTATGTTGACTCTACTCTTAAACACCTCCAGGGATGGGGACTCCACCACCTCCCTGGGCAGCCCATTCCAACACCCAACAACCCGTTCTGTAAAGAAATGCTTCCTAATATCCAGTCAAAACCTTCCCTGGTGAAACTTGAGGCCATTACCTCTTGTCTTATCACTTATTACTTGGTTCAAGAGACTCATCCCCAGCTCTCTGCAACCTCCTTTCAGGTAGTTGTAGAGGGCGATGAGGTCTCCCCTCAGCCTCCTCTTCTCCAGACTAAACAACCCCAGTTCCCTCACCCGCTCCTTGTACAACATGTGCTCCAGACCCTTCACCAGCTTCGTTGCCCTTCTCTGGACACGCTCGAGTAATTCAATGTCCTTTTTGTAGTGAGGGGCCCAAAACTGAACACAGTAATCGAGGTGCGGCCTCACCAGTGCCGAGTACAGGGGTAAGATCACTTCCCTGTCCCTGCTGGCCATGCTATTTCTGATGCAAGCCAGGATGCCATTGGCCTTCTTGGCCACCTGGGCACACTGCTGGCTCATGTTCAGCCAGCTGTCAATCAACACCCCCAGGTCCCTCTCTGACTGGCAGCTCTCCAGCCACTCCTCCCCAAGCCTTTAGCCCTGCTGGGGGTTGTTGTGACCGAAGTGCAGAACCCAGCATTTGGCCTTATTGAAACTCATCCAGTTGGCCTTAGCCCATCGCTCCAGCCTGTCCAGGTCTCTCTGCAGAGCCTCCCTACCCTCGAGTAGATCAACACTCCCACCCAACCTGGTGTTATCTGCAAACTTACTGAGGGTGCACTCGATCCCCTTGTCAAGATCATCAATAAAGATGTTAAACAGGAGTGGCCCCAAAACTGAGGCCTGGGGGACACCATTCGTGATCGGCTGCCAACCGGATTTAACTCCATTCACCACAACTCTTTGGGCCCGGCCATCCAGACAGTTTTTTACCCAGCAAAGCGTGTGCCCATCCAAGCCACGAGCAGCCATTTTCTCCAGGAGAATGCTGTGGGAAACGGTGTCAAAGGCCTTACTAAAGTCAAGGTAGACAACATCTACAGCCTTTCCCTCATCCAATAAGCAGGTCACCCTGTTGTAGAAGGAGATCAGGTCTGTCAAGCAGCACCTGGCTTTCATAAACCCATGCTGACTGGGCCTGATCATCTGGTTGTTCCACACGTGTTGTATGATGGTACTCAGGATGAGCTGCTCCATCAGCTTCCCGGGCTCCAAGTCAAGCTGACAGGCCTGTAATTTCCCAGATCATCCTTCCGACCCTTCTTATATATGGGTGTCATATAGAAAGAAAAATTTCTTTCTGGACACTATTTTAGAATTATATGGTGAGTTCATTAGGATTGTTTACTTCATTCCTCACCAAACACATTGCTATGTCTGACTTTCCACTGCAGGCTCAAAAGAAAACTAAATACAAATAAATTAATAAATTTCTAGTCAAATAACTAATTAATTTAAAATAGCTATTTGTTTTTTATGCCTGAAGTGCCTCTGGTAGCATATCACTCAGCTCTTTCTATAGCAGGATCAAAACAATACTATCAACATAAAATGGTAGAGTCTCAAAGTGCACAATGCAAAGGTCAGCCTCTGAACTGAAGGTGCTGACAGGAAAATAATAAACTTATACTTAACAGCACACATATGAGAGTCACATGCCTTCAGATGCTTTAAGGTGTTTACTAAATTGTGTCATAAGACAATTAAACAGATTAAAATGAGGAAGAAGTTCCATAGTAGCATTAGGCTTTCTCTCAGACTTAAAAGCTGGGCATCCAGTCTAAGGTAGTGGTCCAGGCTTTCTCTACAGCCAGTAGACTGACAGGCCTTCTTACTTTAGATACTTGAAACCCATCAAAGGATAAATGGCAAATACACATGGGATGATTTTCACCACAATAAATTTTTCTCAGCTGATTTGAAAAGTAATACAACAATATTGTTTCGCACCTAATAAGAGGATCTCAAGAAGTTACTTACTGGTTCTGCCTCGTCCTGTCATTCGTCCCCCTTCACCATCTGCATACATTGATGACACAGTAATAGCATATGGTGTGTCAGGCTGCAGCTTCTGTATCACCACACTGTTCTGCCTCCCTCCAACCATAGCCTGCAGTAAAACAAAAGAAAAAGATTAAAATCCATTTTATGCTGCCCTTTTTATGCTTACTGTTACAGTGAAGAATGTAAGCATTTGATGCAGAGTGCAGAGTGAAAACGCTATGCTATATCATATGCTGCAATGCTCTTGTGACTGACACTGACAGTAGATGGTGAGCAATAATAATATTTAGCATATATTCATCTTAACAAGTTTAAACAGAGTCCAGTGACACAAAGCCAGTATTCTGTAAGACCTCCAAACTTGCATATATCTATACAACTATATATCAACTGCCAGTTCTGTGCCAGCACAGAGCTGTTTCTCTATATTGCCTCTGACTATATCATATTTAAATCAATGAGAGTCTTTTATTCATTTTGACAGACTTCAAATTGCGGTCTTTATGCTCCACTCTCAGGTAGAATGCAAGCATGGAATAAATTACAACACTGTAGATCTCTCATGTACATTTGATACAATATCAACATTGTCTCTCCTTGATTTCAAAAATTTTACAGCGTGATACTTCAGCTTCTAAAACATCGTTGTTAAGAGTCTAAAATTATTATACATATTTCATTTCAACTTTTCTTTTATATCTAATCCCATGATCATAGTTTCCAATCCAAAAGATTTACAGTGCACTGAGAAGAATAGTTAGATCCTTGTAAAAAGATTAATTTCTGAATCGTGAGCTTTCAATTACCTCAATAATTTATTACCTTAACAATTCAATTACCTCAACTCAAATGCATGTTGTTCAGAAGAGAGTAAAAATGGGTGCACAAGTATCCAACTGATTCTAAAGTAAACATTCCTAGATAGGCTTCTGAATATGTACGATCTCTGATTACAGGAACAAGCTAAATGAGTGTGGTTCTCAGATGAGACTGTTCCTCTGAGTCACTTGTCAGTAACCACAACAGCCTCCCATTGCAGAATAGGGCATTTTTAAGTAGCACACATTTCTGATAAACAGGCTGACTGAATCACCATTCCCAGGCTGTGTGGCGTAGTCAACACAGTAGTCAACACAGCTCTTGTGTACACAGGGAAAGCTGCCTGATCATATGGTACTGGCCCTACTTATCATTACAGCTGCTCAGTCATATTAAAAGACACTAAAATACTTTAAACACTTCTCTAGCATATGTTTTGCATGGATTTGTTTTTGCAGCTGCTGCTTCTGGGCGGTTATTCTGTCCTTAGTGTGGTAAGAGACAGTCTTAACTGTCCACAGTATGTTCCACAGCAAAGTCCTCCTGCTAGCACATGAACCACATCATGAAAACAATGGAAAACTCTGGACTATGGAAGTAGTCATAGTAGTTCATATTACTGATTGCTGTGATAACTATATATCTGTGACTTGTAGTCTCACATGCTGATTGAATTGTTCCTCAACACATTTTAAATTTATTCTAGTTAAATCTATAGATTATGTGATTTTCAAGAAAACAGGTTGTATCCAAACTTATTTTTGCTCCATAAAGGGCATTCTATCTTGGATTTGAAAGGGAAGAAAAAAAAAGATGGGAATATATATACTTATTCACTATAAATATAAATCTTCACCTAAAAGGTGATTCAAATATATGCTGCTATGAGTTGAATTCTAATAGATTATGTTGCAGAGCTATCACTTAGGGTTGAATAACTATAACACTTCAAAATTAGTTACCGACTGTTCAGGGCCATCCCCACTGATAGGCTGGTAAATGATCCTGTATCTCTGCACTCGACCACTGGCAGGATCCCACTTCACAGTCAAACTGTGTGAAGTTGCATTGTACACCTGAAGGTTTCGTGGGCCACTCTTGGGGGCTGAGAAATGTAATAAAGGAAAGAATAAGTATGTAATTCAATCAAAAAGCAGGGACAAACACTTCATTCATACTTTTAGGGCTGTAGAAATGCCTGACTAAGAGCAGAATATATTAAGTACAAGATAACATAAACTGTAATGTTTGTAAAATAATAAACATGTTGTAATCAAGTGTTTAGTATTCTACCAAATACAGAATAATATTTATTAAATGATCTCAACTTTTTAATGTCAACATTCCTCACAGTTTAGAATAAGATAGCTCTGAGTTTTCCTTAATAATACCATACCTGGAAATTCAGATTCTTACCTTGTGTGGTGATAGGTACCAAGGGTACTAGAAAAAAGTAGAAAAAGTTTTCAGAATTCTTGTATGTGTATGCCTCCTGATTTACTAACTATGAATAACAACACACAGATTATTTACTTACATGTTCGTTCACTGCCAATGAGGTCATCACTTTCTGATTCATCAGGATAGATGGCAGTAACTGAGATATCGTATAATGTATCTGGATTCAAATTTTCAAAGACCACACTATTCTCATCCCCATTTAAGATAGTCTTGTGGAGAAATTAAAAAAAAAAAAAAAGTAAATAAATAAAAACAAAACAAACAAACAGAGAGTGGGGTATAACTGAGTAACTTTTTACACAGTAACATCACTACAAGTGGCTGTAACTATGTGTTCTGCACCTTCTCACTGAATTTCCATTGACCACAACAGGAGGGCTTGCAAGTTATACGTCATTTATTAATGACATTTCTGATTTTAAAAATACGCCTTCTGAGAAACTGCCCACAAAATCTTATGGTGACTATTTATTCTTACCTCCTGTTTTTCTGATCTTCCGTAGGGTCCCCAGGTTATTCTATATAGAGATACATCTGGAGCCCCATGATCCCAAGTTCCTCTAAAACTATTCGTGGTTACATCTGTGATTCTGAGATTGGCTGGTGCTGGCACAGGCTCTATTATGAGAAAAGGAAAAGTATTCCACAGAATGTAACTACAAAATAAATACAGTTAAACCAAGGAATTACTCAGACAAAGAATTTAGATTATGTAGAAGATTCATCTCTCAGTTACCATGCTTCTAACAACTACAGTAAAATGCTGTAGTATAACCCAGTCCACCTACACTAAGCAAATTGTCCTTCACAAGGTCACATCACCAGGTAAAACAGATATAGCTCTATTGACCTCAGAAGATGTCACAACTGACATGCTTACTCATAACAGCTTAAGTCCTAGCTCTTACATTTTGGAATTAGGACTGATTATCAGCTCCCACACACAAAGGTCAAGCTCCTGCATGAGTTTCTCCCAGATCTTAAAATTCATTACATAAACCAAATAAATCATGACTGAATTACACCACTTATTTAGAAAGAATTCACAGAGGTTAACTGTAGGTTAAGGAGGCAAAATATTACAGCCACTGGGGAGAAATGAGTAACTAGGTAAAACCAGAATTAAACTAAAAATAACTTATTTGGAAGAGCTTTTCCCTTTTTTGTTACACACACATTCACACAAAACCACAGCTATAGAAGAAAGGCTAGCACAAAAGCAAGCAAAAAATCTCACAAACATTTTTAAATACATAAGGCTACAAAATTAAAAATTCAGAAGAAAACATGAGAGAGAGCATGTGCATGTTTGTTCTCTTTTTTTTCACAGAGGGTGAGGGGCAGTGATAAGGTAACATTGCTCATTTCTATTCTAGCTCTTCTGGTTAGCTGTTTTCTTAAATCATAAGCCTATATCAGGATGAGGGCTTCCCTGATACCAGACTTCTTCTTTCAGTCTGTCACCTCTCCTGTATGGAGATTGGCTCTTACTGTTTGTGCAACACCATTTCCTTGCCTCTATTTGTTGAGATTACCCAAATGCTGCCTTTATGATTCTCTAAAAGTACAGACTGGTTTAGCATTCCATGGTACAAAAACTCTCTTGGATCAGAAGCAAGATCATGTCTCTCTAATCCTCTAGCATATGCCCCAGCTTCCTACTCACTTTCCTAGATTCTTGCATAGACTTGCTAAACCTTTCCTCTGCCCTCATAAGTTCTTACTAATTCTACCCCTACGCTCCTCCTTCAGCCTCTAAACACAAATAACTTTGCTTCAGCTGCTGGTCTGTCAACTCTCTGCAAACTTCAGGCTCAGTGTTTATTGCAGTAAGACACCAAACTCATCTAAGATTCCCAGGGATTATTATATTGCCAATAATGCTAAAAATGCAAGTAAAATATTTCTCAGATAAATTAAATTACAGTTCCACCTAACCTCAGTAATATGTTGCAACACACACAACTTAAATAGAATATAAGGCAAAAATAACCACAAGAAGGGTTATTAGGAAAACTTACGAGTGACAGCTTCTGCATTTATTGGTAGGGATTCCCCTTCATCATATACAGCAACAACTTTTATATTATACAGTGTTTGGGAGGAAAGGTCAGAGAGAGTAGTGCTGGTTTTGAGTCTATCAATTTCCACCTAAGAATAAAAATAGTGACTTAATAACTGTAAATTGCTCTATTTCTGACTTCATTTGATTAAATCACAGAAATTCCTGTACTAAAAACCAGAAAAGTATTCCACGCTAAATTTTGTCATTTACCCCTAAATTTACACCTGAATATCTACTAACTACCTTGCAAAGCATATTGTCTCAGATACTAGTACTACTTGTGGATCTTTCACTGCTTCATTCTTTTGGAAACGAGCATGCAGACCGCATCTCCAGAAAATTATCATTCCCTTACAAAAACTCATTTAATCCTCCAAGAGCTGATTCACGCCTAGCAGTGCAATTATGGAAAGCTTGCACATAACTCAGACATCTCTAACAATGCTCACACATGTTCTGACAGTGGGTAAAGGGGCTAACATACACAATCCTTTCTTCCTCATTGCAAACTGTTCTTAGAGCTTGGCAAGATAACATTTAGGCAGAAAGTAGAAATGGCTATTTATCAAAGCACAGGAAAATTCTCCGCTCAGTTTAAGGATTTCTCCTCTCTGGAGGAGCAGGAAGAGAGGAGTACACAAAGAAATCTCATCCTTATTTGGTTTCCAAGAAATCAGTACCCTTTCCTGACTGCAATCACCATGAACTGTTGTTCTTTATTCTCATGGTGGATTATAATGTTACTTTTACTATTATTCTAGTAACCTAACTCCTCAAAATAAAACTGTCTTCTCATACTTTCAAAATGTTCCTGTCATTTACCTCCTTTACATCAGCTTCATCAGCTATTTTGTATCTTAGGATGTATTTTCGAACTTTCCCTGGGGCAGGATCCCAAAGGACATTCATGCTGCTGTGAGTAACATCCTGAATTGTTAAGCCTCTAGGTCCAGGCAAAGGCACTGTAAAAACAACAGTAGTAAGTGAAAATGCTATTCATGGCAGAGGTATAGGTCTCTCACAGAAGAAAATAAATTCTTTTCATGCATTTAATTGAAACAAAGGTAATAACTTTCTGGGAAGTTCATTGCTCTGGCCATTAGATGAGACAGCTTAAGAGCTTACTGTCCCAGCAATGAGCAAAATAGCTATAAACTACAGTAGCTTCACTTTGTAAATCATGAGCACAATGCTTTTAGAAGTATCAGTGCTTAAGATCATAACTTCTGGTGACAACAGTCATTTTTCATGTACAGTTAAGGGTTTAACATTTTTTAAGAACATAAAAATAACCCTACTGCATGCATCTAGCCCATGCCTCTGTCAGTAGGAAATGTTTAAGCAAAGATGTTTAACAAACGGCTTAAGAAAGGAAGACATGTTTAGATCTTTTTTTTTTTTTTTTTTGGTATGGCATGTTTCCTTGGCATTTGTTATACTTAAGAGAATGTCTGAATTCAGAAACAAGGTTTCTAAGTTAATGCAAGCAAAATTGAGACCTTTTAAAAACACTATAACCTCGACACTATAACACTATAAGCCAACTCCACTAATTCAAGGAAAAAACCCTTTTGCTCCTCTTTTAATAGTTGGTCCCTTTTCATTGAAATTGCCTTTAAGATTTTTTGGAAATGTATGAGTGTTAGAAAATGCATAAAACATGGAAAAAATGGTCTTCCAAACAAAACTAAATATATAAAAACTGTTGTATGAAATAAAAAGAAAGTTAAGTGTTGCTGAAGCAGTAACAACAAAGCAAAAATCAAGATGTCCATACATGTCACTTCCTGAGTGGTGAGTGGGTCACTAGTGATATCGCCAAACAATACGTAAGCTGTTAAAGTGTACTCAGTATTGGGGATGAGATCTACCAGCTGAACCTCATTCACTGATGGTCCAACACGCATCTGCACATGAAAAATAACACACCATGTTTAAAAACTGAAGAAAGCAATGGCAGAAAAGCAAGCAATGATTTAACTTCAAGGGAATTTTGTTTGTGATTCAGTGTATTTACAGCTTCCTGACTGATGTCATTGTATACAATATCCCAGTAAGTTCACTGCACTTTGGGAAGTACATGCCAGTCTCTCTTGACTATTATATCAAGAAAATCTGTCCTGTTTTCTTAATTTATTTTTGGTAGAGGATAGGAAATGAAGTCAGATTCTCTTACCTCTTTCTCTGTGGTTGGGACTGTGGCATTCACAGGTTCATATGTTAACAAATAACCAGTAGCTCCACTGAGAGGTTCCCATCTCACTCTCATGGAAGTTGATCCAATGTCATACACATTCAGGTTTCTAACTGAAGAGACTGGCACTGCCAAATAAAAGGGATATATATTAAATTATTTCCTTCACCTTCTTCGCCTTTCATATTCCACATCACAGATAGTACCACTGACAATATTGCACATGGGTATTGGGGTACATTGTAGGAAGTAGAAAGGTGATCTGCAAGTAGTGGTATTTTAAGTGGCGCTTAGTTTAAGAATGAGGTAATGGTTGTCACATTTTGAATGTGCTACAGATTTGCTACACAGCTAAAGCTATCTTACAAGTCTGCACTGGAACACTTGAATATTCTAAAAAGCAACATTAACTCACACAAATGCTCTAATATGAAGCAGAACATGACTGGATTGGAATATGTACTTATAAAGGGAATTTTTTTACTTTCTTTTTTTCTGTATTTCTTAAATTATTAAATAAACTTAAAAAATTACCACAGTCTTCATAAAAATCATGTACATACTTTAAGCGTTTACACCAGCCTAATTCAAAACAATCAAAGAAGGGAAATGAATACCTAACATCCAATATATTTAAAGAGGCAGGAAAGTCACCCTATGTTGCATTCTGCATAAATATACCTAAAATCAATCATGTAGACAGCTAATAGTAGGAACATAATGGCTAAGTTATGTCTCATAGGAGTGATGTAATTGTGTTGAACTGGCTTTTTGTTAATCTTATAAAATTAGAATTAATTTCTATAGTATTCTGGCTGCTAGTAGCAGGAATTAATTATCTAGCATAAAAAATAAAGGAGTACAGATTTGTATATGATCAGATTTAAGGAATTTACAAACTCTGTCTTGTAATTCATGTCAGTTGCTCTAGTCTTTACAGCCATGCTTTATGAGCCTGAAAAGAAGCTGGGACAAACATTTTTTACCACAATGAAATTTCATGTTGCTAAAGTTTTTCAGCCAAGATCTGAATAACCAGTGCAACACAACAGAATTTGGTCATTCAAATTAAAAATTTTGTTTCCTCTAAGAAGAAAGCCCATAGTGCTGGAAATTCTACTGGACAGTTCCCCATATAACAGGCTGTTAACATGTTATTCAAGTTTCATTCTAACTTACAAGTTGTTTCCCTGCCGATTAGAGGTTCACTGCTTTCATCTTCCACCACAGAAAACACATTAACAACATATTCTGTTTCAGGTTTCAGATCTTTCAGAACTGTCGTTGTTTCCATCCTACTTACATAAAACTACATAAAAGAGAACCAATGTTAACCACTGTACAACAAATGCATTTATAACTTTATCTCTAAGAAAAAAATAATTCCTTGTGAAACTCTTCAGAAATCCACGGTATGGAACTAAAAATAAGTCTTAATCTTCTATGTATTTTGTCTGACAGTATACCATTATTTTTGCAAAGCACGCTGTACGGAAACTTCAGACAGACACTTGTTTTCAATAGAGCTGGATATATATAGCAGCACTCACTGTGCATCCTGCTTTCACCCATGGTTTACACTTTTATATTACTCAGCAAGATAAAGGAAGTGCCAGAGATATATGTTACTACTTTGGAAGTTTTAAACACACAGGATAATCTAGATGGTTACAGCATATGGCATTAGCAACATCTTGTGGAACAGAAATGCCAGCAAGCAGTCAAGCTGCAAAGTCAGTGTGCCCTGGAATGGCTGCTCCAACACTAATCAAAGGTCAAATCCTGATGTCATGATTTATTAAGATTAAATTCTCCATGAGTCAAATCTGAGTTAAGATTTAAAAACTACATTCAGAGATGGGAAGTTCAGCATTAGGTACACAGAGGTGCTTAACTTCATTCTCCTAAATACTATTCTGTCTGTTTGAAGAGAGTGATGAGCAATTCAGATTGCTTAGAATCAAGGATTGCCAGTTACTGGCTCTCTGTCTAGAGAATAACCACAACATGAGTTTGACCCTGTGAATTAAAGTTTCAAGGATATACTTAGGCACAGGTTGAAAGTACCATCATACAATGTTAATCTAAGCACTACCTAGTAACCTGCATCACCCACTGTCTTTTTTTTCTATTAACAAGAAAATGTACTAAAACGACAGTGAGCCTACCCATGAGTATGCTCAGAAAATTTCTGCTACAGATTTCTTTAAACCAATAGATTACATTGGAATATGAATAGAAAGGAATTACTAGAAATACCAGTCAATTGTTTTTAAGAAATATATTTTACTCCTGGATTCATGATTTTAAAACAACCAAAGTCATCTTTATGCTCCCACTTTTTGTAATTTCATCTATCATTTACTGAGGCATGATATTCCTGACCTTGGGAACCTTTTTTCATTTATTGTTATACCATACACAGCACAAACTTCAGAATCACATTACTGTGATGTGAAAGTCCAAGATTATTATGGACAACGTCAGAGATGAACATACAGTACTAACCTGTTGAGGGCTACCTCCAGAGGTAGGGTAATATTCAACTCTGTATCTATCAACACTCTCAGGAGGTGGACTCCATCTCAGTCTGAAAGAACGAGGTGTCACTTCCGAAATAACTAGGTTAGAGGGAGGTGGTAAATCACCTACAAGTGGAAGCAAATTAAAAAAATTATTAATTTATCTTATAAGGAATAAAAATATGAGAGAAAAAAATTGCTTAGGAAAGAAAAAGTTTAGGTATTTCTGTTTCCTCAGCAATTCTTAAAACAACTGTGTGAAGAGATAGATAACCATCACACTCTCACGACCAAACAAGCTCTTCACGATTTCTACTCTACCTTCAGCACCAGTGTTTCACTGGAGAACCATCAGCTAACATTATTGGGTTTCCATGCACAGCTTTGCTTTTCTGCTGTCAGACATTAATACTTGAAAAGAGCAGGGCTGGTGAAATTTTCCTTATTGGATGAGTATCATCAAAGAACCTGCCACAGTGAGCAAAGAGGTGACACACTGAGCAATATACTTCCTGACTCTGGGAGAAAAGAAGGCATGTCCAGTCATGTCATGCTGTGTCAGGTATAACACAGTCATTGTTGAAAGGAAAGGAAAAACCCCTGCAGGGCAGTCCAGGTGGTCTGCACAACTTCCTCACTCCAGCAGCTGAAAAAACAGCCCAGGGCTACACAGTATTCCAAATAAGTAATAAAAAGGGACTAGCAGCCCAAGCACGTAAATGGAAAAAGGATGAATTAGACTGAAAATGTGATGTACCTGGACCTTTCACACTGTTACACAGATTTGTGGTTACATCATCGACAATATTAGCCAGGAAGGAGAAATCTGCAACATTGTAAGCATGGATGTCATCTGGATCCGTTGCAATCTGCTTCAATTCATTTTCATCTGCATTTTTAATACCTTACATAGAAGATATGAAAACAAGATTTGTTAGAAATGATGGCCATGAAACATAATGCCATGAAGTTAAGTCCCTAAACACATTCTTTGAATACCCATTTAGGTACTTATGTATGTGGCCACTTCTCTGTGCATTTAGCAGATGGGCAGGAGGGTTTGGGGCAGAACACCTCTTCATATAATACTTACCAATTGCATAAAGTTCCACTCCCTCATCTCTGAGTCGTCTTGAAGGGGTGACAACATCATCCTGTGATTTGCCATCAGTGATGAGAACACCAATTTTGCGAGCTCTGGGCCTTAAGCCTGCATCTTGTTTGAAATTGTTTTTTAAGATGAAATCCAATGCCATTCCTAGCATGATACAAAGAAGGTAATCATCACTATAAACTATTTCCATATAGTAGTCATTGTAAAGAAGAGTATTTTTCATCCTAGTGATTTCACTCTGACATCATTCCACAATTTACTTCCTTCTAGAAGCACTCGGAATCTAGTTGCAGCATATCATGGAGATTTATCAGCAACTAATACTATTTCAGCCCTCTCAGTCTCTAATCTCTTACCTTTTATGCATCACAGAATCACAGAATCATTCAGGTTGGAAAAGACCCTTGGGATCATCGAGTCCAACCATCAGCCCTACTCTACAAAGTTCTCCCCTACACCATATCCCCCAACATCTCATCCAAACGACCCTTAAACACATCCAGGGATGGTGACTCCACCACCTCCCTGAGCAGCCCATTCCACTGTCTGACCACTCTTTCTGTGAAAAATTTTTTCCTAATGTCCAGTCTAAACCTCCCCTGTTGGAGTTTAAAGCCATTCCCTCTTGTTCTGTCACTGATCACCTGTGAGAAGAGACCAGCACCAACCTCTCTACAATGTCCTTTCAGGTAGCTGTAGAGAGTGATGAGGTCTCCCCTCAGCCTTCTCTTCCTCAAACTGAACAGTCCCAGCTCCTTCAATCTCTCCTCATAGGATTTGTTCTCCAGGCCCTTCACCAGCTTTGTTGCCCTCCTCTGCACTCGCTCCAGCACCTCGATATCTCTCTCGTACTGAGGTGCCCAAAACTGGACACAATGCTCAAGGTGTGGCCTCACCAGTGCAGAGTACAGGGGGACTATCACCTCCCTACTTCTGCTGGTCACACTATTTCTAATACAAGCCAGGATGCCATTGGCTTTCTTGGCCACCTGGGCACACTGCTGGCTCATGTTCAGCTGCTTGTCAATTAGAACTCCCAGATCCTTCTCTTCCAGACAGCTCTCCAGCCACACCTCCCCAAGCCTGTAGCGATGCATGGGGTTGTTGTGGCCCGAGTGCAGGACCTGACACTTGGCCTTGTTGAAGCTCATCCTGTTAACGTTGGCCCATCGATCCAACCAAACCAAGTCTCTCTGTAGTGCATCCCTATCTTCATGCAGATCAACACTCCCGCTTAACTTGGTCTCATCTACGAACTTACTGATGATACACTCTATGTCCTTATCAAGATCATCAATAAAGATGTTGAACAGAAATGGTCCCAACACCGAGCCCTGAGGAACACCACTTGTGACCGGCCACCAGCTGGATTTAGCTCCATTGACCACCACTCTCTGGGACCGTCCATCCAGCCAGTGCTTGATCCATCGGACCGTTCGCTCATCCAGGCCATGGGCAGCCAGTTTTTCTATGAGAATTCTATGGGGAACTGTGTCGAATGCTTTTCAAAAATCCAGGTATACAATATCCACAGCTTTTCCCTCGTCCAATAGTCAGGTCATCTTGTCATAGAAGGAGATCAGGTTTGTCAGGCAGGACCTGCCTTTCATAAACCCATGCTGACTAGGCCTGATCCCCTGGTTGTCCATTATATGACTTGCAATGGCACTCAGGATGATCTGCTCCATGACCTTCACTGATACCAAGGTCAGACTGACAGGTCTATAGTTTCCTGAATTCTCCTTTCTGCCTCTTTTGTAGATGAGTGTTACATTTGCTACCCTCCAGTCCAGTGGGACCTCCCCAGTTAGCCATGACTTCAGGTAAATCATGGAAAGCGGCTTGGCGAGCACATCTGCCAACTCTTTCAGCACCCTTGGGTGTAACCCATCTAGTCTCACAGACTTGTGTGCATCTAAGTGGTGTAGCAGGTCTCTGACCACTTCCTCTTTAATTGTGATGACCTTTAATTGTGATCACCCTCATATCTGATCTCCTCTAGCCTTCCTTCTGGCTTCTCACCCTGTCTTCATCCCAACCCTGACATGGAACTGCCTTTTCTTCTCCTCATATGTTCAACAGCAACCCAAGCTCTTCATCACCCAAGCTCTCCTCCATCACATTTCTCCAGACTTCCACTGAGTTTATATGTCTATAAGATGCCTGTTCTCTTCCAAACATAATGAACTGTAAGGCCCTTTCATCATGGACAAATTTGAGCTCACTGAACAACACTGGGGTCAACTACTAGAATTATTTTTACTGGAGCTTAAGGAAAACCCTGGCAGTGTGACATACCTGTTAGAGTATTGCCTCCTTTGTATGGTAAGTTGGCTACAGCCTCTAACAAAGCCTGTTTGGTTCGGTAAGCATTGAGATTCCATTCTGTCCTGGGATCTCCACTATACTGTGCAAGTCCTGGAAAAAAGCCATCATTACTCAGTTATTATGTGGCTGTGTAGCAGTTATGCCTCATTTTCCCTCCTGCATATGAGGACTTACCAATCTGTACTTTGTCAGGACCAATATCAAAAACTTCAACAATACGGGCAATGAAGTTCCTGATAGTTTTAAAATTTGGCCGCCCAATACTCCATGAGCCGTCCACCAGCAGCACAATATCAGCTTCTGCTCTGGTTCTACACTCTAAACCTGCCGTATCAACCAGAAAAATGTAACTTTAGCATGATAGCTTTCAACCAGAAAAATATAGCCTTAGCATGATAGCTTTCTTTCATCATCCTTCTATATGACATATGTCATGAGTTAGCTTCCAAAATAGCTCTAGTTTTATTCACTGGCACTCTGTCAAGTATGACCTATTTGTGAATGTTATTCACACTAGTCACTGGTTCCATGGCAAAAGCTGTATAAATTTCTTCATGTATGTTTCCTTTTATAAGTAAGCCTTTGTGAATGTCAAGGCCAGTGCTCTTCTCTATTGTCATGTCATTATCTGTTTTGGTCTTTAAAGATGGTTGATAACTTGATTTCAGAGGTTCTGTAAAAGACTAGTAAACTAACCACTGACATGGTGGTGAGCATTATCAGATTATCCAAATGTACAGTATTTTAGTCTGTCATGGATACCTAAACTACTGCTTAATTTTCAACTATGTAACAGTGGTATTAATACCCTATATTACAATCACTTTCAAATAAATAGCATTTCTAAATTTTCAGGGGAAAAAGACATAGTAATACAGGTGGCATAGAAGTTTGCATATACAGGAAAGAAAGAACACAATTTAGAGAAGATACACAAACATAAACACAGGTCAAGAGATAGAGAGGGGACAAGAACAAACATTTATATAAAGCTGCAATATTCTAAAAAGGTAGGAAGTTATTTCAGATATCTTCAGTTTACAAATTACAGAATAAAATATGCATATTATTTTTTTTCACCGCAAGGAAAATCACAAAATATTTATACAAAACAGAAAGACACAATGATTTTATCCACAGCCATTTGAAAAAAAAAAAATTAAAAATCCTTGCTCTCTCTCTTTTCCTGTAGATTGTGTTACCAGCTGCAAATTTTCTGGCTTCCTGCCATCAGAGCTTCTGGTCTTTATATGGAAGAAATCCCATTGAGAAAAATCAGCCACACTCATCACAGTTGAAAGATATTGTGATTTCATATATGTTCCACATAATTGATCCAACACTGTAGACTCATGAATATAACTATTCCATGTACCTGGGGGTTAAAAGCATGATCCTCTTCTGCATGGAAAATATAGATCTAGTCTTTAGTCAGGACAATAAAATCAGTTGGGAATAGGGTTTAAGTAAAACCATGTTAGTTCAAAAAATCGCATGCATAACTTTAATATGGAAGTTAAAGTCAGCTTCATGTACAATACAAAAGTGAAATTATTTTGAGTTTTATTTTTCTTCCAACCACCATATTTCCCCACACGGAAAATTCTAGCAAAGGCACCAGACTTAGGGTGACTTTTTTTCCCTATTAATAAATAATGTACTACTACATTTACAGTCCCAGATATAAAATTCATTTTTCACATTAACCATGACTCAAATCCATGCATTAGTAAAACTAATTAGCTCAAAGAATATAACACTTAAGACAGAAATGACAGCTGTCGTAATAAAAAACAACAAACCACTCTGTGCAATTATTTTTCTGCCAGACTTATTACAGCTTTACTCTAATGTCACTGATGACCTGTTACGTAGTTTTTCTCAGTTTTACCCTCTTGTATTAGACAGAGTGGGACAGCAATTAATTAAGAAGTTTCTAAAAATGTTGTCAATAAAGTTACACAGGATGAGTATTTTTTACACAGCCCAGTGTGGAAACAAGGCATCAAAGAGGGTAAGTGAAAAGAATATAGAGTCAACTGTCAGAAACTTTATTTTCTCTATTTAACTCTGAAAGGCCTTTGCAGCTAGGTTCTTTCTCCTTACCAAATTCTCTCTGATGGTTATGCAAGCCTTGAAATGGCAGAGGAGAAAAGTCTTTACTTCTACATGTATACTTGGCTATTGAGAAACAAAGACCTGCTTCTTTATGCTTACATGAAGGAGGACTGAGGCCTGAAACTCTCTTCAGCCAATATTAATTGAGAGTATGGTGGGTACAACTACTATCATGCAGAGGCCCATTAACCACACCAAGGGAGCTGCTATCATAACATTCATAGAAACTTCGACTGGAAGGTTTAGCTACACAGGGAGAAACTCCCAAACAGATGCTGGAGAGTACTCAGCAATTGCATTTCTGAACTAATCTCCTCCTTTTACAGTAAAAAAAGATTAATAAATAATGGTTATGTTGAATATAAACTTAAATAATGCACAATAACACTGGGACATTCCCAGCTATCAGACCTTTTTTCATTATATCATCTTAGTCTTAAAAGGAAAAGTCACCATATAAGGAAAAGCAAAGGGCTAAAGATCTGCTTAAAATTCCTTGTTCTACTCCTGTGAACACCCCTGTAGATGAGCTATGATCTCTGTTCAAGAATTTGATCTTATGTGATTTAACACAGATGTGGATGGCTTGAAAATGCAATGCAGATGGCTTTGAGTAATCAGCAAAACATGGGTTGCTGAAGTTATCATCTCTGTAAGATCATCTAAAGGGTGCAGAGGACTAGAATCATGAACTGGGGCATACTTAGTGGTTATTTCATACTAGAGGTTATGTCATCAGGGTAAGGAGTATACTGAATCCTGTAAATAAATATTTATGTATATTAGAAAAACAATAAGGAAACGCTAGTAAACTTTTGGTCTTTTTTTATCCAAAAGCCAAGACTGCCTTTTCTTCAATTCAATCATGTTTACCTCTAGATAAAAATGGCTCCGAAGTAGTATCTGAAAGGGTGGTCATCTCTTGTCCAACCAGGGGGTTGCTCTCTCCTCCTTCAAACATTCCAAAAACATTTACCTTATAGGTAGTTCCTGCCCTGCAATAGTTAAACAAATGAACTGTAACTAAAGTCACTTGGCTAGCTAAATGCTGACACTTCACTTATGAAATTCTCACAGAACAAAATTCCCCATGGAAAAGAAGGTGCTAAAATATGAAACCCAAAGACTAGCTCTTCCACAAGACAGTGAAATTTCAGCAATTTAAAAGGTGATTCTAGATTCTACACTTAAAATTATAGCCTTCTTCATTCAGGTAATTTCAGACTTGCAGCTCAGGAGCAACACTTCCCAACAAAGAGGAAGTCAGGCAAAAACACCAGGAGGCCTGAATGAATGAACAAGAAGCCCCTGGACAAACTCAAACACAAGAAGGAAGCCTACAGAGGGTGGATGCAAGGACAATTAGCCTGGGAGGAATACAGAGAAATTGTCCAAGCAGACAGGGATCAGGTTAGGAAAGCCAAAGCCCTGATAAAATTAAATCTGGCCAGGGACACCAAGAACAACAAGAAAAGCTTCTATAGGTACTTCAGTGATAAAAGGAAGACAAGGGAAAATGTGGACCCTCTTTGGAAGGAAACAGGAGACCTGGTTACCCGGGACATGGAAAAGGCTGAGGTACTCAGCGACTTTTTTGCCTCAGTCTTCACTGGCAAGTGCTCCAGCCACACTACCCAAGTCACAGAAGGAGACTGGGAGAATGAAGAACCACTCACTGTAGGAGAAGATCAGGTTTGAGACCTTCTAAGGAACCTGAAGGTGCACAAGTCCATGAGATCTGATGAGATGCAGCTGTGGGTCCTGAGGGAACTGGTGGATGGAGTGTCTAAACCACTATCCATAGTATTTGAGAAGTTGTGGCAGTACAGTGAAGTTCCTGCTGACTGGAAAAGGGGAAACATAACCCCCATTTTTAGAAATGGAAAAAAAGGAAGGCCTGAGGAACTACAGGCCAGTCAGTCTCACTGCTGTGCCTGGCAACATCATGGAGTAGATCCTCCTGGAACCTATGCTAGGGCACGTGCAAAATAAGGAGGTTGGACAGCCAACATGGCTTCACTAAGGGCAAATAATGCCTGACAAATTTGTTGGCCTTCTACAACGGGGTTACAGCGTTGGTGGATAAGGGAAGAGCAACTCATGTCATCTACCTGGACTTGTGCCAAGCATCTGATGCTGTCCTGCACGACATCCTTGTCTCTAAACTGGAGCCATATGGATTTGATGGATGGACCACTTGGTAGATAAGGAATTGGACGGATGGTCACACTCAAAGAGTTGTGGTCAATGGCTCGATTTTCAAGTGGAGAGCAGTGGCAAGTGGCGTTCCTCGGGGGTCAGTACTGGGACCAGCACTCTTTAATGTCTTTGATGGCAACATGGACAGTGGGATTGAGTGCACCCTCAGCAAGTTTGCCAATGACACCAAGCTGTGTGGTGCAGTCAACACTCTGGAGGGAAGGGATGTCATTCAGAGAGACCTGGACAGGCTTGAGAGGTGGACCCGTGCAAAACCTCATCAAGTTCAACAAGGCCAAGTGTAAGGTCCTGCACATGGGTCAGGGCAATCCAAAGCACAAATACAGGCTGGGGGATGAGTGGATTGAGAGCAGTCCTGCAGAGTAGGACTTGAAGGTATTAGTGGATGGAAAACTGAATATGAGTCATCAATGTGCATTCGCAACCCAGAAAGCCAACCGTATCCCAGGCTGCATCAAGAGAATTGTGGCCAGCAGGTCGAGGGAGATGACTCTCCCCATCTACTCCACTCTTGTGAGACCCCACCTGGAGTACTGCGTCCAGGTCTGGGGCCCCCAACATAAAAAGGACATGGACCTGTTGCAGAGATCCAGAGGAGGCCACAATGATGATCAGGGGGCTGGAGCACCTCCCTTATGAGGACAGGCTGAGAGAGTTGGGGTTGTTCAGCCTGGAGAAGAGAAGGCTCCGGAGAGACCTTATAGCAGCCTTTCAATACTTAAAGGGGACCTATAGGAAAGATGGGGAGGGACTCTATCAGGGAGTGCAGTGAAAGGGTGAGGGGTAAGAGTTTTAAACTGAAAAAGGGAAGATTTAGATTAGATATAAGGAAGAAATTCTTCACTGTGAGGGTGGTGAGGCACTGGAACAGGTTGCCCAGAGAAGTGGTGGATGCCTCCTACCCTGGCAGTGTTCAAGGCCAGGTTGGACGGGGCTTTGAGCAACCTGATCTAGTGGAAGGTGACCCTGCCCATGGCAGGGGGGTTAGAACTAGATGATCTTTAAGGTCTCTTCCAACCCAAACCATTCTATGATTCTATGACTGTTAATGATTCAATTTTTAATATATTTAGTATATTCGTGTAACAGATTTTGACCTGGACTGAAGCCTACTTTCTAAATCCAGGCCTCTGAGAAAATGAATCAAGAACTAAACTAAGCTTTTTTTAACAAACATGAGGTAAGGAACTTTTGGGAGGAATCTTCAGAAAACCCAGCTTTCTCCAGTATCTCATCAGCTTTCTCATATGCAAAGTGCAGAACACAGCCTCTGCCCACATCTTTGACTCCTTCAGTTCCTCTGAGAACACCACAAATGATGTGAATGAATAATCTCAGAAAGAGCCCTGCCATGTGCCTTTCAGAGACTGCATAACAAGATCGTCATATCTTATCAACAAAATTACTTTCTTACTTACAGTTGATTTTGTCAGGTGTTTCAATCCCAGATCATGATTAAACAAAACTGTCACTTTAGCTCTAAGCTAAAGTTATTTAAGGAAAAGAAAAAAAAAAAAAACAAGGCATGAATTTTTATCCATACCTAAGCTCCTCCAATACCACTGTGCTGTCATATGGCCCCACTATCAATTCTCCAAGACTCCCATCATCTTCGGTAGGGTGAAAAGTTACTTTGTACCCCTTCACTCGCCCTGGGGCTGGCTCCCATGTTACTCGGAAACTTGACATAGTTGAATCAGAAGTTCTCAGATTTCGAGGTGGCTTAAAGGGAGAGGCTGCAAGGATAGAAAAAAAGAGTTTAAATCAGGACTGCTTATGTAAAAAAAAAAAATCAACAGGTATGCTTTTATGTAAAAATCTATATACAAATCCAGTATTAGTGGCAGTCCTAAACTCTTTGTGCCTTTCCTTTGACATAAAGACAAGTATCAAGAGGTGAAAGGTGAGATCACTTAATTTGAGTGATCCCAAACAGGTATGTGGGCTAAGTTTGTTATCAAGGCTCCCTCTATAGTCAGCTGACTGTGATAAATAGCAATTCATCTCACCTATCTTAAACATCCATCTCATCTTACAATAAATGTTGACAATAGGTGGACTAACCACCATCAGTCTTTCTCTCTATTAATTATGCAGAAAGACTGGATGGCCAACTTAGACTATCCATCTTTTTTTTAAATGGCAACAAGTAGGTGAGCCATATAGACCAAAAGAGAAATGGAAGCAGCTTCCTCTCAAGCCAACACTGGAAAAAAAATCAGAATCTACTGCAGGCAAAAGTTACACCCAGACAGTGCTCAGCCACCAATACCACTTCTCAAACTTCTCAGAGCTCTGGGTCCCAGAGGTCAGAGTATGGAGAGGGTGGAAGCAAGGACCCTTTCACAGAAAAGATCCTACCAACACTCCTTTCCCTTTACAGGCTCAGGACCTGGCAGCTCAAGCAACTTCACCAACCACAGGTGTGGCAGTCTGTCAAAAAATAATTTTTCAGAGGAGTGCCGGACAAAGAGCTTGAGGTTTTTAGGTCAAGAGCAACTTCCTCTGAAGACTAACGGCTACCCAGCGCAGGTCAGCACTCAGAGCTACTAGCTTCAGCATCACTTTTGCTTTTGTGTAAATCTGAAGTGCAGTCATAGAAAATACTGCAGCTGTGTAATCTCAAAGTTGCAAAAATGGGAATTAGAGTAAAGAGAAAGTTTTGGAGTGAAAAGGTGGCGGGGAAAAAAATGAGTTTGTCTTATCCCTGTGTCTATGCAATTGCCTAACTATAGCTGAAAGATCATAAATGTCCTCAGATTGTGAATTCTGCTGAGAAACAATAAATACACTCCCACTCACATGGAAAAATACAGCCTCTCTGTCTCATCTCCCATGACACTCCTCCCTGAATTATCGTGACAGCTTCAACTAACAAGATCACTCAGGCTCCACTTGCTTCCAAAGAGTGATTACCACCACAACTATTCACACTGAAAGCACGGAGACATGATGAACAGGTCAAAAATCAAAAGCAGCTGGTTGATTTTTCAATCAGTATAATTTTCAATATTGAAAAACTAAGTGTTGCTCAAAAGCTGATCAAGTTTTTATGACTCCTTCACATCAATCACATTTTAATTTAAAAGGAAATCTTCCTTCAGTAACTGAGGTGCCAATATCTCCACTGTTAGGAGACTTGTTTCTTACTTCCTGTATTCAATATGACATATGCTCGGAGAACAAAGAATGGCATGAAGTATTTACAGTGTACCTCAGTGAATGGCACTAGTCCCACATGGGCAGAAACATCTATAAAAAAATTCTTTTAGTAATGGCTCTTTATCTATGGAAGCAGAAAACTAACTCTAAATCTGTTTGATTTGATCTGGATATCAAGAGAACTTTTCCCTACAAATTGAAAGATAAGCATCAGATACATACTAAAGACAGAGTAGAAAATGAGTTCTGCTTTTACTGCAAAAATCCCCTCACCAGGACTTAATAAATGTTTTAGAGTTTCAGCTTCTGAGATGACTGCTTGCCCAAAAGACCATGGTCTCTGAGGTCAGGCTTCCACTGATGACTCTTCAACTATTCCCCTTTTTTATTATCTCAGGTTTTCCACAGAAAATGTGTTGACCAAAGAAGACAAATCTTTGGATCTTTGAAAGAAGACAGGATGCTGGGAAGCTGTTCAATCAATACCCACAACCAAAATGCAAATTATGAAACAACTGACAACACTTGATTAAGTAGTCTGTTGATACACTGTCTTCCTCACAAAACACCTTGTTTTGGCTACTGATGACAGTGTTTCAAAACAAGCCCAGTATTTTCAGCCAGATTTTACACCTTATTTACACCCTCAATATCAACAGCAAAATGCTGTGCTCAGGTTATGCCACAGTGAAGTTTACAACAAATCAAACTCTCTTCTTAATCTCTAACATTTTCTTCAATTTAACTGTTAATTCATGACCTTGGCAGACTCCACCATAATTTTCTACATATCATGATTATTAATTTTAAGCACAAAACTTTAAATATCAAATTCTGTACAAGCTTGTGATACATACCTGTTGTTCCTTCTGCTTTTCTTGATTTTCCTTGTCCAAAATCATAAATTGGAACAACACTGAGGTCATATGTAGTTCGTGGCTTAAGTCGCTTTAACACTATGCTTGTAGTAGGAGCATTTACTCTTCCAAACATCTGTCTTCCTCCACTGCGTGGTCGGTAGTACACACGATAAGACAAGACTTTCCCAGGTGAAGGCTGCCATGTAACTCGCATTGTATTTTCTGTCTCATTGTCTACTGTCACAGTCCTGGCATTTGGCGACACTTTTCAGTAAAAATATGGATAAATGTTTACTTGGTCACATAAAGATATATTCAAATACATGCCTACAAAATTCATTCTGCTGTATTTTAAAAAATTTGACCTTTTTAAAATTACAGTATTTGATTGTGGAGAAGACACAGGGGAATATCACAGGCCATTCTTACATTCTTTTTTAATTGTAATGGACTAAACAAACATAAGCGTGCTTTCCACTATGCAGGGAAAAAGAAGGAAGTATAAATTACACTATGACACAGCATAATTGGGAATTTTATTTAGTCACACTTTTCAGTAATCTGTTAAATGATGGATTCAGCACTCTCAAACGAAAGTGATAAATTATGAAGCCATCATTTTTTTATGAACACAATGCCCTATAGAGTTAAGATTTTCAGAGTTTCAAGTTTACACATCTGATAAGGTACTGCTAAATACCTAAACTGCCGGGTGTTGGGCTCCATACAAACTATCCTGCAAATAGTGGTGAGTGACTTTCCATGTGATTGGAAAATTACTCACCACTATTTGCAGGATAGTATATGTGCTGAAAGAAGCACATGGACTAATAAAGCATTTTCTCTACAGATTACAGCATTCAGCTTCTAAGAGATATTTTCCAGACTGTACAAATGTTACAAATGATCTGAAGTGAACTGAAAGGTATGTAATGCTGGCTGTCAGCTGGAATAAACCATCTAGGTTTTGGCAAAATGGAAACTTCTTGGAATGCCAGAATCAGCCAGTATTTCATCACATGGTAAGTTAGGCTTTGCAGGCTACAGTATCCTCTCCCAGTACTAGCAACTGATAATTTCTAATTGTGTTTGTACCAGAAAGATGCAACAGTAGTTAGTCTCGGGTCTGGGTCTATTGATAGTCCTGACAGCAAGTTCCCTCAGGCAGCACATTGAGAGAAGCAACAAATGGTATGGCTAAGCTTCCTACTTAACCTGGAAAAGGCAGGGCAGCTAATGATGCTGTTCTTAAAGAAAGAAGGAAGATGTGGGACAGCAGTCTGCTTTGACTCTGGGGAGTCAGCTCGTACCAACTGCAGCAATCACTACTCTTGCAAGACCTTAATAGTGACTATACCGGGTCAAGGACAAAGGTTAACGTAGTTCAGCAGTCTGTCTCCAACAGCAGGCAAAACAGATGCTTAGGAAAGAGTACAAGAACATGTAAACACACATTATGCTTCCCCAGAGCACTCCCTCGGGCTTCATCTTCACATGACCCCTTTAGGCAAACAACAGAAACATCAAGGCTGATCCAGGGCATCCATTCATTCATTCTGGCTCCTCTACTTGCCAGTTCTTGCTATAAAGCAACAAGCTATCCTTGGCCTCTCAGTGGTTTTTACTTTGCCTACACTGCAGGAGAGGCTTGAGTCTGCTTTGACTAATACTGCATAATGTTTAGCAAATAAGAAAAAAGAAGAGCCTCAGGAAAGGTAAATAACAAACATCAAAATCACCCAGTGAGCCTCAGTTTGACTGTGAAGACTGGAAAGGGCAATAGCTTGGAAAGGAAATTCATTGATTTTTTACCCCACCTTTCCTCCTGACTCTATCCTTAACATTTCTTCCACCTGATTTCCAGCAGTCACACCAAACCTATGAAAGGCTGGCTTCAGAGTAATTTGCAGACAAAGTCTCATCTTAAGTTGGAAGTAATTCTTGCTGAATCCAAACCTACATGACATAGAAGATGTTTTCCTTTTTTTCAATAGTCAAATAAAAGATCAGAATTGACTGATCTGAGGTGGCATTTTGGTTTGGGGGGACGTTTCAGGAAAAAAGAAGTGAAGAAAAATAAGGTCCATTTTCTTTAAAATATGATAATTTAATCAAGGCGAGAATGTTACAAATGGTGGTAATGTTGTACTACACTCACCGTCAGTAAAAGCCTCTCCTTCTACCGGGTCTCCTTCTCCACTGCTGTAGGTTGCATATACTGAAATCCTGTATTTAGTCTCTGGCTCCAAGCCTTCTAGCACAGAATCCACTGTATTTCCAGGGACTCTCTTCTCTCCCATCGTATCATCATAAAGTGATTTCCATACTATCCTATAATCATTAACTGCTCCTGGAGCTGGTGTCCATGATAATCCAACTGTAGTGTCAGTTATATCTGTGGTAACCAAATTACGTGGTGAACCACGTTCTGCAAGAAAGAAAACAACAAATTGTCTCCAAAATAAAAATAGCAAAAGTTACCAAATTACAAATGGAAAAGTGAAATGATCATATGTGCAAAATCCAACTTCTTCCATCAATTAGTTTCCGTCACATATTTGTAGTTCCAAGAGAAAATTGATGGATTTTTCAACAAAATACTTAAACCTTACTTTAGACTATGAATGATCCTATCCCCTACTATGCAAGATACTTAACAGTTATGCTGTAGAATATGTAAAATAAAAATGGCATTAATCAAAGAATTGGAATGAAGCCAGTGCTTAAATGTGCTGCAGCTCATTTAGGTAGGTTTTAACTCTCAAGTAAATAATTCTCAATCATTCATTCACCTTTATCCTCACATGTATAACTGGGGGGGGGGGGGGGGGGGGGGGGGGCGCAAATAAAGGAGACTTTTACCTGAGTCAGTTTTTTCTCTTACAACCTTATCTTCTTATTTAATAGTACTATTCTTATCTCCCAGACTACCGCTTACCAGATCTATCAGCTATTTCATTTTATGTTTACAACAAATTTGCAGTGTGTTTACTCCATGCCACAGTTGCAGTAGAAAACAGTCTCCCATCTTTCCACTCATAAGACTTGTACCTCCCTGTAGTTTGTTCCAACCAGCTTGGAACAAAGGAAACAGCTCGTCAGTCTGTGAAATCCAGTTGTCAGCTGGATGCATGAGTCTCACCTAACACACCAGAGTAATTCCACTGTTTAAAAATGGAGCTCATTGGTCTGAAGAGGTTCAGTGAAAGGAGTGCCTCTGTTTAATGTTTAACATACGTTTATAACATATGTTCAATTTTCCTATTTCAGTGGCTGGCTTTTGATGGCAGGAGCACTGACTGGTGGGTTTAATGCAATGGCCTCACTGTAGCAAAATCTGCAAAAGGGATCTACGAAACCAGATCCACAGACACACAGAAGCACTCGATTCTTTGGTGTGTAGCTCTGTGGCCTTTCTCACTGTATAGGACATTCCTGAGAGACTTTTTAGCAAGAGGACTTAAACACTTGAGGTGGCCTCATGGCATCACAGTTAAGTTTTACCTGCACTGATAAAAATATACCCCTATATTATACCACAGCAGCCACAGGACCAGATTCAAAGTTCTTTGAACACAGAGAAATTCAGTACCTATCCAATTTCCACTGTTTAGGTTCATCACAAGAACAGACCTCACTGTTTTCAGAAGCCTGAAGCAGTTTCAGTCCAAGACTGAGCAACAAGTTGCTCAAAGTCATATACTGTGTATTCACTTTTCATGTTCATTTGTCTTTCACTTCCACTGCAAATCTGCAACATTTCCAAACATAATCCCACTGGAGCAAACAGGACTACCTGTAGAAAACTTCATTTTGGAAGTACCTTGTTGCCAGCACAACTTCATTAAAACTGAGCCAATGAATCCCATTTAGCTTAATGATGAAAGGAAATTAATATCAACCTGTCTGAAAACAATGCTTACAGTACAATAAAGATTCATCAGCTACACAGATTACAGAATCCGAGGGTACCACTCCAATCACAAAGCTGACTCTCAAATATAGTAGTAGAGCATGCAATAGAATTCCTTTGTGTTGTTGGGGTTTTTCTGATTTTAATTCTAATTTTAATGTCTTGGGACATCCCATCATCTTCTTCTGGAGACAATTCTTTTTCCATCTTAACTCTGCACCAGTTCTTACAATTTTACTCTTCATACCAACTTTACCCTCATAATATAAATCACCACACAATTTATGGCATGTTCTCTTCAAAAAAAGGTTACGATACAGAGGTTTTGGTAAAGTTCACTTGTTTATCATTTCACAACAATAGGAGTTGCATATAGTGAAAAAGTTATAGTGAAAAGGCCCAATTCAGCTTATGCTTCCTTAAGTCTCACCGAATTCAGTGACTGCATTAAATGAAAGCCAGGGCAGAATCTAAACTCCAAAGACCAATTTTCCTGGAAGCCTGAAGAAAAGATTTGCCTTCAAAAGTAAATTACACCAATTTTTCTGTCTGCTCTTAAGCTTCTACTCCCAAATCTTGGCTTTTTCATACAATAAAAAAAATATTAAGGCAATCCAAATGGAAAAAATATGGAAAACCTAACTTGATAGAATGCACAGATGTCTCACAATAAAAACCTTTCTTTCCATATTTTAATGTAATATAAATATACAAGTCACTTTATTTTGGCTACTTTAAAACATGGCTCTGCCACAACATGATTTCAGTATTAAAGTATCTGCTACCACAGCACAATTTTTTGCAAGTCTACTCTTGGACGCCACAGCTAATGATATATGTTGGAAACACTGCAAAAATAACTGCATATTTAAAACCGTTATTGATTAAGTCATTACTGAGGTCATTAAATAACAGAGGAAAATAATTTGTTTGGAATGGACTGTAATGAACACCAGTTACTGTAATATGTTGGTTCTGAAATAAATATTCTTTGGAACTAAATGTCTTTTTTATAAGGCAAGGTAAGAGAGGGAAAAGGGACTGGGATTTCTACCAAACCACTAGAACTAAATGGAAAATCTTTACTTCAAATAGTTGGAAACTGCTGACAAGACAACTTACCTACTAAGGGAAATTAAGACTTTTTATATGTTACACTGCAACCGAGAACATTTCTTTAACATAATACACTAACTTGATTTGCACCTCATGTGTGAGGTGGAAGTTCACTGACAACTTTTTTCTGCTCCACTGAATCTCCCACAAGTGTTTTTGTATTAGGGGAACAGCTGTGTTTAAGATGCAGTCCAAGTGTAAGTGTTAAATTATTAGGATTCCATCAAATATTATCTAAGCTGCTACACTCAGAGTCAAGAAACAAATTTATGCTCCACAATAACACTGGTACAATGTAGTCACTAGCAAACATACAATTAGACCTATGAGATATTTTTCCCTTGGATTAAAACAAAGTATCTAGTTACCTTGCTTATGTTTCACACACACAAAAAAATAATTTACAACTGTAACACCTAAGCAGTCATTCTGTTCTTTGGTCCACATGTTCAGAAATGCTTGTTGTATGCCTGCTTCCTGTCCGCTTGCTTAAACAGGATGGGTAAGGAGCGTGGAAAGGCAATGCACACTGTAAGAAAGAAAAGTGCCAGCCGGCTGGCTCGCAAGTGGTTGTCAAAAGACTCCTGCTTTTTCCTGACTTGAAATGGAAGCTAAAGTATGCTCATCACTTCATACAGCTCCCAAGCCATCAGCAAGTGAGGAAGCAGTTGTTTTTTGAAAATTATCCCCTAACAGGCATTAGGTCCTATGATGCTCTGGAGCACCAACCAGCTGGTGTAAGAAGAGCTATAAGCCATGGTGAATACATACACAGTAAAACAAAGTGCTTGCACAGGCAGGTCAAACCCCTGCCTGGGCGAGCAGGCCCAGTTTCAGGCTATCAGATTCTCTTCAGCAGTCTTTAGGTCAGAGCCAGTCTGCCTACAGTCCCTTGTACATCTCTACCATCACTCAGTGCAGACACACTCTCAAAAATATAACTTGGTAACTTTCAGACAGGTGCTTTTACACCCAGTTCTGGACTTCTGCAATGTCCAGTTTTCATAGTAAATTTTGCCACTATAGTGTGCCAGAGACACAATATAATATTAAAGCAGTTTCCCTGTGTCCACTTGGCTCACTTCCCATAGCTTATTGTTGTTATTGACTGTGAATCAGCTAAAATTAAAATGTTGACATTCATAAAAATCAAATGGCCTTATTCAAATGGCCTTTCCCCTCAGAAGCATTTACACAACTCCAGCTCATTTCAGTGGGAGTTGTACATGTAGTTTGGGCCCAAAGTTTAAACAGTTTTCTATATGTGCTCAACACTGGCTTTCAAAATCAACCTGTAGCGGTAAATTTCATGCAGAGCCATGTTTCATTTAATTTAAATATAAAATTGATCAAAGCCAACATCCTAAAAGGTCAGAATCAACTAAATAAATGAGCCTTCTCCTGCAGAGGCATATAACAAAATTTTATGGCCTGAGTCCTGCTTTGTTTACAATGGGATACATCGCGAGTATCCCATTAAATCATCAGGCTAGGTTGACGCAGCCAAGGATCCAAGTCCACGTATCAGATGAGATGGTAGCAGAATCACTTTAAGGTTTTACTCTAATGGTCAAACTCTCCTCAGCAACGGAGGAGGCAGTCACTTTGGTTGGCTGATATCCTTCCCTCCAAGTCACAAATTAGTTGATTATTCCTGGAGTACCTGACCTCAGGCATGTAGAGAGTGGATATGGACATGGTGCAGGGGAGAGTCAAGGATTGCTATGCAAAGGGAATGCTCACTTGACCCTGTTAGAGCAGGTTTCTTGTTTTTCTGCTACTGGAAATGCAGAAAGGTGAGAAGATGCAAACCAAGAGAGTTCTACTCCAAAACAGAGGGAATTGGGCCAGAGCGCTTCTGAGTCCCTGATCTAGGATAAAGCCAACAGGAATTCATACTCAGTCCCTTTAATATTTTAGCTGTCTTTTCCAACAGTTAATCAGTAAACACTACTCTCAACTGTCTAGAAATATCTTTATTGTTCATTCAACCTTCCCCTGTGATAATTTTTTTTCTGATATATATTTAATTTCCTATATAAAACAAAGATAATTTTCCACAGATTATCAAAAGTCAGTTTCAAATGTCAGACTCAAAAATCTTGGAATGCATAATTTTAAAAATGCATGAAACAGCATTAAATCTCCTGAGGACACTGAGTCCTTGTTTCGGTCAGGACGGAAGCAGCACTACACAGTCTGAACATTACGTAAAGTCCCTGTGATATGCTAAAAACCTCATTGTAAGAAAATGTCACTTGAATTTCTACTATTCTGCCTGTAGGAGGTCATTCATTTCTAAAGCATTCTTATGTTACTATAGAAACAGCAAAAAGAAATAATATATTTACCAAAGTTCTACCCATTTTCTGACCAAAAAAAAGAGCTCACCCCCAAAATCCCCAAACCTAAGCTCTAGGAAATGTATACAACAGAAAATAACTTAAAACTGAAAAGTGACTCAGACATGACAACTTTTTTTAATATATTGTTTTAGTACAGCCCAATTCTTACAGCACAAATAGCTATCTCTCAAATGGGATGATAGGATTGAGCCCTATATCACTGAAACATAAAGATTCTCTTTCTAAAGGGGAAGAGACTATGACATAATTATCTCTCAAATTTATTTCCTGAATATAATACACTACACTTCTTGTTGTTTATTCTAAATTGTACAAAGGTAAGAAATAAAATGGTTTGACATCTCTGCTAATGTAGACTAGCAGTCTTACTGATTTCAAAAGAGCTACACCCACAGTGTTTCTAGACTAGGAACCTCACTGATATAAGTGGAAATACTTTGAAATTTCTCAGTGCAAGCAAGATGGGAATCTGACCACTGAATGTTTTTCAGAAAAAAAGAGGGGTTTTTTCTAAATTTCTCTGGAATTCGTATTTAAAAGTATAATGACTCCCCTGCTTAGTCAGTAACTGAAATATTTTTAAAGCTGTTCAAAAGAATATATAACTGCCAGCAAAAGGACACTCATAAAAGAGATCTGCAGCTTTCAAACTTTTCAGACATTCATTAGGATTATACATTTCTGTGTAGATTGCTTAATCTAGCAATGAATTTGTTTCTCTTTAAAACAACTGCAAATTATGAAAGTTAATCTATTTAGCAGCTAATGTACAGTATGTTCTTTTCATCTGACAGCACGCCTTTGGGCAGAAAACCAAATTCTTGCCAGACTTACAACCACCTCTCTTATTAAAAAACAGATTAGAAAAACAGTAGCTCTCGCAAACTGCTCACTGTCTGTTGCATTTACACTCACCACCCTCACTATGTTTATCACTGTATTTTATTTCTGGTGTATGATAGCTTGGGTAAAATCATATGATCCCCCCTCAAAAATGAAAGCCAAATGGTTTGTTTGGGGATAAGAGGGAGACTTTTCCCTAAGGCATTCCTGTGGGTGTTTCTTTCTTGTTCTTCAATCTGTATTATGTATCATCAAATATAACTATCAGTGCTAATTTGTTTAGTTCCCCCAGTTGTCACAAGCCTTGTTCCACCACACAGCAAATGGCAGCTTGCACTGATTTCATTTACTTTAGCAGTTTCAATGACTTTGTGTGAGTTGATGGGAATCACAGCCAACAAAATATGTCTGAGGAAAATTTTTCCATGGCACCTTTATAGAAGGGCTCCAACCAAAGCTGCCTAGTGATGGATAGCCATATACTTTTGAAAGTGAGAGGATAAAAGTGGAGAGTTTTCTACAGCAAATATTTTGCACGTGCGGGTATGTTTAATGCAGTATGAAACATAAAGCTCCAGAACTTTCAACTCTGGATGGTACTTCATAACTGCAGACAAAATCACCCAGTGACTGAAAGAGGCTGTATAAAAGATCAGGGCACTATAAATGTCCTAAAATCTGGAGTACTGAAGCAGGAAAGCACACTCCTTCAACACACGGGAAAAAACATTGTTTCCTTTTTCCCACTCCACAAACACAAAAAAAAAAAAAACCTTTTCTCCCTGAATAACAATTACCTGTATTGTATGGAACAGCACCCTCAGAACTGAATGATTTTCTGATTACTCATTTTCTAAACTCTCTATACTGTGTTCTCTGTGAACATTTCATAAAATTCTGATCCTCTGGCATGTGTTTATCTTTGGGCTGGACCAGATAGCTATGCAAACAGTTTATAGAAGAGATTATCTACAGTTATTTGGGGGAATATTTGCCCTCTCCGTTTTATGCTGAGAAACAATGAGGGCAAGCATATATTTAGCAAAGAGTAAAGCAAAAGAAGCAGAGATTACCCAGCTGGTAAATGTTATCAAGTACACAGAATGATTACTGGTTTTGTGTGGATTGATTTTCCCCAAGTATCTTGAAACAAACAAGCCACTTCAAAACACTGAAAAATTGCCATGCAGAACAAAGTAGAGGAAGAGGAAGAACTTCCAAGAGCAATTTGTAACTGCTCCAAAATGCTTTGGAGATAACATACATAACTGAAGGACCTTCAGTGAATGCCTGGGCAGACAGGTTCTTGCAAATCATGTCAGAGCAATCTAAAAAATCTAAAAAATTATCAATTTTTCTCTCTCTACTGAAGGCTACCCTTGCAACCAAGATACAGTAACTGCCCATGTGAGTTCTACTACATGCAGAGCAAAATAAATCATTACTGAAGGCAGTAAGAATGTTTGTCTACACCCTTAGTCACAGGGGACCATTTAGTGACTCAGTAAAATTCCATAAACATCTGAGAGCTTGTTTTTTTCATTTCCTGCCACTTGACTATACAATAGCTAGAGAAGCTACCGTATCTAGCTCCTCTTTTCAGCACTAATAGTGTTCACTACACCCAAAATGATTTCTCTTAGACTACACATCAATACCATAAACTAACAACTGTCCCAGTTCAAAAGGCAATCTCAAGCCTAGTTCTTGATATGATGATGAACTAAGTGGCCAGCAACTATGGCATCACAGACTGAATAGGTTTGGTGAGAATTCATATGGTGAAGACATCAAGTAAGCCCCACTGGGATTCCTGATACAGGAAAATACTTAAGTGCTCAGTACTTCAGTGCGGTTGGCAATGAAAAACACACACCACGCTATTTTGCTTCTCAGACACTGTGGCTCACGGAAAAACTAACTGAAATACTAAACACTTTTTTATGCTTCCTTTCACAGCTTTTTTGTCATTACTGTTGATAAGTTTATTTCTCCAGGAGTTAAGATCTGTCCCATTCCTAGCTTCAGTCAGACGAGTTATTTCAGCTAACAGTTAGTCAAGTATTCACTTCACTGTGTAACTTTTCAGCCAAGTCCAACCATATTTATTTTAGCTTCTCAGGCAGCATGACTTCTTTTTTCAAGTAAACTTCTATACTAAGCTTTGAAGTTTGAATGTTACCTTTCTGTTCCAAAATTGCAACCCTTTTATTCTTAATTGTCTGCTTTTCCTCAAAGGTTTTGTCTTTTTATCCTTCAATGAGGTAAGACAGTACCATACAGTGAAATACTGTCTTACACATACTTCAACAGATATTCTGAGAACCTTTCATACCATTAGTCAGAGAGCCTTTTAAAATATCTATGGACCATGTCCAAAGAATTTTGGCCTAATTCAAGTATTTTTATTACCCCATGAAACAGCAGATACGCTGATTACTGAAATACACAGTGGATGTTCCATGAGGAAACATCATGATTTAGGCCTCTACTGTCATGCAAACAGACGTTTGTGTTCTATTCTTTACCTCTAATCACCCAGTAATGACTGACATCTGTATATGCTCTTACCAACATTTTATCTAAACAAGAAAAACTTAATAGACAGCTTTGGTACAAAGAGTAATGTTTTCTGGAATGCACCCTGATAAGATTTTCAAATCCAGCTGAATCTTCAAAGGATATGCATTCGAGTCACAAAGCTATACCTTGTCAAAATGGTAAACATAATTTGGTTTTCTCCCATCCGAGGAACTGAGTAAAAAGTAATAAGTTAAATGACAGGATGCTCATTTATTGCTATTTATCCCAAGACAAAATCTGCCACAGAATTTTTTACGTAAGGTTTTAATTCAGTTGCTTAGAGTAAAACCTCTTAGAGGAATGCTTCTGTGTCCTTTTGAGTGCAACATCCATTTAAAACGCCATCTGGTTGCATATAAACCCACTTCTGAGCTATAGTCAACTATCCTTTTAAATTCTTTGACTCTTTAACCAATTTTCAGAATGTTTTTCTTCTTATTTATAATTTATCACCACAGAAATTCCAAATCAGAATCGGAGCCCTCCTGTGGTGGGGGAGCACTGAAAGGACAAGGCAGTCTCTATCTGAGACTGAATTCTGGTTTTCTGATGACTCTGTCTTTTCGATTCTGCTGTATTTCATTCACTGCTCTCTCTATTCAGAATGTGTTTTAGCTGAAGCTCTAGGAAATGCCTTAAAATACTTTCTATTGCTCAAGTTTTATGATAGGGTAAAAAGCTAAGATTATTTTTTGGATTTGAAACACACCTGATCTCTCCAGAGCTCCATGTTAAATAGAAGGTCTCTCAGGCGTTTACTACAAAGACACTCAATGAAAACCTTTCCACCAAATGAAAACAGTTAACTTGGTCAACCCTTCACTAAAACTTGAGGCATCTCCACAAGGAAGTGTACAATTCAGTCTGTTTAAGAGAGACACAGAGACCTCTCAAGATTTGCAAAGGAAGACCAAGGTGTTCCTCTCTCTACTGACAGCAAAGAGAAAAAAGCAGGGCTGTCAGGCTCCTCTGTCCATTTGGCATCCAGCCTGCTCTTGTTCTGAGAGTGAAATTTTCATTCCTGGATGTACAGTGGCTCAGGTTCAATGGAAAGAGTAAAGGACTTTGCCCAGCATATACCACAGACTTGTGAATCTGCTGGGATGTGGAGATGTGAATTCAAACTCTCCCAGACTAAGGCCTACATCTCCACTCCTTCTCTCCCCTCCAAAAAAAAAAGTGTTAGAGCTAGTAGAATACCATACAAAAGGAAGTGGCAGCACCACCACCAATGGGGAAGTTCATTAAGACCTGACCATCTCTGGCTTTTCTGGAGGATATGGGCAGAATCCAGCTACCTATTCTCCTTTACCTGGATCTCAGCAGTGTTCTGTGCAGGAGACAGATTCTTCTCTCTGACAAAAGGAGCATTTTGGATCTTGCACGGGTAGTGAAAGCGAGGGAGTTAGGGAACTTTCAGCATGAATTGCAAGGTGCCCGATTCTCTGAGAGCTGCACACTGTCTCAGTGTAAGTAGGTGGATTGGATCATTATCTGAGACTTAGGTAGTGGGGCAGGCAGGGGGTTGGTGCTGAGTCCTCAGATGCTCCTTCTGTAGTCAGTGGACAGAGAAATGTTCCTTTGAAGTAAAAATGAGATCTCAGATGGACTACCTGCCTTCTGAAAGTATCTGTCTTTCTTCATCAATCACAGAAGAATCCTAGAGAGCCCATGCTGCAAACTGTAGTGTTCAAATAAGTGCCTAAATTTTAGTGGGATGTATTCAGCATATTGGTGAATCATTGGAACTGATTATTTTTTTTTTACAGTTTCTTATTGAAAATAGGTTTTCTGATTTGTTTCCTAACCTATATCTTAAACAAAAAGTTAAATTGATAGAGAAACTGAGAGCCAAGTATACCCTTACTATAACTCCACTAGCATCAATGGCCAAGTTTCAATTCCACATAATTCATCTGTGTGATGTTCTCAAGTGCTGTGCCTACACAGCTGCAGTGCCAGACTTTAACAATACATACCTGGCCAGCACAGAGCACAGTCACACTTCCTTTCATGGCCTAGGAGGCAGCTTTCCCTATCCTTTGACAATTAACAGATGACACTGAGAATGCTCACAGAGAAGTCTGGGAAATTCTCTGCTCGAAGGCAGAGTGAGAGCAGCCCCCCCTCCTTATAAGAAAGTCTCTGGCTCTGACTTATGCTTTTGCCAGTGCTCTGTTAATGCTCAGCTCCAGGTTCTTACTTCTATTAGTTAAAAGCAGGATATGATTCATTATTCCTATGCCTACACTAGATGTTGCTTCTCTAATGCAAAAATGGTCCCTGAACAATCTTTCAGTCCCAGTACAGTAGAAAACCTGAAAATTTTCAAATGAATGAGATACTTTAACCCCATTAATTAATCCTGTTACAAGAACAATCGGCCACTAAAACTGCTTGGAAGTTGAGAGTTAAGACAAAATATTTCACCAAGGCTGGTGTGGAAGTACAGTCAGTATTGGTTGGTGCTTCTGACGATACTTTTTTCAAGAGACCCAGAGTCCCATCCACAACCAGGGATTTGACCCCACTGTTTTCTCTGATGGACAGTATGTTTTGAAAATCACTGTAAAGTAGGAGAATGTCGTTTTGCCTATTTTTCGTTCACATATTTACTTCTCAGGAAGACAGTACACTTTAAAACACCTTAAACATCAATCAAATGAATGAATGACTGTACAGAAACAATAAATAATTACCTTCAAGTGTTTCTCCCTCTCCAGAAAGGGCCTCTCCTGCTCCAGAGGCATACAAGGCAGACACAGTCAATGCATACCTAGTGGCTTGGTCTAAGCCTTTCAGCACTTTAGAGGTAGTGTCACCTTTCACAGTCACTTCCTTAGTTTCACCTCCTGTGACTGGAGTGTATGTGATAAAGTACTGCTGCACTTTGCCAGGAGCAGCACCCCAAGACAGCTTCATTGTTGATGTTGTAGCATCAGAAACTCTCAAATTTCTTGGAGTTCCTCGGACTGCACATGTCAAAAGATGTTGAAAACAAGTTGAAGCAAGCTTCATTTCTTGGTTTATTTTTTAGGTTACCACAACATAGGACTTAATGGTGAAAAAATAATTCCTGAATAGCCTGCACTAACACTGCCACAGTATAACTTTACTGTAACCAGGATTGCACAATTCCATCCCCACCCTCCTTAGGCAAAATTTCCCAACAAAGTCTTTTTGATCCTATTTTTTTCTGTTAAAACAGGCTCAATCCTGGAACACTTATACATACTAGCACCTGAATATATACTCAACTTCAGCACAGCAAGATCCATGTTGAAGTCACTGTCTGCAGAATCAAGTCAAAGATCACCAATGAAATGTGAAATTAACACATTATGGTTTCCTACAGAGTTCTTTTTGATGGCAGTTTTTCTGGTTTCTACTATTTAAAATCTCAGTGAAGTTTCACCAGTGATCAGGACATTCATACTGTCTCTGTACTTTTTGGATTTTGTTTAATAAGGCATGATACCTGTTAAGGAATCATAGATTTCCATACAAGTTAAGGCTACAGTGATAACTTTAGGAAATTAAATGTTTCATTCATTCCTTGCTAGACATTCAGAACCAAGTGCAAACAGGGAATGAATTTGCTGAAAAGAAATATAATTTATATCATTGATAATATGAAGAATCATGAGGACAATTAATTAAACATACAGGTAGATTCTTCACCCAAGTTACCTTGCCATATTAGGTGTTGCAGGTTCAATAGACAATATTTTAAAATAAAATATTACAATTTTGATAAATTGTGTTGTCTTAAATTACCTCTCAACTAGGCTTGAGTAATTTTATAATTTCGTCTTCCTCTGGGATAATACTTATGGCCTATAGGGGTTACTCCCTTTTCAGTATGAATATGTCAGCATGCAGAGTTCTTCTCAAGCTTACTACATTCACAGCATTGATCATGTACCTTCATCAGTTTTTGCATATCCATTCAGCGAATTCCCAGGCCCAGACTGATACTCAGGAATAACAGACACTTCATATCTTGTATCTTGAATCAAGTTCTGCAGGGTAGTTGATCTTTCATTTGCTGAGACAGTCACTTGTCTCCTTTCTCCTCCAGTAAGTGGTCTATATACAAGCCTGTACCGTAGGACATTGCCTGGAGCTGGAGTCCAACCAACTACAAAGCTATCAGTAGTTTCATCTGTTATCCTTAAGTTTCGAGGAGCACCTTTAACTACAAAAAATATAAACATACAATTTGTAAATACTTGCTTTTAATCATGTAGTATCTGAAGTGAAACCCTTCCAACTATTCTGTTATCTCATCCAGTTTACCAAAACATCTTATATTGCCCTCGCATCATTTTAAAGTACACAAACCATTAGTAATTTCTGAAAATTTAGGGCCAGAGTTACAATTAGCAGTGTAACAAAGTTGTCCCCAAAAGTACATTAATTCCAGTTTATACAACCACTTCTGAAACTTAACGACAGTCTGATTGGTTTTAGTGGTAACAGTAGAATTGAACTGCATTAGGGATATTTGGGCATAGTGGGGAAATTTCTTAACACAACTAATCATATTGGTTTCTTTGCTGTGGCCATTTGGTTCTGCACCACCTCCATTTACAGATAGTTGTCAGATACACTTGACTACACACTCTCCTATTTTAAAGAAACAACCAAGGTAAATGCAACAGGAAAAAAACACCAAAACGATTCTATTTATTTAAGTTAAATTTTCACAACAAAAAAATATATTCATTGCAATACGAGTTGCATCTAATGTTTAAAAAATGGCTTCTAAATTAAGTCTCAAACTCAAAGATAAGAAATAGCTTGTTATCTCAGAAATTAAGAAAAAAACGTGGTAAACAATTTAACCTAGCCTGCTCCTTGACAAAAGATATGACAGCTCAGACATTTCATATGAATTCAGTAGGCACACCAAAGAAGGACTTGGCTCTTCCAACATACATTAAGATCTGCTGTACTGAAAGTTGCCTAGCAGTATGTGGCATTGTCATTTAGCAAAAAAAGTTTTGGTTTTTGTTGTTTACTATCTAAAGTATAATTCAATTGGAACATTATATGCCAAAAGCACTGTTCTTCAGTGTTAAATTACAAACCTGTTAAGAGTGGAGCAATCAATAACTTAGCTTTAAAGAAACAAACTTGGTTTCTACTAATCAGAAACACAATACTCAATTTCAAATTCTTTAAAATCCTGAAACCAAAGTTCGTTGCCAAGAAAGCTGTCTGGCCCAAGTTGTTAGCTAGATCTGCATGGAGAGATGCTGATGTTTACATGATTGCAGAAGAGCTCTGTCTTCTCAGACTTGTTGGGATTTCATCAGATCAAGATGCTGACAATTATTTAAACTGATATCAGTTACAACATGGGAACACTGATTATTTTTGTTAAAGCTATTCCTTCTCCTGTTCCTGACACTCACAAGCTACATATTCTATCAGCCAAGAATTTGTCCACTAAGGAAAAGTTATGTGTGGCCAAAACATTCTGACTGGTACAGTCATGGAAATATGCACACCAACAGTGAAACCTGTATCTTCCAAACTTAACATCCAAACTAAGCTATTTTATAAGTGTGTATTTCTACCAGTCCTAATAGGAAAGAGCAATTAACAAATTTCCGTGCTGTTTCTTTTGCTCCCTTGGAACCATTTACATCACCAAAGGTCACAAATGACAGCATGGAATAATGAAAAAGAGTGGATCAATATTTTAAAAAGCATGATTTAGACTATACTGAGTATGCAACTACTGGAATAGAAAATCAAATTTACTGTCTTCCTTCTATTTTAAATCAGTGGAAATGCATCATGGCAACTCTATCAAGAAAAAGTACAGTACCATGCTTAAATTTACAGCCATTGATCACAAACTCATACTGACATCAGTGGAAGTTTTGAATCATTAAGAGTTATTGGATCAGAACCATGAAGTTCGGGTGAAAAACACCAGAAACTCACCCCCCTTTAAGTCTATGGTATATGAAACAGAATTTCTATTAATGTAAGTTAGATGTAGACACAGCAAATTACATAGGTACATGCTTGACTTTAAAGTCAACATGCATTCCTGCATCAGAGTCATAATGATTAAATAGAATAGAACAGTTCAGTTGGATCATCTAGTCCAACTTAATTGTATATTGATACGTGCCAATAAATTTATTGTTGACAACACACCACTTCATTTGAAAATAGGCCACTGCAGAGAAACACAGCACTCATCCAACCTTCAGGAAAAGTAAAATCCAATCTTAATAATTTAATGTTGGCCTATTATTGAAATTTTATATCTTTACTCAATGCATTGAGAGACAATAATATTTATTCTCATCCTACGTACCAGTTCAGCTTCTCAGCCTTAGCTGACTGTTCCAGATACAATCATTCTGTCAAAGCAAATTCTTATTTGAACATATGACTCTTTTGTGTCTGAGAATAATGGGAAGCCTACCTTCCAGGGTGGTTTCCTCTCCATCCAAGGGAGGGCCATCACCATCTTCATATTCAGAAATCACACTGACTGCGTAAGTAGTTTCAGGTAGCAAGCTGGTGAGAACTGAGCTAGTACTTGAAGCTGGTACTGAAACAATGAATTCATCTCCACCGATTGCTACTTTATATTTAATGAGATAGGACAAAACCTCAGATCCAGCTGGAGACCAGCTCACTTTGAAACTGTCAGATGTTACATCAGAAAAGACCATATTCTTTGCAGGTACATAAGCTGTATGGAAATAAAAATGCACGGATGATGCATACATGTTTGAATATTTTTAACACAAAATCTCTAAAGTAAATAAAAAATGACCCTCAATAATTTGATTTATTCTAATTGAACAGATATTTTGTTGCACATGCAATGGTATTTGTTTTCTATATTTGCTTATATACATCAAATTTCATTAAGATCATGTCTAGGTTGTCTCAAATCATACAACAATGAGTAGAAGCACCAACTCAGTGATTTCGAGATCAAATGAGAACAATCCATCTACAAAAGTGTACTTATGAAAACTTGTTAGAATCTGATGATCAAGTTGGCTTCCCTCTTTCATATATCCCATGAACAGCAATAACATTATGCCCTCAATGGGAACTAAGAATCCTTGAGGTTTTTTCAGATCTAGATTACAAATAGGACAAAATAAATCCCAGTATTTTTTCAGGAATGGAGTCAAAGGGGAAATAAGGAACTCGACATGAGGCACAAACACAAACCTGACATCCTGGGCTTGTTTTGGTTGGCCTAGTCAGCCTAACAGTGGGGATGTTAAGACTGCTTGAGCCCTCTAAAACAAAGGCTGCTTTGCTGGTTTGTTCCTCAAAGCTATCCTGAAACAAAAGGCTTATTTTTAAAGAGAGTGGGGTTTTCAATACTGGGGCCTATTCAATGTTAGTGTTCTAGTAAACATAGGTAGGGACACTGAGGGTGCAACTAATCATAAGTAACTTTAGCTGACCAGAAGTTGGTCACTTAGAAATCTTTTAAATATTAAACATTATCCAAGCTCACCGAATTTGGATGCATGTGAAGACTTTCATGTGCTACTTCATTTCAATCTTTACAGTTAGATTGAGATTAATATCACCTAGCATCTGCTGTCTCAAATTGTCTTGTCTAGGCCCATTCCAGAGGGCTATTCATTTTACTCTAAAAAATAATCAAATGACTCTCTGGAGGTGTCAGCACTGCTCCATTGCCTTTGAAATTCTAAAGGATGTGATTAGACTAGCTACCTCATTTTGGACAGCTAAAGAAGAATGGCCCTAGTAAGTAACTTTTAATCAAGACATTGCATGTAAAAGCAGAGCACATCCACTAAGGTCATTCCACATAGACACACACTTTAAAGGCTTTCTAGGTACCTAGGAGGGGAAGGAAAAAACCTGTTTCTCCAACAACTTTTTCATCTCCATTTCTCCATTAATTTCTCCCATTGCTTTTAACATGTTGGGAAATTAGACCCAAATCCTCAGTTATTAAAATTATCATCTGTATGTGGACAATTTCATCAATATCAATTCTTTAGGTAACTACAAGCACAAAACATTGCTTCAGATCTGTTTTCATCGCATTTTCTACATTTCTTTAAGTAATAGTAGTTACTTACATTTTTTCCTTATAGCAGCCAGTTCCTGCTCAATCCGTAGGCAGACAGACTGCGTAAGTTCAAATGATATTCTCTGAAAAGCATCAAAATCTTCCACTGTGTAAACATGGGTTTCAGCAGGAGGTGATGCAATTGCTTCTAGCTCTGTACGCACTGCATCCTTCACACCAACTGCAAATATTTCTACATCTGCATCCCTCAGCTTTATTGCAGGTTCTTTAAAAGCATCTGATGATTTTCCATCAGTAATAAGAATCATGACTCTTGGCACATTTGGTCTTGATCCTTTGCTGGTAACAAATACTTTCTCCCTCACATATGTCATCGCTTTGCCTGTGTTGGTAGATCCACCTCTGTAGGGAAAGGTGTTAATAGCCTGAATTATGTCTTCCACTCTGTTGTATCTGTTCAAAGAAAACTCCATATGGGGATCTCTGCTGTACTGGACAAGACTTATCTGTACTTTTCGAGGCGATATCTCAAAGCTTTTAACTAACACTTCCAAAAAAGCCCTTACTTTAACAAAATTGGCGATACCAATGCTGTAGGAACCATCCACTAAAAACACAACATCAGCTTTTACATCCACGCCACGTGAGCATTCTGTAAAGAAAAAGAATCACCACTATAAACAGATATTCAATAGCCATAGCATTACAATAGCATCTGCAGTTCATGTATCATAGCCGGTTGCTTATAAAGAAAATAAACCACGCTAAGTAAAGCTGTTTTTCATAACTAATAAAGGTATGATATTAAAACAAGCATCAGAGGCTTAAACAATAAAAAGCTACCATGTGAAAATAACACAGTAGCTCCAAACTCACCCACTTGAACTTTTACTTGTTGTGTTTTTTCCATTATCGTTATTGGCTCACTGGGGGTCAGTCCTTTCATTGCATAAACATTAATTTGATACTCTGTGTCTGGAGAGAGATCTTTAACATTCAGAGCAGTAGTCTGAGGACCCACACTCAGTACATGTTGTTTTCCACCAGCTATCATTGGAATGAACTGCAGCCGATAGCCAGTTATTGGGCTTGTGGATGGATCCCAAGTGATCCTAACAGATTTTGAGGAGATCTGAGTGGCCACCAGATTTGAAGGAGGTTCCACCACTGAAAGAAATCAAAAGCAAACCCGAAATATTAATTACAATTATAAACAGATTTTCTTCCACATTTTTATTTCTGGAATAAATTTAGTCATCTTTGCTTAACCTTTACTAAAAATCACTTTTTTTTTTTTAGCATGTATTACAGGACGGACCAAATGAGGCATCAGTGAGAGGGCAGAAATATGAACAATGCATTTGTGGTCCCCCAAGTGTAGTAGAAGTTCCAGGAGAAATGCTGCCTTGCTTTAATACTGTTTCAACCAGAAGTGAAAGCTACACCCACAGAAACACTGTAGAAAGTGTGAACAAATACAGACCTGAACAGAGCACTATGACAGTGCAGTCATCTCTGCTGCCATTTTGGTCAAAGAATAACTAGTTACTTAGAAACTTACAGGGACAGAAAGCTGCAATGATACAGCTTGACATCTGTGTTTTCTCAGCATTCTCCGGTTTTCATTCCTTGGTTCTTAACCTACTACATATTCCGCCCCTTCACCAAGCAGGTTTTTTCCCTTTAGTACATTTTTCCATAGAAGTGATGCCTGTTTCCAAATTGACTGTATGAGACTCTGATAACTGCACATCATTGCATTGCCCTTGAAACTACAGAATAATGGAGCTATTCCAAATCTACTACATCATGTTCTGTTCTCCTGCATTTAAATGCACAAAGATAAGACCTGTTTTCCACACTTGCTAAATGAGGCAATGGATCAAACTCCAGAAATAAAGCACAGGAAGTAGGGATAGCCCCTTAAATATGCACCAGAATAAACTTAAGTCAATAAATACATTTATATAAAGTATCTCACCTTCTTCTCCACTAACCAGTTCACCTAGCTGTTCATCAACACCAGAGCACACTTGCAAGATAATTTCATTCTGTATATCCACAATTCCATCAAAATTAGCCACATTGAACACATGTTTCAGTGAAGGCTGAGATGCAATTAGCTTGAGTTCCTTTGCATCTGCTGCTTTGATTCCTAGAAGTTGCAATAGACAGGACTGTGTTAAGTGACCATAAAATACATACCTGTGAATGTATTCATAAGGTATCAGAACATCCTGGGGTAAAGCTGAGTTTAATTCAGTTCTGCCTTCTGTCATTATCAATAACCAAACTACAAAATAATGATTAATACAATGAAATGACATACTCCATTTTCAACCTGAGAAAATAATGTGGCAACTTCAGTAAGGCCGGGGTTGAAACTCTGCTAGTCAGTCACCTTAATCTCCATGTGGGAGCTACAGAATTACTATCATATTAACACTAGTGTTCCACTTTAGAGGGCACAAACAACCAATTTCAAGGCACACACATGGAAAGAGTGGCATGGCAAAATTCTTGAAACACAGAATCTGTGACACATATAACTTCTTTAGGAATGTTAATCTCTCAGTCATTAGAAAAACTCAACGTACCCAAAGAAAAAACTTCAACTCCTATGTTGCGAAGCTCTCTTGCAGGAATTTCAACTTCATCTTGAGCTTTTCCATCCGTAATGACAATTGCTACTTTGGGAAAGCCTTTTCTTGCTCCAGCAGACTCAGTGAAGGTGTTTTGAACCAGGTAATCAATAGCCTCACCTAAAAACAACACCACAAGCTGTGTTTCATTAGGCTTGAATAAACTGATTTAAAGCAAATTTGAATTAGAAAATGAAATGCTGAATAAACACGTATGTGGGAAATCTGTACCTGTCATTGTGTTGCCACCTTTGTAAGGTATCCTTTTAATTGCATCAATAAGATCACTTCTTCTGAAATATTGATTTAAATTGAACTCTGTTCTTGTATCTGAACTGTACTGAACAACTCCAACTCTCGTCTTTTCTTCCCCAATATCAAAAGCTGATACAAGGGCAACCATGAAGTCCAGAATATATCTGAAGTTATTTCTCCCTACACTCCATGAACCATCTACCAGGAAAACTAAATCTGTCATTGCACTTATGGAGCATCCTGGAACACACACACAAAAAAAAATCTCTGTTAGCAAATGAGCAATTGCATTCTTACAAATCAGTGAGAAATATCTGGCAGAAACTTAGTAGATAAAAGCCAAAACAAACAGATATTTAACAGATTGATATTCTTATCTGGAATATCTTACTTGGGAAAGCATTATTCACATAAGTGAACACCCATACAAGCTGTCTACCTGCCATTACCAAAAGGGAACTGTCACCTAGATACTCAGTTTTAAGACACCTCTCATGCTATTCCACAATATCTGTTATGCCACAGCAGATGAAAACTCACATACAAAAGTTTTTGCAACAGTTTGATGTTATAGGAACATTTAATTTCACTACTGCTTCTGCTTTGCATCTTTATCTCCCCATAATAGCTGCACAGGTTCTTCTGCAATGCCTTTTATCCACAGCACAATGTCTTTTGTTAATAGGACGAAGTCACTCATGGACACGCTCAGGTTAGTTGCATGAAATTCCTAGTTTCAGTACCAAATTAGCACCTTATTCTTTCAATGCGGCTATAAATTCCTTCCAACCCAGTCCCTTCCCAAGTTTACCTAACTCTGGACAATTTTACATGTTAACTTCATTGCTAGGTAACACAGGAATGCAGCTTAACTTTATGGGGCCCTAGTGCTAGACCTCACTTATCTCTAAAATGTCAGGTACATTGAAAGACAAAACACCTTACTTTGTAATTGAGCCTCAACCTTCTTTTCCTCTGGTATGCCTGGACCACCTGTCTGAACTGTACAAAGAACAACATAGAGAGAATTAATGGAGGAAATCAGGTTAAGTTTGTGAACATCAAAGAAAAGAGTGTGGGGAATTAGAGACACAAATCTGACAAGCCTCAGAACATGAAAACATAAATGCAAGTTATGAATACATCACCTGTACTTACAGATTTGACAACATAGCATTCAGGGTAACACAAAATACAGAAAATGCAAATAACTAAGAATCCTCTGTATTTGTACCTCTTGCAGAGTAATTTCTTGAAAATTAACTGCAACATCCCTGGGTAAAATACCAGTATTACCCCCCTCTAACACATAGGTGAGCTCATCATAAGTAATTTTTCCATGGTTGTTTGGGAAGTCTGAGACAGGAGACAAAATGCATCATAGAAGACAGTCCGCTGTGCTTAACATTTTTATTTAATTAAATTTATTTTATGCTTTATTTGTTAAATATAAATTATAAAAATGTATATTCCATATTTTATTATGCGTATAGATATGTGGTGTCACATTTTATCGTTTGATGAAGGTAGTTAGCTTGCTTTTTTTTCCCCCTGACACGAAGTCAGCTGGATTCATTTGTTACTGAGGTCAGTGAGAGTCTTCCCCTTGACTTCAGCAGATGCAGTTTATAGAAAGTAGGTTTAGCTCAAAAGAACCAGTGGCCTCCTGCAAAGAATTCTACAGGGATTTTCAGACACGATATATCCATGTTAGTCTCCTCTTAACTCTTGCAAATTACCTCTGCTCCTACTGGTAATTCTGCTTAATGGAAAAAGGCTGTTCAGACAGCTACATCTGATGAGAGTTTAGGTATGTGGCAATTTTGTTGTGGAACTGGAACAAAGATGAGTTTTGTGAATGACCACTCAGATATCTTATGTGGTTTTCTAACTCTGTTACAGGTACTTACTTGTCAGTTGGCCAAAAACAGGTAGACTCTCCTCTCTTTCATCATATGAAGCTATTGATACAACATACTCTATGTCAGGTATAAGATCTGATAAGACAGTTTGGGTAGTGCTAGGTGAAAGAGTAAATTCTTTAGTAGGCCCATCTGCAATAAATATATAAAACAGTTAATGCAGGCTTTAAATCCAATAATATCAATGACAAGTTGCTCATAAAAAAACTGCAACAGAGAATAATCTATCTAAAATCCAATTATAATTTTAGGATGATACACTTTCTTTTTTCCTGAAGTATGAATTTTGAAACATGAAACTTCAAACTAGCTTGTTTTCAATAGTGAACAAAATTACTGAAGTGTTTAATAAATTCCAGGAAATGTGAAACTTAAAATACACATACAAAATGTACTATCATCTAACAAATCATCTAACAAATTCTGATTCAATATCACTTTTACACTTATTTCTCAAAGTGAAATAGAATAATGGGTGTCTTACACATCCATTATCAGCAAGTTATATGACATTACTGCATCATTAACTGACTCACGCAATGTTTCCCCCAGGGGAAGTACTTGAATGAAGTACAATACAATTCTCTAGCTTTAAAGTAAAAGCATAGAAGAGGGGCAGAATGAAGATTCCACCTTCTTTTTGCTCCTTGCAAAGGAAAGGCATCCAAAACTTATCACTTGCAGTTCCCAAAGGGTAAATGCTATGGTAAGAAAAACTCTAACTTGGAACAATCACTGCTCCTTCCTGTATGTCCTTTGCTGCTACCCAGTCTTGATTGCGAACTTCAGAAAGATGTTAATAACTACTCTCATACCTAAGTCATATATAAGTGAAAATAAACCCAAGTTTTCAAGAAATGTAATGACATAACAAAATTTTACAGAACTCACCATTTGTTGGAACCACAGTTATCCTGTAACCCACTATTGCATCTGGTGGCCTTTTCCATGACATTTGAACATTATGTTCATCTATAATTGTAAAATTCAAGTCTGACGGTGGATTAACTGCAAAAGATTTATACCAGGTGGACATTTAAAAGTTTGAACAAGCTTTGGCAAATGAATAAATAAAATAATGTTGAGCAAAGCTTACTAAAATTGTCTTTGCATAAATTTGTTTCCAACAAATATAAAGATATGTTGTTGGAAAAAGAGTAAAATAAAAGCTGACAAAATATGACAAAACATCAAAGAGTATACGCATTACAGAGGAGAGCACAGAACATATGTTTCTTGAGTTGCCAAGACATTCAAGAATGGCCAGCAAAATCAAGCACAATAGAAAACACATTTGGATACATGTACAATGAGTTCACAGATAATCACCACATATGCAAACATTTCACATAACAATTAAAGGAAATTTTTTTACATGCTGGGTGCAATCCGTACAAGCATGCCAAATCACAACCTGCTTACAATACCATGAGAGTATTTAGGACATTGAGAACACAGCACTCTTCATAATTAGACATCAAAGAATTGATCAGCTTTTTAATATAGTCTCTGCATAGTCATATTTCTTATCAATTTCACTGAATCTAGAAACTTGGCAGAGAAAAAAAATATTTTAAAGAATACAGGAAAATATTGGGCATTTAATGTTCAGTAAAACAATTTCTGATAGGGTCTAGATACAAATTTACATGTAAAATGTATATCAGTAATAATGATATACTGCTGTATCATTTTATTTCAAAATATGGAGAGGTCCACCCCTTTGTTCCTAGAAGCCACTAAAGTGACATACTTCACATATGGCTGCAAAGGATTCAGGAACTAAGGGGATAATAAATGGGGTTAGTAATGGTTGCAAATTGCTGGAATATTTGAGCTGATGCAAAACTTCACAAATATAAGATTCTACCTGTTTACACCAAATTGCTACACAATTTCAAAGGTGTAAACTATTGTTTTCATGTTCCCTTTGCAGCAGGTGTACCCATACTAGTAGTGGCATTTTATCATAAAATGCCAGTATGGTTCCAAACAACACAATGGTTAATTATGAAAAGACAACATCAAAGTATATTTAAGGACATTTATTTTACAGAATTTATAGAAAACAGCAAAGAGGGCACCAGTGATCTGAACAAATGATTGCAAATAAAACTTGTAGGAGCTGACAGAAGTAACTGAACAGTACAGAAAGAAATAGTTTATATATGCTATTTTGCAGCATCATGCATATGTAAATGAAATGTTGATTATTATTTTTTTAGCGTCCCACAATGGACAAAAGCCTCCATGTACAAGGTTCATTACACAAAGACGTTTCATAAATATTTTATAATGATATTCTCTTTGTAAAATTCTCATGCATATTCATGCAGTATTTTACTGACTCACTGTCAGTGCATGGTAGGTGTATTATATATTATTGTTTAAATAGGTCTACAAAGTAAGATCAGATTCAGCCATACTTTCCTTAACTACTTGTGAGACCATTTTGCAGGCATTTTTAATAGACAGATCTTCTCTGTTTCATGGAAGATCTCTATCATATGTCAGATTTTGTTTCAGTTTGGAACATAATATAAAGAGCAGATAAAGAAATAAATGCTAGAATGTACACTTAGGAAAAGACACTGTCCAATTGCAATAAGTAATACTGAGCTCAAAAAAACTGGCAACCAATTGTGTAGGCATTTTTTTTCCTTCTAATTTGTTGTCATTTCTAACCATAGGATAATATGGCTTTGTAATACTGATACAATAGATACGCTAGTACTGAGTAAATGTTATTTTTCCTATCGTCCATACACAGGCAGTGAGATTAGACCATTAACCTGCATGCATAGTTTATTCATCATTCAGTTTATGAGTATCACAATGCTAGAGACAGCAGGGTAGTTACTTAGTATCAAAGTCATGCAACACATGTTAATAGTAAAATACATTTAGGTGATAAGAATATCATTATAAAATATTGTTTCAGTAGCAATGGCTCAGGACAAATTTAATGCAAAGGCAGAGACAACTGACCTGAGCATGCTTTTTAAAAAAAATTCAGTACATGGAAAAAATAGCACCACCAACCTTGCAAGTAAATTGGCATGTTGCAGCAGAGACTTTAGGCTTTAACTGCTGAAGGACAGCAGCAGCCCAACTTGTTGATATCCAAATGACCGGATTCCAGATAAACTGAAAAAACTGACTGTGAGGAAAAGTCTTCAACATTGTAAAGGATTTTAATCCATTTTATGAAAATTCAGATGTGGATCTTGGCAGGTAACAAGAATAGTACATTGATACATAAGTGAGATAGCCGTTCATCCAGGAGTTCACAGCCTTTCAGAACAATGGCATTGCAGGGGACCTCAGAAAGTCCCCTTGTCCATCCCACAGCCAAGACATGATCAGCCACCCCATGTCACTCCTGACATGTTTGCTCAGATCATTCTTAAAGACCTCCACTGTTGGCAGGACTGACAGCTTCCCACAGAAATTACTCCAAATGCCTCATTCCCTTTATCATTGTAAACTTATTCCCAATACCTAATCCCAGTCTTCGTTGTTGCACTTTAAATCCATTCATTCTCAACCTGTGGCTGGCTTATCAAACTCAAGCACTGAATACTTCTCCCATTGAAATCCAAAAAGGAACCTCGCCTGAGTGAAAAAAAGCCAGTTTGGATCCAATGTGATTCAAATGTCTTCCAGATGGTCTGTAAGCTTTTGATACTCAAACAGAACCTCCAAAACATCCATGGACCTTCACATGGGTCAGATTTCACCCATGTGAAACTAGCTGTAGAGTGAAGACCAAACCATGGTCATATGACTGAGAGCAGTAAGTCGATATGAAGTACAGCAAAACGTTTAGATGATGAAAATATTATGATAATCAAACAGGGCAACTGTTACTCCACCTTATTAAAATTCTTCTTCCAGAAGGGAATCCACCAGTGGAAAAATAATACACCTGTAATACAGAATCAGACCAGATTTCTAGGAACAAAATGCCCCTGGTTGTGGTGGGAGTTTGTCCCATTAAAGGGACAAACCTTAAAACTCCACTCTATAAAGGCTTATGTGTGAGTGCAGCTTTACTCAAGCAAGCAGTCCTGATGTCGGGCTACTTGCACCTATGCTTACTGTGCAGGGACACTGCTGATCACTCTGATCCTGTGTCCATCAAACTCTATGCCAAACCTCCCACTCACTTGTCAAGGTACAGGATCATGATCGTAATGCGATGGTATTAAAGTATTGCCTTAATACAGTGATTTCACTGTTGATGCACAGAAATGTATGGCTCCCCTACAGGTTTCCAGCGTACTAAAAAAATATCTTGCTGTATGACAATAATGTTTACACAGTGTTAATTTCCACCACTTTTAGATAGATGACATGATAACTTCCTCAATCAGATATCTTATCTTATGCACCACAAAAAAAAAAAAAAAAAATCAGACATACTATAGTTAATTCATTGCTACTCCTTATGTTATATGCATGTATAATAACAGTATATTTTCTGAAACAAAAAATAAAGAGCAAGGCATCTTTCTCATGTTATGTATGTCTTATACTAGCTTGTATTACTTAACTGGTAATACAAATCTAACGTACAAAAGTCTACAGCTTTTTACAGATAACACAATGTGACTGCTAGAGGATCCCAATGAATATCTTAACAAGACAGAAGTAAAACATAATCAGAAGATGAAGCAATTTAAAACTAGAACCAGACCTAAAAGTGATATAACTTGGAAGTAGCTGCCATCCACAAAATCTGTAATCACTGGAAAAGACTCATTTAGTGCATGAAATAACATGTTAGCCCATGTTAAAATAACATATAGGCCATGGAAGCTGAAGAATAAGCCCAGCCTTGCTCCCACTGAGATAAGCCCTGCTGAGGCTGGAAGAGGCCAAAACTCCTCTTTTACTATTTTCTTCATAAATGGCGTGGATTTGACACAACTAAGTAGATCACAACCACAGTCAAGCTCCTTTGAAGTCAGTGTTGCCAATGTGAATGGGAGAAAGAATGAGCTATAGCCGAGAAACACAGTAAAGAGCAGCTTCTCAGTCTTGTTAGGTATTCACTGCCAATCACAGTGCAGAAACATTGCCACCTGTATATCTGTGCTTTTTTATTTTATACATGTCTATGAAATTTCTTCAAAATACAAGATATATAATTCATAATTGTATTTTGAAAAAAATAATTTAAATATATATACCTATACATATGAAGATGCATGTAACTAAACATAATTGTATATATATACACACTGCATGCATGAGTATTTACCAAATTCTACACGTGTTTGTGCATATATGCATATGTGCATGTGTGTGTATATGCATACATACATGTACACTTTGCTTCTAATTAGCAGTAGGAAAACCAAGGAGTTATAGTCACCTTCATGTATATACAAATTTCAATTTCACACATCAGTCTACATGGTTCTCTCTTTAGGAACTTGGAAATCAACAGCTAGTTTCTCTAAGGATAGAAATCAGACATCAAAAGGTAATAAAATAATGGTCCCACCAACCAGTTCCAAAGCTGAATAGATGGTTAACTTGAAAAGATTCAGCTATCCTGGATCATCTCTAAGCCATTCAATCAATGAAAATTAATGTACTCAACACAAGGTTTATTACATGAGAAACCTTCCAATCCTCTGTAACTCTTGTGGTGCATTTATTTGTCACTTACTGTATTGCATGTCCCAGAGACAGATTTTTCACCTGACACACCTTTTTCTGCACTACACAAGGATCCCACACTTGGCTCAGTGATGCCCTCCTTCCCTACCTCCAGCCTCGAAAACAGACTTTTCTAGGTCTGAACCAGTTCCTGAAACATTGAAAAATCAGCACCTTCACATGCTCAGTGAGGTCACACAGAACCAATGATTTCCTCATTCTTTTCTTGTGCCTTTGAAAATCCCTCTGTATCACAAAAGACACACTACACAACCCATGACATCATCACAGCATTACCTTGAGATTTTAACTAACAAGTTATTCACATACTAGTCTACTTGGCTTAACTATGACTAAAATAATGAAAAAAATCCTTATCCAGCAAAAGAACATAGATTTCCCCCTGGCTGTTTGTGATCACAGATGGAAAAAATACTGTGACAGAAAGAACTCTTGACATGAGGACACAGAGGGAATGCACTGGATTATTGCAGCGCTGGACTAAAAAGGCAAAAACCAACTTAAACAGAGCATAAAATATAGCATCACGCACAAGAAGTTTAAGATAAGAGAGAGACATCAGAAGGATTGCAAAATAAGAAGAATTTCACTGTAAAAGAAAAGAGCAAAAATGCTGAGCATGAAAACAGATTGGTTTCCTTGTTCAGGGTAAACAAACAACTTCCCCAGTGAAATGCCATGAATGCATTTAGACTCTATGTTGGTTTTACCCCCTCTGTTGCTACAGTGATCTTCCAACTAGAAACCCCTGTGTTGCTGTATCTCTGTAGAAAAGCTCTAACACCATTACTGTAGCTCACTGCCTTGCCAACAGCAACAGAGCACAGCTCTCACAAAGGACTCGCAGAGCAGCTGTGATGCTGATGAAGAACCAGTTTCATTCTGGAAGATTTAGGAATCTATGAACAGCGGTATCGGATAAACACCAGATCTACTCCCAGGGGAGACTGAAAAATGAAAGCTGAAGGAAGGCAGAAAAATAGAACTAAGCTTTTCCTTCCCTCTGTTTTCACTCCATCTTCCCACCCCATATCAACAATCTTTACCACATCAGATAACCTTCTCCCTTATTCTCCTCTCACTTTTTCATCCCACCAAGTGTCTACCCACACCTCAGGGAAAGAACATTCAAACTGCATCTCTTGTGAACACCACAGAGAGAGCCAAAGAGACAAGGAAAAAAAAAAAAAAACCCAAACCAAAAAGAGAGAAACAGGACCGACGGGTGGGGGGAGAGCTCTGTCACAATACGACCTGAAAGTTGGAAAATTAGACTAAGGGGCAAATGTCCACAGAAGAAAGTCAGTTCCGCAGACAGGATTTAAGTTGTAACAATACCAGAACTAAAGTAAATAAGATCCAACATGCAATTTACAAGATGATGCAAAATGAAGCACAAAATTAAAACAGTGCAGAAGGATGGTGAGTATAGTGCAAATAAAAAACACACTGCAAAAAGCTCTATGAAAGCAGTTCCCACCAGAGAAAATCCTAAGGTACTCCTAGCTTTGAACTTCCTTTTTCAGCACCACTATTTCTCACTGCACTTCCTACTCAAGACACTTTCCTGCTCTTACTTCAAAACTCTGTAGCTAGAAGTTTCTTGTAGAATTCTGATCATTGTAAACTAGGTATTTTATTTAATACACATTTCTGAATGCAGAGTAATGTAAGTCCTGTCCAGGAGCATTCTACAACTCGAAAGATCAGGCTTTGTCCACTCTTTTGCTTAGCAATGGCACACACTTCAACATGAAATCTAAACAAGCTTCGCCAGCTTGTCTGGCAGTGCGTCTAGTTTTGCTCTTATAAAATAACTGTGTACTTGTCCAAATAAATTTTTTAGCTTTCATTAACAGTACTCAAGCTATGACTGGTTTAGTGCACACTATAGCTAAATAAAACACCTTCACTTACATTTTGAAACAACCTACTCCATGTATGTAACCAGTGGTTCAGGACAACAGCAACATTACTCCAGCTCTGAATGAGCTCCTTCCTAAGATGGCGAAGAACGCACAAATGCGCCCACTCCCTTCCTCCATCAAAACGGTACATTTTCTCTGCTTTCTCTGGCACGGCAGTCCTGCATTTCAAATGCAACTCTGAAATGACTTCAAATGACCTTTTTCGGTTCCTCAGCCAACAACAACGCAGCACAAGAGGGAGGCAGCAGGCTGATTCTCTCCTAGGGTGACCAGATGTTGCACTACTGGCAGAAATGTCATCTTTGTCCAGAAAGCCAGTGTACTTTACATCTGTGTGCCCCAAGCAAGCACTGCTGCTGGGGAAGCAAATGCCCCAGAGGCATCTCTGACACACTGTGCTTTTAGTAGCCATCAGCCAAAGTGACCAGATCCAGACACGGGAGCTTGCGGCAGGCCATGATCAGAGAATTTGTTTCAGTTCAATACAGAAAGAGAAGGAAGGGGAAAAATAATGAATTATCAGATGCTGGCTTCTGTTTTCTTCCAGTAAATCCAGGGGAGTTCACACCCAGCTGTTTGGTTCACCCTACAATGGAGGCAGGTCCCAGAGGTCAGATCAAGTCATTTCAGCACAGGACGTTCAGCATCTGTTTCCCCTGGCAGCCACTGCTGGCAGAAATGTCGTTACCATGACCAAAGCTGTGCAGCTCTCACAGAGGGTGACAGAGGAGGTTGCCCCCACACTTGCTGTTAATCCGCCAGGGAGGCAAATGCACCAGGGCCAGGCCATTTTGAGCCACGCTGTGGTGAGTGTGGTGGCCATGACGGGTCTCCCCCAGGTCTTCATCCCTGCAGCTGGGATGAAGACCTGGGGACACTGCCACAGGCTGACAGGGACCTCAAGCTTCAGAAAGACTGGGCCAGGGCCCTGCAAGGAGGAGGAGGAGGAGGAGGAGAAAGGCCTCTTTGGGGGTGATGGCGCCACATGCATGCCAGGGCCTTGGGGCCCCTGCCGCCACAACAAGGCCTGGCCCAGGCCCAGACACCCTTCAGCAGTGCCCAGGACATATGTCATGGCAGTGGCAGCATCTCCCCGGAGGTGTCCCCCAGGTCAGACCTGCCACGAAGGTCGAAGCATCCCCAGGGGAGGGTCTGGCCACCCCAGGGCTCAGCCGGGGGTCGCCCCGCCGAGCAGGGGAGGCCGGTGTGCCGTCAGGCCAGCGGGGCGGAGGCGAGGGGTCCGGCCCAGACAAAACACACAGGCGCAGAGAGCCAGACTCTGTTGGAGCATTTTATTTCAAAGCTGCAGGTTGTTGGGTGGTGGACTTTTCGTTTGCTCTCTCAACATAACTAAACGAGACTCTACAGCACGGAGCCCAGCCGTTCTCGGTCCGTCAGCGGGGCAGCGCCGCAGACCCCGGCCACGCCGGGCTGCCCGCCGGCGGCGGCAGTGGCAGTGGCAGCGGGCTCCTCGGGGCGCTGCGCCCGGCGACCCGCCGGCTGGCCCACGTCCTGTCTGCGGGGCGGTGTGGACAGCACACCAGAGAGACAGAGAGAGGGAGCTACGGCCCGGCTGACTAGCCGGGAGAAACAGAGCACAGAAGGAGCTGGGCAAGGAAGGAGAGGCGTTTCTCTGAAGGAGAGAAAGAGAGAAGGTGAAGTAATTACACTCAAAAACGGAGAGGGAGAGAGCTGGTAGCTCAAGGCTGGTTGGGAGGTTTGCTGGTCAGCAGGGCACCGGCGGCAAGGGGGCAGGGAGGGGAAGGTTACCTTCAGCCTCGATGGAGGAGAGGAGGGTGGCTGCACACAGAGCAGCGACTGCCGAGCACAGCGCTGTCTTCATTTCTGCCCTTTCAGATCACAACAACATGAATGAATCTGCAGTGATGGGGGGGGGAACGGAGAAAGGAGAAGGAAATGATACGCGTGGATTAGAGGACTGCGTGGGTGTATTCATGAAACATAAAAAAGATGAACTGTGGATTTCACTTTGTTCCCTTATCCCCAGCCCCCACCCACGGGACCAGGTTGAAACCTCTAGACTTGAAAGTCATCCAACACGATGACAGATCTGCCTGACTAACTGGAGAGTCTCGTCTCACAATAATGTGCCTTTTGTTGCTGAACCCTTTCCAATCACAGTAAGCACACGCGGCTTTAACCTAGTTGGGGTTAATTTGATCAGGGAAGCACAGTGAAGATCTGTGCCTCCGCACAGGCAGGAGCCAGGAGGGAGCTCCATGACTTCATCGCCGAGCGTGATGATAGCTAATTCAGAGGTCATTCCTGCCTTGGATCAACTAAATGTCTCTTTCAGCTGGGGATTTTATTCGGCTCCTTTTTCATTACTGTTGAAGCACTTAGTTAGCTGTGTTTTAGTGGTCTCAAGGCAGTTTGGAAACTGTAATAAAACTTTTTTGAGGGGTTCTGCCTACGAAAGTGCTATTTTTCATTTCTTGAAGGTCTGAAATAGATTATACAGAAGTGTGTGCAACACACAACTGAAACCTGACACGTCTGTCTAGCCATCATGTTTCAACATCTGATAATTCATTTACACGTCCTGAGAGAAAATAGATTTAAAATACACTATAAAAAGCAGGCAAGTGAAAGAGTCTCGCAATCACTGCAGGTTGTCTAGCAAAATAGGTGGGATTAGGCCAAGTTAGTTTTTCCTAACTGCAGGCAGCTATACCTTCATAATTATATGCTCTAGGTCATGTCAAATTACTCCCAGTCACTCCAGCAAAACTTCCAAATTATTTCCTTGTCTAAGTAAAGGCTAATGTGAAGTCCTCATCACATATGCGTATAAGTGTTTCTAAAGTTTGGGGTTTTTAGGAAGTAAGGGAGGGGTAATTTGTTTGAATAAAGTCATAAATGCATCATATATCATAATCAGGCTGGAGGAAAGAGAATTCCAAAAGCAATTAGGCAACAGATTTTATCGGGAAGGTGCCAAGAGCAAAACAAAAGAAAAATACATAATTCATTAGTCTGCAGAAAGAGCTGAAGGGGTAAATAATATTCTTCTGCCATCTAGAGAACTAACCAGCAAGACACATTTAGTGGGTAGACACAATGGAGATCCAGGAATTTCCCAGTTACTAACACTGAACTTAACAGGCTTCTGCCGGGCACCTGTATACACTTTCCTTAGCCAAATCCCTTTACTGCACATAAAAATACCAAGAGCCAGAAGAAAAATGAAGCAATGATTTCAGTCCAATGGTACCTCCAGCTGGTAAAGAGAAGAGTAATATTGACTGTAACAACTCCCTGACACTAGCACAAGAAAGACCAAGGTTAGCATTAAATTGTCCTGAAAGCTCCGAAATCATATATGTGCTCTGCGTGGGAAACGGCAGCCTCTAAGCACATCTACTGCCTTCAGCAGCGAGGTTAAGGATCGCCCAAACTCAATGTAAATGGAGTTTTGTCTCGGAAATCTTATGTGGGCTTGGAGTGCCATCTTTTGATCCTTTTGAAGAGCAACAGAAATTAATCACCTCACAAAGGCATCCAGGAGTTTTCCTGGTAGATCTGTTGCAGGTCTACCATTCCTGATACATATTTTTATTTCATGCAATAAAACGTCTCAGCCAAAGCATTCATTTGCACACCTAGAAACACTTTGCTTCCCTCTCGCAGACTTAGGTGTGTGAAAGAAGGCCTGGAGGTGGCGGAGGAGAGATCCTCTCGCTGGCTCAGCAGGGCCACAAGCAGACTTTGTGTAAGCACTAAAGTTTTTCTCATCAATCTTTTGAGAACATTTTAAAAGACAAAAAAACCCGGGTTTTCACCAGTGGCAGTCCAATCTCACACTAATTCAACCTACAAAAGCTTAGCCAAAGCATTTCCAAACTGCGCAGTGCAAAACATTTACCACTTTCAAGAAGAAAAAATAACTTAAACGGGAAAAAAAAAAAAAAAAAAAAAAAAAGGAAAACCCCACTACCTCTCGAAGGCATTAAAAAAAATGGGTACAGGAGAAAGCATCACCGCAGCTGCACAGGCAAGGGCGGGAAGCCAGCGCTCCGGCCGCAGCCGCCGCCGCCGTACCGTGCCTGCAGGCGCGCTGGGCGCCGACACCGGGCCCTGCCTGGAGCCTCCGGCCGGGACACCGGCACCCCCACCTCCCCCGCCATTTCTGCCCGGGGCCGGCAGCCCGCGGGCTCCCCCCTGCCCGCCCCGGGGCCTGCCAGCCGGCAGCCCCCCGGCTCTGCTCCGCGCCTCTCCCCGCTCTCGGCCTCACGCCGGCCAGCCGGCACCGACGTGCCCGACACGCACACGCGGAGACACGCGGCGACACACGCGCACACACGCTCCTTCCCCTGCCTAGATCAGCCTGCAGCCCCGCGCCGCTAATCTCAGCCTAGCGTGCCTCAGAACCGAGGGCTAGCGTGCGTGGTGCGTACGGAGAGGCAGCGGGGGGCGGCCGAGGGGCGGGCAGGGGGTCCCCGCTCCTGCGCGGGCACAGACCTTCAGGAGCGGCCGCAGGGTGCCGGGGTCGGTGCCGGGGCAGCTCCTCCGGCGGTGGCTCCGGCGGTGCCGACAACAGCAGCCGCAGCCGTCGGACCTGGATAAAGGGAGGAGGAGAAAGGATGAAGCTCCGGGAGCACCTTGTGGAGGGAGCAGCAAGTAGCAGCGACGGCGAAGGAGCAGCAGAAGCAGCGGCAATAGCTGAGCGCAGAGGAGGCGCGTCGGTTACTGTAGCTCCCGATGCGAGGGGTCCGTCTGGGAAGACTTGCCTTCTCCAAGTGGGAAGAGCCTCTTCTCAATCTGCTACTTAATAGAGGGCTGTTCCCAACTCTCAATTTACCCTCGTAAGCGGTTACGAAACTGCAGGGAAGGTGGACTGCTGCCACCGGGTGATATATGCTCTGCTCTGCTCCAGCAAGGAAGGGGATCCACTTCTGGAAACTGGCGCATACCTCCGCGCATTCCTGCGGCATGAGGCGGGCGGCCGCCGCGGCAGCGCGCCCGGGGGCAGGGGCCCGGCCCGCCGCCCCCTCCCTTCCCCTCGGCTTCCCAAACGGGGGGGACGCGGGAGGGCAGCGGAAAAACTGAGTCCCTGGGCACGGCTTCGAGGGACGGCGGCGCGGAGGGTGTCCCCGCGAGGGGGGTTCCACGCAGTCGTGTCCCCCCCCTCTCGTCCTCCCGGGGGCCGGGGCTGATCGCGGGGACAGCCTTGAGGGGAAGCCGGGAGCCTCGGGGGCAAAGAGAATATAGTCATTTTGACACAATTCAGGTGTGCCTGGCCTCCACCCTATGTAGCCTACATCCATTAAACCACCCCCCCCCTCGCCACACAGGCGTTTTGCTTCAAGCACAAAGCGCCGCCGGCGCCGGGTGCCGCCAGCTCCCCGGGCGGCGGGACGGGGCGCACGGTCCCCACAGCCTCCTCCCTCAAACCCTGCGGGCAAACCCGCGCCCGTGGCCCCCGTCTGAAACCACAGAATGATCTAGGTTGGAAAAGACCTTGAAGATCATCTAGTCCAACCATTAACCTAACACTGGCTCTCCTTCAAAAGAAATCGCGCCTTCCAAAATCGGGCAGCCCGCTGGGCGAGAGGCTGCGCGAGGGTCTCCCGTCGCTCGCTCCCGGGAGCCTGCCAATGGCACCCGGCGTGCCCCGGCCTCTGCCGTGCGCCGTGCCAGAGGGTGACACGGCGGGGACACACGGTCCCTTCCCTGCTCGGGAGAGGCAGGGTGCCCAGCCGGGCTTCCAGGGGCCCCGCGCCTCCCCCAGGGCCGCCGCCGGCTCAGCGGGGTCTGCTCCCGCACCCCTGGGGAACGGCACCCCCGGTAACGCTGTCGGGAGAGGCTCCTCCGGGACCCCTTCGGGATAAAATACGGGATGTCGCCGCGGAGCGCGCCGCTTCCCGCTCCCTCGAAACGGGTCCGCACGCTCGGGGCGCGGAAAAGAGACCGACGAGGAGCGGGGGCGAACATGGAAACAGAGGAAAGCTGCGGGTGTCTCGCAGCCGCAGCGGCCCCGCTCGTCTCGGTCGCCCAGCGCCGCCCCCTCCGCGCTGCGCCGCGCCGGGGCCATTCGCGGTGCGGGGGCGCCCCCCGGCGGCGGCGGCGGGCGCGGAGCGGGGCAGGAGCGGCCGACACCCCCCCACACCCCCTCACCCCCGGGGGAGGCCGCGGGGCCTCCGCTACAGGCAAGAGGCTCACCCCGAGCGGGGAGGAGGTGGCGGGGCAGGCAGGGAAGGCTGGGGAGAAGGAGAGGCAGGGGCAAACCGCCAGTGCGGGGCTCAGGACCCCCTGCGGGGAGAAGTCGGTGGGCTCGGACGGGCCCCATGTCGGCTGTCAGAGGAACGGGGACGAGTTCCAGCCTGGAACTGGAAGTGTCTGGTGGTGGAGATCAGCAGTTCACCGGGGGACGTCGGCTCCTGGGCACTTTTCCGCGGGACTGGGAGGTCAAGGGCATGTCGACGGGAGGGCTTGTCTCTCCTGAGCTGAGTGAGGTTGTCTTCGTTTCTGTATCAGACCAGTTATCTGCATGAGAGCCCAAACGCTGAAAAGAAAGTGACAACCAAAAGACGTGCGCTGACATTTCCAGACACTTTGGAAGTGAGTCAGCTACTCTTAGGGACACGCCACAGCTTCAACTGTCTGGTATTGATAAAATGCACTTTCCAAAAGCAACATCTCCTCTGCTGATAAACTTTCAAATACTTTTGACCTATTAACACTCTTGCCCAGCTGTTGAGTTGGATTTTTCTCTTTCAAGCATTTTGGCATGAGGAATTTAATTTCTTCCTATCTAGATCTGATATGTAAAAGCAATATTTCTAAGAAATAATACCTTTTTTTTTTTTAAATTTAATTTAATTTCCTGAATGAATACACCAAGAACACCTGTATAAATGTGGTGTGAACAATAGTTTCAGAAGAATGGACATCAGGGATTACGATGAAACATCCTTCCATAGGAAGTGGATTAATGCAAATGAGGTATTTTTATCACTTGTGCACTGCAACAGTATTTTTTTACAATGTACTGTGGATTTTTTCATCATAGGATAACTGAGATTTTATGTTAATAGTTAAAATCAATTAATGCAAATAATGAGGATGGAAGAAAATATGTATTATTCTATTTAAAAGTTAAATTGCTCAGAACAATTATTTTAAAATATTTAATTTGGTACTGAACATAAAACTGGACTTACATGAGTGGAGACTTTGAAACCAGTGGGTCTCTCGGGTACAAGAATCTTCTAGGCTCTCCCTCATAGCCTCAGGTGCTGCTGAGGGGACTGTCTCCCATCCCTCTCAGCTGAGCAGCTTTGCTTAATTTCTTGTTCCAAAATAAGACTCAGAGCTGGCAAGAGCAAATAATCCATTGACTCCAAGGGCAGCACGATTTCTTTCTTATCTTTAACTCTTTGTTCTAACCATTCTAACCCTGCTCCTCCTAAGATCTTTTACATGTAAAATACACCAACAAATTGCATTTAAAGTGTGTGCTTCCATACATCACAGTAATTAAACAGGTTGTTTTTAATCAGCTCTGTTGCTATGTACATTCATAGTCTGAGTACATAATATGTGATGCAGAAGGCATTTCTGAAATGCATAAACATTTACTAACACTCTCCTGTCTGCTTGTTTCTTAGACAAGTGTTAAACACATTAAGACCATACCCTCCAGCTCTGCAATTTTGTTTGCTAGCTAAGCTGAATAAATCGAAACAGTGACAACGTTTAATTTTAAAAAATCAAGATTTGAAATAATATTTATGCTTTTAATAATACTGACCATTTCTGGTGTAGGTATGTGATAGTAAAATTGCAGGTAACCAGGAATTTCTTAGAAATTTTGAACAGGTTTTGGGTCTAGAGTAATTCAAGCTACTTTGTGTTTCTGGCACCTTTTTTTGTTTCGTCGGGCTGCATTGCCAGGGCAGAAAAAAACAGGACGTTCTGCATTTCAGCACTGTAAACCTTGAATATGATTTCCATGTGGATATCACACTAGATTTGGCCTCTGTGGCTTCCTGGCAGTTAGTTGCATCTGCTTTACATATGAATATGGTAAATGCCTTATTCATATGTATCTGAGTATATGTTTTGCACAGAGGAAGAATCAAAGAACTGTCAACTCTATGAACATTAAACAATAAATAGATTCGGCATTAAGTGTTGTTATACAGGAAAAACTGTGCTGCTACCAGTGACTTACCCACATCTACCCTGGAAGTACCTTGCTGGTGGGTCTATCACTGCATCTATCACTACAGTGTATCTAAATTAAACACTCTGTTAGTACAGTCATTTAGGAGGCCCATTTGTTCCTTACAATGCAAAGGACAGCCTTTCCTGTGTATTTTTTATTCCCTATTAAATCAGTCATAAAGCTAATATTGCACAGTATTATATCTATATCCCTAAAATGCAGAAGGACAAAATAAGGCAACCCGCTTCCTCCAGGCCCTGCCTTCTCTGAGAGCCTTCCAGCCAGCGGCATGAGAAGAACTCAGTCTGGTGTTTATTTATTTGGATAATTTCATTTCAGAGCTGGTATTCAGAGAGCAGTATTAGTCTGACCTCTCATAATGAGGAATGGCTTCTTACATTAGCAGTGTTCAGCAAGGACTGGTTCTATCTGAAATCTACTCATTTAATGGAACAGCTATGGAAGCAGTGTCCCTGGAGAGTGTTACAGCCATGAAATAATTATCTACCTCACCAGGTATGTTTTCCTTAGCAACTGTTTATTTCTTTAATTTCTCTAACTGATTTTTCCCATCATGTAATGCTCTGAAAGTAAGATATGATTGTAATTCCAAATAAGTAGAACTGGAAAAGTAAATAAATCATTCAAAAGAGAGGTATAAATAGAAAGGAACGGGCCTTTTAATGCAATTTGGGAGTCTTACAAAAGCCATTTGCATTCAGTCATTTTTAAAAAATATCAGATATTTCATACTAAAATTGGAAAAAATTAGATGCAATGAACTTATAGTCTCTTCCATATATATACACAAACACAATTTATATTAAAACATTCCTAAACTAAGTTGTTTTTTTTCAAAGAAGCTGGTTCATTATTTCACAAGAGAATCCTGACCTATTCAGGAAACATTCCCCAGTGAAGCCAGTACAAATCTTGCTTGATTAAAGAGGGCAAGAAAATAAATTCACTGAGGACAGCGACCCTGTATATTTGTCAGGTATCACATTATGTCTTAACATGACCGTTCCTGTCACAGCAATGGACTAGCCACAAAGACTTGCGGATGCAGGTCTAAGCACTCCTCCACACGACTGAGGGGTCCCCAGTGAAAGAACAATGATCCCTTGAGAAAGCACATAATTTTAATAAATCAAAACACTTTTAAAAATCGTTAGTCACTAGCTGTTACTTGCAGAACATTCTGATACAATGTTCTCTGAGTACCTAAATTGGATTCAACTTATGATGAAAGGTTAATAACCATGGATTCCCCTACATTTGGTAACACATCAACTGTTTCAATGTAATTACTCCCTACAAAGAAGCACACAATATTAATCATCAACAAAGTCTGAAATGGTGCAGTGCCAAGCTCTGAACAGGAACATTTTTCTAATTTGTCTTAGTACTTCTATATCAAAAAATATCAATATATATTGTGACAGAAGGGTCTGTGTAGGCAGTAGGTAGGCTTATGGAGGAGTTAAGCTTGTGCTTGAATGGACACATTATTCAAAGTTATTGAACGTTCAAGTTGCGGTAGCTAATGAGTGATCTGATCCCATTGTTGCAGACAGTGGAATAATTAATGATAGTGGGGGAATTTTAAGATCAAATACCTTGTCATTAGGCCAACCGCTGATGCTGTCCTTCTCTCCCCCACAGGCACAAAAGGCATTGAGTATGGAGGGATGCTGCGATTCTTCTGACTGAGAAGCAGGTCAGAGGGAACCTGTCAAGGGGGAATACTCAGCTGCTGCTGCACCCTCTCCCGATACGCATTTTTCCAAGAAGTTTTAGAGGATGTAAAGGTCAGCCCCAAACTTCCTGTCAGCTCAGCAGGACAAACATTCAAAAGCTTAAACACTCTGACAAGCGAATCTGATACGAATGCATAGAACCATAATAAATGGAAAAGATCCTGAGAGGTCATTTAGTTCATCCTCCATTGTTTAAAGTATGCCAGGGCTTCAAAGAGAAATCCTCCATACCATACTTAGTACTAACAGCATACTTCGGGGAGCTGTTTCCTAGTGGCTGACAATAGATAATAACTTCTTTTAGGTGAGTCGCATGTTCTCCATAGTTGGACTATGAGCACAGCAGTCAGAAATAAGTTGGATTGACAGAGTAAAAGTCTACTTTGAAGTGAAAGGAAAAGTTATTTAGGAAAAGAAAAAACCAAAACAAACCAACTACACCAGAGAAGCCTGTATGTTTGTATGATTCCATGAAAATAGTCTCAGTTTAGTATGAAAAATTAATTGTTTGCTTAACTGGCAACTCTGCAAACTCTCAGCCTGCGATCAAAGAACCAGGACTGGGAGATTCCTTCCTGCATGTGACTGCCAGAGGTACAGACCCCACCAGTCTTGCTAAAAAACCTTTTGCTGTTACAGTATGTCTACTCTTGACAGTCATGTAATTTTTTGACCATTTCTAAACTTTAGGGGAGATGGACTCCATGGTAATCATCATCCCCTGCACCCCCCACCTTCAGTGCCTTGATACCCAGACTGGCAGGTTGTGGAATTCACCACAGCTCTTTCCTCTCCAAAAGAAAGGGCACAAGAGGCAAAACTTGGGCCAGGACATGGCCAAGGAATACATCAGGCCCAAGGAGCTGGATAGCACAGGTTATATATGCTACCATGAGGCCTATGGGGCTCTCATCTGCATGTCACCTATTACAGGTGTTGACAGACACATGCAAATTCTGAGGTTTTGTGGAAAAAATAGTCAGGCAAGAGCTTAGCTTGCAGGCATTAAAAGCACTGCCTAGATACCACCTGTCAGGACATTTGTGAACTCCACACAACCTAACTTTAAAAAAGAAATTTGTTTCTTTTGCACAAGTCATAATTGGCTAGTGACTAAAGGGGAAAATACATGGAGCAAACCAATGCAAATTTAAATCAGCATTTCTTAATGCAGCCTTGTGGCTGCTTCCCAATATGTTGAATGCTGACAGTTCCAAATACCAGAATTTAAGATTTATTTGGATTATAAATAGATGTTGCCCTGTGCTTCAGTATCAGAAGCACTCTGTTGTGTAAACAGAAAACTACTGGGTTTTGTTTCTGCTTTTAAAGGTTACTTAAAAGCTCCTATCCACTCTTTGCTAACAGTCTTTTTCACCTGTTGGAGTTCAGTATCTGTCTTGTGTATCAACACCTCTACAGCCTGCAGAGAGGCTTCACAGGAAGCTGTTAAAATGTCTCTTCTCATATGCCCTTTCCTCCACTCTCTTGGATGCTTTCCAGCTGGCCTCCTAATCTGTTAGTTTTTAGCAACATGTCTTGGTTTTGGCGTTGTCCTGATTTCTGCTATAACACGCTCTTCTCTGGAGAAATGTGTTTGCTACTAGCTCCAGTGTCTCTTCTTTGTTTTACAAATAAAATAAAATATATTTTTAAACAGTATTAAAAAAAAATCATCTGCTTGGGATTTTTAAACAAATAGTTTTTTTAAGGACAAATTACACTCTGAAACACCACCCAAGTTCTTTCTATCCTTTGCTATTACATTTTCTAGAGCATAAATGTTCAGCTGGTAAATCTGATCTGCTGTTCCTTTACCCTCTGCCCAGTGCTCTTTGAAATGTATTTAGGTGGAGTGCTACTTAAGGCACATCACAACATGGGGCTTTACTACATCATGATCTTCTTCCCCAGTTATGAACAGCAGCAGCTGCAAGATGAGGTCCCTTTCTTTATGCTGGGAGTGGCTGTTGGGGCCTTATTTTCTAATAAAAACTACAGAATCTTCTCTGACCTCCAAAGAAGCCAAGAAAGCAGATGGGGGTTGTGCTCCTTGACACATGCTCTACCATCGCAGCTTTACTGCTTGAGAACATCGGCTGTGCCCACTGCTCTGTCCTGCATGGTCACCTCAGGTGGCATTTGGCTCTGTGTTAAGATATGTTTAGGTGCTGGCATGTGAGCCCAGCATCTAAACTTCTGCAGTGGGTGATGAAGATCTAGTTAACAAACACAGCAGTGCCTGAGCAGTTTGGCCACCTACTGTTCATGGGAATTGGCTCAGCCGCTTTCACATTGGGATCTAGAGCCATTTGAGTGCCCTACAGCGTCTGAGACCTCTTATGGAGCTGCTAGCTACAGCCCAGGACACATAGATGCTGCACATCTCAAATTGTACTAGACCACTTAGGAGGCAGACTCGAGCGCCCAGTGCTGTTTTGGGTGCCACAGGCATCTGCTAGGCCCCCAGCTGCTATAACACAAGTGTGCAAGTCTCCTGCAGGTCCTCTGTTGTATTTGCCAGCCCAAAGCAAATGCCTCACATATAGCCTGAGATAGTGCTAGACACCCAAGTTTAGGCAACTGGATTGAGCACTTTTACTTTTAATCTCTGGTATTTTTGCCAGCCAAGTCCTCTGCTGGTGCCAAACGTAGTCTGCTCATGTAAATATCTATTTACTGGGAACCAGAATGAGATCAGCAAATGTGCCTGATGTTGATCAAAAGATGTTTAGATGGTAGAGATTTCCAGTCTCTACCCCTCTGCTTTTGGATCTCAGACCCAAACAGAGAGGTAAAGATTGTGACAGAGGTTCCCGCCTAACTGTAAAATACATCACAAGAAGCTTTTACAGCCTAGCCATACAGTTGATGTCTCTCCCGCACCACTCTCAATTTTTGTGACTTCCTTTCAGAAACTGCATTTACATCCCATAATTAATTAAGCTGGGGTAACCACAAGTTGTGATTCCCCTCTTATTGTCCCATAAATCTGGCCATACATTTCAGTACTATTTCCAGAAATAATAAAATCCTTTCTTCTTATTTTTGTTGTTCTTGTAAGATATTTTTTCTATTTTATGATTTTAATAGAAGAGAATTTCTTGGTATTGCTCTTCTAAAAAATCAGTCTATTTATGTGAATGTCTGAGTATGGATTTAGGAGTCTAAGTTTAGGCCCTTATTTCTGAAAATCTCAGCCAAAGGGAGAAGGTGTACTAACCTCCCAGTGCACTGCGCTCCAGCTCTGTGGCACAGTGGTCCCAGTGCAATGCTCCACACATAGCACATATTAGCACACCGCACTATATTTAGCAAAATGTGCCCTACTGCTCCTAAGAGATGACTGAATAAACCTTGATAACAAAGCTGGCCTGGCTCCTTTGGTACTTGTAGCTTACCACTGAGCAATAGAGATCATTAAAATGTTTTAATTATATAATTCTCTTCTGCATAGTGTTATGATAGATAAGATTGCATGTGTGTGTCAGCCTTTCCATTATAAACTTCAGGTCCCAGGGCATTAGTCATCCAGAGTAAGTGTTCATGTTGAGATGAAACAATGTGGAGCCATTCTGATATTAAATAAACATATATAACTCAATTAGTTAAAGAACACATTCATAGCTTAAAGGTCCTGATGGAATCACAAGCTCCTCCTTGCACCCCTGCAGGAACAGAAGCTGATCACAGTTATTGGGAACAAACTGTCTCAACAGGTGAGACAAGTTCTAGCAGCGCTGAATCTCCCTCTCTCCCATTTATTCCAAAATGCATCTCTGAATATCTATGCATAATGTTATGGTCACACTGATGAGAACGATACCAGGAGATTTGCGTAGAAACTCAAAGGAATCTTAATTTGGGACTAAGAACGTTTTTGGCAGATCACATACTTCAGGCCCTGTGCAGCCCAGATTTCTTGGTTAAACGGGGAAAACTTCTGTGGAAAAGGAAAGATACCCATATACAAGTATTTAAATTTTCTGCTGCTGTTTCAGGTATTGTTAAAACTGGACAAACATGTGTCTCTTCTGGCTCTGAGAAGTCCTGTACAAAATTTTTAACCCAAATAAATTAAGAGACAGTTCAAGTTGTTTCTGGGTCCTTGTGACAGCTGAAACACTTTTGGATTAGCCTATATAGAGTGTCTCAATTGAACACCTTACTGTTCTTTTCAAGGAAAACATTCTGCCGCTGCTCCTGGTGAAATCACAGGGAACTGCATCTCAATGTGAACTTCACAGACAGCCTCAAGAAGACAAATATTGCTGAATACAACTCTAACAGTAAGGATACCATTTTATTAGACTGACATATCACAAGACACTCTCTTATTTTACACCTCTGTTAGCAGTCAAATGCATGTTGCTCATAGAGAAAGAGAGCACCTATGCTGCTGCACTGTGCTTTTAAAGCAATACCCTGACCTTGTTCATTTCATACTTAGTTTGTAACTATTGTATTTAGGAAGCCTTAATTTGCATAACTCTAAACCTCCAAGCCTCCTGTGGTCTTTTCTATTGTAGTTCCTTCCATGGTCTGGTATATATAAACCTTAAATATTACTGGATCTTACCAGATCATCTCTTTCCATCTATTTCCATGCCCACCAGACAGCATCTTGTCTTTTCTGCAGCCAGCAAAGACACAGCAAGACAAGGGAGTTTCACCAATGAAAATGCCAAAGCTGGTAACATAACAATAAAACAATAAAATACTGGGAAGGGAGAGGAAAGATAACTACATGCACTGCATAAACCAGACAGAGGAGAGACGTTTCAGAAAGTTCAGATTGGTGGATTGGGAACTCAAAGAAAGAAACACATTAGCGAAGGGCAAATTAAGCCCTCTTTGGCAGTTTTCTGTAGGACATAGCAGGCTGTATGTAATGGGAGTGAATATTTTGTGAGCTGAGTGAACTGTATACAGATACCGGTATTTCCCGAGGAGCTAAAACTGGGACTGCCCGACTGGGGACTCAGTGGGATAACACCCTTCTCTCAAGTACCTCCCCAGACCCTGTGAGTGAAATTGGCTTGTCACAACATTTACAAACAGGAATCCCAGCCAATTACTGGGTTTTGCGAGGATGCATCTTTCTGAGAAAATAGATACAAGTGTGCTTTAGCTTTACACGTGTTTCAGGGAAGCCTGTGATCAGTCTAATAGAAAATCTGTGAATAATAAGAGCAACTCTTGAGAAATATTGGGACAAGACCAAAACATATATCACAGACTATGCACTGCCCACCAAGTTTGAAGACTTGAATACTCACATTCAGAAAAAGTACAGTACAGCTAAGAGATTCTCCTCAGATTGTGTTTCTGGAGAAGCCATTATTTTTACAGCAGAATTGACTGAGTACTGGAAAAATAAGTGAAAAGGCTCAGGCAAGTTAGACTAGGGAAGGTGGTGTTGTTATTAAAAGGAACTTCTTTAAAAAAATAAATGCACAAGCATGCACATGAAAAGATACGTTGGTTCCGACTTACTCATCCCCCAGATACCTTATTTAGGGTCAAGTCAGGTTAACCAGACTGATTTTGTATTTGAAAGTCTGATTCACTCTAGCAAGTATGAAGGTCAACCTCCAGCTCCTTTGATATGTAAGAGAATAGGGAAAGAATGGGAGAACAAGGAAAGACAGCTTAATACAAAAGATGACAAAAAAAAAATCATCATGTTTTCTCATAGTTCAGAGCAGTGATAGCCAAGGTGAGCAACATTAGAAAAGCGGTATTTTTACTCTGGGATCTTGAGAAAGAAAAAAAGTACAGATAAGATCATGCACTTAAGAGATCTCTCTAGTGTTTTATTTCTGAGAGTTTCTGAACTTTTTTCATGCTGTCTTTTAGGAAGCCAATGTTATCATAGTGTGCATTATTAGTCCTCAGACTTCTACTGGGGAAATTTTTGTGTGCGTCAGGCTAATTGGATCTACGCATATATTCAGCAGCCAAGAAAATGTAGCCCAGGGCACAGTTCTAAGAGTAGAGAGTTCTGAGCTACCTTCCCAATGGAGAAAGTAAAACATGGCCTGTACATCTGGAGTCTCGGAAAGGACTGTGTAACCTAGAACTGCAATACTGAGGATCTAATTTTTGCCTGTTTCATCTGTCTGATTATTACTTGAATAGTCATTTCTCTTACAGTAGGACAAACATTTTTTTTTTCATTCTGCCACAGCTAGCACGCTACTAAGCTTTCCTTTTTTTAACCTTAAAACCATACAAGTTTAAAAGCTTAGATAATGAAAAATAGGGTGGTAAAGGAAGTGGAAGAAATGGAGTACTCATTGCCTATCTAGCAGAATGTTTTGGGGGTGACATTTAGAACAGTCCAGCTCACTGGAAGCCAGGACAGTGTTTCCATGTCCTAAGCTCCAGGAGGCTTTCCCATCCTTTAAAGCAAAATATAAAAAAATCATAGCTACCATTTCTAATAACAGTAACTGAAAAATAAATTTTACATGAACTTGAAATAGAAAAATAAACTTTACATTAAATCTCTTTTGAGGAGAGATACTATGTGTTTTGCCTAAACACAACCAAAAGTAGGACTGCAGTTAGGTAGCAATATTGTACATCAGTATAATACCTAACCAGAAAATATTGATTTAAGGATGGTAATTAAGCACTACAGCAATAGAATCAGACAAGAAAAGCACACAATTTGAGTGGGTTAACTGCCAGCAGTCCATGACTTCATGTTACCATTTTATTTTTTAAATCATTTTTTCACATTAGCAAGGAGTAATAGATGTTGCTTTTCTTCTACTCATATAATACCCATAGGAGATTGAAGGTAAGGTCTTCAGATATTTCCAAACACTTTCCATTAATTTTAGCCCTAGAGAAGATGCATAGCTCTCTTTTTGCATTTTCCTAGAGAAAGACAGTATAGCAGTATAGGCACCTAGTTTGCACCTTCTGGCAGCTTGTGATGTGGACATGCCTGCAACAAATTACACATGACTGAACAGCAGATGGGAATGTCCCTGTTAGCCTTGTAATGCAGTCCCAGAAAATGGTGATGAGCAGCTGACCATGGGTCTTGTTTGGTTTCATCCTCCAACTGCCTCTGCAGCAGAAAAAAATCCAGAAGTGCCAGAAGACCCACAGCTTGCACACACCACCCCACACGTGCCCAGCAGCAGCACAGCGGGGCCCTGGCAACGTCAGCCTGCCTCCAGCTACGTGCTCCAGGGACACATTTTGGGGTTACTAGACCCACCTCTGCCAGAACATTTTTTTTGTCATTTGCTACTCATTTAAATAACACTCCAAGGCTCTGTCTATAAATACTGATTGCTTTCTGTTGTGAAGGTTTTTCCCAGCTTGCATTTACCCCACATGCCCTCCCACCAGGGCTGCTGCCTGCAGCACCGCTCACAAGGTGCAGCCATTCCAGAGACAGCAGACTCCGAGATGCAGTTGATTGGGAGAATAACAACGGCTGCACGTTCTGCTTCGGCTACACACAGAAATACACATTTACCACCTAGCTCATCACAGAATTTTTATAATTTAGACTATTTAAACCATTGTCCTCCTTTCAATATTCTTCATATTTCCTGCAGGTGGGAAAGGATGTGGGCTTTCTAAAGATTTTGATCTTTCTTTATGTTGCTTTCCAGATGCCCACCACTTGGTCCACATCCTGGTAGTAACCCATGGCACATGGGAGAAGCAGAAACCTTGCCAGTGTTGCAGAGAGCAGACCCATTCCTTCACATGCTGTGAACCATGTAAGTTCAGTGTGCTGTGAAGTTTCTCTTCCTTGTCAATGTTCATCTCAAGATAAGCTGTACCCCATTTCCCAAACCTTCTTCTGAGACATCCATCCAAGCAGTTCTTACTCTTTTAGTCATGCAGTTGGCCAAACCCACCTATGCAGAGGGACTACCATCGAGGGGTATTCCCCAACTCTCCTTTTTTAAGATTTTAGGTTCTACTAGAGATTTCTGAGTACACTGGCCCTTTTCTTCCAGTTTGCCTCAAGTTTAACAAGCATACTGGTTGTCCAGGACAGCATTGAAAAATTCTAAACAAATTTACTCCACAAGAGGCTTAAAATAGTACTGTAGTGGGAAGCTAGATTTTTGTGCACATTTTCACATTTTGGAAAAGCCACTGTTTCCTTGTGAAGAGAAACAAAAGGATTATTTTGATGGAATTTTTTTTTAGAAGCTCTATTTTTTACAGTCAACACCAGACTTTCAGCATAATAATCCACAAGTATCAACTTGACAGACAGGCTACAAAGGCACAAATTGTGTTAGGAACATAAAACCTAACTAGGGATGCACAGCTACCACTGGTTCCCAGAGGTGTTCTTCCTCAGTAATTGCAATAGTCATACTAGTAAGAGGCATCAGGGTAGCTTAAGTGATTCTCATACTCACTGACAGATGTTTCCCCGAAGCAGTTTTCATAGAGCAGGCATTCTCCCCTGACAGCACTAGCTACCTCAGATACAAGGTGTATTCCTAAATACATGATAGCAGCTAATAGTTATTACTGGGTATCCCCACCCAGTTCTAAACCACAATAAACTTTTTCTCCACCCAAGACAACAATGGATCTCCAGTTGCATTTGTGGTTGTCAGTGCCATACCAAGCTGATAAACACCACCTCAGCCACCGAAAGAGGACAGCTTCAGAAAGGATCACGATCAAATCATTAACTTTATGTATCAGCCATTTGTTGTGTCTCTACCTACGCAGAGAGCTGTCATACAGTTCTGCTGGTGAAACAGAGCATGTGAGCGCTCCTCAACCATGCTATTGCTAAGGCACATAACTTGAGCTTAAGGCACATAGTTCAAATTGCTGCCAGAAAGTTTGGAGTGACCCAGTAGAAATGACATTGAGGCAGAGCAGACAGCTCTCCCAGAAACCAGAGTGCTGACTGAGCTTTAGAAGCTGCAGCTACTGACGCCCTGACACAAAGGAGTCGCAGCAACCTAAAACTCAGCCATACCTAGGGCTTTTGCTTCATTTTCTGTGAGAGGTCTTAACATAAGACATTGAAAGATAACCTGCTTTCCCCTTTAAATTTGTAAAATTCATGATCACCTAGGTGGAAGCAGTCAAGTGCCCCTGTGGCTGCCTTTAGAGCTGTTACAGGAATGCTTTAAACACATGTATTCCTGTTTCCCAGAAAAGGAAAGACACGACAGCAAAACCCTGGAGCAGGTTGCACAGAGGCTGTAGAATCTCTGTCCTTGGAGATACTCCTCATGTGACGGTTCAAGACCCTGGGCGACCTAACATAGCTCTGCAGTGCCACTGCTCTAAGCAGATTGGACTAACTGACCTTCAGAGGTCCCTCCCAACCCGAATTATGCTACAATTGTTTGACACCTAATCCACTTAACCTGGTGTGTACCTATGACCTAGATCTGCTCCTACCCTACAGACATGGGGCAGTCCTATTCTCAAACTACAGAAGAGTACAATTCATAGACAGAGTCGTCTCTAAGCATTTAGGCTATCCTCAAAGTTACAGAGCGAGCTGGAGAAATTCTTCCAAAAGAGCATTAAAAATTGACAAAAATTAGTAAGAATTTGAAGCTTTTACAAGCACTGCCTTAAATATCTTCAGTATCTCTGGCTTAATAGGGTTCAGTTCAGCCTAGATCGAATCAGCAATCTAATTAACAGTCACTAGAGAAATTCTAGCAGTGCACTAGTACAGTTAGTATTAATGTTTACTGTGCCCCTCCTCCACTGTACTATTTGCTCTAGAACACCCTCAAATTTGCTAATAAACTTTTTTTCTTATTTTATGCTAAAGAACTGATTGCTTTATTTATTCTAATGACTGAGAACAAGCTGGCTTTAACCACCTGAAACATGAGGCAATGTTGGAAGACTACCAAGTCTTAATCATGATGAACACACATATGTTGACTTCATGGGCAGCAAGATAAATACACAACCACTTGTTAATCATATTCACATGCTTAGAAATCTTCATTCTTTTCAGGAAATACGATGTTCCATTAAGGTGTAGCAGAGAAAAGCCACTGGAAAAGAAAAAAAATCTATTAGATGAAGGTGCCGAGTTCAAATGAGACTACTTCTAAGTCCCTGAAGTTGCAGAGGACAGTGTTATCACCTCTACGTAGTAAAATCTGTCACCTTTGGATGGTGATCAGGAACCAGATTCCTCTATTTGTAGATGTATTACAGTCAACTTCCAGCAGCTGACAGCAAAGATACAGCATAATCAAGTCCTCAACATTCATTTTCACACAGGTTTAATCTAATCCTAATCATTTATTACAAGGTTAATTTGCTCCACTAAAGCAAGAAAAGGAAATTCCTATACCAAAGACAAGATATCATTTTCTCATAGGGATTCAGGGCTCTTCAACTCATCTTTGAAGTACTAACATAAACCACATATAAAGAAAAGAGGCTCACAGTTCAAAGATTTGCATATTGATCAACTCAATGTACATTTACTGGAAGGAAAAAGCACTCCAATGTAGAACACACAATACAGTCCAGACCACCACAACACAAGAACTGCTTTATTCATTGCAGTTAACATGTTACAATTAAATTATGATTCCAAGCATTAAGCCAGATGCTTATAGTAAGCATAAGCTGCCATTGTAGTCACATGGAATTGGACGAAGAGATGCTAGTCCCTGAGGCATCCTGAACTGGAATCATTTCTGCTTCTTGGGCATTGAAGCGACACACAGCTCATAAATAACATAGGCTGTTCCTGAATTAAGAGACAGAAAAGATATTTTCAGAATGGCAAACAGAATTCCTTTCAAGTCAGATTTCCTTTCCCAGCTTGTTGCAGAAGAAATATTAACAATAAGCAGCTGCAATTCAGACACATTTCCATAGCCACATTTCAATGATTTTTTTTGGCAATTCATATTTTAGAGAAAAAAAAAATTCTTAAATACTTCTTCATAGACTGCATACAAATAAAGAAAGAGGAAAAAAAAAAGGGGGGGAGAAGCATGTCTGTGGAACCTACACAGATGACCGTAAAGTAATGGTTACTCATTCTTAAAGTTACCGAACTGAAAATCCATTAGATTAACATATTTAAGTTAGAGGTTATTACAAAACTATGTCACATGCAATGTAAAGGTTAAGTATATACAGTTATCATAAAGTTTGGATATATTCTGCTCATTTTCACCACGTGAGAAACCTCAGCACATCAAGTATCACCTAGCACTAAAGAGTCAGGCTAATGAGAAAACTAGTATATGTATGTGCTGTAATTACATTTTACCCCTTTTCAGAATAAGCTTTCTAAGTAGTTCTACTTTTCTATCATCATACATGAATTCTGAAGGAGTATTCAGCCCATAGTACTATTAGTCAGGGAAAAAAAAAGCCATCTGAAAAGCTAAACTTGAGAAAACACAAATAAATACATAGTATGTCCAATTTTTTTTTCCCCTCTCTGCATGCATTTTGCATGTTCTAAGAACAGACTAAAGGAACTGCCTCACTAATTTACAGAGGAAACACTGGTCATGTTGGAGACTGTACCAAAGAAAAAGTATTTTAATATCAGCATGTTGGAAATTGTACCAAAGCATAAATGTTTTAGTAGTAGCCTTACCAAAAACTGTAAGACCCATGGTGAGTCTATACAACAAAGCATCCATTAGACCACCTTTAAGATGCACTGGGATGCCATTATCCTCCTAATGGAAACAAGTGACAAAAAGAAACTATATAAGTACAATTCTTGCAATACTGTGTTAATATAACTAAAATTACCCAGAACAAGAATTAATTCCCCAAATTATCTTCCCAACTCCCAAAAGACACTGAACCTTATTTAGATTCCGCTTTGTCTTTCATGCTTTCACTCTGTTATCAGGTGATCACTCATTAGGGAAGTACAGTAAATGATGTGTACGTTCATTTCTAAGGCAGTGATTGGCGGATGCCTAAACACCTCTGACACCGGTTGCCAGCCCCCTCTGGTGCAAAGGATATGATTACCAGCCCTAGAAACTTCCCATCTGTCTCCAGCACAGTCAATCCCTGCTTAAGGAGCGACAAGGGGAGGAGCCTCTACTGTCACCTGGTGTCATACAGGAAATTAGTTTGCTCCACCCGAAGTAAAATTCCTAGACAGCAGATCCACATGATCTTTACCCCTGCCAGCAAGTTCATGCTGCTCTGGAATTCAAGCTGGCCTCCAGCGCTGGTGACCTGCAACCCAGCCCAGCTTAACTTGCTGCCCCACAGGAAAGGAAAGGGAAGAGGAAAAAATACGCCCAGAGATCTCCGCCAGCAGACACAGAACCTCTGACCTCACCCATCACCAACATCCCACCACCCCTTGGCTGGTAATGAACACTGTGCTCCTTCAGCACTGTCCCCACAAGACTGGCTTTCTCTTTCAGGGGAAAGGAAAGCAACAAGACACAAAAACTGTTAAACTGGGGCTTCTAAGACACTTTTTCCCTTTCACAGCGCCGAAGCCCAGTCTAGTCCATTCTCAGTAGAAAGCTACTGCTCCAGGTTATGGCTCACAGCTGGGAGTATGCTCTGAAGTCTCCACTGCTTTGGCATTTGAAGAACCACTACTTCTCACTCGGTGGTCCCATCAGTCAGGAAGAGAGTAATTCAGAAATGATTTTTAAAGATTCAATAATTTTCTAGGAGTGAATCCAACCCCTTAAAACTTTCACTGTTTTCAAAACTGAGATGTACAATAATACCACATCCTCATTAAGAATTATGGGGCTCATCTGTGAGCTATAGATATAGCTGTAAGATTGCAGGTTTAACTTTTCACTGTACTTCTGTCCTCTCACTTGCTGTTTATTCGTTCTTAGGACATACTCCCCCATCTCATCTCATTTCAGAGTACTTTATCTTTGTACAGTACCTACTATTCATCAAAACTCAGGTAAAAATCATTTTACTAGGTAAAAAAACCTAAAGAGTCAGCAAGTCAAGTATGCATGTACAAATACTCTTAATCTCTGTAGAAAATAACTGCTGACTTCAAACAATGTAGTCATACAACTGATTTCAAGAGCTCACCTCAGATGTAAAGAGAACTTTCACCAGTTCTTTTGAAACAAAACGTATGCAACCATGATCTCTAAAACCTCGTTATTCTACTATCAGTGCTCACACAATACCTGAAAAAGCTTCTGCTTCTCGGCAACTCTATTTTCAAGCTGCCTGCGTGAAGCAGTACTTATGGTCCTCTGGGAAATTTGGCGAAGACCCTGAAATAAATGATAAACAGTGTTTTAAAAACTTGTATTTTTCAGCTATATCTACACTGGGTAGCAATAGGTTCTTTTAAAAATAAGATAGAAGTAGAAGGGACAGGAAGAAAATAAAGTCTTTAAAACAGACAAACCAACCAACCAAACTTCACCAAAACCCACTGGTTTTGAATTCAGTCAATCTTTCACCAGACTACATAAAGGACTGATTAACTGGTTACCTAAAAAGAAAAACTCAGGAAAATTACTTTCAGTAAGATACAACAGATAACCTTCACAATTAGCACATCCTTTCGGGGGAAATCTCGACCTCTGCCCCTTAGATCTCAGTTTTAGGCACCATTTGCTGTGTCTGACTCTAGTGATGGGGATAATAATATTTAAGACAAACATGTCTGTGCAGACAAGGATCTTCTGTCATAGCTGCAGTTCACCTGCTAGCCACCAGCACAGGAGCTAACCTTCACAATGCTCAAGAAGGCACCCCACATACACACAAACACAGAATTTAAAGACACCCTGCTGCATCCTAAGCTAGAATCTGTTTTCATAGTCAGATCATACAGGCGCTCATTAGCACAAGCCAGTCCACCAAAACCAATGATCTATAATTCTTCTGATGGCTCCAAGTCTGCCTTCGCTAACATGTCAACTCTCAAAGTTAAAAGCCAGCTGTACCTCCAAACCGCCAGCAGCCTCCTTCAACAACACTGATAACACTGATACTCCCCCACGAAATTACCACTACTAAAAACGCAACTAGAGCGAAAACATCCAGATGACGCTGGTTATAAGTAACGAAACAACACACGTCCTCCCCTCACCCACCCCAAATAAACACACTATAAAATTCACCTCCTTAGAGATGGACTACGCGTACCCTACACCCGCTAACAACTCCCATCCCTTCCAGTACCTAAAGCTCAGCACTAGGTGGAGCGAGTGGGCCTGGACCTGAACTATAACACACACACACACACACACACCCCCCCCCCCGCGCCTCGGCAGCTCCTTCCGCAGCACCCGCCGTTAGCGCGGCCGGCAGGGCGGTCACCGGGCTGCCGAGTCCCGCCGCCCGGGAGGGCGCCGACAGCCCCTGAGGGAGCCCACACGCACCCCCGCCCTGCCCGCGCCGCGCCGGCAGCAGCAGCCCCGCGGCGGGCTGACACAGCGCTGGCCACGGCGGTAACGGGCGGCTCTCCCCAGCCCGGCCCCGCGGCCTCACCAGCAGGTTCCGCCACATCGCGGCTCTTGGTCCCGTCACCTCCCGCCGGCAACAAGGGCAGCGGAAGCGGAAGCAGCTCCCCGGCCCAACCCACCGGTGGTACCACAGAGGCCGCCCCGCGGCGCGGCCAGAGCGCCGCCGCAGAGCCTAGAGCGCCCCCCCGCCCCGCTAGCCGCCTCAGTCCTCCCGGCCGGGGGGCGGTCTCTCGGGAGAAGATGGCAGCGGCGGCGAGCCCGGCTGCCGCGCAGGGCACGGGGGAGGAGCGGGCTGGTGCGGGAGCGCGCCGCGGCTGTGCCCAGGCTGGTCTAAGAACGGCTGTCCCCCTCCTCACAATCCCACGACCATCTTTCCCCAGTAAAACAACGACGGCGGGCGGCGCCGCAGCGTAGAAGGGTCCCCGCCCTGAGGCGGGGGAGGCAGCGGGAGGGGGCAGCCGCAGTAGGAGCCGTCAGCGGGCGGCGGCAGCCCAGTGCCGCGGAGCACGAGTTCGGTTCGATGTTTGCTCTGATGGGATGTTTGTCCGGGTTTGGGGCCCGGGAACCAGGGATGAGCCCCACGACACCGAGAGCGGGGTAGGGAAGGTGAGGCGGGAGCAGTAACGGCTCCAGCACCAAGCACAGGGCAGTAACCAGAGGCAGCTAGGCGGAGCTTCAAACCAGGGGGCTTGAATTTCTCCACGCCATGCAGCACAAAGGGGGGAACTTTGTTGCCACAGGATCCTGTGGCTGCCAGCCACTTCCCAGCCTTCAAAGGGCACTTGAGCAAATCCATGAAACATCCCTCAGAGCTGCAACACAGATTGTAAAATCACCTTTCATTAAAAAGTTTCAGATGTGCAGAAGGCTGGAAGCATGTCCCCAGTGAGTACCACCACGGGCTCCTTGTGTTCATATGGACTCCCTCGACATCACGTTCGGCCAAAAACCAACTAAAACATGCACCTGCCCACTGCCTCAAACTCCATTAGCAGCAGGGACAGGGATACTAAGTACTCTGCATGTGAAAAAACCCAACTTCAGTTCATATTTCACAATGTATAAATACAATGAAGTAATGCCAGATTTGTATGAAATGCAAGCCTACTCACTTCTAAAGGAAGAATCTATTTGCCCTTCAAGAAAGTGCTCTGAGAAGCCTGTGTTTTTTCTGCATTGCAGATCTAGCCCCATGATTGCATCTTCTAGTGCTTCAACCTTAGGCTGAAAGACAACGCTGTCAGGAACACTTATTTCCTGTCTTTGCTGTAGTTGCAGTACACTCAGTTTTTGGCAGTACACTGCTTTTGCACTGGTGCCAAACCTCACAATGAATAATGTGTGTCAAACACAGCAAATTAGTGCTCAATCTAGTATGGAAATAACAAGGATCTTAAAGCACAGCACTTCTCAAACTGATGAGCTGCCCCAGAAAGAAACTAAAAACACAAAAGATGAAGTATTTATAGGTATAGTCTTAGCTGAGTAGAATATTAAAAATACCATTTAGAAAGCATAGTCATGGAGAAATGTGTTGTAACAACAGAGGAAATTGGATGCATTATTTAACAAATAGTTTTCAAACACTCAAGCAGTGCTATTACAGAATAACAGAATACATTACTACTACTGCAAGATAGATTTCCATTCAATCCTCTCACAATCTCATCTTGTGAGTGCATATAATATTTGTATTCTGATTTTTATACAACACTCAGTTGTATTTAGACACTGGTGAAATGATCTCCAGAGAAATTACTATTGCTTAATTTCTCCTGTGTGGACCATTTCCTGGTATGTCTGAATCTGAACTTCAGTGCTATTGTCTCTCAAAATACACTTTACAACAGAAAGCCCATACTTAAAGCTTGGCATGTAACGTACCAATCAAAGCTACAAGATGGCTCAGAGCAGGCACAGCTGGTGTCTTCAGTGTTGACTAATTTATTAAGAAAGGAAAACTTGAGGGAAAGAGAAATAGCAACTTGCCACCTCAGGGTGAAGAGATTTCACCAGAAACAAACTCAGACTGATTTTTCCTAACTGGATAAAGTAACTTTTGCATACACTGTATCGAAGAATAATAAAATTGTTAAATCAAAACTCATTGTTTAAGCCAGAATGAAAACAGGGCTGTTAATCTATATGTTAATAAGCATTCATCACAAAAAAAAGTTTTACCTCTTAAACCATAATAGAAGGGTATGTAAACCCTGCTAAAGAGATCACACAAAGAACTTAACATCCAACCAACTTTGAAAGTGGAAACCCCCAGTGCAGCAGGACAGCTGAAAATGAAAATTTTTTAAAACCTCCTCCTCAGTCTTGCCTGCCCACTGGTTTAATTTTTTCTTGCAAACAAAATAATTGACTAACCCACTTAAAAGCTACATTGTGTATGAAGAGAGAAAAACATGCTGTATTCTATCTTACTATAACCATTTTCCAAGTTACTCTGAGTTGTATAATACACTAAAATTGCATTCAAAGAACTTACTGACAGAAAGAACAAAGATTTGTTGTGAAGTTTGCAAGCATCTATTGTGAAGCATTCACTAACTTCAATCACGTAACTCCAGGCCTCAGTACGCAACCCTGGAGACAATCATATTTTCATTTCTTCCAGGAATATCACAGTCCAATATTTACCATTTTCATAACAGAATTAATAAGGTCATTAATTACATTCCTGGCCCTCTAACACTACTTAAAACATCTCACTATTTTATTTTGCAAGATTTGGGCACAATCCTCAGGTACAAATTCAATTAAACTGGTATTCAGTTTGCTTGAATTGTTTTCTTATGTCAGCTTTAGCTGAAATCAGGGTCTGTTGAGAAAGAACTCCACCTTCTTTTTTTTTTTTAAACTTGAGTTTCATTCATTATTGACTTACACTTTTATTCATCTTTATTTCATTCCCAACAGGAAAGGGGAAAGGTAATTTCCCAACTTCAGGCTTTCTAGCAACAGTTGGTATAATTCAGATGATGGACAGTATTACTTTATTTTCAAACACAGACTGAGCAGTTTTGGAATGGAAGGCCGATAGAAAGGTAGTTTCTTATTTGACTCAGGTCTTATAAGAACCTGCTAATTCTTATCAGGCCATTTCATAATGGACTTTAGTCTTAATTGAAACTGTTAAGATTAGACTTAACATTTAGGCTCAGAAGGCAGTACAGTGATCAGAACACATTCTGTGAGCTAGAATGCAGCGTGTTTTTACATGAAAATACTTCTGCTGATCTGAGGAAAATTTAATACTACTACTACAAAAAAAGAAGTTTTTGCAACTGGTCTTTCTACCTGAGAATCCATTTTCACATTGCCTCTTCCATAAACTGGCCACATTGCTAAGAAAAGAGCAAGAATAAAATTAGCTTAGATTTTCACATTTTTTTCTCCTACTCTGAAAAGTGAGAATTTTTAGCAGGCTGTTCAATACAGACAGGTATTTGATATGTGGAACATTTTGGGGTGTTAGTTTTGTTTTGGGGTTGGGGGGGGTGGGGGTGTTTGGTTTTTTTTTTTTTTTTTTTACTAGGTCAATACAAAACCCTCATGGGACTGGCTTGATTTTCAGATTGATACTGCAGGCCTTCCTGAAGGCCTTTGTGTTGTTGCCCTCTTTGTTGCTAACTCATCATAGCTAGTTAGTTTCCTAACAGGGAACAACCCCAGGAAACACAAATATTGAACTTCTATAAAAAACAAACATATGTAGTACCAAGGGTAGGTCACAAATTTTCAGGCAAGATCAGAAACCATATTCTTGTCACGGGAACTTTGAAGATCAAGAATCATTTGCAGTGCTTCCAGATTACTCTATGGTTACACCTTGTTCTTTGTCTTCAGCAGCTGCATTCAAATCAGTTAACTTTTTTTAAAGTAATTGTGGGTACATTCTGCTTTATAGACTCAGTCACATTTTCCCACCAGACACTCACTTCAACTCAGTCTTGGACATCTGTCTGTCTATAGATGTTGTAACCCTTATTTTCCCATGGCAACTAGGGCATCTGAGAGAAAGGTGCAGTCAATAATGCCTCCTGTGAATCCAATCCAAACCCAGCTATGTTCATTGCTCTATTTGATGGATTCAAGCAGATACATATGCCTGCAGATGTTACTTGACCCTAGACTGTCATGGCCTTTCCTCTCACAGATTTCTGTAAAAAAAAAGACAAGACTTGCATTCTCCAAGGTTTAACATTCATAATTTAAGCAAACCCATGCTACTGAGAACCTAGTTTCAGCACCAGTGTGACCTTGGGAGGCAAAGGCTGTGAAGGATCTTTCACATTCCAGTTATAAGCTGACTCAGCAAAGCACAATTGACAGCTCCTCAAATAGCCCGATGCGGTTAAAAAAATACCTGAGGTGACAGTCTGCTTTGTTACAGGGATGTAGATTTTTCCAAGAAACCACAAGGAAGTTGGTCTCACACAAGATAATTTGTTTGGAGAGCTCTTGCACAAGAGACACACGCTAGTTTCCCAAATTACTGTATCCAGGAAAGATTTGTTCATAGGCAGACCCTTGTAACAGCAGCAGCCTCCAGAAAGCTTATAGTATCTCACACTTCGGGCACTGCCTCAGCTGGGTAAGACTCGGAAAGCAAAGGCATTGCTCTTTGTATTTCTGAACCCTGGTAGTGAATACCTGTGAAGGATGCCACTGAAGAACCAGGTCACAGGTGGTCAAATCCAAATTCAACACATGACACTGAACATCAGGACAGCGACACTGCCCTGAGAAGTGTCAGACAGGGAAGCCATGGTTTCAGCTTTGAACACGTGACATATGGGCAACTTGTTACAAAATACGAAATCCAAGGGTCTCTGCAGCTATCCATATGACATCAAGACAAATGAGCATGATGAAAGGAAGAGTTTACAAATCTGATCTACTATCTTAAGCTCTTATAAGTATTTTAAGCTCCTCAGGCACACTGTCCATCAGGCATGTTGCCTGACAAGTATTTACTGCTACAGGCTCTCAGAGAAAAAGTTTAACTGTAACAAAAAACAGACAGCAATTCTCATCCCGGTGTACTTCAAGATCAAAGAAACACTGACAGCTATAGTCTGTAGAAAAAAGATAAGGCATTGAAAAATATTTTAAGGTACAGATAAAAAAACACTTTAATTTTGAACACAGCCCAAAAAGCAGCATTTCCTACTTGGAAGAAGATAGGGATTATGAATGAAGTAGAGTATATTTGCATTTCAAGTGACAAACACAAAGTTTAAAAATCAAAATATTTTGATAACGAGTAATTGGGAGACATCCCCTTACTTGCTTGCTTACTGTATTTTGGACTAGCAGCTACTCTACAGATGAAAGCAAGTTCAGCATTTTGTTTCAGTTTTCTGCCTTGCAACATCAAAGGTACATACCCTTGCTCTTCAAGTCCAGCAACATAAATACAATACTGTAAATAAAATTAGTCTTTTGCCTACTTAGAAGCCCTATGCTGCCACACTGTACTATGCAAACAAGTTATTTTATGGAGTTACAGAAAGCTAGCACCCTGGAAACACTGCCTCATTCCATAGTTTATAGAGACTTTACACACTTAAAACTGCTAGCTTAAAAAGATTACACAAGTAATTCAGTGAAAACGTTTATGTGATAAATTAGCAGTATTGCTTAAAGCTGGCTATAGATTAAGATACTGGACCATGACTAAACAACTTTTTGTAACAAATATGCAATCCCAGAAATACAACTCACTTAAACTCCATTCACACTTAGTAAGAATACGTCTTTTCATCCAGATGAAAATAAATGTATGTTCAAGAACAAAACAAAATATCTTATTAAATGGTTTGCAGAATTTATTAGGTCTTTTGTAATATACTCAATACTTTATCAAGCTAGTTGCATATAAAGTGATCTCCACCATATACATTACAATTTCTGTGCATCATCTAAAAAAAACCCAAAAAGTAATATTTTACAGGTTACAGTTAACTTTTAATGAGCCAAAAAGTGAACCCTCTGTAATTTGATTTAAGACACTAATCTGCACATTGCTTCTAACTTGCAATATTTAAATTAGGTTTCACAGCAAGCTCAAGCTGCATTTCAGCCAAAAGAGGTTACTGCCCTCTCAACTTTTGAATTTCTATAGTTTACTATCTTAACACCGCAAAAAATTAATGTGGTGTTCACTCTAAAGACAGAAAAAGTGTATGACAATTTCTTTACAACAAAGCCTGCTCAGAGTACATATGCCTCAAGAAAGTTAGGAAACTCCTTCAGTAAAAGGAATTTACCCAAATTTGTGAACAGAAAAAACATTTTAGATTCTTCTTGATTAATGCTTGGAGCTGCTCATAAAAAGCAAAACCAGCAAGCACAGTAAGTAAACTAGTATTGGATAGGACTCAAAGCAAAGAAAATTGGGAAAAAAGCAGACTCTAGCTGCAACGAACACTTCCCAATTTAGAACAATCTTTAAATGGAACTCACGCAGATAATTAACAAATAGGTTTTCTGGTATTTTCATAGGATGCTAGTTTACTGGCCAGGCACATATATTGTAAATATACAAAGAATCCAGAGTGCTGAAATTTACACAGCACTTAAAGGATTTAACACAACAGAGGTGGGTAGGAGACAGGAAAAATATTTAACAACTTATATAAATATATTAAAATCTCAGCAAGAAACATAGCCCATGCACACAAGACAGTAAATTGAAAAACATTTAAGACTTGACTTTTCCTTTCAACAGCACTGACATCTGAATTCTGGAAAGTTAACCATTTACAATATCTTATAACAGTCTTTCTCCACACAATCTGTATGCACTGAATCATACCAACATTACACAGCACATGAACAAGCAGCAGATGCACCAAGGGAACAGGAGCTATATGCATCATGTGGCCTGCCCAGTTAGCGGCAAATATCAGAAAAATTGTTTCTGACATAGGCAGAGAAACAATCAATATAGTTAATTGTATACCAATCACTTTCAAAAGTTAATCCATATGGGAAAGGGGAGCTTTAGATAAAAAGTATGTACCCAGTATCAGAAGTGACAGAAGCAAAGATTTATTTTTGAAAAACCGGGTCCACTCTGGACTGGCCTTGATGCACATGCAGTACATTTGTTTTCAGAATGCAAGATTAATTGGGAATGTCTGCACTAGTGTTTCTATTTCCATACTTGTGATGGATGATCAGCAATACAACTCCTAAGAAGAAGCATATGGACCCAACAGTGATGTAAGCAATTCCCAGAAAGGGATTTTTGCCTCCCATCCACGAGATGGTGCTTAGGATCATTCTTTTTCGTCCATCAAAACTGTGTACAGGATAATCTGAAAAATATTTAGGAAAACAAGAAGAACATTTCCAAATCTAGCCTTATGTGGTCAAGCACATTAAAATTCTGGGGTCATTTCACTCATATTCCAAATACAAACTGCTGTCTTTGAATACTCAAAGTGCACACATGAAATATTTAGCTGTTCTTTTAGACCAAGACCAATCTGGGCATTGTCAGCTACTCCAAGAAAAATGCCACATTAGGAGATATTAATCCCTTTTAAGGGAAGAATAAATGCATGATTTCATGGGTTTTTGAAAGCAGCTTTAGTAAAATGAGAGAAATCTAAATTTTAATTTTTGAATATATTTTATCACAAAATGTTTCTTTATGTCCATTCAGTTTTATATACACTCTCCACAGTTTTGCAGCAGAGGAAAATACTGCAGTAGCTATTTAAAAATTATCATTAAGTGCTTTCAAATGTTAAGAATTCAGTAACTATGACAACCCTCCTCCTCTAGTCTCCTGCACTCCTACCTAAGTCTTTAGTTTGTCCAAAACAGAATGACAGACCCCTACCTGACCCACAGCTCTGGCATTTTTCTGACTTCCAAAATCAGTCTGCCCTTGATTACATATTGTCATTACACCTTGAAGTTAAAGTTCTCAAATTTCTAGACTACCAACTACCTCTGTTCTTTCCTTTTTCCTATGCTTCTCAATTCCTTTACAGCACCCAAACAATCCGATTTCCCTTTCACTAGAAAGCTACTAATTCTATAAAAAGTTCAACAGAACTAAAAGTTCGTAATATTCTACACAATTCTCACTACCAATTTTCAACCACAGCTCAATGCCATCTTTTGTTTTAGAGATGGTAAGAAAAAAGGCTAGTTCAATTTCAACTTGCACAAATATATGCCTGTGTAATCCAGCTAAGGCCCTTAGCCACTTTCCAAGGTTTTTCAAAGGATACTGTATGCAATATCCAAAGAATATTTTCCAGCCTGTAAGGTAGGCTGCAAGTTATTCTTTCTTTCAATGAGACGATACAGTTTGCGAAATGTTGGCAGAGCAGCAGTACGCATCCACACGATGAAGTCTTCATTGATAAAGCCATTGTTGTCAGGCTCCGAGTCCAGCATATACACTGGCTTGGGCCAGTTTACAGGTTTTGTTGTGCCTAGGAATAAACAAAAATAATAACAACGAAGTATTTCAAATACAGGACTATGGCTCACCAAAATTCATTCTAATATTACAAAAAAACATACTAACTTCTAAACAGTATGAACAGACAGGTTGGCTCACTACTATTGCAAGACCCTAGGCTGTTTAAGAACTTTTTATTTTGCAGCATTTAAATAGTAGTGCATATCCATTTATTCTCATAACAGCACTGTCCATTTGTTTAAACAAATTTGCCTTCCCTACACATTTATAAATAGCTAGGAAGACATGTCTCAAAATATTACTTAGTGAGATAGTTCTCCATTATGATGATAGCTCCTCTGCTCACTTGTTTAGAGTTTGACTACCACTTCCTGGACCATAAGCAAATAAATTATGTACAATATTTCAGATGATGCCATACTAATGCTTTTGATAATTTTGTTGGAAATACAATTCTACACTGCATTAGGGTAAAGTATCTTGTTTTCCAAGGGTAGCATTGCATTGGTAACATGTAATTTGGCTGTGACTAAGCAAGAAACCCACATCAGGTTAAACCTGAAATTATTATATACCTTGCAGAAACACACACACACACACACCTTAGAGCCCTGAGGAAGATTATTTTCAGACATTAGCAGCCAAAAAAACCTTTGATTTACCAAACTTTATTTAACCTAACAAGTGAGAGACATCAGTCACTTCTAATCACAAAGAATGTTTTTCAGAAAATTTTGCACAACCTAGCAGTAGAAACATTTAACTGAAAATTCCATATGAAGAGTTTGATTAAACAACTGCAGGATTTCTTTTCAAGTGAAATCCAAGCATTATAGCAGTTGTAACAGTTTTGGCTGGGATAGACTTAAATTTCTGCATAGTAGCTTCTATCCTGCTGTGGTTTGGATTTGTGATGAAAATGGTGTTGATAACACACTGATGTTTTATTTATTACTGAACATTGCTTACACAGCCTCAAGGCCTTTTCTGCTCCTCAGACTGCCCTGCCAGTGCATGGGCTGGGGGTGCACAAGAGTTTGGGAGGGGACACAGCTGGGACAGCTGACCCCAACTGACCAAAGGGACATCCCATACCATATGACATCGTGTTCAGGAATAAAACTGGGCAGGTAGAGGTAGGCAGGGGCTGCCATTGCTCAGGGACTCGGTGGTGAACACTTGTTTTCTTTTGCATCACTTGTTTTTCTTGGATTTCATTTTCCTCTCTGTTGGTTGTTTTTGGGGTTTTTTGGTGGTTTGTTTTTTTTTCCTCCTTACAATGGGGCTGGGTTTTTTTCATTATTAAATTGTCTTTACCTCAACCCACCAGTTTTCTCACTGTTACCCTTTCAATTCTCCCCCCATCCCACTGGGCAGAGGCACAGTTAGTGAGCGGCTCTGTGGTGCTTAGTTGCCAGCTGGGGTTAAACCACAACAGCAGTGCATATATTAGGCTTTTTCCAGTATTCAAGGTGAAAAAACAAATCAGGAATTAAAAAAAAAAGAGAATTACAGTAAAGATAAAACCCAAACACTTTAATGTGAAATTTGCAACTTTCATAATTTAAAGACAACCTTTCTAGATAACAGAGTAGTCCTTAGCTTGGATTTCTTCAGGAAACCACAATGTTTTTAATTAGCACATTCAGTAAAATGTTGTCAGTGAGGTAAAACTTATTGGGATCACAATGCACTTCAGTGTTTTGTTATTCTTAAAATTTCACATCTTTCTTTTTTTTACCTTGAAAAAGTGCAGTTAAGTTATTTCCATCTCCTGTAGGATTCCTGAACTTTACATTTTTATCTGTCCACCATGCAATGCCTTTTTTAATCAAAGTAATAGGAATCCTTGTGTCATTATCAATGCGGTATAATTCCAATGTATCTAAAGAGAAAATCCAATTAGAAAACCAGTTGAAGAAACTTTCATTAGACAGATGATCCTGATGGGCAGCGAAACAATTACCTCCAGGAGAAACAAAACAAAAGAACTGGACAAGGCATTTGTTACCTACCTGCCACAATCACAAGCTGTTCTGAATCAATGTGTATTAGATAGCAGTGTATTATCCATATATGATATCTATGTTTCTACTCCACAGCAGTAACAGCTTCTCACAAGAGATATTTCCATCCTTTGTACACTATCAGATTAAACTTATTCTCACAGCAATTGTGAAAAAAGCAACAGCAGTACAATATATTTATTTTTTTTTCTGAACAATGAAAATGTGTTAATTCAAACCAAAAAAGCCCACGAGGTCTTAGAATAATTTGCAATGCGACACAAAACATTTGCTAGATCACAAAAAATCTAAGAGATAACTTAAAAGTGTTACCATACCATTAAACATACTGTTGGCAATAGCTCCACACGGAGCAATGGGTTTGTCCTCATTTATGCGGTAAGGCTCACATTCCTTACTTGGATTCTGATAGTTAGAAAGAAAAAAGGCAGATGAGTCTGTGCTAGTTTATTCAACTAACCTGTTTTTCACTCCAGTACCTCAATAACGTGCAACATCTTAAGTGTACCCCAAACCAATATTTTCACAAGTCAGGTTATCTACAAATACTTCAGCATTCAATAGTAGTTAGCATGATTTTCTTCTACAAGCAGTAATAAAATCTAAATAAAACGTGAATAAAGTCAGAATCCCATCATGGTCGCACTAAAAATAAGGCTTTTCTTGGAAGCTATTGGAACTTTTATCTTTTAATAGAAACGATTTCCCAACATGATGTACTCAAATATTCTTTTATTAAAGGTGGGATTTTTTTAAAGTATAAATCAATGTTATAGAAAATAAGACTTATAAGAAACCAAGCGTAACATAAAACATGAAAGGTTGCAAGGACTCCAACAGCATGCCAAAAATGCAAGCAGAAAAAGGCCCCCCCAAAACCTTGTGTCAGTCGTCAGATATAGCCTTCTGAAACTCTCCCCTTTTTTAAAGTTTACAGGTAAAAAGGGAGAATCATCCTTGCTGGAGCAAGAACCCAACTGTATTTCCACTCCTCCTAAAAATTAGAGGAGAGGTCTGGCCCTAAACATTACACAGTGCCTTGAACAGAATACATAGTACTGCTATCTTCCACTGTCACTGATGTTCAATATTGAACCAGCGTCCACAAAAATGGATGCATTTAGCTGCAATATCCAACCCAAATGCTAGGTAACCAAATATTCTTTTATACTGAAAACAAAAACTTCAGATAGAATGGATACAGATAGACACTACTGATAACACGACAGTTTAAAACTATTCAAATTTGCAAAGTGAAAGAAGTACTGCATTGCTGTCTGCTTAATGAAATTATTAACATGAAATTTTACAGTATTACACAATTATTTTCTATAAAAAAATATTAATTCCTTATGGTGGTTTTCTGTTATACAAAAATTCTACTACCTCATTAAACTACATACACTGCTATGTGGAAATGTATGCAATAGTCCGAAGTTAGCTGCTTATTAACATCCAATGAATACCTACAAGTAGCGAACTGTTATCTCCATTTAGTTGGCTGTCATCTCGAGATTTCACATAACGACGATGATTTTGATAGAAGTTGGAAAGTCCATAATACATGAATACATTGCTCTACAAGAAGCAAGATGGGGCAAGAGGGGTTTTCATTCACACAAAGCGTAAATTTTAACCTCTTAAACTCTGTGTTTAATTTACAGCAACATTCATAAAGCAGAAGCCTCAATCCTTTCTTCACACCGAGTACGTAAGAGTACTATCCTAACATAAGCTGGCATCCTGAAGTCAAATAGTATAATCATGCCCATAAACTATCAGAATGATACCCACCAGCACTAATCCCAACACCTATCTTATCCTATGTTAAACCCCTAAGCCTCATTATTTGCCTCAAATTTGTCAGAAAGCACTTATCTGGTATTTCCAATTCTCACTGAAACGAGCTTTTGTAAATCATGCAGGAATAGCTGATCTAATCGCCAAGTATGACACATATGGTAAATCTAAATGTGTAAAACACAAGCGTTCCATTTAATGTTGTACCTTTCCTGATAAACAGAGGCATTAAAAAACGTCTCATCCCTGCTACTGAAAAGCCACATAAAAATCAGATCCAAGTTCACAGACTAGAAGTAATCCTTTAAAATAGAAAAAAAAAAAAAGACTTAACTGATACAGCTTTCCTATTGATTATGAAAGAAACCATATAAACTGTTCTAATTTCACTTTGCATACAGGGTAACATACCTCAAATGAATGTTCCAGTGTGAAATTGATGGTGCAAGTACAAGGTGTTGTGCTGTCCCAGGACACATTTAAACATTTGTTGCAGGGACTAGAAGGCTCTGTTCCTGTATAGTCAATCTAGAACAGAAAAAAAGTCATTAATTTGCAATGGAAGAGCAAAGAAAATTGATTAATAAGCCAGAGAGTTGACGTGGCACTTATTTTGCAATCTTATTATACCTCAACTCCAAAAGCCCATTCAGGGCTATCTGATGATCTCAAGAGGTCCCTTCCAACCTAAATGATTTTGTAATTCTGTCCACATGCTTGATTTCAGCCTCAAATAAAGTTAAGCCCATTACTGCTGGAGAAAACAAGCAAATAAAAAAAACACACACCAAAACACAAACAACAGATACTCCAGACAACTTGATGTTTCCAAACACCCACTATATGACAAGCAGATCTGAGCTTTTACATGCTCTCCAGAGAGGTTACATTTTTAAAAGTCTAGATATTGAATAAAAAAGGTTTGCATTAGAAAACTTAACTGACCATTTTTAGCCATCTAATTAATCAGAAAACTTAAAAAAAATTTTAAAAAAAATCACTTAATTCCCAAGAACTGTCCTAAAATAGGGAAGATGAAGATACTAGTGCTGTTTTGCCAGGAATGGTAAAACACCAGTAGATGGACAAGAAAGATGATCAGTGTTAATCTGGTTTAATAGTGTTGCTCAAAAAAGGCAGTATTTGAAATCTATACATTCAGGCTACCCGGACAGTACGCATAATATACCCTTAGCAGCTATGAGCTCACCCTATGACTCAAGCCAACTGGTCACTTGACCACATTAGTTCTCTTTCACGTATAGTTCCAGCATGTGAATGGCAGGAAATAATTAACTTGGGCTCAGCAGGCTAGGTCCAAGCATAGCCAGAGAAGGCTTCCATCTGCCTATAAATTTCTACACTTACTATGAACCTCCTATTTAGAATTTAGGCTCAGATCAGTGTAACAAATACCAAGTTATGGCAACAAACTGTTTAACAGCAATATCATTTGAATGGTAACACCTATATAGTTTTATGAAAGGTTGCTGCAAATGGTTTGCCCTGATTTATGCTTGTAATGAAAGACATTATCAAGAATTAGGACAGATCATAAATCACACTAATACCTGTATTAAGGTTAGCTAAAACAAACACATAGTTTCAAGGTTCAGGGAACAACTGAAGCCTATTTTCTTCTCAATCTTCTTCAAGGTTTCTCTTCCTGCAATTTCTTTGATATCTATGAAGCTGCAACCCTTCCCTCGTCACTTTTATCACTATCTGCTCTGCTGCCAGATTTCTGAGAGATGAGACCTAGACCTTGACAAGCCTAGCTGAAACGAGTCAGCTTCAGAAGCTATTAGCTGGCAGAGAGACAAAGGATCACATAATCTTTGCTTCCTTAGCTGAACAAGATATTGAGTTTATGCTGATCTAGAAATAGCACTACGGCAGCAGTCCTGAACAGCTCTGTTGAGCTACAGCAGACCTGCTCTTAACAAACAATGCATCTCATTTGTTCATCAGTGAGTTCTTTTTCCTGCTAGAATAAGCTTAAGCAAGCATTTCCTTTAGAAAGGACTTAAACCTCCATATCCTGATCTAGTTCTCCAGTGTGTGGACAAGTTTTAGATACAGAACAAACTCAAGTACTCCAAGGTTGCAAAAGATCTAAAGACTTTACTTTTAAAAATATAATTGACTAAATTCTGTGGAGCATGAAATTGATGTATACTGAAACAGAACCATGCTTTTGACCAGTGCTATCAGCCTCAATGCTAGCCAAGAGCTTCCCTGTACAGCAACTGCCAACACAAGTGGGTTTTTTTGCATCCACATTTACAAGTTACATTCAACAGAGAGCTTATTTAAAGGGATAGAAGTATCTGTCTTCATTTCTTGACAAAACAGTGAAACCAGAACTTCGAGAACTGAAGGCCTGACTTTGGGGTCCACAGCAGGAACACAGGTCCCCAGGCATCAGCCAGCAGCTGAATATGACAAACCCACACAGTGAGCCCTTCCCAGCAACCCCTGATCTGGGTATATCCAAGTTATCCAGCACCAATGGCTCTTCAGGCTCTTAATGTCTTTCTCAGTAGATTTACATGTTTGCAGTACAGAAATAACATAACTATTGCATATACATATTCTCCAAATCATTTATTATTTTGTAAAATTCATACACTGTCACATATTTATCCTACTCTGCTTGGCCACTTCTTGTATAAAATCCCATAACTCTGGTCCTCTTTGCTATCCCTCTCTGTAGGTTTTATTAAGTTTTGTATCATTTTTGAGGTGGGGCTACTGGAACAGCACACAACACTGAAGATGTATGCAACAGTAATCCACTTTCCTCCGGTTCTTCATTCCTAGTCATGCCTTAAAAGTCTGTCTGGTGTTTTAACTATGATTATGCATTTCACAGCAGCAGTCACAGCATGAATATATCTTCCCTACACAATGGTTTGGATATTCCTCAGTTTTAATCACACATTAATATGCTCTGTCAATGCTTCTTATCCATTCCAGAAAAAAATAAATCAGAAAATACAGAACTCTTTCATGCTTTAGGAACAGGACAAAAAGACATTTACACAGCTAATTCTCATTTTCCACCCAGATGAACTATTTTTCATTTTTCAAACCCAAGATAAATGGCTGTTTATACCCTTTGAAACAGTGAGAAAGTGTTATAGAAAAAACCCACTATAATTCTAGTACACTTAAGCTGTTGGAAATCTTCCACATTTGAATTCAAGAGAGCTTATAAAGGAAATCAATGGAAAAGCTACATTTTGCTGCTCAGTCCTTGCACCTGTATGAGAACTGCACAGTTCACAGAGATATTGCAATATCTAGTTCCAGGAAAGGGTGATTTGAACTGTACATAAATATGTATTTCAGGGGCATAAGTTATACATCCTATTCAATTCCAACACACTAAGTTTACAGGCAACTATATATACATACATATATGCACACACACACACACTTAACAAGTATGCTATTGTCTAGTGCGTAGGTGTAAATAACTACCTCTGTTTCCTCCTCCGAATAAGTTTTTAAAAGAGCTTAGTCACTGCACGTAGCTTCTAGATGTCTTGTCTCCCAGAGCTAAATTTACAGCTATTTGTGAATAACTTTTGGAAGTTACCACCAAAAGCCAGCATACTAAGCAGGGACGTATCTCAGCTAACCATAAAGGTGACAGCAGTGTCTTAAACTGCATCCCTCACTGGTGTTCAGAGCCCAAATGTAGATGAAGCATTTTACAGACCAACATTTTGTTGCTGCAACTGTAAAGCCTTTTTTGATTTAAACTTTTTTTTTTCTAAAATTCAGCTGCGTTTAGAATGATATCACTCGCAGATTTTCTGCCTTACAACACTTAAGAAAACATGCATGAGGATCAGAGAACAAATGCCAAATTTCTCCATTGTTACCAGCATACCCCGGCTGTCTGATCATACTCTAAGAAGTCAAGAACTCTGTCCTTCTTGTCCTCACGAAAGCCTAATGATCTGACTTGAGAGAGCTTCATGTGAGGTGGATGATACAAGAGTGAATCCACACAAAGAAACAAACGAATGAAACCATTTCCGATCTTGAAATTAGAAAGGGTGGAAGGCCAGCACCTTCCAACTGGTTTCCAAATGTCTATAACTGCTTTATATATGCAATCTGATTGCGTAGGGGAGCATCGGTCATGCTCCCAGCTCACCTATGGATTTACGTACTGCATGTTAGGTAGGAACATCTAGTTTTTGGCTCCTACTGGAACTTACAGGAATACATGACTGAGCTGCTAAGCAACTATAGTAGATAAATTCTGTGTATGCATACAGCAGCAATACAGGCACAAGAAGTTGCTTACATTTTTGGACTCATGAAACTCTGATGCATTTCCTGTCCTTATAGATCAACACAGTCATAATGAAAAAAAGGAGATATATTTATCCAATTATATTTACCTTATACTCATTATGATCTAAGACATTGTATTATTATAGAAATAGCTATTTTAAATGCAACTGTCAAAAAAACAAGAGTTAGCAAGGCTTTTTTTTTTTTTACTTCTCTCCTGTTGAAAACATGTGATTTTATTTACCTTAAATATGACTATAACATGTCATTTTAAAAGTCCACATGCCCAGGACAACTTGGCAATATTCTCCGAAGTACTTGTGTCAATTTGCAAACGTTCTGTATATCCTCAAACCTTGACACAAGAAGCAATTACTCTTCAAATGTATGCTTACATACAACATTTGGACACTGTAAAATACACTTCAGCTTTGTTTTATTCACTTCTGCTTTTCTCCTTGAGTAGAATTTTAGTTCTTAACATAAAAGGAAAGTGAACCTTAAAATTGGTTTTACTGTAATACTGTTTGCATTTTAACAGAAATATGACAATATAATACCATTCATTGCCTGCCTCAGGATTTCTTTAGTTAATTGGGCTTCATTGCCACATTATGACCACTAGTCAAGCCTCTGTTCTTGAACACTATTTGAAAGTGACAGCTTACTCTGACGAGTAGCATTATTTGATCCACAAAAATTCATATTCTCCAATACAGCAATCCAACAAACAACTACACTTTCTTTTTTTCCTGCAATCAATCTTGGTCCTATTAGCTCACTGAAACTAATCATACTCGTCAGTTTGCTTTCTAAGGTTGTTCCTAAGCCCTTTGGGTTGTTTCCTTACAACACAAAGTGATTCTGATATCAAATGGACCTAACTGTGACACACAGTTTAGTTTTCAGTTAACACTCAGCAACTTTTCACAGCGGTGGTGTGGTTAATTATCAGATGTAAATAACTCAGTTTTTGCAAGTATAATTAGAAAAAGCCACACTCTTCGATCTTTGCTTCTAAGTTTACTCCAGACACCCTGGTCTCCCATAGACCATCTAAAACGTCAAATCATTAGCGCACATTAAGAACTATAGCAATACATTCACCGCAGAGTTTTGTCCTGAAACTACAATTATTTTAAAACATTTAAAGATAATCTATTGCCCCATGCTATCCCCAGGAAGATGCACGTACTTTCTGTACTACTGAGAACAAAATTTGCGTTGGGCTGTGTTGATTAAATACCGGCAGTAACTTCCCTGGAAGTTTGCTCGGGAGCACTGGCAAGGCTGACAGGAAGGCTCCAAGCTGTGCGAAGGATACTCTGTAAACTCAACGTCTCCTCAGAGTAATTAACGGATGGTTTGTTAAGAGTACAAACGTTAAACTGAATCGGAACAGCCAGGGCGAGGTGTCCGTTTACCACAGAAGCCACGAAAGCCTCTACTTGCCGCCGAGCATCGGCAGAGAGACGGCAGCAGGTTTCGCAAGGAACGGCCGGCCGCCTACGGGAAGGCGATCCCTGACACGGCTCGCCCGGCCCAGCCCGGCCCGGCGCCCCCCGAGCGGCCTCCGGGGGCTTCCGCACCACCATCCCGCCCGGGCGCACGGCCAGGCCCAGGCCCCCGCCGGCCGCCGCCGCCGCCCCCCGCCCCGCCGGCGGGAGGAGCCCGTGAGTGCCCCCCGCCCCCTGCGCACCTCGTACTCGCGGATGTTGTTGGAGGTGACGAAGATGCCGATGCCGATGGGGATGAAGATGAGGCCGATGATGAAGAAGGCCGGCAGCACCGTGCCCGCCGTCAGGATGGGCTGCCAGGCCGGCAGCCGCTGCTGCTTGAACGCCGTGTTATCGGGCTTGCGGGTCTTCACGGCCCCTCCGCCGCCACCGCCCACCGCCCCGCCGCCTGGCACCCCGACGCCGCCCGAGGGGTGCCCGTCCGCCTCCTCCTTCACGCTGTAGTTCACCGCCATGGTGCGACGCCGCCAGGCCCGACCCGACCCGACCCGGCGCCGCCGGCGACACCAGCAACCGCACGTCACAGACCCGCCCCCCGCCCGACACGTGACCGAAGGCCACCGCGCCTGCGCCCTCGGCCGCAGCAGGAGGGAGGGAGGCTGCGGGCGCGCGGCTGATGACGACCCCTGGCCACGCCCCATCTCCCGGTGGCGAGTGGACGACCGCGACCAAGCTGCGCTTGCGCAGAGACCGTTCCCCGCCCCGGCGAGGGGCAGGGGGAGCTGCGCTTGCGCGCCTCGCCGCTTCCGCCGGCACGCGGCGGGGGAGGGGCGAGGTGAGACGGCGCATGCGCAGTGGCCCTCGGCGCGCTGCTGGACGGGAGGGGTCGGAGCGCACCGCCGGTTCCTGCCCCTCGGCGCTGCGCCGCGGCTCGGGCGGCAGCGGGAGCGCGACCTGCCCGGCCCGGCCCTGCCCAGCCCTTCTGCCCCTCCCCGCGTCGCTTGCCAGCTTACTCGCTTTCTTCCGGCGCCGCAGTCCGGGAGGCAGGGAGGTCCCAGCCGGCCCACAGGCTCTTCTCCGAGGCGGGTGGCGCGGCCCGGCCCTGTGTGCTCACGGGAGAGCCCTCGCTGCGGCCCTCGGACCCTCGGGTGACAAGGCTGGCGGTCATCGGTGAGCGGAGAAGCGCCGGGCCCGCAGCCTTGTCGCCCCCACTTCGTGCTTCAGGAGGAGCCCCCCCACCCTTCGTCTTCCCTCTGCGTCAGAAGAGGGTTGTTGGACAAAGGGAGCATCCATTGGATCGAAAATGGAGACCTTAACTTAATTTTCCTGCTCTCACAAATAGGAACAGCATCAGTGGCACTGTAAAGATGTGGTGATACAGGATGTCTCAGCAAAGTTGTAAGAGATTAGTGAAGCCATTCATACTAACCCTCACTTTTGGGAGTTGTTTCACTGCTCTGTTGTCAGGAGGTGTGTGAGTGATTTGGAGTGCAGTGAAGGCAGATAACAGATAGTGGTGTTAGGAGCCCATACGGCTTCTACTCGGTTCTATTCGATTCATTAAATAGTCACCTGTGGAAAGCAGTGCAGGAGTATGTATTTGTATGCCAGAATGCCTGCTTTATCAGGCATGGCTCAGGCCAATGCAAAATTGAAAGCCCATATTTCTCACTTTATTGGCACTTCTACATTAATGTCTCTTTTATGAGGACTCTGCTGTCCTTACTTGCCACTATCAGCAAGTATTTATTTATACTTGATCTTAGGAAAAAATAATTAAAGCTATTGAATTAAATAACTTTATAAGCATCTGATCCAGTCTAAGACTTTTTAGTTGCCTGTGGAACAGTTTTCCTAAAATAAATGCCGTTTAGTTCTCTGAAGAATCGAAAGCATCAACAAAGACCACTGGGGGGAGCAAGCGACTTGTGCAAATGCAGAGTCTGTGGCGACTCCAAAGACCTCTTCAAAGACTGCACAGGAAATTTGGACACTTAGGCATCTAAAATTTAAGAATTAATTTGGTGTCTAAATAATTATATAGGGTTCAAAAATTAATCGTATTCTTTGTGGCATCTGCTAAAGCTATATCTCATTCCTAATTTATCCTTTCCATCATCTTGTGGGCCCTACCTTTTGCTGTCATTCCCCCTAGCTAAGTGCCTTGTCCCTATTGCCACCCTTTATTATCTTTTGTTTTCAATTACCACCTTCAGCTACAGTAACTTTTACTCCCACAGCTTCACAGGAAATGTGGTGAGGTGCAACCTGGGATCCCAAGGGAACAAACCCAGGTTTAGAAACCTGTGCTGTGAGATGGCAAGGAATTTCTAGAGGATCTTGCAGAGAGGCCCTCAGTCAAGCAAACAGGTTGATGTGAAAATTTTCCTTCAAAAAAACTCAAAACGACCTGCAGGGGAGACATTTCACCTAGGGGCCAGGCTAAATCGAGTTCAGGAAAACCTCAAATTATGTCCGACGGAGGTGTGAAGATCTCCAAAACTTTTATGTGCTGATCTGCTCCATTTGTATCAAATGATATGCTAATGGCCACAAAAGCCCAGGATAAATCTGGGAAATGTGGAAAAAGGATAAAACAGGAGAACTTCCTTCCTCCTACCTGGTGGGAACCAGCTGCTATCTGATTTTGAACAGGAGAAGGTGTGGTATGGTACACATCCTCATGGACAAGTCCTGATGTGGGAATAAGCGTTGTCATATTGACAAAGCAACAACTGAAGTGATGTGTTTGAACTAATCTCTACTTGCTATTCTGCATGATGTGAAACAGAAACTATTTAATATATCGTACAGATCAGATCCACTATTAGCTCTCTTCAGTCAGTTCTATCTAAGGCCTTATGTTCATCTGTAAGCTTGGTCTATACATATATTTTGCACTGTAACAACCAGGTTAATTAGAAGCATGATTTTTCTTTTTACCAAAATAATTACTTCCTCAGTAACATAACTGGATGCAATCACAGGGTATATTTTCCATTCTTTAAAGAAATAAAGAATATCAGCATAAATACTTCAGTATATTGGTTTTACTTTTTCACTGGTAAGCCAAAATCTTGTTTGGGTATTATTTCACAGTTTTACGCTAAGGCAAACTCATTTATGTCCAGGCAAGTACAATCAACAAATTTCACGTTCATGAAATTTTACAGTAAGGTGCTGTGTGTTGTAGTATGCTTCACATTGGTTTGTGTGCAGTTATAAGACAAATGGGTACAGAAAAAAAAAAAAAAGAAAAATACTTATTAAAACATACATTTATAACGTTTCTTTTCTAATACGTGGAGTGGCAAACTGATTTATTAGGCATTCATCTAGCAATGAGTGCTACACAGACATATTATATTGTCAAGGCCTTGGTGTGTTACATTTTTAAGGTAAGGAAGAAGCAAATATGTATCACACTACCTAAATGCTAAAATTACAAAATTTTATTTTGAAAAATGAAGTCTGATTTCAGGGGTATAAAATGAGCCTTAACAGTGTACAAAAAGATGTAAATAGGAAAGGGCTAAATAATTCTTTAAAAAAAACCCTAATTAAATAAAAACTTGTGCAGTTAAACCCCCTAATATTTAGAACAGGCGAGGCAAATAAAATGCATTAACTGTCAGGGAGCAAATCTACATTACTTAAAGCATTAAATATGAAGTTTTCAACTTCAATGTTACTGTTCAGAAGAAGAGCTAAAATCCAGTGACTCACAGTAAGAGTCAGTCAGGAACAGTCAGGGCGGTAACCTCCATTTTATATCTTGTTCTCTACATTAGAGATGGTTCTACAAAACAGGCAGGTTTGTCTCCTCTTTGGTCCAATTATGTTTCACTATGAAGCAAAAGGAAACCTCACTGGCTGTAGAGTTTTTCTCTAAAAATCAAATTATTGGAGATTTTTTTAATAGGTTGAAACATTTTATCTCCTATAATTACACTAACACAGGTCTTTCAATCGTCTTTAGATAGTAAGATCTTTAAGAGAAAAGTCGATCTTTCACCGATTTTCAGTTGCTTAAAAGCTATTAATATCTATAGCCCAAGGTAGCCTCTACATTGGCTTGGTCTGGAAGCACTTCCTGATTACTTCCTTTAAAATGACAATACTTGTAGAAATTAATCATGTCTTTAGTCTATATTAATAGATTTCTTCCTGAGTGTAGCCCAAATATGGGCTAATTATGTGGCTAATGCACTTTCTTTACTTGCTTTAGATTCATATCCAAATTAGGTAATGTAAAAAAGTGACCAGGAACATAAATGCATTGAAGATGAAATACACCTGTCAAAGTACCCTTTGCACATGTTGAGTTTTATCCTCCAGGCATTTCTGTGAAATACTTCAGCTGCTTGCCAGGTGTCAGATCAGAATTTATTGTCCTACCTGCATAAACCATTATCAGTGATGAAATTGTGTATATCACCATGGATTTTTTATGACCAGTGTCACCAGTCTCCTACTCCAAAGTGCTGCAGGTCATAAAAAATATTTTAAAATCTAAATTATTTCAAATACACCACAACGGTATTTATGCTTTAAACAAACCTTTATTTTGTAAAGCTTAAAAATTTAATGTTATTTGCGAAACTGTAAATGTTTATATAGTTGTTTAGGAATCATAAATCAACGGGACAATTTACACATACACTCATACTGAATCGGCTTTATATTAAAAACCAGACAAGGAAAAATATTTTCTACTTTGATTGGGACCTTTTAAATCCAGACTCAATTTCAGAATAAGATTTTACTTACATCTTACTCATATTTGAAAGCTGAAGTTTATTTCAGGCATGTCACTGTCACTTTCAAATAGCCAGCAATTTCATTCCAGATGAGCTCAATGTAGTTGTTAACATGGGTAAGTTTTGATTCGCCAGTAATGCTTTGAAAATGGAAGATCTGGGTCATTACAATGTTCATTCTACTGCACAGCAAATTGAAATGTGGCACATACTAAACTTTATTCACCTCAGCTGTATTACTCTCCGAAAGCTGGAATTCTTCTCAACTCACTCTAAAATATGATCTACAGACACAGCTATGTTATTGGCATACATTGTCTGCTGTAAGAAAAAAAAAAAACCACTTCTTAAAAAACTTGGTGTACCACTGAAGCATAAGCTATACCAACAAAATGACTCTTTTGCAAGGATAAAAAGCATTTATTTTGATTACTCAGTGTAGCTGTATTAGCAAACTCTTTACAATGCAGATCAACTCCAAGAAAGTTTATACAGGTCCCAGAATATCCTGGTTCTCTACAGTGTCAGCATTTGCTGCAGAATTCCTGTCTAGAAGGAAAAGCAGCTCCCATGGCTCCCATGAAGATCAAATTGACTACACAGCAGTGCGATATTACAGCTTCAAAGATGAACTGTGACCTAGTCATCTCAGTGGGACACTGAGTTAATGCACTCTTTCTGGCATCTCACAGCATATCTCCTGCAAGCAACGCTGTTTTCTATTCCAAAATGTAGTTTCTCCCAGTAGCTTCTGCAATTAAAAAAATCTGCAGTATTTTAAATATGTGCCAGTGACTTAATTAAAAATAATTCATTATGCAATGTATAAGAAAAAAAGACCTTGCCTGGGTTGTATCCAGCTTTATATATAATTCATTCAAAAATCTTTTTAAGTAGAGCTGCCACAGAACTCTCTGGATGCTATTTGAAAAGCTACAGTCACCACTGTAAAACGTGCCCTTCAGCATATGGCAGAGTGCACGGCATCTCATTTATACAGTCCTACTGGTCCAGGGCTAAATATTCTGATCGTACCAGTCAAACATCTCTGCCAATGCAGTGAGAGCACAAGTTTAGAAACCATTAAGTCATTAAGGGATTGGTGACAGATCCCTCTCCCTATCTTAATATCTGAATCAGTTTTACTATGTACATCACTGTGATACCACGATGAGATACCAGTCAGAAGAAGGAACTTCCAAAGCCATACATTCTGACCCTATAAACAAATACATACATGAATACTGTCAACCTTAAGAAATCAGAGTTAAAATTCAAACACTTGATTACATTTGCATAGTTGTGAAAATTTATTAGTTACAGTGTAATGAAAATCAACTTTTTTGGTACAGGCAGAAATAAAAACATACATTATATAGAAAAAATCACAGCTTTAAAAACTGGCTTACATTGTTTAAAATGAGTAAATCTGGTTGTATTTCAAGGCATTGGACTTTAATACTTAATTTTATGCCAAACCATCACACAGTGCAAGAAATATTCTGCAATAGTACAAATTCCATACAGCAGTCTTCAGAGTATTTCGTCTCACAGAATCTCATGGTGGCAAAAAAATGTGCTGAATATTTTTCCATTTAAACACAAAACATTGCTGAAGTTAAATTTTTCTTTCTTTACATACTCTCTATTACAAAAATATCAAATTGTGAATTTGACAGTGTATTCTACAAATAAATGCGCCATGGACAACAGGAATTGCAACTTTGGGACAGTTACTTTACACAGTGTATTATAAAAATAAATTATACGGCAAACATCAAACAAAATCAAGCACGTGGCTTTGCAAATAAAAGTGAAATTCAGCTGGCAGAAAGACTGCTTCTCTCTCTCTATGTACTTTCAAAACATCAGCAAGGCCCTTCATTCTTAAAGCTCTACCAAGAAAAAATATATAAAATCTAATGGAAGCAATAAATACTTCCACGAATAATCAGTAGCACAAGTGACCCTGGTGTTGATGGTAGAGAGCTTCTACAGTGATCCATCCAACTGGCAAGGAGGGTAGTGCACACAGAGCGCATAGAGTGGGGGCAGTAACTCATCTAGAGTTCATGCGTAACTGGTGAATGATGACACTCTCTAAAAGAAAAGACAGCAAAACATTTGGTTTTATGAAGCTGCAAATACATTACAAGTTACTTTAAAGAAGAACAATTACAATGGCACTGCGAAGCATTTTTCTTCTACAAATGTCTCATACACTTACATCACTGGTTGATGGCAAATGCTACAAAGGTAAACTAAATTAGTACCAGGCTAGGGCTCAGAGGCCCTTGGCTTCCACTTCAGTGTCAAGACCATCATTTGGTCATCCATAGGGAAAAAGAAAATACAGTTGAATGGATTAAACCACAGGGACACCAAGGTTCCAGTCCCACTCCCGAATCAGGTAAGAGGAAGACTTGGAGTTGGGTCTCCTGTATCCTGTAAATCTGCTGGCAATCCTGAAATAGGGATGTCGAGGAGGTATGGGGTCATTTCTCATTTTTTATTTAAATTTGGCTTAGAAACCTATGCTGGTTTTATTCAGCAAGTCTTCTTGAATTTTGCTACTGACTTCAATGGGGATAAATTTCAGCCACAGCATGCAAAACTAAGTGTCGGCATGGTCTCTGAAAGCAGGGTTAACTTTGCCGTGCGTGTCACGTAGGAGATTCCTGATCCTGATTAATCTGTGGGCTCTGCTGAAATACTAATGACCTGGTCTTCTGTTCTTCTATCCATTTAAACTGCTCTTACAGGCAACTTTTTTAATATGAGAATTTAGCTACCAATGACATTGTTCTCTGAAAAGGTATATTTTATGCATGTCAAATAATATAACCCTACCTCTGCTAGCTAGAAACATACAATAATACATTTTCAGAAATACTAGTTTTCTTAATTGAAACTATTTTTCTTAAGATTCCTTCCTCTTAATAGACTGAAGATTTTTCAAAGTTTACACGACCCAAGAAATGACACTAATCATATGATTATTCCCTTTTACATTTTTATTGACTTCTGCCTTTGTCTGCTTCCTAACTAATACTTGCAAGATGTTTGATTAAGTTACATTATCAGAAAAAATAAAAATCACGTTTTCCATGTACTCTTAATTCCAGGACTTTGCCACTAGATGGCAGATGCCCGTGATGCTTTTCATGCATGGTGCATCAGAAAAGCAGGTCTAAGGTAACATTCAAGAAAATAGGTTCAGGCAAATGAAATAATAGAATTTCCCAAATGGAAAGTGTTTCTTTTCCATATAATTTATCGATAACAAATGATTTTCAACAAGATATATATACCAGTTCTACCAATTTTGAGCAATGACTGTGAAAGAACCACAAACTACAGTAAGATTTTAACTTACAACCAGTGCTGTTCTCTAACTTCAAGCTCTTGCGGAATGTGATGTAAAAAGCTGCATTTAATTAATATCAGATTGTAACCTCAGGCAAATCCTCCCATTAACTTCAATGGGAATCACACAAACTGTATATGAAACAATTTTTTTCTTAATATTCACTATGCACATTATATATTAATATGGAATTTAGATACAAAATTCTAAAAACTAAATGGGTAGCAGAAAAATATCAAGCTCCCTGTAAAGGCTCAGTCACTGAATGAACAGCAAAACTACAGTAGGTTTCTGAATCAGTCTTCCTTCTACAGACCAAATACAGCAATTATGCAGAAAAGAGTAGGAGAAATAATAAAAAAAGCAAAGAATTTCCACTTCTATTATTCATTTGTTCATTCATTTCTCACACACATATGTGTATGCTCTTCATTTGTCTATCAGTTGTTTGCATTTGTAATGCTTATATATATGTATTATACACACACATGCATATATACACACACTCTCTAGTTACTAAAAGAGGTGTCTGAGGAGTTGTTAAGCTAAAATTATAGTAGGGCAGATTTTGTCAGAGTTCTGTTGGACCACCCCCTGCAGGAATATGATTATATCTGTAGGATATGATTACATAAATTTTTCTAGTTATAAATGTGAATATTTCAAGAAGCTATGAATTCACTTAAACAAAACAATTTATTTTAATGACAGGAAAAGAAAATTAAGTTAATGTAAAACTGCTAATTCTGCTTTCCATCCCACTGATGTGAATCAGAACTTCTCCAGGAAACACATCATTAACAGCTGGCCTATGAAAAATACCACTTCATATAATGAAGTACATCAACTGACATTTTAACATATGAAGTTTAATTTCTTCTTACAATATATACAAACAACACCAGATGATACAAAACTGTATGTACCACAGACAATGCATGTCCAAGCAACAGAAGAGAATCATACATCAGTACTTTTTAAAATCCTGAAGAGTTTTTAAAGTGAAGAACCATTCACACCCGAGTGATTCATACCTGACTCTCAGAGCTGGTAGCTCTGTATCTGAGAGTAGTTAACCCTGATTGCATCTTCCAAAAAGCCAAGTAAGAGCAGTGTGTAGGGAGTAAGATTCAAAGTAAAGTTAATATCTATAATGAGAAATGTTGCATATAGTTTTACCTGAGAGAGCTCAGGCAAAATTAAGGGAAAGAGGGTAACTCACAGTGACGTAGGGAAGAAAAACATTCCCCTAAATGAAAACAAGTTCGAAAGATGAGCTCACAGAAACCCCTGCCAGCAAACTACAGGTTACAAAGTGACTCAGTGAAATCAGCCACTGATATGTGATGGGAACATGTAATTGCTCTGAAAATTGTCCTGACTGTTGCAGCTTATGCCAAGCACCTGAAACCCAGCAGGACAGTAGCTTACTTTCTTTAAAGACATGCTCTTCCACATCTGATGAGAATTACTGAATATTCATGTAAATATTGAGCATGTTTTAGAATATGTGTAGCCTATTTCAGGCAGTAACATGACTTGGCATCCAACTGGCATGAATCAATATATTAACGTGACTTTGGAGATTACTCACATGATGGTAATTACTATGTGCTGAAAGTGGTTTGAGGTTTAAATGCGGTAACATGCATACTCTATGGGCATATTCAGAAGAGTCACAAAGTGTTATTTGTTTTTTGAAAAATCACACTAATGGGTGTCATGAAAGGAAAGAAAGGTGGGCAAAATAAATCAAAATCTCTGGTTTTCTTCTATTATTTACTTAGCTTGTTTACCGATCTGAGAGAAATCCCCCAGGCATTAGGGTTGAAGTTTTGTGCTCCCTCATTTTCAGTCACACCTACTCAAATGTATTGCTCTGCTAATGACTACATTAGCAATACTCATATGTAACAGTAATTCAGGTGATGGGATCTTGCGTGGGGAACACAGTGGAAAACTTACTAGGAACTAGATTTAAAATCACAGAGATCATCTGGAGAATTGCAGGTGCACCTTCTCAGTCCATATGTGATGGTCATGAATGGGCTGGCATTTTCCCTGCTCTTCCCCCTCTCCACCTAACTGCTGTCCTCAGCCCTATGTTCCCACTGCTGGGCTTGAGTTATCACGGCTGCTTATACGCCCATGCAGTCAGCCAGAACAGGGCATCTCTCCAGCTGACATTGCATCCTACCAAAAATACACAGATTGTTTCTCAGCTAGCTCAGTTCCTGAGGAAGCACTGTAACTATGATTATTACCATGAGTTGAGTGCATTTTGCTACTGAAACTGTTCCACTTCATTTAAAAAAAAAAAAAAAATCAATACAGAGAAAACGGTAAGAGAGAGAAAGCATGAGGATGAGTCACTCTAGATGATCACCTGGGCAGAGGAAGACTTGGTTTCTGCATTGTAATCCTGTAATGTAGAATACACAACAAGCCCTGTAAATAAAGGTCCTAATATTTTCCTATGGATCACTGTATCAGAGTTTGATTCTTTGGTGCCTAGTAAAATCTGAGGTCTAAACAAAGCTTGTCCTTGTGGTGTTTCTGACATCACTCTCTTGTGTTCATACTTTGATGTTATATGAAGGTAAGATCATGCTACATTCTTCTGTGCAGTGGGGCACTGATAAGATCTTGCTCCTCTGTTGCCCTTTTCATTACATTGGAAGAACTTCTTATTCTGGAGACCCCTACTGCTTTGTCAGATTTGGCTGAAGTTGGTTGAAGTGTTCAATGTTACTCATCAACGAAGGACAGATGGAAGGATGGATGAACACAGACAGTTCATCTTATAATCCTTCTTTTCACAAAAGGCCATGATCGAAGGCAGCCTTTGGAACAGGGACCAGAATCCAGGGGGCTCCCTCCTCCTAGTTCAATATCCTGACTACTCAACCACTCTCTTGTCTCTGCTCAGTGAATACTGAAGCCCTCCATGCAGAACAGCACAGCCTTACAGGAGGGAATCAGAATGCCACCTTCTTCCCCCTTGACTGTCTGTCAGTGCCACTGGTGAACCTGGTTGAAGCTGATGTGGGTCTGAGTCTCCTCAGATACTGGTGAGAAGGGGGGCCCATCTCCTACTTTTGAAGACAGGTTTCAATCAACAGCTTTTTAAAATAGGCAGCACTACCCCTACGTTTGTGTGGTAGTTGATCTACTAGGAGGCATTCATGATTCCACAGTCACTTTAAAACAGCCACTGGTTTCCTATGCCTGACTTCTTCCTTTTTCTGGCCCGAGAGCCTGGAAGTAAGCTATGTTAAAGCTAGCCTTTATGCTTTTTGCCAGATTCCTTGTAGTTCACATCAGTTCCTCAGCTGAGTTCAAACACTTTTGCCAGCTCAAGGGACAACCACATGGAAGTGAGTACTTTCTTGGCTGCAGGTGACAAAGACAGGATTACAGCTTTTGACTCCAGTGTGGGGTTACATCCTGACTTTAAGTGATCATGAATTTGTGGCTTGACTTAAAGCCCTTAGAGGAAATACAAGAATACCTAGATTATGGAGCTCGATTAGGTTCAGAAGCTGCAGTGCTAGTCAAGTCACAACTGAAACACTGACTAGACAAGGACAGTGGGAGAACTTCAGGAAGATCTTCAGGATGCCTCTGGGGCTTAGACGCTGTCTCTAGACTTGGTTGTCTAAATTGCCTTCTGGAGCTGACTTACTGAATGGAGAATCTTACTGTAGTCACTAAACATAACTGTATCCAGATTCAGAGGAAATTCCTGTATGATAGAGACATTTTACATTTCAACTTTTAAGACTTCTGAACTATAGGCTTTCTTTTTTCTTCATCTTACCTTTCTTCTACCTTTAAGAAACAAGAATCTCACGTCAATTAAAATGAATGTTAAAAATGGTGAGTACAACTAAATACCTATCTTTAGCTAATGGTTAAACCAGTTGCCTGATTCCAACTCTTAAGGCTTCTGCTATGGAGCAAAAGTTCCTTTTTGTTGTGCTGCCTCTGGGAAGAATAACAGGATCCTCAGTCTGACCTGTCTGGAATTTCTCGAGTCTGTCTCGTGAAATCCTACTGACTCTACAAGAGTAATCCCCAGCTTGTGCCTGCAGTTCTGGTTCAGTTGTGCTAATTTGCCTGTCCTGGATTTCAGGTACTGTAAGGCTGGTTTGTTTCTTCAGGTGAATTAGTTTCTTAGATCTTAAGCAAAACAAACAAATTTGTCAACCACAGGCACACATAGAATATTGCCTTGGATATAGCAACATTTAACAAAGGAACTAACTTTCTTTGAAATAAGGATCTGAAAAGGAAGGCTTAAGGCAGCTGTAGTTCATCACTGTATCAAGCCACATTAGCTTGGGGCTCATGTTTGCAATATTATTTAAATGACTGTTTTGACCTGGAGACTTGCTTCACTGCCAGTATTTAGAGTGAATATCCAGCAAAAAGCTCTTAATAATGTGTTTTCTTCAAACATCTGCTAAAAAGTCTACATTACAGTTAGAACAGTAAGATCTCCACAACAATTTATTGACAAGTTGAGGCTTTTAAGTGGTAACAATTAGTTGAAGGGACCTGATGTATTTCTGGCATAGTAACTCACATTGCTTTCTAATTCTAGTTTCAAAGTTTTATCTGAAATACTGTGAATTGAGTGTTAAGAAAAATGCTACTAATAATGAATCTGATTTTTAGATGTTGTAGGAACCAGAACGTTGAAATTAACAGGTATTGCAGATGCTACACATGTAAAAATTGAAACCTACTTCTTTTCTGATGCGGCAGCAGTTTTTACACTACAGACAAAATGCCCTTCATGTGAATAGTAAAATGCCAGCTTTACACTGGGATAATGGCCATATCTGGATCTTAAATTGGAGAGCAATGCAAACTGCAGACTGAAGACTAAACATTGCTTGGACTGAATATAATTTTGTTGACCTTCTGTGGCAGATTCTTCCATCAAATCTCTTCTTCCATACAGAAAGCCATTTAATATTTCACCCACTAGTACATTTTCTTTTCTGTGAACTGTATTTATTATTTATTGGTTGTCTTCCTGTCTTGCCTTCTGAAAGCTATTCCTAACCACTGGGTCCCTTACAGACTGCTGTGGTGGTGAAGGTATTATACAAGCTTTAAAACGCTTATTTGTCAGTCTGCTCGGCTCCATTTCTTTTGGTTGTGACTTTCTTCTGTGGAAATTGATTACTTAATGGAAATGCCCTTTAATAACTTTACTGTTATTAAATAAACAATCATTACAATCATCGGCATCCACACTATTTCCATGCTGGAACAGTTCTTTAAAACATGCTTAAAAATGCAAACATATAAATGAGGAAATCACAAAGAGGGAAGGAAAAACGATGAATCACCACGGTATTGTGAGGCGGTCTGTATTTAAAATGTTTTAAACAACTGAGAATTGAAAGTAACTTTCACACCAAACTCTTATCTCTTTCACTGTCTGTACCTGAGCTGTGCCTTTAGACAGCAATTTCTGCCAGCAGTGGTTTATGCTGACTTCCTCTCTAAGGCATAAGGATGCTTGGCAACTAAGGTTTAAATATAGCACAAGTTTATCCAACCAGGAAAACTGGAAACCTAGTGAAGTCAATGAAGTGACTTGCTTCATAGCCTTTAGTGGTCTCTGGAGCAGGTACAAATGGACTGTATTGATTTTAGCCAGATCAATGTTTCTCAAGCTTCTTCTAAAGACTAAACACCTTTTGGCTCACTTGCCTTCATCTGACCCCTGAGCTGGCAGTATCCCAGTGTGTATAAGCCAGGGACCTGGTTGTAAGTACTGTCTACAAGCATTAACCCCCTCTGGAAGAAATAAACTGCTGTTTAGCACTGCTGCTGCCAAACATTGTGCAACCCCCCTACCCCCTTGAATTTTGTAACCACCTTGAGAAAGCAGCTCACCACTGAGAAACGCTGATTTGGACAGGATAAGAAGGCTGGGCTTCCCCTCCCTCCCACACCTGAGGTACTAGCTTTCATTAAAACAGGATCTCAAGTGTGCTGTCTCCTGGCATTGCTTCCCTAGGCAAGGTGGCATCTCAGTAATGTGATCACAGGCAGAAAGTGCCCCATGCAGTAGCAAAGGTGGAAAGTTATCCATTAAGGTGGAAGACAATCTAGTAAAAGTGACCAAACTTCCTTCGATCTATTAAAAAGTGACCAAGTCTATCATTAAGAATTCCTGAACTAGATTAATAACCTAGTGCAGTTGCCCCATTCTCCCTTCCTAGGCTGAAAATCTCCCTGGTGTACAACTGCCTTTTTGATAGCTTTTTTTTTTCTTTTGTAAACTTCAGGAAGAAAACAAAAGGATGTTGTTACTTAAGTAGTCAGTGCACACACTTATTAGTTTGTTGTAAGTGACAGCTGCAGGACTTCATTAGTACAGGCAAATGTGAGCAACTACACAGACAGGGAGCTGACTTCCATGGTAGCAGTAAAACCTGCAGAACATACCCCCTGAGCCACCGCCATCAACCCTGACCCCCGCACAGGGAGGCAGAGCTGCTGGCTGAAGATTTCTTCAGTTCTATTTTCATAGACTGAGTCTCGGCACGAGGCTCGAATTTTGTCACATTTCCTGCTCCTGGGGCTGCCACTACTGGCTTTCCTGCTTTCATACCTTTTGACACAGGAATGCGGGTGGGTGTAGGTCTCGGGGATGACCCATCCTGTCCTGTCTGCAAAAGAGAGAGACAGAGAGACATTACATGAACGGAGGACTTTTTCTTCTGATATATGCTCATGTTATATTTTTCATTGGTTCTTCATTTACCTCTCAAGCAACAATGTCCCAGATCACACCTATTAGCAAATTAATGTCACATCTGGAACCTGGCCATAGTGCATACTGCTAGAATAGGGCCAAAGGTACAGCTGGGATCAAACAAGCTTCCCAGAGCTGCTGGGGTCCAGTGTTTTGGATCAAAATGTCATAGGGATGGGAATCCCTGGAAAACTCAAATTCCACAGCACGACACAATGCAGGAGAGCCTTAGAGGCTACCGAAATGCTGGTTTAGGTGTCAGACAGGTACAATATTAGCATCTTGCATAGAGACTAGCACAGGGTCTCAAAACAGTATAGCCATGTGAGGCTAATGCTGAACCCAGAGTAACTGCCATATTTTCAGAGCTGGGGTAAGATTTCTCAGCATTATAGATAAAATTGAACTTTGCTTCCCAAAGTATGCTGGGGCCACTTATTTCTGCACTGGGACATGCAGGCGGCTGGGAGAGAGACAGAGCAAAGGTATGGATTTCCTTTTCCTGTGGCTGTGGGAGGAGGGATGAGGGAGAAGGCTCTCCCCCTCCCAGCCACAGCCACAACTTGATGAACTCGTGAGAATGAAGAAGGCAGCCCAGATTTCCCGGGATACCTCAAGGCAGTGCAGGCATTGTCACTTTACTATCTCTGCCAGTCTGCTGCCCTGGACAACAGCCTATCAATCACACTTATCCTCAAGTGTGAGGACTTCAGAACAACAGAAAAAAAATGGCCTAAGTGGTTGAGGACCCAAGTATGGGGCTGGCAGACCCAACACGGCTTCTACGAGGGATCTATGCCCTTCTGGACCACCAGCTGGAGACCAGGCTGGCTATTCTGTAGCTTTGAAAATGCAATCAGTACACACGTTTAGGCAACTGAATCCCACTGTATAAACACAGAAGGAGCACTTGGATAGGACAAAAAAATTCAGAAGGGTCAACTGGTATTTTCTATCTCCATTTGCCAGATAACGTTGCACATACTCTGCAAGGCCAAAACTGGAAGCTACCCCTTATGGACCATGACCTAAAGAAAATACTTATAACCATGACAATTCTGAAACAAAAATGTGTTTTATCTTCTGCAGTGTGCAGTACAGACACAAATGTTAACGGTGACAACTTCAGTGTCCTACCTGAATTTCGTATGTGACTTTTTTTCTGTTCAGATAATGGACAAAGACTTCGATCTCACAGAAGAGAACTCTCCTCATAAGATCCTGGAATCCTAGCTAGACCCATCTGCTAAATGACTAAATTCTGCATCTTATGACACATAAGCAAAATAAAACTAAACTGCTGAAATAGACTGGATTAGGGAATCACATCGACTACAATATGTATTTGCATTTATTTCAAAATGCTCTTAAAAATGCTCCACAAAGGAGCATTTTTCTCTCTCGAAGGATTTCCAGCCAGTAGCATCAGAGCCTTCTGTCTGCATCTTGAGTATTCAAAGGAAAACCATTCCTTAATCTTCTAAGAACAGTTCAAAACCCCATGTGTACACAAAAAAAAAAAAAAAAAAATCACAATTGGAAAACTTGAATGCTGTCTGCCTGGCAGGAAGGAAGCCATTTTCAATAACTAAAAGCAACATTTACAATAGCAGTCTAAAGGCTAATATGGAACTCACATGTAGATGTCAAAACAAGTTAGGCCCATACAATTCTGTAGGGCAAAACATGCAAATGCATTCCATCAGCCTCGGAAAATATGTCAACATCCCAGGGAACCCAAATGACAAACATCTTGTACTCCCTGAAACAGCTCCACAGTGTGTAAACATGAGGCAATCAAATGAAGTAGCTGGAATCTCAGGCATTTCTTCAGCTTTATTCACATGTAAATTATTAACTACGGATTTGGGCGCTTTCAAGTTACCCATTTCAAGCCTAAATCATTCAAAAGCACTCTGGAAAGAACTCCAACTTGCTTTAAATTTCTTAGTTGCTTTGCTTATGGCATATTAACATGTTGATCGTTTGGAAGCTAATGTCTGCTTCACGTGCAGCTGCAAAAGCATTTTGTGTTTGCTAAGTGAAATGGCACAAAGGTGGCTGTTCACCAAGCAGTCCCCTTTGCTGAGAGTGACACTCTTCAGTACCCATCTGTAGTGTCTGTGGCAGAGAACCCACACGACTGTCTGCCTCTTGGTCAGTTCTTCCAAAAACCAAGCTCTGAGCAATTCCCTCCAGCCCTGTTTGTCTGTAGGCTGCTGTCTTCTGGTTGATATAGGAACGTGGCTCCAAACAAAAACCAACTCTTGCCCGAGACACAGGCCCGTGGGACGCAGAGTGATGTTGGCTGGCTCCTAGCTGGCAGGACGTGGTGCTGGAACAGCACAGGGGGCCAGAGTGAGGTTAGTAAATACATGTTAGAGTGAGAGAAATACACGCAGACTCTAAGCTCGTTAGGTCAATAATCAGCGCTCATTGCAGACACTGGCAGGTCTATTAAGCTGTGAGGTTGCAGTAATGTTGGACAGTCCCATTAAAGGAAGAAAAGCAATTTGAATATACAGTACACTTGGCGTTTTTTAGTGGTTTATAACAGATTCTGCTTAGGGCATTTTACTGACACAAAGAGTGCTTTCATGCACACACTTTTGAAATATTTTAATAACAAGGGTGCTTTTTCAGCACTTGTTCCCGATCAGATCAGAAACCAGCTTGCCCTGGACAGCAATGGTTCACTTCAGCAGCTGACATAGATAGCTAGTGCAATTTGAGATGCCCTGGGCTACTCAAGCTATCTGCACAGGGCTGGTAGATAAGACAGAGGACCCAAGGAGACCTGCAACCTCTGATAAAGCAGCTGGAAGTTCGGTAGACTACTTCACAGCACTTAAAATGACACTAAAGAAGTATGTTTAGGCAATTGAATCCTGAAAGGGTGGACTTGAGATCTAGTCAATACAGTCAGTGGAGCCCAGTGGGCAATTCAGCTCACACTGAAGGTAGCGATGGAGGTCTCAGCTGAATCACTCTCCAGTCTCCGCGGAGCCAGCACACAGAGCTCAGGGCTGACAAGGGGACTGATGACTAGGGACTGAGTTGCCCGCACTGAAGCATCTTGTGCCATCTGAAGTATCCTGTCAGCTTTCACTGCAGAAACTACAAGTCTGTGTTATACCTACCAGCCTCCTGCACATGTCTCAACTGCCATCGGGCACGCAGATAGCACCATGCACCTCTATGTGGGCAAGTGAGCTGACCCCTAGATTTCTGGTAACTCTAACAGAAGCTTAAGAGCATATATGGGACACCTACAAAGAGCTAAATTTAGATGCTGATCTCAAACTAAATGCTGCCCAAATGAAAAGTAGCCTTATAGCTGCTTTAACATGTGCCCAGTTAGCTCTGGCAGCCAAGAGCCTTTCAGCCATGCCTTGCTGCCTCAGTCACAGGACGCCCTGCATGGTTGGTGCTGTGCCACTATGCTGGCTCTGCTGCAGCCGGGATTCCCTCTGCTCCCTGCCGATTTCATGTCACCAGATTCACTGTGTACCCTGGCAGCATAAACAGCTGGTGCTGGATTGCCAGGCTTGTAGGAGGTGGGGAGCACAGGGATAAAGTGATTATAAGACTAACAGCCATCCTGGTAGCCAAAGAGATCCAAAGTGACCAGCAATCCTACAGCTAAATGTAAGGCCTAAATCAAAAAACATTGCTTAGATAGGGGCACCACAGTTGGTTTTTTCCCCAAAGAATATTTGTTTTTATTCTGTGGGGTTTTTACTGTAAACTGTATTAACTGTCCTGTGAACAGGGACTTGGGGCTAATGTGCTAAGCTGAGACTAGGAACCAGGCTACAGTTTCAGGCTCATTTTGGTCTGCATATCCCCTGGTCTCAGAGTCTTGAATTTTTGGTTGTGCTGTGGTCCATCTGTAATAATAAATTTACCTTCTAGGTCTGCTAGGGTAGTCCACGTATTTTCCTGGGAGTTGGTTTGACTCAAATCAAGCTAAGGAGGAGCAAACCCCATTTTTTACAGTTCTGTGGTAATTACTCAAATCCATAGGCTATCATATAAAGGGAGGTTACCAGCTTAAGGTTTGGTTCTTTTTTTTTTTTTTAATCAAAGTGGCAATGGTTCTGTTAAAGGCTGAATTCAATCCAACTGGTCAACAGTCTCCATGACATCAGCTCCTGCCATGGAGATCCCTGTGGGACTGGACTACGGTGGGTGGCAGCACTGGTGTGACGAGGCCAGCCGCTCAGCTGGCCAGCCCTGTGCTTGTGCAGCAGGCAGAACATGAAGTGCCTCCAAAACATTTGGGTCCAGGGAGCTCAGGTGCCAGTGAAGACACAGTCACTGACCAGTGCCTTTTTTGGTTCATCTTTTTGGTTAAGTGCTCAAAGATTTCCCAAGTTCTCCTTCAGGTACCCATGTCTTTCTTTGGATCAGGGTCTCATTTTATCTAAATCAAAACTTGCAGACTCAGAAGAGGACTTGGATCAGGGAAATATATAAATCTCTAGCTACTCTAGAGTGTACGTCAGTGTAAATCAACACAACCATAACACCCCTTAATCCATGCGATTCATAAATCATGATGGTCCATCATGAAACCACAGTCTCTATTTTGAACTCACATATACAGGTAGACACCACAGTTCAGGCTGAACCTTTAAAAGTACCATGTGTGCACCTTAAAATTGACTTCACCTGCAGCATTGAAGATAACTATAAATTCAAATTGGAAGAAGTGTTAAATGTTTTCAAATATGAAAACAGTAACTGCAAATTTGTTATAGCAACAGATGAGAGCCAGGAATTTCAGAATTATTTTCCCCTTTGTAGCTTGGCACTGCATTAATACATTGTACAAAGCATCTTGTATGAGGAGAGTCAAGAAAAAAACTGAAACCAGTGAGCTAAGAAAGCAGCTGTGTATCAGTTTGTCTTCTTTGATTTTTGAACTTAAACCCTCAAAATTATATTGATATTGGTTTCTTCTAGGGTTACTGAGTAAATGATCACAACTTGTTTTTTCTGACTAGGGGTATTGAAATATGTTTGTAGTAGTAGTCATTTGCAAAACAGATGGTGAGCATATAAATTCTATTTTTTTTTCAGGGGGTTTGGGACGAAAAGGCACATGTGGGCTAGTTCAAAGTTCCCCACTCATCTGACTAGGGAGCTTAAAAAACAAAGGGAAGCATAAGATAAAGTAAATCTTATGGTTGAACTATTTTCCTTACATTCCAAATCAGGGAGAATGAAGTGAAGAAAAGTTTTGTCTGCCACAGTTCAGTGCATCATCACAGTAGAGACAGACATCTCATAAAAAAGAATGAGGAACTCTTAAAAAAAAAAGTTTTTTCAAGCTTCTGAGAGACAAAGGAGTTTGTAAATTAATTGATTCAAGACTTTTTAAAAAATGAACAGTTGCCTCTAATATGTAGGAAAACACTGTAAAGTAGCTACAATACATTATATATGTGGGGAGAGAGAGAGAGCACATGTGCAATTCCAAATAGATCCATATGATGTACACAAGTTTTCTCAAGTCAGAGGGCTTAAATGGGAATGGCAGCCTCTCTCCAAAAGTGTGGAAGCGTATCTTAAATACACTTTGACATTTCAGCTTGGAAAGAGATGGCTGAAGAGCTGTGTTGTAGGGTGCTGCAGACTCCTGAGCGGCATGAACAAATGAACAGGGGATGACTATTCAGTATTTGTCAAGATACAAGAAAGAGGCTGTAACCAATGAAGGTACTGCATAAAAGGTATCAAACAAAAGACCATTTTTCCCAGAGCCCACAACTGAATTCACTGCCCCCTGATGTTGTGGAAACAACAGCATAAATGAGTTCAAAAAGCAATTAGAAGAATAAATAAAAGAAAACTCTGCCACGGTCTATTAAACACAAAGATGTGTCTACAGGCCCTGGTTCAGAAAGAAATACCTACCTATTGCCAAAAACTGGGAACAGACGCTGAAAATAATCTTCCCCTAAGCATCTGCTGCAGGCTCTGTCTAGCTAAATAAGTTTTTGGACTAATACAGTACTGCTGGCTTTCTATTTTGGTTAAATTCTTCTGTCCCAGAGTATTTCCAACTAAAGCAATGCAAAACCATGTCCAATAATAAACCTGTGGGGAGGACTATTAAATATGCCTATATATGTTTAAAGACAAAGGTGAGAGACTGATTTAAGTACAAAAAAGAAGTCAGGGTACCGGCACAGAGAGAAAGCAGAAAAAAATATGTTAGAGGAAGCACTATTGTAATACAGCACTTACAGAAGTTGAGAATTTCAGAGGAACAGAAAAAGCTTTACTATTCACTGGCTGAAAGAGGCCTGGAGCTGTAAGCAGTGATAGCCTGTCTGCCTATTTATTCCTTTGGAGTTCAGTATTGCAACAGATAGTAATTGAATTATAACTATAATGGCATTATACCAAAGAATACCAGCCTGCATGATCAGACTCTAAAGACCCATCAGCCAGGCCAAAAATCATTATGAGTGTTTACAGAAGGAACTTTGAAGGGACTTCCTTTGGGAGACAATGCCAAAAGTATACCAGCACCCAACACTGGTACAAAAAATATATGAATCAGGCAAATTCTGATTTTATAGTTAAGCTCGTATCTGAAACAAATGTAGGGAAGTCAAGAGTTTCTCCTTGCCCCACCCATTTTCCCTGCTGGTGTCTCAAACCCAAACTATGGTTGCCTTTCTCCTTACTATGAAGACTACATTATGAGACTACACTGCTTACCACTGATTGTGTTCCTCGGGTGGAAGATGTTGTAACAGGCGTTATAGTGATAGTACTTGTCACCTTGCTTGCTGCAGGTCGCGAGGACAGGTTGTTCCGGGGTGATCGAAGAACGGTACCGGTCACAAGTTCTTTCTCTGCTGCTATGTTCATCGGTCTGACTGTTATCACAGGACTCGCACCATCAGGTGCAGCACTGGGAGAGCGTTTAAACTGGGAACCTAAGTGGATGTGGATTTTGTTGTCTTCTGTCGTAATAATGTTTGCGTTGGCATTGTACTTGCGGATTGGAGTTGGGACAGTTTGTTTTTCTGGTGTCACTTTGAAGACAGCCCTTCCCATGGTCATATCTTGTGACTGCGGAGAGACAGAGATTTCTGCTGGTGCTGCAGATGTTGATACTGTCATAATCTGAATTGGCGATGCAGGTCTGTCGACAAAGGGTGCTCTCCCTCCCTCTGGGGACTTTTCCCTGGAGAATGTTGTTATGGTGACTGGAGACATAGAACGATCTGGGCCCATGGGACTTTCACTGCCTTTTCCTTTTTGTGGCATAACGTTTGGAGAGGGAATGATGGTTATTCGTGGCTTCTGATTTCCCAAAGTAGGAATGACAGTGGTACTTGAAAAAAATTCCTCTGAGGTTGGACTGGTTATCTCCAAAGTAGCTGTGCTGTTCTCATGGTCTGGTGTCACCCGAATATGAAGAGGCTGACCCTGCTTTGGTGAAAGGACAACCTCCCCGGGATGCGCTGGACTACCGTGCGTTCGGGGTCCTTTATCAGGAGTTGCCTGAGCCCCAGTTTCCCTCTTTCTCATCCATGGTATCCAAGATTTCCTCATTGCAAGTTCATTCGCTGCTGGAGGATACCTCTCAAGCACTGAAGACCGCTCCATGGGTTTTTTCAGACCTACCTGTCGCAGATTGCTCATGATGTGATTTTCCTCCTGGAAGGATTTCCTTATAAACACTGCTGGAGTTTCTTCTTCTGCTGCTTCACTGCTTACAGCATCTGTTTGCACACCGGTGGACGTCACGGGAACATCGACCATTCTTCGTCCGTTTATGCTAGGCCTCAGTGCACGGCTGTAACGCTTAGAAAGCTCCAGCTCTCTTGTTAGGTTCAGAACTTCCTGCCCCATGCTCTTGTTTTTATTTTCTTCTTCCATAAACCTTTGCTGCAGAACCGAATAATCGACTTGGAGCTGAGAAAGCTGGTCTTCTTTGTTCATCAGCTCATGGATTTTTTCCTTAAGAGCTTGAACTTCTGCTTTCAAATCTCTGCTTTTGGCCTCTTCCAGACGAAACCTGTGCCTCAGCTCTGCCTCCTGGCTCACTGCTTCACCTTTTTCTATTGCTTTGGTTTTGGCAATCTGGAGTTTCATCTCCTCCAGCTGTTGAGAAAGAAAGTTAGCTTTATCCTGCTCAGTCCTAAATTTCTGCTCTAGCTGATCATATTCATCTTCTGTCTTCATCAAATCTCCTTCAACCACTTCCAATTGTTTGAGACGTTTTTTCAGTCTTTCAATTTCAACAGTAAGTTCTTTAATCTTGTTGTCCTCATGACAACCATGCTCTGGTCCTTTCCTGGTTCGACCTCTTGTAATTTCTCTTTCTACTTCCTCCATACCATCAATTCTTTTCTTTAACAGGTCAACTCTACAGCTTAGTTCAGAGGATTTTTCTTCTTCACTTCTCAGTTTGCCAATTAACTCATCCCTTTCCTTTGTCAAACAAGACACTTTTTCCTCCATTTCAGATTTCAGTTTCAAAAATTTCTTACTTTCTTCTATCAGTTTCTCTGTTACATCCATAACTTTCCCTTGTTCCACTTTAAAATTCTTGTTTAGACACTCAACCTTTTTCTCCTCCTGTTTTATTTTTTCCATCATATTTTTTCGTTCATCAACCAACATTACAGTAAATGATTTCAGCTTTGTAAGGTCATCTTTTAAGCTTATTTCAGCCTTTTCCAACTTGCTTTCTGATGCCTCAAGGTCTTTAACTCTAGTCTTCACCACTTCCAACTCATTTATCAAATCCTTAGTCAAATTCTTTTCTTTCTCCAAGCTTAAGTGTAGCTGGGTGCATTCAGACTTACTTTTACTGAAAGCCTCTTCTAGCTTCTCTAGTTCTGACATTCTTTTCTGCAGTTTTTCCACTTCAAGTTTCAACTCTTTGCTATGGTGCTCTTCCTCTTGCAGTTTATTTTTCAGCTCTTTACACTGGGATTCAGTTTTTGTGATCTCTTCATCTTTCCCCTCCATTTCAAGCACACGCTTGCGGAGGTTTTCCACTTCTGCCATTAAGCTAGAGTTCCCACATTCCCCTTTTGCTATTTTATCTCTTAGTTCTTGAAGCTCCTCCTCAGCTTTTTGAAGATTTTTGTTAGTTTCTTCTAGCTCCTCTATTCTGCGAGTCAACCCCACTAGCTTAAGCCTTAGCTGTCTATTATGTGACTCTTGATTAGCCAGTTTAGCAGTCATCTCCTCATGTTCTTGAGAAAATGATGAAGTTTTATGTTCAAGTTCTGCCTCTAACTTCATCAGTTTTTGTCCATCTTCTTTTGTTTTTGCACTAATAATTTTAAGCTTTTCTTCTTCTTCCTTTAGTTTTTGGTTTAAGTCCTGTATTTTCTGGCTTTGTTGACCAAGTTGTTCAATATGCATTTGTCTTTCATCCACCAGCATGAGTGCAAATGATTTGAGCTTGACTAGTTCTTCTCTTAGTTTATTGAGTCTCTTTGTATGTTCCTTCTCCTTCCGGGCTTGATAGATCTTCTCCTGCTCAAGAAGTTTTTTCAGCCTGAAAGAAGTTAGAAAACATGCATTAAACTAAACTAACTAAATAAATATATATAGGTGTATTTCTCCATTTTTTTAAATCACCTTCATTTTATCAGGTTTTTTTTCATTAACAACCTAGGTCATCTTTCAAGAAATAACTACCTACTACAGTTATATTCTCAAACCAAATATTTTAAGTTACAAAAGTTAACTGAAAACTATATAAAATCATCTAGAAATCTGAAAAGCAGTGAAATTTTATACATGTATAGATAAAAAATACATCAGTTTTTAATTCCTTTACATTTATTTTTCTGTTAGGATGACATTGGTAAAAGTACATAATATCCCAACAGGACAGGTATATCTACTCACCAATCCATTTATACCAAACTTGCTTTACTAGGTGGACTCCTCCTTACGCTTCGCATATGCAAAAACGTGTAAAATAAGATTAAAAATGAAAACTAATTGCTCTATGCATCCATACATAAATGGATCAATCCTGGTTATAAATAAACCAGCAGGACAGAATATTACAATAGCACACAACTGATAACCATCTGGGCATCACAGGCATAAGAAATTAGCAGGAAGATTTGCCAGCACAGTGACTGTTATGTTTAAAAGTTTCTTCTTCCAGGCACATTTTCATTTACAATAGTAGATTTTGTGGAGTGCAAGGGTGAGACTAATCAAACCTTTGGCTACAGCTAACCTCTGATGGAAAATGCTCTTCTTTATATAGTCTGTAAAGCTGTATTTTCAGACAATACAAAAGCTCACGATACACAAATTAGGTGTATCCTCAGAAAGCTAATAAAGACCTACATTTTCCATCCTTACTCGTGCAACATTTCAATGGAGAAATTATTAGTAATACAAATATTTTATGTCTGTGATTTATATTCAGGATACGTTGACATCAGCACGGGAAGTTCCTGCACATATTGTAAGCACAGATTTATGAGGATGGTGATCCTCAACTGACAAAGAGGTACAGATAACACAGGGATATATCCCCTACTACTGTAAAAGCCTTGTGATAAAAACAGCAATATGGCTTAGAAAAGACACAGGTATGCACGCTGAATGTACTGTGAAATGACGTGTTTTTCAAACCACTGTCAAAGTACCTGTAACCCCTACATCCCCTATCAAGACACTTTCTTTGCTTACCCTATATCTGAAGCTTTTCTTTGTAACCAAGACAGGCAGTGAAGTGGTAATAGCAGAGCAATTTATCACCTGTTAACTAACTTGCAATAACTTGAACATCCATATCTCCATATCTTAGCAAAGATCAACTTTTATCAGTATTTTTATCTTAAATGCTGGGTTATAGAAGGTAGCGGGTGAAGCACAGATACACATTCCTTTCTGCTGCCCCACCAATGAAGTGCTGCAAAGAGCTCCGGGGCACAATGCTGTACACAAAGGATGTCTCCTGGAGCCCTCACCTGAACTCTAAACTCATAACAACAGCCATATTAACTTGGTCCTCCAGCAACTGTTAATGTTTCACTCCTTGCTCCTCGGGGACCAGAACGAACAGGAACTGGAAAGAAAAGCTATAAGAAAAGAGAAGGAAGTCAGAAAGCAGAACACAGGATGCAGTAGGTAGGGAAGGAGAAGGCTGAAGAATGCATTTGAAAACAAGAGTCCGATAGGATGTGGGAGTAAGAGAATAGTAGGAACCAGCGGGAGAGAGAAAAACAAACAAACCTTACAGCCAACCTTGCTGGGTCACAGATTATTCTCAAAAAAATCTCTTTAATTTTGGCAGCTCTTTGGAAAGGACTGAAAAGGCATGCTGGTGGATGCCTCATTATGGGTCAAGTTGGAATGTCAAAAGGTAAAAAAAGACCCGCTGCCACTCACAAAGCATGCACTTTTCACACTGAAGAAGGAACTTTATTAGCATGCAATATATTCCCTGGCTGCTCTATCACACTGCTTCATGCAAAAGGTTCTGCCAAGAACTCTCCCTCATCTCCCCCAGGCTACATTTTTAAAGAAATAGTATGCATCCCTCTACAAAATATTATTTGCCGTGACAGAAGAGTGTGCCCTAACCTGGTGGTGCTCTAAATCATAGAATCATTCAGGTTGGAAAAGACCCTTGGGATGATCTCTAACCATCAGCCCTACTTTACGAAGTTCTCCCCTACACCATATCACCCAGGCATGTCATCTAAACAACCCTTAAACACATCCAGGGATGGTGACTCCACCACCTCCTGGGCAGCCTATTCCACTGTCTGACCACTCTTTCTGTGAAAATTTTTTTCCTAATGTCCAGTCTAAACCTCCCCTGTTGGAGTTTAAAGCCATTCCCTCTTGTTCTATCACTAATTACCTGTGAGAAGAGACCAGCACCAACCTCTCTACAATGTCCTTTCAGGTAGTTGTAGAGAGTGATGAGGTCTCCCCTCAGCCTTCTCTTCCTCAAACTGAACAGTCCCAGCTCCTTCAATTGCTCCTCATAGGAGTGATGACTCATCTCCCAAAGCCATGAACAAACATACAAGAATACGAGATCTTCAAAACAGAGAACATTTCCAGCCTCTCTTGACCCACAGGAAAATTTTAAGGTGACCCCTGTAAATTGAAAAAACAGAAGACAGCATTTTCTTTTGTTTCTATCTAGAGATCCTCAGAAAACTGCCAATGATTTTGAATTCCGAGGCTGTTCATAAAGGGCTTGGTAAGTTTCACCCAGCAGTTGCTACTCGCCAGCCAGGCTGCTAAGCAGAGTGAAAAACAATTCACTGGCCCCACAACTACCTGAGAGTCTACTGGAGAATACTACTGAGAAAGCCACTAAAAAAAGTCAAGCAGAGATGAGACTGAGCAACAGGAGAAGAAAGCACATTAGCACTCTCACTGCCTTGCTGTACCTAGCAGGAGAGCTAGCAGTGGAGAATAACTGTCCTGGCCCCTCTGGGAAAAACAAAAATAAAGCACTGTAACTGTGCCAATACGTGGAGGTAAATTTGCTAACATGTCCATGCTGAACAAGGTAGGAAGCACTGTGCAGCATTTTATGCTACCTCAGCTTTTACATGGTGAAACTAGACTGCATAAGATTTGACAAGTGAACTTTCACAGAAGACATTTGACAACACTTGTTTTCCATGTCCAGGGAAACTGCTTCTAAAATCTGGTTCTGTGAGGGATAGATAGGAAAGCAGCATCCAAATCTGTGCAGATGCTAAAGTAATAAACAAAATCTACATCTTGTTCAGTGTTACTTCTAAACACTAAAATAAAGCTGAGTTGAAGCTTGCTCCTGCTTTTCCATCCTTGTACAACTCTCAGACCTCAGACAGTAAGCTGGAATTTCAGCAGGACCGCAAGGTGATGTTGTCCCCGCTTGACCCTCACAACTGATTTATTATCAGGCTTCTCATCTGACTGCTGCTAATGTTTGCAAAGTGATGCAGACCTGCATGGGCTCCGATGCAATACTAAAAGCACCTCAGACTCATACGTGTCTTCAATGTGTTATCCAGAGCAAATGCACTCTGGATTGTCGAGGCTGAAAGCACCTGCATTCAGGGTCAAAATAAGCAAAAAAGAAAATAAAACCAAAACAAAACCTTAATAATGAAACATGGGGCTAGATACAGCCAAAACACTGACAAGCCAACAGTTTGGTACCCCCAGTCCAGTCCCTGTATTTGCTGACTTGGTTTGGGGTTTTTTTGAAGATGGGTAGAAATATTTGGATACAATTGGATAATCTGCATTCAACAGTAAGTCTCAGGGGCTCGGCATCTGGACCACAGCCGGGAAGCAGGCAGATCTGCTCCCATTCCCTGTGGAGAAGTTGACTCTACTGTCTGCTCCTCTGTGGACAGCACTGCTGAGATCTGTGCAGCACCTCTCTTCCCCACAGGTTACCACACCTATCATGTCAAAACATGCAGCCCGAGTCATTCCCTGAATACATGGTCTTCTGCTGCCATGAGGGTCCAGGTGTCTCTCCTTGCTATCTGTCCTCCCCAAGGTATCTGAAGAACAGGTGCCCTGCAGCTGTCCAGCCTTCAAGACATCACACTCCCCCTTGAATTACATTGGATAAATAAAAGAGCAAACCCTTAGGTATGAATATGTGCAAACTGTTAACTGCCTCAGTTAAAAACAAACACCCCAGGACAATGCTGTTCCCTGATTCTGCACCACAAAGGAAGATGCCTGACTGGCACAGGGCAGGACACTGGACTACAAAAGCTACTGATGCAACCTCATGTGGTCCCTGCTGCATCAGGGAGCTGTGTCTCCTGCATCCCTCCACAGACTGCAGCGTTAGCTGTTCACAGCCACACCAGTAGCAGTTCTAGGACAGCAGGAGGGAGGCCTGTGGGCAGCCATGCTGGGAGGCCAGGAGCATGAAGACTTTCCACAACCAATCTCAGCTTGCAGAGCAGGCAGACACTGCTGTGGAGGAAGAGCAAGTATGGATTTAGTTTTAATCTCCTTCATGGTGTTCTGGAAGCAGCCAGCGAGGAGGAAAGTGGAAGTGGATGGGCAATAAGCAGGCCCTCCCTGTCGACCTTCCTCTGAGTTTGAGGCTGAGCGTTTCATTGCACAAGGGCCTTCTGCTTCCCCTTCCCTTCTTCAAGCTTCGGATTGATCATCAGAAGCGCGATGGGATGCTGATAGCTGCTGAACCCTATCCCTCCAGAGACGTGGCTTCATTTCTTTTATTATGGTTATACTCCTGTGCTTTGTCCTACCGGTTTTGACTGCCTTGCTCAGACCGGGGCTAATAACTCCTTCAGGTCTGGATGGCAATTTTTCCTTAAAGCAAACCTGGTCAACACCATGCTTCCCCCCCCCCCCCCCCCCGCCCCCAGCTACATGTCTGCTGACAAAAAGTCCAGTTATTGCGTCAATGCATTTGTAAGAGACAGTTCTGAGTTACAGCACAGACACAGTTTGTAAAACAGCACACTGGCTACACTGGGAAGGGCTTTGGTCTGCTGGAAACAAGAATGAGTCTGCCCTGAAGGACAGATGACAAAGGACACGGATAGCTTTATCTCCTTCCAATGAGAAATGCAGAGTGGTTGAAGGGCTTCTTGCTGGAGTCTGCTGGTTAGCCATCTGGGTGGTTTAACATTCTCTTTAAGGCTGATCAATTCATTGAATCAATAAAGCTACAGACTTCACTTAACCACAGTCATTCTTCCTGTTTTATTTCTGCATATGTTAAGTTCAGACACTGAGATGCAAAGGAGGAACCCCACAGTACCATTTTCACAGCGTCTCTTCTCAGACCAGAGCAAGACTTCAACATGAATTATAACTTACAGCTGGATAATAATGTTTTCATGTTTTTAAAAGACATTGCAATAGTTTCATACCAGGAGAGCTCCAAAGGGCATTACTGGATCTTAGATGGGGTTTATTTTATTTGTAAATGGTAAAAGCAGTAGCAGCAGCAAGACCTTAGCTAAAACCAAGCATTAGTTCTTGTCCACACTGGCAAAAGAAATTACAAATAGTGGTCAGTAGACATTTTCTTGACTTCTGAAGGATCATAAACTTCATTTGAAACACAATAAATGTAGCAAACTGAACTATAAAAACCCTGCTTAGCACTGACAGCTGATACGAGACCTTCTCCAAAATGGCTTACAATATTTTAAGAAAATACAAAGAAGTTTCAGTTATCAGAGGGAAAATGCTCAGTGATTTCCAAAAACCTACCTCTCCCCTCAAAAAAGCATTCAGATTGTTTTAAACAGAGCATGCAAGAGTGAAAAGCCCCCAAAACATTTATTGACAATTATACTAGTGTTTGCATTGCCCTTTCCATCTGTACTTCCATCAAGATGAGAAAACATCATAAATGCTCATGTGATCTTTCCCATCTCTAGCATAGAAATGGGCACTCACCTACTCAGGGAAACCCTGGTAAGGCAGGACAAGCCAGAGGATGACCCGAAAGGACATGAGCTGCCCCTGTGGTTTGTGTACATGTGAACATTTTGGCACCACACTGCAGCTGTGTTGGCCTGGTTTAGCTCCCTGGTTTGCAAGCAGACTAAGCCAAGCTTCCCAAGCTAGTGTTTGATGAAGCACTCGAAGGAGGGGCTAATGTGGAGGGCAGTCTGGAGAGAGGTGGAGAGCTATTTCCCCCTGCTATCAAGTCATGGGCAGCAGGAGGAACAGCAGGTAGAAGGAAGAGGACGGGAAGGATGGAGGCAGGTAAGGTCTCCACAGGACTTTTTAACCGAGTTTGTACATAGCCTGGAGGTCTGCAGAGCTCCTCATTGCTGCTCTAGCACGAAGACATCTCAGACGTACTGCTCCTGTAGTACCTTATTCTGCCATTTAAATTCAATTCGGAAAAGTTTGTTGCAATGGGATGTAATGACTTCTATGCTGTTTTGTGGACAGTCAGTAAGTGGGAGTTAAGAGAAGCGCAATAATGAGGACTCAGTCACTCTAAGGATGAGCTGACTGACGGCTGATGAAGGCTGCTTCCTCCCTGAGGGACCAACAGTGTTTCTGCCACTCACAGCAATCCCAAGGAAACGCTGGGAAAGCAAATGCCTTCGCAAGCTCATCTTTCCACTTCAACCCTAAAGACTTTGCTACTGCGTATGAAGAATTAGAGAGACCGGACAACTTCCTAGTGGTAGCTAGAAAGCTGCTGCCCATTAAGTGATGTGAGAGGCTGCTCACTAGAATCCTGGGACAATGAAAACCAGCAAGAGGTGGTTTAACTTAATAAAGGAGTTCCCTCTTCTTCTTTTTTTTTTTTTTTCCTGTTTAATGTACAACAGCTGATTTTGAAGATAATTTCTACAGCCGCTGGGAAATCCTCCACATGTCAAAACTATTTCTGAGTACTTCAGTGTTTGGGGCCAGACTGAGATACCCAGAGGCTGAATTTCACTGATTTTGAGCACTTAAAATTTCTACTAAAATCGGAGAGAGCCAAAAGGTGGTCAAGCTCTCTAAGAAGCAAAACAATCAGGCCTAACACTCAAATTGGCAATTCAAAATTAAGTAACGCTTTCAAATCATCACCTTCAGTCCTTCCCTCATACCCATCTCAACTCAGAGAAGGTGTAAATGAGATCAGATCCCACGGCAAGAAGCAGCACATCTGTGTTACCTCCTTCTTTCTATCCATTAAACTTTAAAGGCAAGGAACAAAGTTTGAATGACCTTTCTACAGAACTTCCCACGTTGCTGTTCAGTTTATCACAGGGTCAACTCTGAAAACAAATAAAAGCTTGGAAAAAAATCAGTTATCAGTTCTAGTAACTCTTAAGATAAATTTTTGTGCCTTCCCACTATACAAAGTTGAAGTGTAAGACTGCATATTCCTCACTGCTGCATTAACTTTTGAGAAGTGATTGTATCAGATTATATCAAAAGCAAATTAATATTCTTGCTACTTCAGAACTACATGACCGTCCCTGAATTATATCAAAAGAAAGAATTTTCTTTACTTAGGAAGACATGTTGCTTGTCTTCTACAACAATTTTTCTTCCTCTTTTGTTTCAAACACTGATTTTGTAAAAATTAAAATCCAGTTTTTGCTGCAACAGTTCATTTGTGTTGAAACTGTCTTACTTCAGCTGAACAGTGACTAAAGGCAATATTTTGGAATAAGAACACTTATTAGGTTCAGCGTCCCAACTTTTCCAGCACCTTCTACAAATAAGACAAGCACCCAAGATCTTTAAGAACAAACCACTACCAAAACCCGTTCGGGCTATGAAACAGCATTACAACCGGACAGGCACTTTTTCCCAGCCCCCCCCATTAAGATATCCACATTAATTTCGCAGGTCGGAGAGGAAGGGGGATGAGCAGAAAGCATGCAAACAGTATCTGTGAGAAAAGGAAGAAGCAGCAGCACTCAGCCGAGAAACGGAATTGGCCAAACCTGTCTCCGCGCTGCCTCTCGCCTTCCGTGACCCCGCGATGCGCTGTCCGGGCGGGGAAGCGCCGCAGCACAACCCCCCCAGGTGCACCTTCCCGGCCTCCAGAAAAACATCACACCCAGCGCCGGGATGCCCCGGCCCCTTCGCGCAGTTCTGCCCCGTCCAGCCCGGCCGAAGCCGCGGCGGCGGGAGCGGGGTGGCGCAGCCCCCCCGGGCAGACCCCGCTCCGGCGGGCAGACCCCGCTCCAGCCTCCCACCGGCGCCTACGCTTGTGCCCGGTACACTCGGTTACCCTGTGCAGTGCGCATGTACAAGAACAACTGGCACCGCTCAAATTAAAAAATAAAAAAATAAAATCTGAATTATCTTACCTTATAATTAGACTTTTGTTTTTTAAGCTGCCCAAAAAATAATAAAAGAAGAAAATTTTGCAGCACGACTGGCCCCGCGCCGGCTCGGCCCCGCTGCCGGAGGGAAGGCGCCCTCACGGCGCTGCCCTGTCCCCCGCGCACTGCAAGGTGACGGCTGCGCCCGGCCGGGGGGGCCGGGGGGGCCGGGCGGGGGCCGGGGGGGCCGCGGCGCGGCATTGTGCGCTCCCCCCGCCGGCAGGGGCAGGGGGAAGGGGTGGAGCCGCCGCCGCGCCTCGGCGGGGCAGGAGGGCTGGAAGGGGGGTGGGTGGCGTGGGGGAGCGCTTCTCCCAGCGCTTCCTTCTAGCACCACTTTGCCGGAGTTTGTTATTGACAGCCCCCTCCGGGCTTACGGTTTATAGGTTAACGATTAAGAAATAATAATTTGATCGCAGAGAACCCTTGTGAATTGCTTTCGCTTAACTGAACTAGGATGCACAAAAGCGATGCTTCCCAGTGCGAGCTGCCAGTTCATTCCTCTGACTCAAGAAAAGTTCCCGTTGCTTTTCTCTTGTCTTCCTGGTGTTGGAAGTGTCAGTCCTACTGTTGGTAAGCGCTGGCTGATCTTAAGATCAGTTGATAAAAGCATGAATACATGAATAAAATCCCCCGTGGATTTAACATACATGCATATTTGGTTTGGGAAATTCATGCATAGTAGCAAGGCTGCGAGTCTGCGTGAGGTCTGAAAAGCAGCATTTTGCTGGCTCTTTGCATTAAAGAAGTCTTAAAACAGCCCTTTTGTTCCCAAACCAACATAAAAGAATTTGGGGATTCCTTCCATTTGCCTAATGATCCCCTAGATTGCCCACGGTCACCTTTTCAATCTTTACAAGGGGAACTGTAAACCACTCTTGCCTTTCCTTCCCCCTTCCCTTTCTCCTTCTCCTTTATACCTTTTCTTTCCTCCTCTTCTCCTTCCCCTTCCCGTTCCTTTTAAGAAGTTTGTAATATCCAAAACCACTGAAAGCATATCATGTCAAATATTATTAGCCAAAAAAATGGACCAGTGTGTATTTACATTTTTGAGAAACTACCTAATTTCATGTTCTGTCATTTTTCCTTAGGACCCTCGCCTCATTCAGCATACAGGCTGGACAGTGCTCATTTGAAAAGCGGGTGCTTAATGATTGATTTTGTGCTCTTTATTCAAGGCCCTATTTACCATACACTCTTCGGACTCTGCTGAGAACAGAATTATTCATTTCTGGGTGGGAGACAGAAGCTCAGAGGGACAAAAGTTTTGGTTGGGACACCTGCTCTGGGGCATGTAGGATGTATAGACATTATACTGGCCTTTCAGTACTTAAAGGGGGCCTACAGAAAAGATGGGGAGGGACTCTTTCTCAGGAAGAGTAGTGATAGGACAAGGAGTAATGCCTTTAAAGTAAAAGAGGGTAGATTTAGATTAGATATAAGGAAGAAATTCTTCACTGTGAGGGTGGTGAGATGCTGGAACAGGTTGCCCAGAGAAGTGCTGGATGCCCCCTCTCTGGAAGTGTTCAAGGCCAGGTTGGACGGGGCTTTGAGCAACCTGGTCTAGTGGAAGGTGTTCCTGCCCATGGCAGGGGGTTGGAACTAGATGATCTTTAAGGTCCCTTCCAACCCAGACCATTCTGTGATTCTGTGATGCTAAGATGTGGTTTTCAGACGCCTGCGGTTTGGGTGCTCCATGTGCTCAGATAACAGCCCCATGTGCCTCCAGCCCAGGAGTGGATCCTCCAGTCTCCTGCACATCAGAGCCCAGATCTCTAACAAGCTCCCCAAAATGAGAATAAGTCTTAGAGAAAGAAATGTTCACAACCCATGTAAATTAGCTTCACATGACTTTACTAGCACCATGTAGGAAATCCATCACACAAACTCAACAGAGGTAGAGTCACATCTTCCAGGGAAACATATACTAGCCTTAATCATTCCCCGCCTTTTTATATTCCTCTACCTCATTTACTAAATACTTTCCAAAAGATGAAGTTGGGGTCCTAAAGAGAAATCATTGCCTCTTATGCGCAAAGCTGATGCATCTCAATATGTTTCTATTTTTCCAGTGTCAGAGGAAAAGTTTCTGTAAAAAACTTGCCTTTGATTACGCAATTACAAATGATCACATGCATTGAGCAGACAAATGTTCTGCTTACTCTACTTACCGTGTCATTTGCAATCCTAATAACTATTCTGGTAGAGCTATGTATTCTTTAAAAAGAGGAAATTGCACGCACAATGGCAAACACTAAAATAGATATCCACAATTGAAATGTAATGATGTGGCATTACATTGGCATGTAGGGAGATTGTTGGAAGAGTTTAGATCCTTTACGTTGCCTGCATAAAAGTCTGCACTCTGAGTTAACAAAATAATTGATAGCAATAGCAGGTTGTCAGCCTCGAGGCAGTTTGATACTAGAAAGGCATAGAGCACTTTGCAAGCAAGTTTCAAAACTATCTGCTGACAGACGGGTTTGACTGTGATCAGCAGCTGAGAGCAAGGCTCTGCCCCGCCAGCGCTGCTGGCTCTGCAGGAGGATATCTGGTCACACACCCCGTCCCGGCTGGCTCTGGGCTCTGAGTTCATTGCACAGCTTGTCCCGGTCCTGCTGCACTCACCATTCAGTCCTAGGCTCCTCCTCATCTCCATACTCTATTTCTAACCCCCACCTCTCCCAAATCTGCAACCATCCTAGATGTCCCCTCACATCTGCTCTGGCTCTTCTTTTGTCTGTGATTGCCATGCTTGGGGCAGGCTGGAACTGCAAGTGACACATCTTCCCTCATCTGTGCTTTCATGGTTTCAGCACAGAGAAGAATTTCAGGGATGTCAAAAGGTTCCTAATATTTGTATTAGGAAAGCAGCTGTGAGTTTACAGCAGTCAGCTTTGTACAGATGTGACATGAGGCGAGGGGACACTGGGGGTCCAGGCCAGAAGGGATCGCTAATCTCACGCAGTCCGACCACTCCCAGTCCCAGCAGCCGTGAGGTGGACTCCTGCCCACACCAGAGACCTCAGAAAAACAGCAGCCAGAACTATAATGTGCCACAAGAAGATCAGAGGGTGACTGAGGGCATTGCCAGTGTCCCTATCTGGCAAGGGATGTGTTAAAGAGAAGGCCCAGAGGATGCCACAGAGCCTGCCCCAGTCTAAGCCACCGCCTCTCACCCTGGTACAAGCAGACTCATCAGGAACTGCGTGGTGTCCTCCAGAAGATGCCACATCATAAAACCACAGAATGGTTAAGGTTGGAAAGGACCTTGGGGATATCTAGTCCAGCCCCTTGCAAGTCCAGTTAGATCAGGTTGAACAGGGCCTGCTCTACCTGAGTCTTAGACATCTCCAAAGACAGAGACATCACAACCTCTCTGGGCAACCTGTTCCAGGGCCTGGCCAACCTCATCTTGAAAAAAATCTAAATTAGGCTGGATCACTAAAACAAGGTGACATATACCACATACACTGCCTCATGACAGTCATTAGCGGCACCTGTGACCACCAGTGATCCCCAGAGGGGACTTATTCCAAACTGCCAGCTCCCTCAGCTTATCTGCAACTTAGAAATAAAAGCACAGGGAATGTAATGTAGAGTCCCTAAAGTTGCCTGTATGTGAGCCAGCTTACAACTGGCTGCAGGACTTGTTAGAGAAAGTGCAGCGTAGTAGTGGTGAGCCTACACACCCTGCACTAGCTGAGATATGTCTGTACCACCACCAGACTTCCTAATTGAAGTGTTCTCTATCACCAGTCCAACTACTCCAGGTACCCCACCACTACAGCAGTACCAGAGCTATAGAGGACATCACGTAGGATGTCACAGCTAAGGTCAAACACGCCTTTACAACTTTTTTTTACTGCATAGGAATCAAATTATGTGTATATATAAAAATATGAAGGTACTCCATATGTTGTTATTTCTCAAGAGTACCTTCACTTTTAAGTCACATCAAAGGCTGGGAAACTCAACTTGCTCCCCAGAATTTAATGAATTTTTTTGTTTATGCTTTCACTGGAATGAAGTAGTCCAAGAAACGCATTCCAGAGTAAAACAGCACTTGCAACATTGTGAAACCAGATAAGAAAAACACCAAGAAATAAAACCAGGGGAGGGAATAGATAAGAATCCCAAATTCCAACTCACCTCTGAAAGTCAGAAATTGTACTGTGCATCTGACACAGTTGACTGCTATAGAGGAGAGTAACTGGGAAGCAAAAGATGGAATTGGTTTAACTATTTAATGATGTGCTAATGGACTACACATTTCTTTGATAAGTTGCTCTCTTTAAAAATTCACTAAACTCTGCACAGCAATGGATTCCTCTTGTGGATCTTAGAGACCTGTAACAAATGATTGCCTGATTATAAAATTCTCTGTAAACAGGGCTTTGTAACCTTTCCAGCAGACTGCCCTGCTCTCTGTTGTCTCTTTATCTTCAGTGCAGAAACATATGTAACATTTATAGGGAAGGCAGTGCTTGCAACTCTCTCCAACATGTTACAAAAGCCCAAATATTTGTTTATGCAAAACAAAACTTTTCCTAAATTTATGTTTACTTACATACATGAAAAAGTACACTCTGTTGCTTGCCAGACTTAATTTTTTTGTTCATAAAGCCTTCAAAGCAGTGAAAATCTTCCATCATTATTTTGTTGGGTTTTTTTCTTTCTTTTGGTAAGTCAAACTCATTTGGTAAGTCATACCTGTCCTCCAATTTGTACTTAGCCTACTCTTGAGTGTAACAGATATTAATTAATTCAGTGGCATCTTGATGGAACATGAAAACTTTGAATATTGAGGGAGGGGAGAGGCTGATTTTAGTTTGCTGCTAAAGACACAGTGAACAAGGTGATCCACTGGGCCTTGTGGAGACAAGTAAATAATGAAGACAAATGCAGTAAATTCTTGAAACATGACTTTGTAGGAAAAGCCTGAGAAAAAGACTTCAAGTTGGACTCTGTGCTGTTATATCTCAGGCAATACATTTTATATGGCATACGTCATGCACACTAAAAAACTTCATTTGGTGAGCTACACTGACAAGTGGCTTTGTTCACCTTTGTTCTTATTTAAAACAGGTTGTTCCATGCAGCTGTTAAAGAAACTGTGTGTGCGCACGTGTGCACACACACACACACACACACATTTGCACACAGGCTTTTTTATTACTCCTCAGATCTTTCTAAATAAGTCATGCTGCCTAGATTTTAAATTCTTTTTCTCTTTGCAGCATGAAAATTGCCCTACGTTAGGATTTGCTGCCTTTTATGGAAGCAGGATTCAAAAGTTTAACAAAAGCATTCCTGGCTTTGTTTTCCTTTTCCACTTTTTTTTTCCCCCTTCTGGTTTTCTGCTTTCTTAACACTTGTGTGTATCCTTTTGATATCTGGGAAAGCTCAGTATCTCCAATACCGGTAGGACTCCCTGAAGTAAAAGTGATTACAGCTGAAGTAGGACTTGTCTATGTCAAGGATACCATTTTACAGTATGATTTGATCATTATTTTGTGAATAAGCACTAAGAGTGTCATAGAAGCAGGCTGTGGCCCTTTCACCAAAGCATCTCTGGAGTCAGGGGAGGAGGTGTCCAGGACCTGCACAGGCAAGATGGTTCCTTGCTGCCCTCTGTGGACCTGCCATTTTTAGAGTTGGCTGCTTCATGTATCTGTGCTTTATAAGAGCACCCCACTAATGCCATCTTTACCTGCTCTGGTCTCCACCCTTGTTTTTCTAAATTACTCACTTTTGATGTGCTAGGTGTTCATGTGGAAAAATGACATGGAGTGAGCTTGAGGCTTTGAGAACAGGGAGAGCTGTGCCTGTTCTCAACTTAGCAGGAGAGACTTAGTTTTTTGGCAGTGTCTTGGCCTCTTTAGCTCAAGCTGGGTCTGGGACATGAATTAAGCCGGACTGATTTTCACCTGTGTGTTGCTTTTATTCTGTTGGCTCTCTGTTGTTGTCCCTTCTGCTGCCTCCCCCTCACCTGACTTCTACATGTATGGATTTATAGAACAGAAATACTCCATCTAGAGATGAGTCACATTTTTAAACATGACAATAAGTAACTCATAAAGAATAGTGGTGAATATTCCCTTACTGGAAACTGAAAATCAAGGTAGAATTACTTTCTGGGAAGTTCCAGTGCCTGAGCTATATTGCCTCAAACAACATCATCAATATGATGTCTTCTGCTTCACGTTTGCTGTATTTTTCTTTATATGTCTTATTCTGCTTACAGCTCGGTCTCTCTTCCATCTTCATCTCTTCACCATCTTTCTTCACTCTCTCAACCACCAGAAAGGCTCTACAGCACTCTCACCAACAGCTGGTTCCCCTCAACACTCCCCGTGTTCTCATTAATGTCTTAATTCAGAGTCACTTCCCATATTATTTGTCTTGTGGCTGCCATCCCCTGCCCTAAACCTGCTACTTTGCTATTCCTCGTCCTTTGCCTTCCAGTTCCATCAGTTCCATTCTTGCCCCATTGCTCTAACTCCTGCTGGCCTTTTCTGGACTTCCTTTTCTTTTGTGCTTCTTCTCACTGACCCCTCCTCAAAGCAAGGTGATCCAGTGATTGACTGGGACTGAAAGACACCCGAGCCCTATGCCTAAACCTAAAGGTTGTCCACCTCACTGCTTCCCATTTGATACACCACTGAAATAATATATCTGATAGAGTGAATAAAACAAGTGGGCAGGAAAAACGAGGGAAAACAGGCTCCAAAGAATTGCTGCTTTGTTTTAGCATCAAGCAACCCAAGTGATGGTGTCTGGAGTCACCATGACAGGGTCTCAAACATGGAAAAGTGTTCAAAAAAAAGAGTGAAGAGGTTTAAAACCTGGATTTAGGAAGTAGCATCGTTCATACAATTGCATGCACTGGGCTACTCAAGCGTGGAAAAGCTCACACACCTGTACAACAGCAATGCAACTTGAGAGCAAGAGCCTGCTTAAGTGAAGTCAATATAAAAACTCCAACTCCTTCAATGCAGGGTCTCAGATTTTCTTAGAAATACAGGCTATGTCTGCACTGGTTTATATCAGATTTGGTCACCTCAGTCACAGCTTGACATAAGGATAAAACAATACACACCTATAAACGCGGACAAAAATAAATAATCTCATGAAGATTACTTCTTGATTTTTAAACATGACTTCCTGTGAGCACCATATTCAGTGATTTAGCAAATAATGAATCCTCAGTAAAATTTTCAAATGCTGTAAAAGAGAGGTCAGCAGCTGCTTTTATGAGCTACAGAGAGACTGATAGATTTTAACAACATCAGCACTGAGTAATCCTGGCTGTCACAGCACATCCTAATATGCTGTGTCCCAACTGTCAATCTGAAAGGCTATGAAGGTATTTTTGTTAATTTTCATGCCAGGACCCTCAGCTCTTGCCCTGAACACAAAGGAGCACACACCTGCCCACCACATCCATCTCACAATGCCACTTTTGCTAGTGCTTTTTGCCCCTGTGTTCTGGAGGTGCAGCATAAATGGACACCCCCACCCCCTCACCCCTCAAATACCCAAACCAAACCAAAACCCACAACAACCCTGAAAAAAAACCTAAACAAAAAAACCATACACCTACACAAAGCTTTTCTACTACCACAGGGCAAATTACTACAGCTCATGCAATTCTTGGGTTTGCTGCTTGCATTAGATTTGTGTCTATTGAGAGACAATTACAGAAGAGACTGTCCCCACAGCATTCACCCATGGGCTAGACTCTTCCAAGATATGAGGCTCCTACTTTAACCTCCTTCTTGTAGTTGCTTAGAGCAGGATCCAAAAAAGACTCACATAGATTTCTGGAATGCAATTAATGAAGAATTTAAAGAGGGAAAGATAGACAAAACCAAAAAGCAACACAGATACTAATCTGGATGTTCATAGGCACCTAATTTCTGGGCAGATCTGTATCTTGGTTGGGCAAATTTACTGTTGCACATCCTTAGAAGTCCCATCATCTTGCCTGAACTGAATATCATTCTCCACCTGAGGTTATCTGGGCCTCATTAAATACATCTCTTTACACACAGAACAGCAAGGGGCCTGTTCTGAGGATCAGGGAGACACAGGCTGACCACAGCCATCGCACAATGATGGGAGCCATAGGTGCTTCCATTTGAAGGAAGACTTGCAAGGGGGCTGCCTCTTGCACCAGTGCCTGTGAGCTGCATTACTTGCCCAGAGGCTGGCATACCTGGTTTTATTTCTCTTCTCAGTCTGAAATAATTCCAGATTGCACTACCCCTTTCCAAGACGATGTCCAGACCACGAGCCTGTTGAGCATTTGCACAGCAAAAGAAAAGGACAGGGAAAACTCATGTACCCAGATGGAGAGCAAGCAAGGAGAAACCGGGCCAGTTTCGTACAGTAAGTGTGAATTACAAGGTGCTCTTCTTGCCTCTGCTTGCCTTTAAATTTCTTTCTACCATATCTGTAGACTCTGAATAACTTGTCCTCTGAATAACTGCAGGGCTTATGCATCCTGGCCCTGTTGTTTTCCAATCAGGCATTTGGTTGTCAGCTGTTGACTTCCACTGAGCATCCTCGCTTACAAATCACTATTATTTTAAAAAATGTTATAATGACATAAGTGCAAATGATGCCTCACACTCAGAGAAGCAAAATCAGTTTGGAAAAGCTTACAGCCTCCTTGGTAGAATCAATAGGCAATACTGACCAAAAATAATTCTAAATACAAAGGCATTATTGGGCTGTAGAAACTATGTAAAAATAATATAATAGTAAATTATTATTATTATTATTATTATTATTATTATTAGAAATGCATATAGAAGTTATATAAAAATATAATCATACAGGAAATAAATATTGTTGATAAGTTATTTTGCTGGAGAGCAAATTCTTATCCAGGAGCTATAACTCCACACAAGAAACTGCTGTATGTAATACATTCATATATGCATATATGTACTTCTACAAGTACATACACATGCACACTTTAACATTTTCAGAGTTCCTACCCTGATTCTCATTAATCCCATTAATCAAGAAGAGCTCTACTAACTTCAGAGGAATTGCAACAATGCCAGCTTTGTGCTCATAAAATCTAGTGTCAAGGTTGGCATGTTTGCAGATTAGTTATTTCCTACGACCTGAAGAAGATGGATGTAGAGAGCTCAACATGCTTATGATAGGCACAAAGCAATAGTGCTTGCCACCAAAACCAAGTTGAACAGACCAAACAGCACTTGGTCTGTCAGGTAAAGACATAAGCCAGTCAAACCAGGACACACTCTCCTCCGTCATAGGATTAGCAGTGCCCACAAACCATGAGCAGTGCAACAACAACCACAAGTGGCAATGCCCTAGCCTCTACACTACCCACCTGCCTTTCACCAGTTTTGGGTGGTTTGCCCCTACTGGTTTTGGAAACCAGGGTTGTATCCCAGCCAGTAATTTGCAAAATGAAAAAATGTTGAAAGCTATGCATCATTTTAAAACAAGTTAAGTCATCGAGGAAAAGCCTGATATTTAAATGATGAAAGAGAATATGTCTATCCCTTTCCAGTTCCTCTGAAAATAAACATTTTAAATGGAACTGTGCAGGAACTTTCATCCTGTGATATATATACTTGTCACAAAGAGATACTTTTTCATCTGACATAATTGCTATCATCAGAAAAGCACTGCTGTCATTCTGCTACAATTTAGCCTCATTTTCTACTCATTTCTTTATCTTTTGTCATTAGGCCATTACATATTCAGTTACGTTACTATTAATCATTCCCTAACATAAGCAACTGGATAGCAGAGCTGAGTAATTGATTTTTCAGTTCTAGAGCTGAACCAAAAATTCAATAAGTGATTATTAAAGAAAAAAGCTTTACTTTTCTCTCTCATTCAAGTGAAAAAAAAGTTTCATGTGGATTTCAGTGAAACATTTGTTCACCTTGAATATGTAATTTAATTTCCATCTTTGTCATTTTAAGAAAAGCAGCAAATAGAGAGGACCATATATTGGCACCATTCACTAAACCAACAAGTGAAAAATCCTTGCTTTTCAGAAGATGGAGAGACCTGGCCCAGTGAATTCCTAATGTCTGGGGGAATTTGAATACCCAGGCACTGACCTGCAAGAAGATTTTCACCCCTTTGGTGAAAAAAACTCCAAAAGTATGTAAGTGACTTGTAAAAGTAGAACAATTTTACCTGGGAAGACTGGGAACAGACACCCCAAGACACCCAATGACATGACCAGGAAGGCCTCCTCAGGGAGGTGGGTTTGGATCCCAACAGGTTGACGGGAGGATTGAAAGTCTCCTATGGTCTAGGTGAACAGCATAATCACAGGGTTATTTGATATGTTTTTTTGACTAGCTGGTCTTGTGGATTAAGCCACCAGATTTTCTTTGATGACATTTATAATAATTATCTTACATCCAAAATGACATTTTAAAATAAGTTTTTAAAAAATTAGTCAAAACACTAACTATGGTAACACAATATTAAAGTCACAGGCACTTTACAAATATGTGCTGAATTATACATTTTGTGTTCTGTATTTCTTCCTCCTCGCATTTGCATAAACTTTTGCAAATTTCACAAGAATGTTTGGTTTGGATTTTTGCACCTCCTGGGTTTTTTCTTCTGCCTTAAGATGTTTCTACATATAAGCCTTAAAAAGAAATGAAAACTGAAATGATGCAAATATAAAACTCACTATTGGTATTCTCCACTGCTGGTGGAGATACTGCAGGAATGAGAAGGGATGCACAATTTAGCACCCTTTTGGGGAAAGACAATGGAAAAAGCATTACATCTGATTAGGGTTAGGAAAGCTTCTATATAAGCTCAGAGTCAGAATAACCCCCCCAAGTCAGATGACATCTTGATGTTCTTCACACAACTTAGTGGCAGTTATCTGACCATTTAGAACAGGCCTTGAATATTTGTAGGGCATTAATCAAAATAGTAAGTCATATACTTTGCTAATCAGTCTGTACATCTCTTCACATGTAAAATTCCATTTAAAAGTAAAGCAAATATCCAACATGTTCAAGCTTGAGTGCCTATTCGCATATATTTATACTTGTAAATAAGCAGCATCTATCTAAATTTTTTAGAAATTCACTGAAACCTGGCACTTCAACTGAAACCTGTTTCTAATCTTTCTGAATGAGGGAGCAATTTTCCCTATGTGACCTTGATTCAGTTCTTGTTTTCTTTGCCTAAAAAATTACAACTTAAAAAGATGGCCTTAGTAGAGCTGTGAATGGATATTTATTTCAGTAGTATAATAACTCTGAAATATGCCAAAGGCCCCTTAAATGTTAAAATTGTTACCTATTGCACCCCGGACAGATTTTGGGTTCGTGAGTAGATTTTGAATGAAGTCATTTTTCCCCCCTATCTGACCCTGGGAACATTTGAATTGATTTTAGCAAGCAAACTTGCTAGGAATAATGAACTATGTATAGTTTTGTATAATAATTCTCTCTCAAGGGCTGTGAAGCTGATGCCTACTTAGAAATAATTTTGGAAGAGTAGCTGAAACAACACATGATGCCATTTTATATAATCCCAGAAGTGACTGAAAGACTGGACAGTTTTGAAGACTATCCAAGTGTGAAGAGATGGATTTGGATTAGCCCCAGCTCATGGCAAGCCTCACATTGTGTAAGACTCACAATACTTTCATATTGTTTCTCCACAGTTCGATGTGGCTGTTTGTTCTCTTGTTTTTAAATTACCTTTGGAGCTGTTCTGTTGGAACTTGGGACCAAATTCATTAGTTAAAACAAACTTCGAGCAGTCGCTGCCTTGCAGTCAGCTAGAGCTGTAAAAGCGGCCCTGAAAAATCGATGACCTTCAGATTTACTTAACTGTGCAGAAATGTTATTTGTCATTGCCAGGTTTTTTCATTTATTTCTTTTAATAGACTACCACAGAATTTGTGATCTGTGATCCTGTGAATATATTACATTGACAGAAAATCGCCAGTGTTTCCAAACCATACAGATAGCATGTCAGCCTAAAAAAAATGAATAAAAACTCTACTGTTGCTCTTTTCTTCTACATTACAAGATTAAAAGTTTAGAGATGCACTTACTGAAAAGTAGACAGTGACTCAGTGCTCTACTACAGCCAGTAATGTGTGGTAAGATGAGTAACTACTGTAGGCAACAGTGAATTCCCACAGTCCCATCGGGCTGGCTTTTCCTTTTTTTGGGTCACAATTTGGAAACAAGGACACAGTAACAATCACCACATATGAAAAAAGTCATAGTGCAAATATGGCTAAGAACTCTTTGAGAAAAAAAATAGTAAAAATCTTTCTGTAAAGTAGCTTAATTTCCAGACTTTAAAGGAATCACCAACAGATTACACAGTTACAGGCCAAAATCTGTGCTGTATGTTGACACAATACACCTCACCCCAATATCTCTGTATGGGGCTATTCTTACCACAGAATTTGTCCTTAAACTGGTGAATCACAGAGATTTATTAGCCCTGAACACTTCATACTTTTGGCTTGAGTGTTCTCTAAACAAGTAATTGATGGATACTCTGCCCCACTGTCTTCCTGCCAGCTTTTTTATTTTACAATCTCTATAAAAATCAAAAGAAAATGCAAACTGGAAAGGTAACACACACAAAATCTCCAAGCTATGTCACGCTCCAGCGTTTACACTTGCTTGAGTCCATGAAATAACGGGAAACAGAAAGGCAAGCACTTCCCAATGAAAGGCTTGGTGCTGCCGTCTCGTGGGAAAAGGGAGAAGGGGAGCTTTGGTAATAAAAGCAGAAATGCAAAAAGGGGAAAAAAAAGATTTAAAAAACTTGCTAACATCAACACTCCCATTTTTGTTTCAGGACGGCTGTGTGCTTTATTGCTCACAGATCAGTTTCCTTTGCAGGTGATGTGGGCCCAGAATTACATCACCAGCAGAGCAGCCAAGAGCATCTCAGTGCCAGGATGACCGAAGCCGAGAGGAATGTATTATCACAGACCTCTGAGGGACTTGCCAGTGCATTCCTTGCTGGGGGTGCTGCGATGGGGGAGGCAGAGAGGAGAAATTTTACGTGAAGACTGAAAGGAAACTTTGTGGAGGAAAGATCTGGGGTCACAGTCCTGCTGTCTCCTCTAAGCAGATCTAATTATGGCCAAGTACTTCAAAAAGAGGGTTTAACTAAAACCAGATTTAGCAGGGCACTGCTTAGGAAGTACAGACTGAATCTTCATCTTTGCCTTTGAGGAAAATGCAAACTGCTTCAGTGCACTGGGAACACTGTCGCTGTGGTTGTAAAGAATAATTTGAAGTTGCAGCAAGGAAAGTATGAGCCAATTTAAAATTCTCATCACTTCAATGAATTCTTACAATAAAAGGTGACTAAACATAATATTGATGCTTTCAGACAGACAATACTTACATTAGATACTGAGTGTGTATTTACTGACATGTGTGGTGGGGTAAAAGAATGATAGCAGTCTCGGGGATCGTGCTGGAAATGATCAAATTACTCACAAAGCAGTTGCACAGATTTCCTTTAATGAGCTCCAACAAAGCCTTTCTGCCACATCGCACCCTCTATTCGGCAAACCATGTCCTATGCATATGAAAGAAACTCCCTCCTCCTCCCATTTTTGAAGGCTTTCAAGCTATTTCTGCCATCCATCCTGCAGGACTGGCTCAGTGGTCCTCACCACAAGCCTGTTTCTGAACCATCAAAATCAGTGGGAGCTTTCCAGTGCTTTTAATAGCAGCAAAATGTGCTGTCAACAAACGGGATTCAAAGAAGAGTTTGAGACAAGTTGTTCAGATATAAACACCTCTAAAAACATCAGGATTTTAAACCTCAACTCCTAGGTCGATCAAGAGGTCTGGTGCTGAGGTTACACAGAGCTCTTCCCTTTTCCCCCAGAAGAAGCAGCCCTGCTGACCAAATAAAAAAGCTTATAATTGATCCTAAAGATTTCTCCTTCCCACCAGTTCCCTAAAGGGGAAGGCAAGAGAGCTGGGACTAGGCAGACCAGAGAACAACCAAATACCACTTCAGCCTGCTTTACACAAGAGCTTTTTGCAGTAGGGAAGTGCCGATAGCTGGTTTAGCTGCAGCCAGCTCAGCCGCTGCCTGAGCTCACACTGTCAGCTCACTCCCCAAAGCGTGGCTGAAGATCAGGAGGATTCCTGTGCTTGGAGGACGAGTTTTATCATTGTGGCTGCTGCTGTGTGATCTTCTGCTCTTCAGGTGTCCGCTGCAAGCCACCTTGTCAGTGTAGCTACAGTCAGTCCGTTCATTTTCCACCTGCCAGACAAGAGAATCCTTAACCCACTGACTGCCACCAAGGGTCTCTGAGGGGGCCCCGGGGGCCTTCAGCTCTTCTCCTTGTTCCTCAGCCTCATCAGGAGGCTCCAGGAAGGTGGCTGCTTTTGCATTCCTGGGGATAGGAGATGCCCAAGGACAACTTGATGTTACAGGAACAGCAGCTGAGGCAGGCAAGCACGGAAAAGGGGAGTTTTGGTCAAATGGTAAAAATAGAAAATGCTGTCCCAAACTTTCACAACATTCCCATCTTCAGATATGATTATAGAGTACTACAGCGAAATTTGCAAAACACTTCAGCCACCTTGTCTGTAGAAGCACTTTCCACTAAAAGTACCAGATTTCTTTCATCTCCATCTGGCAAACGGTTGTCACTACTCTTCCTGTAATATGCCAACCTTTTCCACAACCTTTCTACAGCTTAGTTGCACTTGGTGTTGCAGAGCCAACACCAACAGTCAGGCCTTTCAGCTTTCTCCATTTACCCGTCATAGATGTCTACATTTTTAATATCCCTGTGTACAGTTTTTTTCTTTTTTACACTTTTCATGCATAATTATTCTTGACAAATCATGTTTTCCTATTACTTACTTCCTGTGCAAGGCTGACCTAATAATTAGTCCCTCATAGGGACTGTTTGCTTTCATATCATGTTGTTGTGGATGGATTAGAGATAATGTATGAAAGTGTATGTAAAAAAAATATTCCAAAGTAAATACATTAAGAGAGTGCTAGAAATACATTAAAACAGAGACATTTTTCTGCTCTTAAAAAATTTCCCTTTTTATCTTGTCCACAGGACAGCAAAAGCAGCTGTGGCCTCTAAAAGTTGATGTGGGCAACAATGGTTAGGAAAGATTGGTAAAACACTGTGAAGAAAGAAATTACTTCAATTACTTAGATCCAGGACAGAAATTATTACTTCTCTCATTGTACCAGACTGCTGTGAGATGGCCATCCCACAGGACTGTTCTTCCTCTGGCTCACCCTGTCTCATTAACATTATAACTGCAAGTTCAGCAGAGTCGCTGACGGGCAAAGTTCACCTCCGTGTCCCTTTTCTTTTTCATGGAGACTACAAGTCTGTTTGGCTCTTAATAAAATAACCCTCAGGCCTCAAAGCACCACAGTAAAACAAATTATATATATAGTGGTACTTATAAAACAAGAATCCCTGTGCAGGACCCTGAGAAATGCCTTTGGGCAGGTTAGTTCTCTGTCCCAATATGCAGATTAAGTGAGTATGGGAGTTTTTTGTATGTTTTGTCCTATTGCGACTTAATCTTTCCACCACAAACTCTTTCTTTTTGACAAAATTGTACTGCTGATTGCCACTGTGGGGCTTTCCTGAGAAGCCATCCCATCACCCTCTCTTTCTCCATGACTGTCACCCTCAAACGATACTACTTCCAGGTTTTAATACCTACAAAGACGTGGGTGCAGCCTTAGTGTCATGTGCACTCCACAAACAAAGATGAAGAGTTGAGATCATTTAAGGCTATACACTAATGAGTGGTTTCCAGCCTATCCTGATTTTGCTGATCTGCTCTGCAAGTGATCTGGCAAGAGGACCCTGAAGAGGGAGGGATACGCATGCTTGATTTTCTATGTTTAGCTACATGCTATGTTCTCTCTCCTTGGTCACTACTAAACTTGTAACAAATTTTCTCATTAGTCCCTTGGACAAAGTGGATTAAATAGCAAACATCAAGTTTCTTGTGTCACTCAACATAAATCGAAAGGCCTTCAGCACTGCAATTCTTCCCCCACAGCCACTGGTACAGAGGCACTGGCGACTAAAGCTGGCAGATTTAGTTGTTCTTAAAGATCTGCTTTCAACATAAGTTCAAACACAATTCTCCTTTTTTTATTGCTGTTTTTCCAAAAATTGTAGAATGTAGAAAAACTGAAGTTTAAAAGTCAGGAAAGAGTGGGAAGGGTGTAAGAAAATGCCCACAGAGGTGGGGCTTGATATCTCAGCAGTAGTAATGTGAGACGGAAAGCTTTTTAATCAGTTCATTGAAGGAAGTCAGTTCAAAACAGGTCATAATTTTAGGTTATTTAGTGGCCTTCATGAGTTGAGCTGGAATAATAAGGCGGCAACAATTGTCAAATTAAAGTGAATATAAAATGTAAAGACAAATGTAAATGGTATTTTAATACCACTTTTACTTTTGCAGCATTTAGTTGCCTACATGTCCACACATTCATGGGTATTCAGCATAGAGAAAAAATGGCGTCTATGAGAATCAGATGTGAAATTGCTCCTTACTTGGAAATACAACACATTTTTTTATTTTCTGCTAAGAGAATCAAACTGCTAATATGCAGAAGCATTTTTTTCCTTTAAAGTTTGCCAGTCAACCCAGGAAAACAGAAAGACAGAAGCTATTAAACCAGGAAATATGGTCACTGTAGCTCATGTGCCACCTACTCAAAGCTGGCACTGAACTGAGCTCAGGAAATACACTAACAACACTTTAGCTCCTGGCTTTTTGCAAATGTCTGCCACCAGATTGTGGTTTCCTCAAAAGCATTTTGTCTTTGAACTTGCCTTAAGTATTTTTCTCAGAGCTTTTTTTTTTTAAAAAAAAAAAAAAAAAGTTGTGGATTGATTTCAAGCAGTTTGGTATGAGCATGAAAATTTCATATTAAAAAACTGAGGCGGTTACCGAATGCTCATTCTTCACCTAAGGTCAATGCTCTTTCTTTTTTTAGAGTCTCAGAGAACAAATTACTCCCACAGGGAGGACAAACACTTGAAGAAAAAAAAACCTAGAGCATATGAGCCTGCGAGATAAACACTGCAGATAGTTCATCACAGGCTGGGCACATTTTATAAAACATGAAGATATTTTCTTCCAGGACAACATAGATCTTGCCTGAGGCATGTGTCTTCAAAAATATGAAAACTAATGTCAATGGTTTGTGATTTTGCAAGCCTAAATGCTAAGGACATGGCAAAATCCATACTTGAGTGCCAGTATCCTAATGTGTGTTGTGGTTTTCCTTACCCTGTCCTCCTGCTGTGACAAATGGTGCCCTGTCCTTCACAAAACGCAGCACTCAGCTAAGCAAGACAGCCCCAGACTTAGCCAACATAAATAACATCTGATCAAAAGCTACCAGGAGGTGAACACAAAGCGGGCATGAATAATTCAAAACAAATGCGTTTCTTAACTCAAGCGCACACTACAGGAACATTAAATGGTATTCCTCCAGCTCTAGACTTGCACAGTAGTGTACTTACTAATAACATGAGTGGACTGACATTTACAAATGGTTTACATGGGAGTTTAGGGTCATTTAAACACAGACAATACCAGACCATGTCACTGCTGAACCGACAAGCACTGGGATACTGGGTATATTCTCTGCACCGTCTCAGGTACTCACCTCTCCCGCTCCTGTTCCAAGAGGTTGGTAAAGTCATCGCTCTTGTTCATGTAATCTGTATGTTTATGTTTCTCATTTTCTAGCTCATAAACTGTGCGGCGATGGCACTTTTCTGCCAACAGGAGCTGTTCCAGCATGCGTCGGTATGTCTCTTTCTGCTTTTCTTCAAGTCTGTCCAGCTGGATTGTAGGAAAGGAGAATAGGCTGTTTAAAAGGTCTCCTTGCTTACTTCATCTGATTTATTAACCAACAATGTTGTGTTTGGTAAATGCAAGTCCCATAATTTTATGTCTTGGGCTTTACATAAAGCAGTGACTAGAAATAAGAGTAACTGTCCTGTAAAAGTAATGATTTCTTTGGATGGTGTGTTTGCAATAAACATTTTCACGGTTCTCAGATACACAAAGGACAGAACTTTGCTTAGTTTTAGGGTAACAAATAATATTGTTGCAGTGCAGAACTTCCCCTGTGGTGAGGTGGTGTGCACACTTTCCTCATTTCACATGGGAAAAGCTGTACCAAATGCCAGGGCAGGATACATGCCCTCAGACCCTGGGAGCCTGAGTTCACACACCTATATGGGGACTAGACACCTACATGTGGAATGTAAGGTGTAAGCTCAAGGCTGAAATGCACCTTCAGTGCACCTGTAGGATTGCTGAATTATGAAGTCTAAAGAGTTTAGATTCAGCATAGATTCGGTTTTACATTACTAAAACCAATTCATTATAATGGGATTTTCCCCTCAGCCTGTTTTTTTGGACAGAAATATCTCTTTCTTTATTAGCAATATTACCTTTTTTGTCTTTTGGGTTTTTAAAATTAATTTAATATGCCATTTATTATTCAAACAAACACTAAGGCCAGGGAGGTTTGTCTAAAAAGTTGCCAGGGCACTCTGAAGCCACCATGGCCATTCATGTTGTTCCTTTCACTGTTTCTCGGGAGTGTATGACAAACTCCATCCTCCTCTCTGCCGAAGCTGCCCGCAGCCCTGGCACTTCTCTGCTTGCCTGCCCCCAGCACAGCGGCTGGCAGACCCTGCTCTACCCATCCCCAGCCCTTACCCCGCGGGAATTGCATCTTCCGTGGCCCTGGCTGCACCAGGCCGTTTCACAGGGTGCCTCAGCAAAGTGAGGAAAATAAAGAAAACAGGAGAACCATGGCAATTTGCTCTCCAGAAGTTGACCATGGCAAAGTAAAACAGTCATTGCATTTTGTAAAGGAGCCAGGTTGGTTTCAGCCTTTGAGAGCAGATCTCTCACACTTATGAAATTTTGTCACCATCCTATTTTAGCTTCAACATAACCCCTGTGGACCTAAACATGACAAAAGTTTTAGACTGAGGCTCCTGTCAAATTATCAGCTTCTTTAGACAAAAGCCCTGCTAAGCTCTTTTAATCTTGTTTGACAATATTTCATGCATGCTTTCACATGAAAATGTTTTCTTTCCTTATTTATTATCATCCCAAAAATTCCATATGCTTCAATGAGAATACACAGTATAAAGATATCCTGTTGGTAGACACAATTCGTGGTGAAAAAATTAAATGTTTTAATAGGAGGAACTATGAAGATTTGGACAGGCACTACATTATATTACATCGTTGCATGCTCTTTCTCCATGCTCTGGACTGTTATGAAACTATAAACATGAGCAGTGGCTGCTTGTTTTGGCGTGCACGCTGGCCTCAGGCATTCCCAGGTCTATTCTACATTCATTTATTGCTTAGATTTTAAAGTAAGGGATCAAGTCCTATAGGTCTCCTTTAGGCGCTGAACTGACTTTTCAGTCCTAGAGCTTAACTGATGTAAAATGATAATGGATTTATGATCCCATAAATATGGTCAAAGTCAATGTCTGAAGGTCTTCTTTACCTAACTACCCCCATGATGGTGGTCTAGTATGCCAAGAAAATCAAAGAGTGCTTACCAGTGCTGCGAGCAGTAGAGGTTGGAGCCTGTAATTGAAAGGAATTTAAAAAACAGAAATGTAACACCCAAAGATTTTGTTCTTGCTGAACGGCACCAGCCCTAAGGAGCATACAAGCTCTTTATTTTTTGTGTTCAAACCCAGTGACTTTGCTTACAATTTATTCTGCAGTTGAGTGAACAAGAATATTCAATTTTTCTTTGATTTCTCGCCATTTGTACAAATACTCTGCTATACTCTTGCGTGCTTAGCACACATCCAAAAAATATGGAGTCTCACTTCTGATTAAGATTCCCCCTGCACAGACATAATGTGAAAATCAAGAAGTTATTACCTCTGAAATTGGTTTCTCATAGACGTCTTCCCCTATTGACTTTTCTTGAGCAAGGATGGCATCCCTGTGTAGCACTCGGAGCACATTCTCTGGAGCTGCAGATCCATAATGAGCTTCTAAAACTTCAGGTTTGGTTTTCTCTGTCTTCAGCATGTGGATCACATCTTCCCTTGCCTGTAACATTGCAAATCACTACCATAAGCTAACCTATTAACCAACAGGGAAAACTGGGAAAATAGGGGCATTTAATATGTATGGACTGCAGACACAAAAATAAAATAAATTAGAAGAATGCCAGGCTGCCAATCCAAATATAAAAACTTTGGGAGATACCAGAGTAAACATGATCTGTGCAATCCGAATGTTGTCCTTGTAGGCATTAATTGTTCTATTCCTGCCTGCTATTACATATGAATTTTTATCTGGGTTGCAACTATAGCTAAGGAACATCATCACTGCCCATGCCATTCCCTGACTGGGGTAAGGGGATGAGTAGAATAAACAGCACAAGTGGGCTGAATTAATATTTTGTAAACAGCCTCGAATCAAGTATTTCCTAGTCATTCCCTACCTGACTTTGTGACTAAATATTCTCTTCAAGTAACTTTTAAAATAAAGTTTTCAATAAAGTTTTCTAACTTTTCTGACTTTTCTTTGTTTAAAAAAAACCCACCTGTTTTTAAAATGAGCAAGGAAATAATTTCAGGAAATGGCAAAGACCCTTCAATCTTTTTTTAACAAAACAGAGTAACACAAAAATAAAACAAAAAATTAACTCAAGGCAAAGATCATGCCACCCAATTGAGAACTAGCCCAATTATAAACAGCTTGCTGTAGGGGCTTACACTATACAACATTTTGTAACCTTAGGTATCAGTATTGCGCATGTTTGCCAGATACAAAATACAGACTGGAATGGTATTAATGTTGTTTCAGCACACATGTGGGAAAGGTGCATCACTCATGGATGTCAAAACTGCAAGTGAATTATGTGGGCTAGTCCCAAAGAGTGCCAGAAGAGCATGGACACCTCACTACATCACATCCTGGGAATATGCCACTCTCAGTACAGGAAAAATGTTATTTTAGGAAAGTTTTAGACAGGTTCGAGAATATATAATTTTTTATATCCCTGTAAAAATAACAGTTATCTTAGTATCTTCATTACTATGAGGCCAATGCTTCTATATTAAAGAAAAAGCCCTTAAAAAGTCTAATAGGATAGCATGGGAGTTCAGGGAGATTTATAAATATCCAGATTTTATGATGTGTTGTCTTAGGCCCTTTTATGAAGAGACAGTTTTCAGGCCGTCTCTGCATCCTGCCCCAATGAACAAATTCAGTTTCCCGCTGTGTGCCTCGCAGAAGGGGCCCCATGCCACAGGCGCGCTCAGGGAAAGCACTGTGCAAAGCAAGCACCGAAAACAGCGGGATGAGGGGGCAGCCCCCTTCTACCCCATGCACCAAGGGCCACAACCAAGCATGCCGAAACCTCATTTTGTTTTGGTCCTGAGCACAGAAAGCTTCAGGTCCCCCATACCCCATTCCTCAGGGACAGGCACACCTTGGATCCTAGGCTATTTGGGAGGGGAGAAGGATGAATTCATTCCCTCCTGTTGAAGCTGTCAGGCCCCAGACGGCATAATCAAACATTGACAGGTCCAATCAGAGCAAACAGAGACAATGTGGGCTTGGTGATTTAACCCTATGACTTAGGAGAGCAAAGAGCTGGACTCCAGTGCCTGCAATGGTTATTTAATACAGTAATAGCTGACAGAGGGACCAAATGCTGCTCTTTGCAGCAAGCGCCCCAGCCCCTGTTCAGTTGTGCACTGCTGTGCATACTTTTCTTCCAGCCTCATTGGTCTTTAATCATTGATGATTAAAATGGAGCAACCATAGCAGGAGGGAATGAGAGTCCCTAAAACAGCTTATAACTTGCCAGCTAAGAAAGGTTTCTGGAAGCTGCAGGTTTGGGTCCCCCGAGAGCCAGAGCAGTGGGTGCCATGGGAGTGGGTGATGCTGAGTGGAGGAACCAGCACCCCAAGCAAGAAAGAGGGTGCCCAAGGTCAGTTCAGAGCTTTGAAGGAAACCCCTATTCATTTCTTCATCTTTAAAAGTAAGTGATGATGCACTTAGCTCCAGGGGACAGGGCAGGGCTGTCAGCTCTGAAAACCCTTCACTGTAGCCCAAGGGGAGGGCACCCAGGCCAGGGACAGGCTGGGTGCCACCATGCCCAGGGCGCAGGCAGCTCCCCGCTCATGTACCCCTTCTTGGGCACCTCATGTTCTGCAGGCACTCAGGACCTGGATCACGTTAGCATGGCAAGGTGTTTTCTGCCTTTTCTGGGCTTCGCCATTGCTCCTGTCATTATCTTTTCAAGTGTATTGACACTCACCAAGTACTCTGTTTCAATGGACTTATGATAACAGTTTGTGAAAAGCAAACTAACAAACAGACACTCATGTTGCTAGGAAGCATTGGGCCAAAAAAGGGGCCTCATGCTAATAATAAACTCGAGAGAAATTTGCTTTTATTCAGTCAGCAACAACCCCCAGCATAGGAAGAATCTGAAGTGCAGCTAGCCTAGGTCAGAGAGGGGCCCATGCAACATCCTTACCTCCCATCAGCCTCAGGATTTGCAAAATCCAGTTAAGTCTCCCTGAAACTCCTCAGGATAATATAGAGGAAAGGAGCTGAAACAGCAGGCCTGTGTAACTCATGATTTCATGTTTCCTCCAAATGACTAATTTTCCACTGAAACAACTACAATAGAGCTTACATAGAGATGCTTTCTTTCAATGCATAGTGAACAACTATCACTGTATTAAACCGCAGGATACAGACCATTTTCAGAAAACAAGTCAGAATAATCCTGTAGAGGAACACTTGAACTACTTCAAGACGCATACCTGGAAAAGGTACAAGAGGCTCAAAGTGGGGGGTCCTAGCTAAGAAGAGGGAACCATACTGGCAAGCTGTTTCTATTTATGGATATCTACTCTAGATGCCTTTCTTGTCTCAAAACCCAGTGCTGTTTAGCGTAAATCATAAGCTAGGAGACAAACACAAGGAAGACATTTCAAATTGGAAGTAAACTTCTGTATAAATCCCAGAGGAAAGTTGTTAGCTGTTTTGGTAGAAGGAACATGGTGTTTGGCACAGGAAAGCCATCTCTCAAGTCCTTACTTTTGTTTTGTTGGTGCTCTGATGAGAGAAAGTATTCAAGCATGAGAAGACCACATATTGCAACAGCTTGTAACACAATGAAACTTACTTGCGTAAGTCTAGAGGACTCCAAGTTGTCAGAGAATTTCTTTAAAGTCAAGATAAGGAATTCAGAAAATACTTACATTTACTTTTATTTAAACTGTCCTACAGAAAACTCCAAGCTAACTTTCTATCTATACTGTTCAAATTCTGGGTTCTTGAAAATAATCAGACTTTTCTGTTAATAAAGTGCCCCCAAATACCTGATTCTCTAAACAGGAGGAGCAGTGAAGGCAGATTAATGAAGAGGCCACTTCTACCTCTTAGTAATACTCTCAAGGCAAGAAACACAGAAGATCAGATATGTTGAGAGGTGTTTTTCTACACTCATTTTCTCCAGGTGCAAAGCCTGCTTAGAGACTCCCTGTCCATCAAAATCATAGAACCATAGAACAGCCCAGGTTGGAAGACACCTCAAAAGATCATCTGATCTAACCTTTCATGGTAAAAGAAGCCTAGATGAGATCATCTAGCACCGTGTCCAATTGCATCTTGAAAACTTACAGTGATGGTGACTCTACCACACCCATGGGGAGGTTGTTTCAGTGATTGATTGTTCTCACTGTAAAAAATTTCTTTCTTATGAACCTGTAGCTGTTGCCCCTTGTTTTCTCTGTGTGGCTCCTTGTGGAGAGAGCCTCCATCTTCTTTGTAGCCACCCATTAAGTACTGCAATACTGTGATGAGGTCCCCCCTGAGCCTTCTCTTCTTCAGGGAGAAAAGACCTAACTCCTTCAGTCTTTCCTCATAGGGCAGGTTCTCCAGCCCTTTGATCATCTTCATGGCCTTCCTTTGGACCTTCTCCACATGCATCTTTGTTGAATTGTGAGGACCAGAACTGGACACTACTCAGTTAACTCCTTTAGCTGTCCTTGCTGATAGAGGAACTGCAAGGTCGAACTGTATCTAAGCCTTTTTTTTATGCTCACTGGAGGTGCCAAAATCCAAAGGCTGATGACCTAAAATCTTGAGTACATCCATGGAGGGGCTGAAGTACTGTGGAGCACAGCTGTCCCACACAGCTTTGCCCACTTTCCATTCCCTTCTCTCTACTACCCACTGATAAGTGCACTTAGTTAAGATGTGGGTTCTGTGTTTCTACCTGGGAAATACAAGACAGTGCTCCCCTCCCCTCAGGCGTGCATGCTAGCCGCTCAGCTGGAAGGATGACGTGAGGCCACTCTTTGCAGGGCTACCCTGAAACACTCACTTTTTGGCAGAATAAAAGAGAAGGTCCTTCTCTTGCTCTGCTTGAGCAGAGCAGGGGTCTGAGTTCCAAACCTCGCTTTACTACGTGCCTAGTAAAATATTTCAGTGATATAGAAAGGATGTAAAAGGTCCCTGCATAAAATTGGAACCATTTAGGAAACAATAGCATGACTCTGCTGCTTGTAAAAGGGGACCGGCAGCCTAGCAACCAAATTCTTGGTCAATGGAAAGACTGTTACACAAGCCCAGCGTTGGGACGTGCTTCCTCCTCGTGCCCTGCCCTGCCAATTTACTACAGCCTTCTCTCCCCATTCCCACAGTCTTTGGCCTCTCCCATGAGACTGCTAACAAAACTCAGCACCCACTAAACAGGGAATTTTTGCCACAGGCCATCTGTCACCTGGGAAATGGGACCGAGCTGATCAAACTCATTTCATGTAAGGCATCTAGTAAATCGGAAAAAAAATTCAGTTGTATTCAAGATGTGCTGAATGGAGTCAAAGTAATCACTGTCAGCTGACAGTAAAATCCAACTCAAGATCTTTTGCCAGTACATCTCCTAAACTCTTCTCCTGAATTTTGTTTGTAAGTAGCCTTCCTGCAAAATGAACATTGTGCCTCTCAAAATCAGTTACCAGTAACAATTTCCTTCATAGCTCCATGTTTGGAGCCATCTAAAATACATCTAACTACTTCAGAGAAATCTAAATATTTCAGTAACATGATGACAATCCTCTCAACTAATTGAAGGAAGTTTTGAAAATTCAGGAGCAGGAATAGTATTTACAAGGAATACACTTATGTAATATTTGGAAGATCTGATATTTCCAGCTTTTGACTCTTTTCTAGCTATCATGACACTTTGTTATACCTGCACAAGTGAAAGCACTGAGTAATAGAGGTTCAATGTTTATGAAGTCATATTTTTCTCGCCAGTGATTAATGACAAGAAATAACTAACAAACCACAGACGAGAACCTTTACTTCTACTTGTGGTGTTGTTACTTGCATTGCACACAGTTCAGGTTATTTATAGTGCAACAGCTGCTCTGTACTGCTTTAGAAACTAGATAAGGTCACAGGTTCTTCATGTAATGTTGTGGTCTTACCAGTGGCTGATTTCCTAATTCCAGTAGACTCTACAAATGTTTCACCTAGAGCTAACAAACATCACACTCAAGGCGTCCTTCTGAAGGAGATCAGGAGCATGTTCTCACACTGCTTTCTGTGCTATCCAGGACCAGCTCGTGCTGTGTCACTGCCAGGGCAGTAATAGTCTTATTTCTGAAAATTCCCATTAGAGACTTCTGAAAGTGAATACTATGTGTTTGCTTAGTTTACTTTAATGAAGAAAGTATCTTCAGGCAGGTGTACTCAAAAACCTGTATCTGCAAAACTTAATTAAGGCTAATCCACTAATCCTTGTTTAAACTCAATAACTTGCCTTCTTTTCTTGCCTTAGGCAGAAATTCAAATAATTAAAATTAAAGTGAACTTTCTTCATTTTGTGTCATGATACTATGAATATGAATAGAGAAAGTAAGAAAAATTACTCTTGCCTACTGAAATGACACTTTTGTTGTGACACTGACTCCTCAAACCGTCCCTACATTCTGTTACAAGGACTGGGTAGCAATTTGTTTTCCAGGTCAGATGTACTCAGTGTACAGAGCACGCTTTGAAGCTGGGAAGTTAGATGCTCTACTGCATATTGCATCATACAAAACTCTTTTTTGATAAAAACTCAAGAAATATTTTTATCTCCTATACTAGATATCTGAAATAGCCTTGTTTATATCACTCACTCAGTGATGCTAGCCCTGCAAAATGCTGGCTAATGACATGTACACATAGTTTTTCTTTCAAGGAAGACTATGTACAGCAAAGCTTTTTTCTTACCTTTCACCTTAGCTTCATTTCCTAATACTTGGAACTGTGGAGTTCACTTGCATGAATTTCTTTTAACATTTCCAGACTCGGGTCTATATACGTTATTTACCTTGGAGGTAAAGAGATGACTTCAGGGATGAAAAGTGACCGTCAGTGTTTTTTGTACAAAAGTTTAGTGAAATAGATCTGGAAATCCAAGTGATCCCTCAGGACTCTGAGGATATGAAACAGAATTATCCTGTCTTCTCCACACTGTACAGAACTTTCTGGCCTTGTATGAAGCCTTTGGAGCTATACAGTGTATTTCATTTTGTTGTGCGTTATCTTACAGTGATAACACAGAAAGTCCTTCTAAAATCAATACTGGAGGAGAGGCACATGATAGACCAGCTCATCCACTGCACAAAACTCTCTGAAGTGGCTCCAGAAGAATTACATCAGAGATTAATTTGGCCTCATGTTTAAAAAAGTCCATGCTAAAGATTGCAGAACTGAGGAGAAGCAGCACTAAGCAATGTATTACTTCTTACAGCAAGCTTCAAAACAGATCAAATGAGCACTAGAAGACATCTGTCTGTTATTTCCTGCCCACACAGCTTTGTTCTGCTTTATTGCCAGAGAGCTCCATGGATGATGTCACTTTTTTCTGAAGAAAACAGGCCACCAGAGCCTTTCACTGACATAATTAATTATCTGTAGTCTGGGCCACAGCCAGAAAATTCCCATGGCAAGGCCCCGAGAAGTATTAACTCCACACTGCTTGATGTTTTCAGAATTATTAGGGTCTGGGATATCCTGTCTTGTCTTTTCACACTGAAAGAGTGCTTTGCTCAATATTATCAAACTGTGGGGCAGTTATTGTGGCATATAGAATTACAGTGTCATGATCCAGTCAGCACAGAGACCAATGTGAGGGGCCGCTGTCAGTTATGCGCACGGATCTGCATGTTGGGATATGCTCTGTATGCTTCAGCAATGCATCACAACGGCTAAACCTGCTGGTTTGGATTTGCCGTATCCAGTCGTAAGTTTACATCTCAGCCAACATTAACCATATAATACCATTTTGCACATGATCTGAAGCCCGGCAGCAGGCAGACACCACAGATTGATCCAACTAGCCAGCAAGGAGAGGAAGGAAATTCTGTTAAAACACCTTTTTGGACACCTGAGCAGGAAGAATCATTAACAACAGCGCACGAATGACTGTATTCACAGTTCAGGGCTGGTATGCAGCTGCATGATGCAGTGTGCATCCTAACAAATGAGGTAATTAACAAAGCAATTTTAGGTCTTTTCTCTGACCAGCACTAGTCACCACAATGCTTTCAAAGGCAGAGGAGAGCTCTCTGGTTCAGGTACTCCAAATCAGACATGAAACCCAAATTACTAAATTCCTATTCTGGTTTATTCATGCTAAGGAAATGATCTGCAGCTTTCCATATCCCAAGTGAATGGCCAATCATGAGTTGCTACAGCAGTATGGGAAGACGTTAAAATTGCAGCACATTTCCCACACATTGAGGTGTTTTTATATTGCTGGAGTCATGTAGTAAGTTGCCGTGTTCCTTTTGTAACCACAACTTATTTTGTGATCAGATAGCACCTCTTTAAGAAGAAAAAAAGATTATTAATGAAAAGGTAGTAACAGAAAAAACATTTATTTTCCTCTTTCTTGTGTTATCATCTGCACCTTAACCAGTCTGGACCAAGACTCGAGAGATCCCTGTTCTGTTCATGGACCTCTTTCTTGTGCTTCACACATAAAATTTAACCTCATCATGCTCCAATTTCCATTCCATACAGGAAATAATACTTTCCAGGAATACTGTGAGATTTAATTCATAACTATATATAAGATTCAGATACTAGTATTATGAATACTACAAAAAATAATGGCACTCTGATATCAATATAGTTCTCCTATTCATTTTCCCCCATTCATTATATTCTTTTATTATTTCCTTCATGTTTATGTACTTCTACGTTATCATCAATTTGTTGAAATCCATTGGAAACCAAAAAGTATCTTCATTAGCCAGGTAAGTCTGGTTGTCTAAATTGCTCTTTGAAAGTGCTTCATTGACTGTATAAGGAACTGAAGCATCTGAAATTAGGTGCTCGGACCTGAACTTCTGGGAGGCACTTGAAGCTGCTGGCATAAGTACACCTTCTCCAAGAGGAAGAAACTTGCCCAGGTATTTTTTTCCGCAGTGATCTAGCTGTCTTCTGTCAGGAATGAGCATGCATGAAGCGGGATGGAGTGAGAGACAAGCTGGTGCCAGTGGGGCAGTAGCCGTCAGGATGGTGAAGTTCAGAGGAAATCCTTCTGCCTCCTCTGTGCATAACTCAAGAGCGGGATACCAACAGACGTAAGTGTGTATACATGTGTAATAAACTGTATATACAACTTTCTCTTGTCCAAGCATTTTGTTGGCTTCAACAAGCTGGTTTTCAGTGCTCTGTGCTACATGGATGTGCATTCAAGTTACTGATGACTGATGAATGGGCAAGAACAGTAGGACTGCATTACAGCAAGCACTTACCAGCGTAGCCAATTATTTGAACAGAGGAGTTGTCAGAGGAAATGAGGGATGTGGCGTGAACTCAGAGTGAAGTAACTTAGAGAGGGCAGGCAATGAAAGGCACAGAGTGAGAGGTCCCAGCCATGCCCACGATGCCCTCACAGACTCCCACTGTCTCTGAAATCCCCCTGATCCTCCCCAATGTCTGTCCTTCCCCTTGCCCTCCCCAAGCTCCACTTGGACATCCTCTCCCCTCTCCATTCTCCCATTGCATTCCCAGGAATGACCCCGACACTTTTCAAAATGCCATTTTGCTTGAACTGCTGAGACTGCCTGAGCCAACACCAGGGAAACAGAATTTCATTATGAAGCTGACCGCATCAATACTTCTGTTTCTGACTTGTTTAAACTCGAAGGTGACAAATGCCTCAAAGTTACCATGCAACTGTACTTGGGTTAGTCATTTCCACTCATTTTGCTGGCATGGAAGAATTGATGCTAATTTTTTTGAAAAGAAAAACAATCATTTCCAGGGTAAGGAAGACTTCACTTGCAAAATCCAAACCATTCCTGTCTTAGGAAAGGACTTCCCTTCATAGTGTCTCAGCAGTGCATCATTTTGGGTGCTGCATGTGCACAGCCCTCAGAAATAAGTCTCTGAACTCATTTTATTTTGAACGTCATGACAAATTCTACACTGAAGGCAGCAATTTCATGAAGATGTGGCAAGACACAGGATGTTCAGTAGGGCCAGCAGTTTTCTATGCAAAAAATGTTACATTTTCTCGTTTTAGTCAACCAATAGGTGGAGCCTTTAACCCTAGAAACAAGACACTTTCTCAGATAGCCATGTTCTCACAACTATTATATAAAGACTCACATTTGCTTTTATTAAAGCTTATTTTGGATGGAAAATAATCCGTTTTGCTCTCAAGAGCTTATCTGATCCTCAGCTGGAGAACAGGAGACGCAAACTTAATAAATATACAACTGGAGCAGCAAAGTTAATAAAAACAGACTCAGCTACAACTGCATTGTTAAATTAACAACTGGTGACTCAGAGTACTGGACAGCATTATGACACACAAGACATATGCTCATTGCAAGCTCTCCCAAGAATCCCAGATATTTTAAAGCCAGAGAGTCCGTGCATCTAGCATTTATTGCAAAAGGGTTGGCCATGTCCTCTCCCATGGAGTGAGCCTTCTCTCAAGAAAATGATAAAAGATACAAGCTTTCTCATTATTATTGCTCTGAGTATACAATTTCTATTAAGTAAAACAAAAAAAAAAATGAGGAGTCAAGTGACATCAGTTGATTAAAATTATTTTTAAAAGATTGCAAAGGAGGATCAATTAAAGACACTGATCCCAATGGGAACAAGACCAAAACCTAAAAGTTGATCTGGGGCAGCCCTTACTGTTCTGTTTTAGATAGAAGACCAAGAATTTTGGAAAAAACCCCCAAGCTGCTCATACTCTTCCCTCCATTCTAGATGAGATGTTCAATAGATCAGAGATACCTGACAATTATTCTTCTCTCTTCTGACTCTCCAGGCCTAGATAACAAGACACGTGTAGCTCTGTTAAGTACAGCTCAGGCATTAACAGAGAAGGATGTTAAAATGTCTTTGTGAAAGGTTTTTAGCCTACAGCTGTCCAGTGACAGTGACATTTTTTTGAGGATAATTACTTTGAAAAACATACAATTTTAAAGCAGTTTTATTACCAAAGAAATGGCTATCATCACTATGGTTGCTAGTACGTCTGCCCTTAATTTCAGAGGGAGGAGGAAATTGCCTGAACAGCACAATTTAACTATATTTCAGTATACTATCTTTTTTTTCTTTTTCCCTCTCTCATAAAACAGCAGGGTTCTATTTTAAAATTCATGATTCTGGGACTTGCTAGACAGGCCCTTCTTAGCTCCCATGATATCTCCTGCACTTTGCACAGCAATGATTGCAAGCTACAGAAAAAAAAAAATTCTATTCTGGGCAAAATTAATCTCTGGTTATAAATTATTCATTGAAAATAGAATAGAGCATTTGTGGTCTGATGTCTGTCCTAACTTAATTTATTTTTTGTCCTGCAAAAGCCTGTTTCACCAGCAAAACACAAACAAACAAACAAGGGGTCAGTGAGAGGGGAGAGAATTTTTAACTCATTGTACTGATACTCTTACGCCAGACATTTTTAGGCATATTTTTAAGCTCTCATTTTGCTACAGTGTGGATTCCATCTTTCTCTTCGTTGTCTTGCCTTTTCTATGTCTCTAGCTTGGCTCCATTTATCACTGTTGTATTCCCCCTTTCCTTATACTCTTTTTCTTCTGTTGCCCAACCTCTTTCCTCTCATTCCATTCTCTTTAAGTCACCTCTCCCTCCTCACATTAACCCTATCTTCTCTTTTTCCCTGTAGCTCTGCACATGCCAAGGTTTTTCTCTCAGGGAATTTGAATTTCATCTGTATAATATACTCAGAAAATCCTAAACTTTTTCAATCCAATTAACAAGACTTCACAGTTATAAACACTTATGCAAAGCTATTCTACATGCACTTCTCTCTGGCTTTACCTATTCTTTCCACAGTGGCTCTTCTTCAGCTTCTCAAACTGTGAGATATTGATAATGACCATTTGAAAACTTCTCTTCACTCTGTTACGTACTTTTTCCTCTGGTGCCAAGGCATCTTGTCCCAACTTTCTCTTCTGACTTTACTATTACCTAAAAGAAACACATCTGGTTTCTATCTATCTATCTATCTATCTATCTATCTATCTATCTATCTATCTATCCCATATTCCTAGCTTGAGCTTTCAGGCAGCTCAATATTTAATAATATTAATGCAAGAGTATCAAGAAAGGCACTGAAGAAAAAATATAGGAGTTTGTACAGTGTTTTTAACTAAGCAATACCTACGTGGCTATCATAAAGTTGTTTCGACATCTCAGGAAAGTCAAGTTCAAAACAAAAGCAGTTCAAGGCATTACATGAAAGTTTACACATTGCAGCAAGAGGAAAAAGAGAGAGAAAAACATCATAACTACAGCTATAGAGTCAAACTCTGGCTTATATCAATCAGACTGACAAATGATGGGAAGGCCAAGTAAAGCCACATCAGTAGAGAAACAGAAATATTAAACACAGTGTACAAGGCACCAGTGAGCTCTCTCCTACTGCACCATGCACAGTTCCAGCTACAGAGGTTAAGAAAGATGAATCCAGGGTGTAACTGGTGCTGATCAAGCGGTGATGGAAGATGTGGAAAGTCTGTTTTGCTGGAGGAAACTAAAAGGATGTGGCATGGCTAGAACAGCAAAACAAAGGCTCAGAGAGTGTGAGACTGCTGTCTACAAACATATCAGGCATGGCATTACACAGCAGAGAGAGAGGTAGGATTTTCAAAGCATGATTGGTGTATAACACAATTTCATAAAGGTTTCACTAGGCATAATTACAATTGCACTAGAAATTAAAAGAAATAAATTTGCTAAATGTTAAAGCTTTTCAGTTCTGGAACTATTTTCCAATAGGAGTATTGAAGGTAAACAATTCCACCTAATCTTAAAACACAGCTTGATAAATTCATGACAAAGGTTAAATGAAAGGCTTGCCTAAAGAATTAGCTGCTGGGACTTGATTTACAGCAGATCTTCTAGAGTTTTAGGTCCAGAATTCTCAGGAAAATGGGTCAGTCAATGCATCTGCAGTATGAGGACGAGGAAGTGACAAAAAGGGAGAATAGGGAAAAAGGTCACAACTAGAGAAATAAAGAAGGGAAGGAAAGCTGAAGAAAGAGGGATAGATAGACCTTGGGAAAGAGAACAGAACAGAATGATTATAGAATAGAGTGTATTAATAAAATATGTAGCTATACAAAAAGGAAAGACAGTAGAAAGTAGAAAATTGGAAACAGTAAGCAATTTTCCTTTTCCTCTTTACATTTACAAAGCTTAGTTTTCTGATAGACAGACACTAAAATAGCAAAATACCTTTAAAAATGTTAGAATGCAATAGGTAGTAGTTCACCTATACCCATGTGGGTACCTGCTATTTCAGTTTGTTAAGAAAGAGGATTTCCCTTGTGGCAAGATGTACAGCCACTGGTATCTCAGTGTTTCATAACGACCTTACCAGGGAGAACAAAACACACAGCCCTCATCCACCTCTGCTAACCCTTTCGTGATACACCCAGGTGAAGAAGAAAGTCTGGCAGCCCACCTGAAGGTGAGCTCCTCCTGGCTCTGTTGGATGAGAGAGCTCCTTCCCCCACAATTACCTTGTTTCAACCATCAGCAACCAGCCCCTGTATCTTCCCTACAACAATCTCTCCTGCAGCTGATGAAGCCACCAGTGCAATCTGCAGTTTCACAGTGGCACAAATGCAATTAACCTACTGTGCCAATCAGTGCCACAAATGCAATTAACCTACTAACCCCAGGTTGGCAGTCTTAATCCTGGAATGATGTTTTCACTAACAACCTCATCAGAGAGACCAAATCAAAATGGACATGATGGGGAGTGTTGGCTTCAAGCCAGGACCAGAGATACAGGGGGAGCACACATTGCCATGGGATGCATTGGCTGCTGCTCCCCAGGCAAGGGGGGACATCCTTCCTGGGGAGCTATCACTCTGATGCCTTGCATGAGCACTCAAATTAACCATTAAATGCAGTTTTAAATAAATACAGATTAAAGGAAAGGGCTTCTTTGACAATGGAGTCATTTGGTCTCCCCTTGAAGGAGGGATGCTATGCAAATAGCATATGCAAATGCCTCTGAATACCTGCTACAAAGTGTTTCCCTTCAAAAGTCTGTCCAAACCCAGTGTTACATTAGATCATTTGGAAGCTTGAAGACTTCTCAGGAATTGTGGCTTGTGATTAATGTATATATAACATGTATATTAGCCATTCTGTTCTCCAAGACATCACATTTCACATATTGCCTATTCATATCCTCAGACCTGCAACAGAGGAAATGTACAGCTGATACCTCAATATGTATTTCATTTACACCCCACAGCTGCCCAGCTCTGAGGAGCAGAGCTTTGCTCCTCCACGGCACCAGACTCTCAGGAAACATTTCCCTCAGTCCTAATGTGTGCAAGGGACCTCAACAGGAATAGGTGGCTGAGCTGCAGGGGATGAATGCCATTTCTGCACTGGAGAAACACAGTAAAACACCAGCTATAATAAAGGCCTCAAGTGGAAAAGTTGCTTCTATTTAAATTGGTGTGAAATATAGGAAACTGTCTCCCAAGATTAAACTGTCATCTGGAAATAGGCACAGAACCTGGCTAAGAAATTATTTTTCTTGAAAAACCCAATGATTTGTAGTGGGATGCTGTCTTCATAAATGTACTTTTATTAGTGTGGGGTTTTTTTTCCAAACATGCAATAGAAGACTGAATGGTAAACATGTATGAATACTGCTTCTCATTTCCTTTTGGGCCCCTAATCAGGAAATGTTGAAAATCAGTGTTGGTATTGCTAGAGATTAATGGCTGCTGCTCAGAAAGTGTACAGGGAATATATTCCTGCCAGGACAAATACATAGGTCGTCGGACAAAAATCTGTGAACCACAGATAGGATTATATCATCATTGTAAAGATCCATACCGTCTGTGTTGCTCTGTAATTAATAATATTCACATGTTGGTTTGACTGAAATCACTGTAACAACCAGGCAAATTAATGCCATGCCTTCATGGTTCAATTTCTTCTACTGGTGTTTGAAGTTTTCATTTTGCATCAGTTTTGCAGTATTTAAAAATTAGATTTTTTTTTTCTAGGTTTAGGAATAAATCCTTCATGGACTTTTTGCCTCTATATATTCAATATGTGTTTAAAGACCATATAATCACTGTTTTTTTATATGAACACTGAGATCTCACAAGAGAAAAGACACTCCACTGAGCTATAAGGCCTTTAAAATCAATCCCTGTCATCAGTTCATTTGTTTCCCACTCTCCTTCAGAGAGGTTGTACTTAAGAGCTCTCCTGCCATGTATATTGGGATACATTTTTATCGCTACAGCTTCTGTATATTTTTTTCCCCTTTTGTTTTCTTACAAAATAAGGCCTAGGCTATGGTGACCTCAGCCGTTTATGAAAACCTTGCCTTCTCTATATTCAGTAAGTGCACAGGGCCCAGCCAGGAAATCTGACGACAGGCAGAGCTGTGTCCAACTTGGCCCTAGAAGCTAAAGCACAGGCAAGGTACCTGAGGTCATTATAAATTTTTTTTTTTTTTAAAAAAAAAGAAGACAAACAACTCTGCTAGGGCATGTCTCCATGGTTTACTGGTATGTTCACCTTCAAAATGAAGAGCTGGGAGGTCAAGTCCCAAAGTAAGGACTCAAAATTGATACCAACAGCAACGTGGCATGGGTCTATGTTTGCTATGTTGTTAGATTATGTGAATAGTGAACTAAGCACATGAACCATATGTATACATTACCAGTTTACCCTGCTAACCCCATGGTTGTCATGACCAGATTGCTTCCCATGAGTGAGCTCGCTGTTTACAAGGTTCACAAGGCAGTGTCACTCTGCTCTGTGTTTGGTAGTACAGGCATAAAATCTCCCCTGCTCACGGTTGCTGAGTAAACAGCCATGGTATTTTACCCCATTTTTTTCTTAAAAAAAGTATTGTATTGCTCTACAGGTACAGCCTGCTGTTATTCTCAAAACAAAATCTTATATATGCCTATATAATGTTTGCTTTGACAGTACTGAAATGGCTTCAAAATAAACCCAGTCTGATTTGTCAGTCCAACAAAATGTCAGCCAGCCACCAGAGATGTCCGAACAGATCTGAAAATGAAAAGCCACGAAATTACTCAGTGCATTAGGTCACTGTGACAGCCAGGAGGTAATACCAGAATATTTATTTTGGCTGGAGTCTTCCTTGGCTCATCTTCATTTCTAGTGTCAAAGCCAGGCTCTCATCTCAAGCCAAAGTGCTGTAGCTTGCCCACTTCAGTAATGGTTCAACATGGGTACCAGGTAAATAACTAACTAAAATGGGGTTTTTGAAATGAAATTAAAAACTCCTGTGGGTTAAAAAGAATAATGATTTTCTTCCCTGCCTGGCAGTAAGGAGCAGAAGAACAGATGCTACGGCTACCAGTGTGGCTGTCCTCACAATCCTCCTGTGATGGTGGGAAGCTTCAGCAGTGCCTAAAATCTCTGTGGGGTCTGTATGTATGAATATCCCTAAAAGTATTGTTCAGGGCAATGGAAGTATCATCTTGGTGAGGATTTTCAGCCCATATTACAGTGCAGATGGCAACTGTCCCCAGCATCCCCATAGAGACAATGAGAACATGAGCAGTCCTTTAAAGGTTGTGTAACTCCCCCACAAAGTAAGACTATGTTGAATAGCCACATTTCCATGCATTGAACAGGAGAATTACTCAGATATAAGAATAAAGACCACATTTATTGCCACCCAGGAAACATTAGTGACTTTCTTTGCCTCCCCCTTCCAGACCATCAAGGTGACTTCAGGGTAAATTTTTATGAACAACATGAACATGATACATTTCTAATGAGGTTTGGCTCTATTCACCACTGAGGCTGCATGGTAGCTCCATCTTTTAGGAAATGACATATACAATTTTGTATAAAGTAAAACGAAGCATTAGAAATATGGATACTGTTCTGTAATCAGAAAATATTTTTTCCTTTTCAAAATTGCATTCAACAGATTTTCTTGCTTTTTTCTCCAGTTTTTCACTGCAGAATGACTGTTCTCTGTCTTTGTGACAAAATTACTTACTTTGAATGCATATTTTCTGAAACTTAAAAGTACTTTTCGACAAACTGAAGGTGAATTAAGTAGCGGAAGAATGATACTTAATAAGATGAAATCTGTGTTGTGATAATGGTGCAATTCAGGTGACTCATATACCAAAGAAATTAAACAATCACTTCCAAAACAATTGCTTCACTTCTTATCTGCTTCAGAGATAAGATGGTAACAAGTCCAAAATTAAAGTAAAAATGTTACGAATGTGGGTTTCAGGGAAAAAGTAAAGCCTTATATGAAATGTTAAATAATTACAGTTAACTAGGATTGAGACATAAATGTTTTCACACAGGTTGGGCAGTTTGTGTTTGTCCATGGATTCAGTGAAAAATATCATTAAATTGCAAACAGAAGAATATATAAATTTGGCAAGCAATCCTACCACAAAAGGGGATAAGTTTTGAAAAGTCAGAAGTCTTCATGGTGACTTTTTGATAAACCGTGTTTCAGCTCTTTATTTTGAAATCGCATTTTCCCTGAAGGCTGAGACTCCTGAGAGCTCAGTGATTTATTAGCAATTAAGAGAATCCTCAAAACTGGATGGAAATTTGGGGGATGTGAGTTAAGCACAAAATCCGGCTGTCTGCCATCAAGGACTTACTACTGAGCTGAGTAAACATGCAAATTGGGACAACTGAGAAAACTTTCAAGCAAGCACTACTCCAAGAAATAAAACTAATGTGCCTTTGCAAGGCAGGGAATATGCAGAGTGCTGGAGGCCAGGCTGGACAGGCAGAGCTTTGGCTGAGCCCTGAGCAACATCTGAATATGCAGAAGGTCCAGGGGCCATCTTAAGTCCTTTTATCAGTATTACTGACTTGAAGATTTGTCCCTTGAATATTTGTATTACAGATTATAATTACACTCACTATATTTGCTTGTCTTTTTCCAAACTGATTCCCCCGTTGTTTTCTGCTTGTTTTTAAGTGTTCAAGACCTTCAGATCCCCCTTTCTTCATCAGTTGTGGCAGGTGTTTATAATTTATTTTGCTTTGGTAGGTGCAGATAGAGAGGGTAAATAAAGCGGTACTTAAAACTATAACTATCCTGTCAAACACCAACTACCCCTGCTCTCTCCTTACGGTCCTTTGCCTCAAATTTGCACGTCACTGTCAGTTGAGCCCTGTGCATCTCGGACAACCTAAAAAAAAAAAAATCGATACATAGGAAATATAGTAAAAAGATGTTTAATTTACCTGCAGTTCTCCTTCCATTATACTGAGTAGTTTTATTAAGTCTTCTTTAGAAAGCTCTATGGACTTCTTGTTCTTTCGTTCAGTAGGTCCAGGTGATTTTGAGTGCCGTTTGACAGTTGCTGAAACCATGACCTCATCTTCCTTCTGATGAGGTTTGTTCTTTTTCTTGGCATCCTCCTGAAGTTTTTCATTCTCTGCATGGCTGATGACAGGCTTGGAACTGGAGAAGTGCCCGATAGACGAGCTTTCTCCACCTTGGTTTCGGGATCTCATCCCTACCTAGAAAGAAACAAACATAAAGATGCATTTATAAACAAAATTACTTACAAGAAGCCACAGTGGAAATACTGCCTTTTGGAGCAACAATCTAAAACTGAAAAATACTGTCATGCTCAAGAGATGGCAGTAGAAGACCCAACCATTTCAACAACTCTGTGTGTGGCAGACAGTGAATCCAGGGCACTAATTATAAATTTAAGAGAGTCCTAAAGTGAGGGCAACCATCTTTTTCAGCATGCCAAGATGCTGATATGAATTAAAATGTATGAAACTTGCAAGTGAGGTAGGAAAACTATACAGAACATTTTCCAGTGTTCCCTTTCCTTTAGTCAACACCTTGATCATTCACAGTTCATCGCTACAAAACAAAGTAGGTTGTTAAGTAGATCTTATTTTAACATGAGGTTTACTTGAGAGACAGGAATGCAGTTAAATTTTAGAAAAGCATATTTCTTGAATATAAATTGTCTACGAGAGTGGAGTGACAATACATGACAAACAAAGGTCAGTCCATAGTTTCCTTGAGGGAAACAATGATTTTATTCCAGGTAACCAAGAAAAATGGAGAATGCAGACTAAATCAAGTGGTAAACTCCATCTTAAACTAAATACTGCATAAGATTATTAAACAGAAAGTTCCATAAAGGGAAGTTGAAAACAAGTTTGAAAAAAGAGCACAGAAGGGCATGAAACCACTAAGAGGTAAATGGGCAAGATAATGCAGTCCTTCCACCAGACTCAGGGCTTCTCCATAATGTCAGGTCATGGCTATTGAATGCTCACATCTCTGCCCTCTTAAGCACCTACACTGCACTCTTAGAGTATGTCTATCCTAGGAAATTAAGCAGTGAAAGCAAATGCTCCTGAGTTCTGGCACTTGACCTACTGTACTGCTAAATTTTTAGCACACTCCTTGGCACACTTCAGGTCCAGGCAAACTATCACTCTGCCAACCAGTTCCTGGGCACAATTCAGGAATTAACACAGGCCGGGTCCAGATGAATCCTGTTCTGGAAAAGAAGAGAGTTTAGTAGTACGAGCATGGTTGGATTTTGCTATTTGACCCCAGGGACAGAACAGGGTCCCTGGGTCTGTTTAGTTTACAAGTAACATAGCCTTGGTGTCACACAAAACATTAGCTGTGAAAATCATCCTTCCTGTTTATCATCCTCATCAAACAACAGTCTTCTCTGATTCCCTCTGCTGAATGCCATTCAGCAATATCAAATTAAACCACTTGTCCTTATCTTCAAATCTTTTCACAGCTCTTCTCTTTCTTACCCATCACCCCTTTTCAGGTTGTCATCCACACAACACATTCAACTAAAATTAGCTTATCTGCCTGTCTGCTGTCTTCTCCTATGAACTCCTCTCTCCTTTATTCCCCCTTGACCCTTCAGATTAGCCAGGAAGGTTGATAGCCCTTAAAATCCCATTTACCATGTAAGGTCTCATCCCATGTCACCGACTAACAATGGCACAGAAGACAGGGTGGGTTCATCAGTGTGCATTTCATTACTTATCATTATTAAACAGATGTGCATAGGATACTCATATATGTTTATATACAGACCCATATTGCTATCCTGTCACCTTCCTATGTTATGTTGAAGTAGGTCTTTGTAATTATTTTCAGTGTTTAACTGTAGAAGACCTTGATTGTTATTTGTAATCAAGATATTTGTTCATACACAATACAAAGGCAACAGTGAATTTAGGGCCCAACTCAGATGTAAAATATAAGTTGGTCCTCTAAAAATTAGATATTCTTCATCCTATTTGAAACTGCTTGTATAACAGGCAAGGGAAACCATCAGGAGTTTATGTTGCCTCACTCCAATTTACTTTTGTACATGATCATATTTTCTGGTACCTTAATTTTTGACTTAAATCCAGTTTATCCAAGGTAGTCTAAGAACACCAGAAAGCAGGATGTGCACAGAGAAATGTCTTGCTTTAGATCAACAACAATTTGAACAAACCGACTGAAGAAAGCTGAAGAATGGTCTGTATGTCTGAAACTTGCCCAGTTTTTATATCAATAGATCTAATGAATAATATCACATTGCTTCCAAATCTTTCCTCTCACTTAAATTCATCTCTGGATTTAGTTTGCAGCTTGTTCATTAGTCAAACAGATGCTTCTCAACATCAGTAACATCACACACTTTTCTGATAAGGATCTCAGAGCAGCAATTCACTAGTGATGGGGCAAAACCTAAAATACGTTGACTAATCAGCTTGGCTAATGTTACGCTGGGCTTGCTATGGCTTGCTACTTACTTGTCTCAGGCCAGTGTTATAAACCTCTTTCTTGCATTAGCCTTGCATTTTGGTAGTTTCACACTCAGCAGGAAGATTGTCTTTTTATTATCAGTGGTTACTCATGTCTTAACTTCAGTGGAATTCATCCAGTAGCATAAATGGGGAGAGAATTAGGCCCAATGTTTTTGAATGAGAGAGTTTCATGATGAGATTCCTTGCATTGTAGGTCTGCTCCTATCCAAACAATATGTGATACAGGTATACAATGGCCTTTAACTTCCTGAATGCTTATGCAGTGTGTTTTTCATCAGCAGTTTGGATTAAACACATGAATTAGGCTTTCTAAAAACAGATCTCCATTATAAGCATGAACAATACCTGAGAACCTCAGGAAATCTTTTAGTCTCAGGTTTGTAATGGAAAAATAAACATTGTACTATGTTTCCTCTCAGATAGGGCTTTTCAATTTGTTTAACTTTAATGGGTTTTAAACTTTCCAACCATGCTTCCTCTCAGGAGAGAGCACTTGGGATTCAATCTGTCTCTATTTTCTAAGTGTTTCCTTCTGAGTCCCTGTGGGTCACAGCCTCCAGCCACTTTCATCTCTAAACCAAACCTATTTTTCATGGCTTACAGTGAATGGCTTCATGACTCTAGAACATCCTACATGTTTTAAGAATAAATATTGCAAGTCTGTCTTACATATGTTTTCCAGTGAAAAACAGACCATTACATTACAGTGTATTCTGCTTAGTAACATGTTGCGTTAGTGATTTCTCTGTAGTAAGATGACTCAACTGTTAGACCTGAAGGTGCATAATTAATTTTAAATTTAACTCATGACTAGTTGAGACACATCATCCACCTCAAGCATCACATAATCAACCAGATGCACTTAGCTGGATATGTTAGACTTCACAAAAGGTGGTATGTCACCCTGTCACATCATAACTCAAGACAGCCACTTTGATCCATCTGTCCCTGTGGGAGCTGAGATAACAATTTATGGAGCCATACAAAGACTGAGTAGTTGACTATAGGTTTATAAGCATGCTAACAGAGAAATAAGGAATGCATATCTAAAGTGTGCTTTTACTTATAGGTCCACAAAGGACAAATGCAAATTTATTTTTTTTAAATTCATTAATACAGCAGCAGAGCAGCTTAACAAATTGATCTGGAGTTTTGTATCAACTAGCTAATTAGAATATGATTGTGGCTAAAGTAAGTTAAACTTGGCCGTTTTAAAAATTTCTTTAGCACTTGTAGATTTATTTGGCAGCAAGTCTTACATCACAGTAAGTGTGGCAGACAGTCTGTCACTCCTGGGGACATTGCCCCTAACAGCCTCTCTTTGTGTAAAAGCCTGCCAAAATCAGTGTAACGCTAACACCTACTCTGTCTTCAGTTACGATGTTGATCCGTTTCCAACATGTTATCCAAATGCAAAGGTGTTGTGTGCTGAAGCCAGAGACGCAGGTGAACTTGAGCTTAAATGGTGACAGAAAGGGCCAAAGTTTTGATATTCACACAGTAATTTCCAAAGAGTTTAAGGGCCAAAATCAACGGCATGATCCAGCTGTTGTGCAGTGCTCTAGGAATACGAAGCAGCTGTAAGGATGACTGAGTTTTAATTAGAGCAGCGTGAAGTAGCCAGAACATACCAGCGATCTTGGCTGAAATACTGTGTGCTGGAAAGGAGTGATTAGTATTATCATTTTGGACATCTGTCTGTATTTCTGATGGCATCGTGATAAAGAAGAAAAGTTTCTGACCAGTTGTACGACATTATTTTAGTACGTAAATACCAAAATCCCAAAACTTTGCCTATCTGTTGTTTTACCACGCTTCCAAAATTGTTTCTGGGGATACTGCCAGTCTAACACTGGTAACAAATGTCCTCCCGCTGTCTGCCCTGATCACGTCTCTATATCTTACAGCATTCCTGATCTGCTGAAGGGATTGTGTTCCCTGAAGAAATAGCTGGTATAATGACTTTAGCATTTAATACTTAACTCTACTGGTTTTTTCTTCCCACCCCTCATCGTATTGCATATTAAACTGGAAACCTTTCCTAACAGTCTCCAGTCAAAGAAGTCTTTATATGATCAGTCACCTTGATTTTGACATTTATTGGCTACTTGTTTCAATATGTGCTCAGAGCATTGGTACTTGGCATGGGAACTCTTCAGCCTCTCCTCTGTTTCACTCATTTGTTAAGCTTTAACCACAAAGGACAAATGCTATGATTATTTACTTGAGTCTGTATTGTTGTTCTGGGCATGGGTCCTTTGGTTTTCACAAGTTAGCAATCCACACAAGATTTTATGAAATAACCTTTATGTTAGTTTTACTAACATCAGGAGGAAATCTGTGAGGAATTTGCTGAGTAGGATGTCAGGAGAGGACAGGCTGCATGGTGTTCCAAACCTTTCCCCAGTCGACGGCAATTTGTTCTCCCTATAGCTCTTGAAATGACAGGTTAGATTAGGCTCCATTACTAGCGCTATTGGAATCAGATAATGCAAAAGGATTCTTTGAACTTAAAGTGTAGTCCCCCCTGCTAATTGGACATGCTGATTTTGGCTCCATAGTGCTTTCCCTTAAAATAATAATAATAACAATAATAATAAAAATGATAACGTTATATGCACACACAGAAAAGGACTGATTTACAGCCATGATATGGTTGTTGCCTTTGGCTATAAATTTGTAGTCTGGAGTTCAGTTGCAGATCTAACTGATTAAGATATCACATGAAAGTGCTGGGTTTCTGACAGGCTAACAATGTATTGGAGGGTTGGTGCAATTGCGTTATTAGTGAGCCAAAACTGGAATTGTTTCTCAGCCATGGCTTTGGGAACTGTATGATGGGAACTGTATCTTTCAGAGGCTCCACTGCACAGACATTTGGAGTGGAGCAAAGCATTGTGCAGAAGTGCCTGGTATACAGAGGAGATTGCTGAGGACTCAGGCACTGAGCAAGCCAAATCTCTGCCCAGTGATTACAGATCCATGTATAGCACCAGGAGTGAAAAATAATACAAATATACTCAAAATGGAGATCAAATCATATAAAACCTCCATCAGATCTGAAACACCCCATAAATGAAGAGAGGAGTTAGAAAAATTTAAAAATAATAGCAGTCTGTATCTGCAAGCAGTAGATACTAAGAAAAAAACATCAAACAAAAATACAAAAAAAGAAGACACTTTCTCAGATGTGAGGAAGAGAGGAAGATAGGGACACCAAATTGACTTTGTTGGCTTGGAAGTCCTCAGAAAGGACCACCCCAGATGAGCATGGATGGATTTAGCCCCAAGGGATCTGGATAGCCAGAACTAAGGCTACATGGTCTCAGTGGTGTGGCTTTCACAGGACAAACACGCATAGATGCAACTCTTCACACCACCTCAGAGACTGGTTAAAATCATTAGTTTTATTATCAGTTACTCCTTATTATTAGTTATTCCAGTATGTTTTCCTGGACTCTGCAAATGTTTGTTATTATTGTTTTGTCTGACTTGCAGAAACAAAAAGGAATCTTGCTACAAGAGGTTGTCACAGGACCAGGTAGGAACTGATGGCTGCATTGTGCGGCGGTGTGTGCTGAGCAATGCTGCCCAGCTGGACTTGGATGCTGCATGCAGCAGACATGTGTCAGACTCCGGACAGTGTGATAGCCGAACAACCATGCCAATGGAACGCAGACCTCATTCTTGGTTTTGCTTTTGCAGATGACTCCAGTGTTTCTTTCAGTCATGCTAGTCAGAGGAGAGAGCTAAACCAAATGACTAATACAGTGAAGAATGGAAAAAATATCTACCCTTAGCAATTCTTGACTTTCCTGGATTTCTAAATATTCATGCCTAGAGCACTAATTCATTGTGCTCTCTAACCCCACACCAATCTCTTGCCCTCATATGCATCATGACTTATCTGCAAGAGCAAAAAAGAAAAGGTCTTTGATCTTCTGACAGCATTATACGTTACCTGTGTGCTTTTGTGAAAGCATGTGTTGGCTGCTCGCCTTTGTTGTTGGTGTACTGGCACAGAGGTATGGATACTTTATGAATCAGGACAATTCTCTACTCAGTAAACAGCTGGAATAACCAACCCACAGGGCTGCAATTCTTATACGAAGTAGGAGAGGACCTGTGGCTAGTCTAGCTACATGACACCACTATTGCCTTCATCCTTTCAGCTGGTCTGCTTGCTGTGCTGGAAAAACATTTGTCATACAGGTCTTAGGAGCAGCAACGCCCAAGCACATGTGTTGAGCTTCATGCCCTGAAGAAGAAATGTTCATGTCATCCTGTTGACACAGCCTCCATAGAGGGGTTTGCACCACCTGCCCTGGGGGTACTGCTCTGTGTGAGCTCTCTCCTGCCCTGTAAGCCTTTTGCCAGATCGGGCTTGTCCCTGAGCTGCACCCGCTGCCTGCGCTCAAGTGAGAGAGAGAGGCCATGGCATTGCTCAGAGGAGCCTGTGCAGGAAGGAGAATTGCCCCGTGGCAGACGGATGTCACAGTGTCTCTCTCATTTTGTCATACCATACATGGAGTCTCATCGGTGGAAGAAACTTGAGTCTTTTTAATTATAAGAAGGAGAATTTGTCCCTGTTAAGGGTATCTGATAAAAATACAGTGACTGTTTTAGATGCAGGACACAGATTATTTTCTTCTATCAAGTCACTGTTATTTTGTTATTCCCTAATCTATTTTGGTGAATAGAATTTTTCTTTTTATGCTGCTTGCAAATAGTGTAGAAAAGTAGCAAAGTTATAGCAGATACACTTGTTGAGGTACAGCACAAGAATCAGCAAAGCCTTTTTGCTTTATCAAAGATTTACTTTATAGCTTCTAAAATTGATTCTTATAACAGCGGAGCATAGTGGCACATGGATTATATTCACCAACATTTATACCAACAGTAGTTCCTTTGCTTGAAAAAAGAAATGAGAGGAATAAGCATAAATGTATTCTCAAGAAGAAAAGAAAAAGATTTCTTAAAATTCCATATCCAGGTGCCATTCTGAATAGGTATAATCTGCATGAAAGCAGAAAAGGATTTCACAAAACTAAAAGAGGAAACCCAGTCATCACTAAGGCAGATTTATGCCGCTTTAGCACTGTTTTCTTAATTCCAAGATAAACTCTTCTCTGGCTCAATTATGGCACAGATTTACAAAGAACAGAGTTTATGCTGGTATGATTCCATTAATTTTGTCATTTTCAGGAAAACTTGTGGTTTCAGCTGGAATACTTTTACTTGAGTAATGAATGCTGACCAACTACGGAGTACCATAGACTTGTTTCATAAAGCTTCATGTTTCCCAGGCTTCATCTGGAAAAACATCTTGGATGCATGAGGCATGAGGAATGATAAGCTATTAGATCATCATTCAGTCAAAAAAGTAAACTTTTATATATCGCTTAGGGATATGGTGTAGTTGGGAACTGTCAGTGTTAGGTTAACGGTTGGACTAGATGATCTTCAAGGTCCTTTCCAACCTAGATGATTCTGTGATTCTGTGATCACTCTACCCGTGTTGATTTCTGTGCTTCCCAGCTGCCAGAAAAGACAAACAGGAGTCATAGAGAAGAGACAGCTCAAGCAGCTGACACCACTGGACAAACATGCCACTAGGTCTGATAAGGGTTTAGATATTTATTCTCCAGAGTAGCTATGGGCTGAAAGGGACTGTCCAGGGGCAAGGTAGGTGGCAACAGTGCTAACTGCCTGTGGTGCAGCCTTTCTAGCACATTTCAGCTGAGCAGGGAGGCATGGGAGTAGGTTGGTTCCTACTCATCCCTCTTCCCAGCCTGTTTCCAGGCTGCTGGAGTGTCCTGTGCCCAGGAGTACTCCTGATTTGAAGGAAAAGCATGGATTCTCAGAGGAAAGAAATGCCCCTGCTTCCAGGGGCTGCCTACGTTGCACCCAGCTGATGGAGCCTGTCTCCAGACACAGCCACTCCTTGAGGGCTGGATGAACACTGTGGCCTATCGTGATTCTTCACATATTGTTTTACCGCTTTCTGCCCTTTTGAGTCATTCCATTTCAGTTGAAAATCAAACTGTGACCTTCACATGAAGATAAAGCTAGCAATGTCACCATTAGGTTCAGTCCAAACCCACTAAATATTTGTTTTATCACCTGACAGCCAGAACATGCCTGGAAAATGGTAAGAGAGGTGATGCAGATTAGCTGGCCTACCAAAGATTTTTCACTCCTGCAGATGGGTAGTCTTTGGTGTTAGGTAAGCATTAGTGATTTCTTTTTGTTGCCAGCATAGAACCAAGCTGATAACCTGCAAGATCAAATATACTGTGGACTTAGTAACCACACTGTATGTCTCATAAGTAGTTTCTAAAGACCACTGCTCCTGTAACAATGAGTTTTTTGCTTCCAAGATGGCAGGAAACTTCTGAAAGCAGCAATAGACAGGAGCAGGCTGATAATCATCATAGCTCTTGCCTCTGAGTCCCTTGTCCCTATCCTCACAATGACCAACCAAAATACTTAAAACTGATGGAACGCTGAGGGAACACAGCATGGAAGGTAAAGTCATTCTGTGGTCACTGCAATCCTACTTTAATGTGGGAATGAACCATGGGCCAAATAGGGACTGCAATTAGGAAATTATGAAACTAACTCTTACTAGCTTTCTACAAAATCTATCTCAACTTTTCACTTTAAAATTATTTTTTATTTCAAAATTATCTTGGATTTTAACAAGTGTGAGAAAATAGAAAAAGTTGAATGTCCTAAAAGCGAACTTCAGGCTTTGGGTCAAAGGAAGTACTTTGCTGTCTCTTGCTAACGAGACATGAATTGTGAATCAAGAATCCCGTATTCTTTTTGGTAGCCATGATTTGCACAGCTCTGATTTTGCTGAAACCAGTAAACAACTATAGCTACATTTTACTTTTGACTAATTTATCCTTCTTTTGTTTCATAAGAATAATAAAAAACACTCATGATGTAAATACCCTTACAGATTTCACAGCAAAATGAAAAAAAAATTATACAGAGGACCTGTATCTTCTACTAATATTGTCTCCAAGAGACAACAATGTAAAAACACATCTGCAGCATCTCAAATTTCAGCTGTCAACCAAAGCAGGGAGCAAGTTCCAAATATCTCTCAGTGACTCCTTTGTAGGAAGTTTCAGTTGTTGATAGATACAGAGTACCAGCTTGCACATGAATGCCGGGTGGTTTGGTGAGAGGTGAATTTAACCCCCTCTGTTAGACTGGGCTGCCTTCCACCTCCCAAAAGCTTCCTCCTCTGTGAAGTTTAACTGGTTTCAAAACAAGGAGTTAAAAATACTCTCTGATACTAAACCTGCCCTTGAGTTTCACTATCAATTTTGGTGGTTTTGCAATAATATTTTTCTCGTTGGTAAAAAAAAATATAAAGGAATTCTCTGGCTACATGTATACTGGAGATTAACCATGTCCAGGACTGCTCTCTGACTGTGAGGCCAGCTGTCCTGGAAAATCCTTCAGGCTCTTAAGCCCTCTTAGCATCCATAACATGCTGGCTACATCCACACGGCCCACTGGGAATTGCTCCTAGCCCATGCTGACTCCCAAAACATGCTCTCAAATGGTTTGGGAGGGTGTTAAGTGGCCTGGCCAAAAGTGTGCCAGGGACCACTCCAATAGTTTAATAGGAGTACAGATATTCACCTTCCAGTATCTGTGCTCATGCCCTGGCACTGTTTAATTTACAGCCTTTCCTTTCCACAGCTTGCTCCTTTACAAACAAAGGAAATGGAAAACTAATCAGCCGTGCAAAGGGAAAGTGCAACTCACCATAAATACACAGTCTGCCGAGAGAAAATAACCGGAGGGCGGTGGGAAAACAGAAAAGAATTCATATTTTTTCAAGTAAGTTATGTCAAGGCACACAGAAGTATATTACTTATTCTAGAGGCATGTTTTTAAGTTGCTACTGAAGGATGGTCTGGAGATAGATCAGTTCAACAGGGGTCAGAAAGAGACAGGGCAGCTGAAGCAAAGAGAGATTGCACAACATCCCTATTTCATACCAAGCTTCTCTTGGCTTTTGCTGGGGTCGGTGGCACAAACTGAGCTCTTCTGCTTCATGTCACTGATAAGAGGACTAGCACTGAGAGGCTCCAGAGTGGCCCTTTCAGTATTCAAAGCCCCGGCCTTCACTTGTCATTACTATTTGTAAAGAGGTGAACGGAAAGGAGAGTCTTACTTCATTCCTGGCAGTGCCAGCCCAGTGACTGTCATTATTTCCCAGTAATCCTTCAGGCTTTCCACTGACTTCAGAACTTGTGGCAAAGAAAGTAAAGAAGTAAATGTCAGCCTAACTGATTTAAATAATAGCAATGCCTCACGCTGACAGGGAGCAGCACAAAAACCTGCAGATACCTCACCTGGGTATTGAAAATGGCCTCATCCACTTTAATAGCTTTCATTTATAGAAACCATATTTATGTGCCTCTTCTAATGTGTTGGTTTCAAAATCCCTAGACAATTTCATCACTAGAAAAGAATGAAGTTAAAGCGTTATCCTGCATCTACAAGTTGAGCTGGTTTTGATGTTTTTTTGAACAGCCTGTCAATGTTAATCTGCTTCACCTGGCTTTTTAGTTCAGAGCAAAAAGTCAGGCTAAGTTGAAAACACAGCATAGCTACTTTGAGTAGGGAAGGAAGAGAGAAAGAAGAAGCAAATAAATATATCTGCATGGGCTTGGTCTCACATTAACATAACTAAAAATACCTGCTGCCAGATCCAAGTTGTTTTAATATCTGTGACTTTTTAAAATCCAGCTTCAACAGGGATAAAATCTAAGTGAATTGGGTTTGTCTTGTTGCAACTAGGCAAATACCCTACCTTATTTAACTTTAAAAAATCCATTGAATTTTCTTTTTTTCCACTAGGATAGAGTAAAACATTATTAGCTGCTTTTCTTAGAAAGTCATTTCAGTTCATAGCCATGGAAAGATATTAAAAAGAGCTCCTACAAATGGAGTGGGTGTTTTACAAGCCTACATGAAGATAAAATCATCTGCACTGGCACAAATTCACACTGTTCAGCTTTAAGTATCTCACTTGTGTGACTGAGCTAGGAGTTTAGGTTTCATCCATAATCTGCAGTGTCTTTGAAATGGAGCCCAAGCTCTCTGAGACTATGTTAAGACTTCAGGCCTGTCCTCATCCTCAGTCATGCAGCTTCAGTGACCACTGCTGAAGCCCACCATGGCTCCTATCAGGGAAAGCATACCCTGATTTTCTTTCCCTGGAAAAAGGTGCTGGGCAGACAGTGATGTTGCTCCAGCCTCCCTGTGAGAGGACGTGGCTGGAGGACACCACTGCATCCTGCCCCTGGGGTGTCCAATTTTGCCCCTCTGAGTTACTACTGACCTCTCTAAAGGGGTTGTGATCCTAATTTGGGCGCATCAGTAAGCTGATTGATAAACTGGCACTGGATCCATAAATGCATCATCAAAAAGGCCGATTTTGCTGTTGGGTGGGGAGGCAATAACAGGTATTTGGCACCTCGTTACCAGCATCTGACACAGTGCCACACTTGGTAGCAAAGGTTAGGATATGACAGAGGCTGTGGGACTGTGTCCGCCCCTCACAGTCCCTGCTATAACCAACCCTGCCAACTCTGTGTTAATGAAGTCACAAATTTGAGTGGCTTGTGCAGTCGAGATAGATTTTCTACAGGGTACACAGACCGCTGCTGCAGGTACACTTCTAGCTGAGAGGAGCAGAGAACCCAATATTTCTAAAAAGTACTGAAAAGAGTCTAAAGTTCACCCTTACTGAGCTACCTAACTAGGAAATGAGTTCATTTGACTCTCTAGCCACAACTCCTTGTGCTGAACTGTCTTTCCTGGGTGGAAAAGTGGGGGGAATTTGGCTATTATTGCCTAAAGCAAGTAATTTAAGAAACAGCAATAAACAATGGATCTATGTTATCTTTCTTTCAGTTAGAGCAAGGGAAACTAGAGATTAATGTTTAATAATTAAGGTAAATCTGGAAAAAAAATCATAAAATTTTCAAGTTCTTATTTCCTATGAGGAGGTGGATGACAGAAAAGCAATGTGGGTCTCATTATTGCTGAAGGGAATTGGTGGGTGCCTCTAAATATTAAAGCATCACTCAGTCTCTTGATACGATTTTAAAAGACTGATTTGACTTTTCACAATAATGCCAAAATGTTTAGTCATCATCAAAAAATAAAGGGGGGGAGGCATATACAGATAGTATATGATTGGTAAATCAGGTAAGAAATCGGGTAAGAGAGCAGCATATAAATAGAGAAATGACTGTTTCTCTTTATTTAGTGAAAAACTGTCTAATCCAGCAGTTATGTAATGTCTCAGCATTACTATTTGTTTACTTAAATATTTTTCAGCTGCCTTCAAGCACGTTTAGGTGACTGAGAAGTTACTTTGAGCTGCTTCTCCTGTGCATGTATGGTGGACCCATGGCCTTGGCAAGGACCTGCTGCAGTGGCTGTTGGCAGCTCCATCATGTCTTGGCCCCAGGGGGAGAAGCTGGAGCCTGCACTGTCCAGGCAGCTGCTTTTTTAGGTATAGATGCTAATTATGGTCAAAAGCCTAGTCTTTCCTCCTGCCTCTGAATTGCTCAAAATGGTATTGTTATTGATTTTTAGCTTATCACCAGGGGTGTAGGAAAAGGATGATTAACCAGTTTTCCTCCTGTGAGGATGCAAAGTCACTTCTTGTCATATTAAGTTGCTATATTTAGTTATCTTAAGAAACAAAATGTAACAGAACGTATTCTCACTTGCTCATTTCACATTTCATGTACTGTTTTACTCCCAGTGTGAATAAACCTCACTCAGGTTTCTACGTCTAGTGACAATGTCTAAGTGAGCTTTGAGTACCACCTCTTTCCTCTTAATATTCACTGCATAGGCCACAGGTAAGAGCTTTCCTTTATCTGTATTTGTCCACATGCACACTGCAGGAATTTCAGAGGTGAAAGAGTTTTTTTCAGACCTGCCCAGCTGAAAGTTAAAGGGCAGCTCTCCAGAGCACCCAGTAGCTGACTGGTAAGCACAGCTGTCCAGAAAAAGCAAGCTCAGACTAACCAGCTGAGCCTCCACTGTGTATTTACTGAGAATACTTCACAAGGCTTTCAGAAAAGTCAGGACAAAGTCCTCATGTTGAATAAATATTTCCTTACTGAATTATTAAGAGTATTTTATATTTTTAAACTTGAAAGACTCTGCCAAGCTAAATGTAATTTGCGGAATACATACATTTTTTTATTATTATAATATTTATCAGCTAGGAAACTAATTCATCAGTTCATGTTCATTTCTATTCAGTTACACTTTCGTATTTTCTTTTATCAGCACAGTGCTTTAGGATTTGAATATCATCATCTTAGAGAAATTATTAAACTCAGTCAAAACCCAAAAAACCTATTTGCCTCCATATTAAATTCTGTAACTCATTTAATCAAAGTTAATTCCAAAATCTGATATCCTACTATATCTTTTAAATTCATCCTGTACAACATAATTGACTGCATGCCAAACAAACAACGTAAATTAAAAAAAAAAACAAAATCAGTCAGCAGTTTGTGAGTCAATTCTAGGACTGCAAAACTGACCTGGTATGAAATAGCCATATTTAGAGAATCTCTGTACAGCTGGGAGTTTGCCACGTGCTTGACCTAAGGTAGCAGTCATGCTTGCAAAAAAAATCTTTATTATAATTGTACTTACTGATACAAATGTTATTACTTTTTCATCAAGAAAAACCAAAAGGCTGCACAGAAAAATGCTTGGCAGCACATGCCAGCGTGGTAGTGTGGCTCGGCTGTAGCACTGGCCTGCCAGGCACTAGAAATCACATGACCATACACCACAGAAAGCAGCAAACACCAAGTATTCAACAAACATCGGACTTTTTGAAATAAGCATATGTGTCGAAGACCAAGGATTATAATTAGAGCTCTAGGAAAGCCTAGAAAATAAAAATATTGTCAGAACCCAGCATTTAGCATTATGGCACGGATATCATGAACTGGTGTGCCAGCAGCAGGCTTAGCTCCCCTGCCCTCTGCTCAGCCAGGGTATGAAGTAATGTTGTGTAAACAATTTCTGCAGGTAGCCAAATACATGACATTATCTCTACTTAAGTAAGCAAGAACAGGCTGGAGAGTTCTGTATAAATACTTGTCACTGACTTGATCTCTTGTACCTTGAAGATGCATTTCTAGAAAGGAAAAAACCCAGAATTGTTCTTCCCACTGTATCTTCAAAAAAGCTGAAAAGTGCAATTTTATTAGGCTTTCTCAAACCTCAGAGAAACTTTTCCAAATGCCTATAAAGGTGGAGGATTAAATAAATGGTTTGTTGAAGTAATGGAACAGTTATTGGACTTCATAACACACACATATTTTTAAATAAAAAGAAAATACTGTGGGTGTTTTTAAATTTGGTTGAAAAGTTCCATAATTAGAAACACATCATTAGCATTTTGTACTCACATCAACTTTGTATCAGTAAAATTAAAAATTTTCTTGAGTAACAATGTTAGGCAAAATAGTAGCTATACAAATTTAAGAAAGAAAGAAACTTATTTATGCCAAGTTAATGGAAATTAGTATTAGGAATGACAATTTAAGGAGGATTACATGATGTATTGCAGGTTTCAACCAACTAAAAATAGAAAAGTGATACGAGCCATAAAAATTGCACAATGTACAACTTTCAGTTCCAGGAAGATTGTGTTTGCAATCCTTGACTACAAATGGAGTTGCTTTCTGACTGTTGAGAGACATCTTCTGGGGCCATAATTAATACAGACAATCCTAAGATTTCCAAATGAGTCAGACATTCAAAAACATGATATGATATTGGGCTTAAAGTTGTGAAATTTTTATAAAATCAGTTATTGATTGCCTTCCAGTTCTTGAACTGGGTTCACAATTTCAAAGCATGTTCCAGCACCGTGAGGTATTTTAAAATTGGAAATAAAGATTACCGTATAACCAATGTGATACTAGCAATGGGGCTTTTAAAAGACAGACAAAATCCCAGAAGAATATTGTGAAACACCCAGTATGGTCATAAAAGTTCCTCGTTACACTAACTTGTTAACTCAGGATGCTTATTATGAACTCATTATGCTAAAAAAATTCAGGGAAAATAATGTACATTCAGGATGTCCTTGGTAATCCTCAACAGACCCTGAGGGCTTTGACAGATTTGCAATTCAGATGAGCCTCTGAAAGACAAGAGATGACATAGGTCATTCTGGTGACCTCCTGGAACTGACATCTGCAGGAAGCTCAAGTGTTGCTTTCAGCCATGCTATTGCAACAGCATCTCCTGAATGTTATTAATGTAGGAGCGTAGCTCCACCTGGAAGCTCCTGCATGTCAGCTGGACAGCCTGTGTTGTGGAGTAATACCTGTGCCAAGGGATGCTTCCAGAGCAGGGGCTTCGCTAGAATCTAGGTCCGGAGGGGGGAGGAGGGAGTCGAGGATGGAGGTATCCCTGTGCCATTGCTCTGCTGCTCCCACCTGAGGCTGACTGGGGTCCCTGCTGCGCCCTAGAGAAAAGATAAGGCTCAGGGGCTGCACGCAAGGACAAAGCAAGAAGCAGCATGTTCTGGTTGTTTTGCCTGCCAGCCAGCAGGCCAGCTAGAAAACACAGACTCCCAGACTTAAAGTGGCTTGAAAATACTTGTATTTTTTGATTTAGAGATTCCCATTGACTTTATCCATGTGTATCCAAAGCCATGAGAGAGCACAACAACTCTGAAGAATTCAGAACACATTAGGTGACATGTTTGCAGGTATGATACAGTATACTAACCCAGGTAGCAAAATCTCACACTCCTGCTGCCTCCTAAGAGCTGGTACCACAAGTTGCAGCTTTCTGCTTTAATTTAGCAATCAACATCAAGTAAGCCCCACCATTCCAAAAAAAGCACCCGTAATGAGGGAGGGAAAAACAAGGGTAGGTAATGTGCTGGGTTCCTCATTGCGTAGACTAGTTCTGCAGAATACGTGCAATGAAATGCAATGCAATGAAATGACAAAACGACAGCAGAGAAGTAACACATCCAGCTTGGCCCATATATTAGTCACACTGCACGCAGTCTACACACTTCTAGCTGCTCAGTGAGAACGCATGACTCCCTTGGCTGGCCCAGGTGGGCAATCCACAGCACAGCAAGAGCTACAGACCAGTTTCTTTCACAGCTCACAAAGCAAAGGAAGGCTGGGGATTTGGTGGCAACTCCAAATACCATGGAGGTACAGGAGACATGTAGGGAACTGGGAGCATTTCTGCTGGAAAGCAGGGGATGTTGCAGGGTGTATGAGGAACAGTCGTAACACTGGAGGGAGGCAAGGTCTCATGTTGATAAAACCTCATTCATTAATTTGATTAGTTTGCATAAACAAACAAAATTTGAATACACCTTGTGGATTCTCTGAATTCTGCCCTGACCTTCTCAGCTGTGCAGCATAGTTATGGTAGAAGCAAAGTTTGGTAAGTCAAACCCACTTCAGAGACTGCTAGCATGGAAAGATCAGAGCCAAGGGATCTGAGCAGTGATGTGCCCAGGTAGGCTCAGTGGCAGAACTGGTGGTGCCAGAGAGCTTCTGAGGAGTGTGAGACCATGGAAGTCTTTCCTTTGACAGAACGTCTGGTCAAGAAGAACATGGTGTTTTTAAAGAAAACAATAACAATTTTGTTCAACTCTACAGGCTGACTGTTTTTTAAATAATTTGTATAGTTCACCTAATAACATTGTAGTCATATTAGGGACACTACCATTTAAGGAATAAAGCAGGACTACTACAGTGTCTAAGTTAATAGCAGTTAGAACAGTGTATGGCACATTTCCCCATTATTTCTTAACAAACTGTATGTGAATTCTTACAAAATAGTAAATACCAACTTGGTATTTGAAGGGTTTTTTTGTCCTTGCTCTGAATTGAAAGAATGAGATTTATTGGATTGTGAACAACACAAGGATAGATTCAATAATGAAATCTTAACCAGCTGTAATCACAGTTAAGTTGATGCAAACACATTAAGTAAAACTTGACTTTATAGGAAAAAAAATTAACTTTTTTGATAAATAATTTTCTTGAAAATTTGTTTAGGAAATGTCAGTTGAACAGCCAGTTCTAGGAGAAAATTGAGCAATTAACCATTTATTTATTTATTTATTAATAGTAGAAAGCATTTCCTAGAAGTGAAAGAATTCAGGTTATCATACTGTTACACCCACAGGCTCTGAATCACATCTGGCATGACAGTTTACGAGAAGCAAAGTAGAGATAATTTGTATGAGGCACATGGGATTTACAAGAATTAATTCTTTGCCCTACAAAAAGTTTGTCCTTCAAAAAAGTCAGTGAGAGTTTTCTCATTAATTTGAATGGAGGAAGGATCAAGACTATCGCCTTTAAAAGTTAATATGGAACAATCTAAAGATAATAAAAGGAAGTGAACCATGTTTTTGCAATGAAGAGCTTCATTTTCTGTGCAATTCACAAAGTACAAGAAACAAAGAACAGTTTTCTGTCAGTCAGCTCATACTAATTATTTAAGATTACAGAAAAGGTGGACCAAGTCTTAATGGGTCAAATTCTGACCTCATTTGTCTTGACTCTTCTGAGTTTAAAGAAGTTACTCTGGATTTTCGTCAGTCTAAATGAGATTAAAATCTTATGTACTGAATGCAAAAAGAGTGGCGTTGTTCGTGATTTGAAGAAACCTTGTTCACAGAAGACATGGTTTAAAAATAGGCCCCTAAGAGTACTTTCCCTCCACTGTATATTGTTGTAAAGTCATCTTACAAGTGTAGTAACCACACCTAAATCTTCCCAAGAGGAGACATCCTGGAACACAGTTAGGACTTGAGTAATTTAGATCCTCTGATGTTTTACCAAGTGTCAGGATAAGTTAGATATTTCACACTACCCTGGAAAACCTTTTCTTCATTAAACTTTAAAATATCTTGAGATAATATTTATGCCTATACATGTCTTATTCTCCATTTTAACTAAGTGATGCCACAGTAAATATGGTGAGCAAAAGAAACAGTCAGGATGAATATCACTGTATTTAACTAAAATACTCTCCGTTATACAACATTGTGTTGTACTGAAAAGCCCGTGGGATTTTGCCACTAACTTGAAAAAAGCTGGTGTTTCACTCACAGTCATCACACAGGCACATCAAAAATGCTCCTAACCACCTGTTAGGCTAATGAAAGAAGCAGCTTCGCTTGCAGACTTTGCCTCAGTAGCATCTTTAACCTAACGGGGCTACAATAACATCACAGCTCTTTGCACAGCAGGATGCCTCTTGGGCTGTTTTTTCCATGCTAGTTGTTGAGAGTAGAATAATTTTTGTTTGTTACTCTTAGTGCAGTATTATGAAGCTATTGATTCTCTGTAGATTTGTTTTGGAGAATGTCTCTCAGCTTTCCTTGTTCACATACGCATGCCCCCTTTCCCCCAGTGCACCACAGATCACGGAACCAAAATTAGCAGAAAGCAAGCTGAAGTTTTCTTTGGCAGGTTGGCCAAGATGCTCTAACGACAGCTTTGATGAAAGTCCCCATCTTCCCATAGATCTACAAGCCACAGATCCAAGGACCCCCAAAAGAACAGCCAGGGAAAGCAAAGAGCTTTTGAAGCTGCTTTTCACTCCCTTGAAGTTCCAAGCCCTAGCTGTCACACGGGATGATACAATGAAGGGCAAGTCCTTCTGGATGGACAGTCTTGTGAGGCACTGTGAAGATCCGGCTATGCACTGATAGTCAGAATAGGACACATAATGAAGCTGATTTTGGCAAGCACCCTATCCCCCACCAGCATTGCTGGAGAAGGTTTTAGGATGCAGGAAGGGGCATTTATTTCCCATGGCCCACAGGTCACCATGGGGGCAGGTGGCATGTGATGGCTTCCACTATCAAATCAACTGTTTGATGATGACTATTATCATCAGAAATACTTGTTAGAATTACAGTTCCATTTAATTTACTGTCAGGTCCCTGAGGGCCCAGGACCCCAAGTCAAACCCCCTGGGGTCATCAGCCCCTGCATCAGCATTGCCACAACAGGGCCAGTCTCCAGTCCCCCAAGTCCTGCCCTGCCTGGCCACGGGCCTCACTGAGCTGGGCCCACTTGTGGGTCCACAGCCCATTCCAGCCTCAGCCCATCCCCATCTGCGGAGAAGTGCCTGATGCTGAGGGCTGGGTCTGCCCCCAGCCCTCTAGTCCCCATGGGGATTTCCCCTACTCCAGCCCTCAGGGAGCAACCACCCATGCAGTGCCCTGACATGAATTTCCTTAATTGTGTATTTAATTGCTTGTAATCACAGTTGGGATTCCCCTTTGCTCTTGCTTAAGAAATTATTTGTAATTTACAAGCTTTTCATTTTCATTGATCTTCATATGTGCACGTATCAGCTTAAATTTGTGCTTCTCTTTTCCTACAGTGTATAACAAAAGCTCTTTTTTCCTTACCCTACAGGACAGAGAAAAGCTAAAAAAGAAATCAGTGTGTTCCTGAAAAAAGAAGGATTGTAGAAAAACAAATGTTCCCCTAAACCCCTACAATGTCTCTCCTCCACACTAACAGAGGCATCCTACACTCCAGTGACCGCGGCCCTAAGCACTAGGATGGCAGGCCCAGCATGACTGGGAAAAAGTTTCTGTATGAAGCCTCCCTTGGATCTTGATTAAACTACCAACTCATAAGGATTAAAAATAAAACAGCCAAAAAACATTACTGTCACAGTCTTAAAGCTGGGAGTCAGGAGTTTCCTGAAGTTTTTTAAGAAGCTATGACACAAGAGACTAGGGGATACTGGATTTGACCAAACATCCTTTCCTCTGTGGTCTTGGGAGGTGGTGGGACCAGTTGTCCCCACATTCTCTTCTGCTTTCCAATGGCTCACACTGGTGGGAGCACTCTGCAGAGCTAACTCCAGGGAACCAACCCCCTGAACTCTGCCACTGAAATTTCTTAAAGACAACATGTGAATGCAATTGTGGCTTCTCCAGGAAAGATTCATCACATACTATACAGTGTTCATAGGAATTTTCTCAGTGCTTATTGTCAAACAAACTTTCAAAATGCTAGGCCCATTTCTTCAAAGATTAGTCACAAATCTAATCAGCTACATACTATGCTGGCTGAAGGTCTCAACCAAATCATAATTTTCATTGATTTCTCAGCTTTTAATTAAAGCCCTAAAATCTTTCATACTGCAATTTCAAACAACAACTTAGAAAAAAATCCCATTATTTCTAATAAAAATCCCCTTAGAAGATTACAAAACCTTTACTCAACCTCCTAAATATTTGGCACAGCACATTCTTGCAAGCCTGAAATTATTACTCCGTTTGCTATGGTTCCTTTTGTTATGCTATTATACAAGACTGTTGTACTTTGTCATTTGTAGCACATTACCTCAGACTTGTTCAGGTACAAAGATGGACTTCTAGGGTGATCAGGGGAATAGAGAACCTATCATATGAGAAAACAGAATGAAGAGCTTGGCTTGTTTAGCTTAGCAAAATAAAGGCTGTTAAGGGATCCAGTTGCTGTCTATAGATATACTCTGGAGGCAAACATCAGGGAGATGGGAGAGCCATTTGAACTAAATGACAAATGTTGGCAAGGGAATCCATCGGCACAGATTGGCCAGAATTTAATCTATGCTAGAAACCAGAAACTGGTTCTCACTTGGAGCAATGAGATTTGGGAACAATTTTCCAGTTGAAGTTACAGCAGCAAAAATCTTAACTGCACTCATGGTGGAACTTGATAAACTTTTTAAGGGGATTATAAAACAGGATTCCTTCAATATTAGGACAATAGATTTGATGACCTATTAGATCCTTTCCAGTCCTGTGTTCCTATATAAAGCTGTAGTATATCATGCAGATTCTGTAACCTTCAACTACGTAACCTCTGTAACCTTCAGAACAAGATATGCCAGCATACTTTATATGCTTCAAGCTATTTAAAAAAAAAACAAATCAAAACCCCCAACCAAATATTTCAGTTTATTTGTTCAGGGTAGTGGTAAAACTTAAATAATTTTCTCTCCCACAATGACAATAAATTGAATAGAACCCAAACGTATTACAAAATAAACAACTTCTAATTCAGTTGTTCATCACTGAAATTCCTGGATTTATTGATAATTAGTTCTACTTGTCCTCTAGCACTGTTTAAGGTTTATTATAAATTTTATATAATATTTTATCCATGACTTTAAAACCTTTGCAGCTGAAGTTCAACTGTTATTTATGGTGTTCTGCTCTAAGCTATAAATTAATTAAGGACAAGTACATTTTTTGTGCTAATGCATTTTATGTTGGAGGGTATCCAAAAGATATAGCCAAAGGAACAGAATTATGATTGTTTCTCATTTACTTTGGTCATAGCATGCATTGTACACATGAGAGGAAAGACATTTTGTTAAAACCAGAGCCGTGTGTTTTTGGAGATACTTTATAGAACTTCAGTTTTTTCATGCTTAAAAGATTGCTTATGCTGAGCTTGAAGTAAAAACTACAAAGCAGAAAACTTCTTGGGCAAAAAAAAGTTTGGAAAAATATCTACTTTCACCAAAAGTAGTAAAATGTTTATATAAAAATCAATCATTTACAAAAAGTATTTCATTCTAAATGCACACACATACACATACACTCACAGAGAGCCCCCTTGAATGGGACAAAACTATGGCCACGATGGAACTATGCATATTTTCACTTTCCTGTAGCTCCTATTTGAAATTTTGATAGAAATACCAGCATGCTATCTTCATATAAAGTGTACTAGCATAGTGAAGGCAAATTTTACTATGAAGATGCTCAAAACATTACTATAAGATTATGTCTTATGGTAATTAATGGTATCTTAATCTGATTCACTCTACTCCCACCTGAAATGGCTTCATAAATCTAATATAGGTTTTGCTGGTTTTGTTATTAGCAGTTCATTTTCTTAGCCAGTGAAGCTAAAAATCTCTCACCAGTTTCTTGTGAACAATGCTAATTTCAGCTCTTCAGATTCAGCATTAGATGCTCAGGAAGAAAGGATCCGGTAGAACGGAAAACATCTCTCCATTGTCATCAGTTAATGGATGGCTTAGGACCTGAATTACTGACTTCTAACATCTTTTCCTACCTTATATAAAAACTATTTTGAAAGCATGCTAAGCTTCTGGCTTTAATCAAACACAATGAAAATCAAGTGCCGATTTATGTATGTTTGTCTACATAGCTTTGCATACACTTTTTTAATTTTAATTTTGTTGCCTTTTGCTTTTACCATATGTATATTCACTCATGCATGGTGAAGGAGCATCCATCTTCTCCAGTCTCTTCTTATTGAACAGCCTTTCTTCATGCCTCCTTTACACTTTTTTTTCTCAGCTAAGCAATCACAGTTTCACTTTTGACTCAGACAGTGCTAGTGATTTTCATCACAGCCTTTGTTTCTATTCTCATTTTATATTTTTAAGCATTCAATCAGAAGAGATATGCAGCAGTCCACATGATGTATATACATCAAACCAGTCTCGTTTCCTCTTTAAACTGCTACTTTCATTTCAAGCAAAAATAATCCTTGATTTGAAGAGAAACTGTCCACATCTTCTGAACTCTTTCAGGAACAAATTGTCATGAATAAATGGAGGCTAATGAGTTTTCAGAAGGTTGATGTTCTGGAACATTTTTTTCATACATAGGGGGAAATGTCCATGCTATTTTTAAGAGAAAACTTGATCCATATTCAAAAGAAAAGTTATATACTTTCTGACACTAGATTATGAATTTAGACATCAGTAATTCAATTTTTTTAAAAAAATGTACTCATTCGATTTGTCAAGATTTACTTGCCATCAGACTACTAATTTTTAACTTCTTCCTCCCGCATTAGAAGTGACATAAATCAGTCACCTACTAATTAATTTAAAGCATGATGTCCACTTTTCCACCATTCTATAGTAAATATAGCAATGTAGTTCTAAAATAGTGACATGTTGAATTATGCTAATCTCCAGTTGAAAATTTACAGATTATTCTTAAAGGCTTGTGCAAAAATCCAAGGTGGTTAGGCATTTTCTGCTTTTTTTCTCAATGCTTAATATGTGCTCTACTGTGTAAATAGACTAATTTCACCAATCCGTAAATTAAATCATCTCCATGTTCAGTGAAAGTGGTAACTACTCAGTGCATTGATTTGGACAAGATAAATTAAGCATGGCTGCTATGCTTCAGCAAGAACTGACCAAAACGCAGCACTTAAATTGCTTGTGTGATGGTCGGCCAGGTTGGTAGTAAACATGAGCCTGTATTTTCTCATTACTTCTCTGCTGTTTATATGGAATAAATTAGCGGTTGTGGTGGGATTCCTAACAGATGCTTATTCACATAACAAAAGCACCATGATCTCTTCCATGCAGATCCTAAGCAGAGCTGCCAAACACTGACAAGGCAAAGATCATGAACTTATTTCACAAGTGAGTCAACAAAGAAGTGCTGGGGCCCTGAAAGGTGTCTGAGAAAATCCTAATGGGCCACATTATTTTGTTTAGGTTTGTTTATCAGATACAAGAGATCCTTCACTAAGGAATCTCCTGCACCATAGGTTTTAAGTCTCCTTTATGACTGGTACAAGTAGAGTAGAGCCTCCCTGAGAACTGCTGGTTTCTGTGCTCCTCTGAAATATTAGGGAGAAACAGTCTAGGGTTGGTCAGAAAGTTTATGGTACTAATTCTAGACCTAGACCCCGTGGCAATAATTTCATGTGCAGATTTTTATTCATTTGTTGTGGGAGGCAAACTTGTTGTCAAGAATCTCCCAGAGTTATAAGATCATGTCTGTGCATCGCAGCAGTCAGAGAGCATTTGTCTTCGCTCTTCCTTGCTCATCCACAGCTCAGGGAGCTGGGCTCTGCAGGACTCCATCATTAGCTGCCTCCTGTCCTGGATGAGTCTGGGAAGTAAGCCAGGAAGGTGGGTGACTTTGACATCTTTCTAGTAGAAAACTAGTCTATGCTCCTGTCATGTCCTGGCACCTGCTCTCTTTGGCTAGTTATTTTTGCTTTACACGGGCTTTGAAGAATCCTCCACCGACAAACAGAACAAAGTGGTACTTCACACACTGAACAGCAGATCTGCAGAATGCCTTGTCTGTGGATGCAGAAGTTAACATGACCTGGATGGAGACAGTAGAAATGCTTGGAAGAAATACTCACTTTTGTGTGTATTGGAGTATCTCTTGCTAATCAGATAAACCACATCAGGTTCAGGCAAACTCTTAAATTGAAAATAGCTGGAGGCAGGGACAGCGCTCAGGGGAAGTTTCAAATCTTTGCTGTGCACTTGCTCTCCCCTGTTAGCTGCTTTTAGCCGCTGGTTTGTGCGTTGGTTGGTTTGTTTGCTTGCCCAGAGCAGAACACAAATGCAGTCCCCAGCTGCCACAAATTATGCTGTGAAGTTCCCTGTAGTTGACTGAATTGCAGGGGTTGGCACAGAAAGAGTGCAAGGCCTAAACCTCACCTTGGGAAAACTAGTCAGTGGCTTACTACTAATTTAGCAACCTCTCTTTTCATCTGATTGCTTATGACAGGACATGGAGCTAAAACTGAAGGACTTGATGTTCAGCTATTTTAAATTGCTATGACTTGTCTGGAGCCCTTGAAAGCAGGCTTCTTTATCCCACTGTAGTTCTGACATGAAAAACATATTGTTATCTCACCGAGGATGCTTTTCTTGAATTGTTTTGAATGTAAATGTTATGTTTACTTTATTTTCTGAATGCAAACAGCTTCTATTTTTAGAAGAAAAACTGTAATTCATACCCTGCAACAACATAAGCTAACTGTACCCTCAGCTGAAGTACACAGAAATCATAATATCTCCTGGCAGGTGCTCTGGAACTAGTTTATGATAGTCTTGAACCACAAAAATTTGTTGTCATTACTGAGCAGTTCAAATGAGAAAGTTGTTCTTGTAAAACACTACTTAATGGGCCTGCAAATAAGAACAGAGCAGCAGGGAACTGCAAAATATTATCTCAAAAGCACTTGCCTCACCCTTAAATTAAATCCAAAATCAACTCTTCCCACGGACAGAAAGGCAAAGCATGCTGTTTGTCACTGGGCATGTGAATGAGTTGCATGCCATGGCTCAGATGTCACAGCACTCTTTTCAGTAATATTTTTAAGCTTTCAGTAGTGCCTCAAGCACCTAAAATAAAAGGTGAATATCTTGAACAGCAAGGATCTTAATCTTACATGTATTTAGAGATTTATGTTTATTGATGTAACAGTTGTTTCTCAGAAACTTTTCAGCTGAATTAGTGCTGGAGTTGCAAGTTTTTAAACAATCTGTATCCAAATTTTTGTTAAGCCAGAAAGACTATTTAAGATAAAAGTCCTGAAAGCATAAATTAAATTTTCAGAGCTACAATTTAAAAGTGTATTGAATTTCTTCTTAATTTCAGAATAGTCTGATATCTGAAATCATTAGCAATGGTCACGGTGCAAGTCACAATTAAAATTCTACATAAGCATATTTTTAAAATTATCTCTTTCACTTAGTCATTTTGTTCAAGAATCCCTTTCTCATGGATGAGTTGGTAAAATACACATCACTCAAAGCTCTGTAAAGAATGCAGCCTCTGCTTTATGTCAGATGATTTCATCAGCTCTTGGAGAAGGATTTAAACAGAGATGTTGGCAGATAAAAGTCCTTTTGGTTTGCTTTAAAATTGCGATATATTAATTTCTAATTTTAACAAAACATGCATTGTACATGGGGCACTGGAAACTTATGCAAGAAGAGGGGTGGTCTTTTTTACTTCATGCTATCACTTGAGGACAGAGTTGCCTCTGAGGTTCTGCTTCACAGGAGGAACAGCTCCTGGGGGTCTAAGGCAGGAGAGGAAGGCCAAGGGATGCAGCTGGCATCAAATCCTTACAAGTTGCTGCAAACCCCAATGCTCTACTTCTGCATGGAACAGTGTAGAAGGCCCTGCATGGCCTGATGTTCCCACTATGTAAAAGTTTTGTGCTCTATTCTGCTGAAGCCAAAGGTTTGAAGTGGTTATTTGAGTTTCTGGTTGGTTTGATGGCTGTTTACGGTTTAGCCTTTGATGCATCAAGACATTCTTATTATTCTCTTCTCTGACAGAGCTTAGAATTGCCTGTGTGAATTTTTTATGTTACTCATTGAACTGCTGTTCAATGAAAGACAGTCCTCCAAAACCACACATGGTTAAAATAAGCTTTTTTGCTGGCATTTTTTTCCTTGCTCACATGATTCCTTTCGAAAAGGAGATAGTCCTGTGAAATCCTGTGCACAACTGTGCCTGTAGGTCTAAGTACTGTTTGTCCATGAGGAACTAAGAAGACCCAGTGAAGTGTTATCAGCTTTGACTCATCTGACCAAAGTATCATCTGCTATGCTCATTAATTACAATAGTTCAGGTGGAAACATTGGTCCCCAAGCTTTATTAAAACTGTCTGGGTTTGTTGTTTTTTGCTTTTTTTTTTTCACTCATCTAATGAAAGGAGAACAAGGAAGCAGACATTTAAAGCAGAACAGTAGAAAGCAAACAAAGGTGCATACAGAGATAACTAAAATAATGCCTAAGGAACTAACTCAAAAAAATCAGTTTAAACATGTGTCACATGAATCTTCCAGCATTGGAAGTTCAAAATATTCTTGGAAAGCAGTCACTCTATCTGTAATCTTAGGGAAGTCTGATTCAATAACAATAAAATATATCTTTATAACGCAGAAAGGGTTTTATGTGATTGCTCAGATGATTCAAGGCATCTGATGTATTCAGATGAGTATGACATGAGGATTATATCTGAACTAGTAGATTAAACAGTGCCAGGGCTCGGTCTAAATTCTGGCATGGACTAACCAGCAGTCTTCCTGGAATGGTTCAGGAATTGTCCTTGGCTGGGGACCAGCCTAGCCAAGGGTTGGGACCCTGGACATAGCCAACCTGTTTTGAAGGCTAAGGAAGTCTAATAATGTAGGTATGACCAGCCAGTGACAACCGGACTGAGGGTCAGAGAACCAGCATTAGCATTGTCTAATTTCCTGAAAACAGACATAGCCAAAGTGTCACCCATAAATTCTTAACAGTTTCTGTATGGCCATTACCACATTGCTTTCAAACAAGGATAAAACTGTGAGAAGTGGAAACACGTATTGTTGCTCTACAAAACCGCAGCAGCACTGCAAAGCCCTGATTTTTGAGAGGAGGGCAAGCAAACAAGAAGCATTCAGACAGATGGCACAGTCAGATGGAATGAATTCCTGAGGGGAAGTGCAGCAGAGAGAAGAGGAGCAGCGAGCATGGTAAAAATATAGGAATAGCAGCTGCCATAGCTGCTTCTACAAAAGTAAAGCAGGTTGAGCAAATTGCCTCAGGAGTTTGCCCTGTGCCCAAATCCAAAGGGAAGAACTAAGAAGACAGCTTTGCAGGGAAGTGTAGTGCCATGCAGATGGGTGAGGTTGGACTCTGCATTGATGCAGCTGTTAGAGAGGGATCAGAGATGATCATTTCCAAAGCTCACAGCTGGAAGGTCAGCCAAAGTGGACACTAGGACCCAGAGAGATGTCCAACTCACCTGGCAGGCAATAGTGAATCGCCAAACAGAGCAATGACACAAATCTTAGACCACAAAGAGACTTGAACTGAGATAATTCTGATTCCTGAAGACAGTGTTGCCATCTCTACCAAGGATCCTCAGTGAAATACTTTTTCAATGGCTCTTAGCCTGGCATAATTTTCACGGGGATGGCAAAAGTCAATTCACTGCCACAGAGCAGTTCCCTGGCTGAATTTCAGTAGATCACGCTGGAACATGGAAACATTAAAGCTCTTCAGCAAAATGGTTATGGGATTGTTTTCATATGGGCAAACAACAATTTTCTCTAATTTTTGGAAATGCTTAAAGCATTCTAGTTGAAAATTCCAAAACCAGTTCAGACTCAGTCAGACATCCAGCCTGAACAACTGAAATTGGACTTCATACAAGACTAGATTTTTTAATGAAAAATGTCAGGCAAACTTAGATAGGGGTCTTGTTATCATCTTGCTCTGTAGTATGTCTTCTCTCCTATGTCCCAGCTTAACATTGCATTTGTAAGTCAATTGGCATACCTGACTTTTAATATAGCATTTAACATCTGCTCACATTTATACTTCCCATTTTCAACTACTGCTAATTCCCAGTTGATCAGATATATTTTGCTAACACAATGACAAACCTTGAGACTAATAGAAATCCTTCAAATGCCTCTGTTAACAGAGTTTCAGATTATTTTCTAGATCAGAGAAATCTGTGACAGCCTCACAAGAGTATCTGGATGGAACATTTTGATTTTTCCATTTTCTCATGACTTTAAGGAAGGACTCACAAAGAAAACTGAAGCAGTTGACTTAGATCAACTAGTTCTCTTTCTAGAATAAACCAGATGAGACTCAGAATGTACCTACACTGATAAGACTGCTTATCAGCAAACCCATTCCCTTCCTTCTGTGTTCAAAAAGAAGCATCTTTAAAGATGTTAAAAATAAAAACAGAGGTTTTATTAAATAAATTCATATATTTTGTTTGTAACAAACATTAGTAGTATCTGTTCTGACTTTCACCATCTTATTCTCAGTGGATTTCATGGTTTGTTAGAGAGTATATGAAAAAAGAAAATGGTCATGATCGGTGAGCTGACATACACAGCTCATTCTCAAAGATGCCCTAAGAAATTTCTAAATATTCCTTATAATGGTTTCAGTCAAACTTGCTAAGTTTTTTCTTTTATTTGATCTGAAAATGACCTATTTTGGCATGTAAGGAACTGTAGGAATTAATCCCTCAAATATTCACTGACACAGTAAACCTCAAGGACGAGCTGTGGCCTTTGTGAGTAGTCCAAGGAATGCCACCCAAGGAAGCGCAGAGTATATTGAAGGGTACACATCTCTATTCCCTTGTGGTTGTATTGCCAAACTCCTTAGATAAGTCTCAAAGTGGGGAACTGTAGCCTTATAGCCCATACAAATGTTTCTCATCAAGCACAAGGACTGCTAAACATTGACTCTATTGTGTAAGCCTGATACTTCGTATGAACGATGCAGGCCTTACTAGCAACTGTGCCCTTGAAGAGATGAGCTAAAAGTCTGATAAGAGGGGAACATCTACCCCAGAAGGAGCCAAAAGGTTGGATGGTTGCCCAAGAAGCATGAAGTCAGTGAAAACTGGCAGTAACTGGGGGGGAAAGGTAGAGGTGGCAGGGAGAGACCGCGACTACTGACTCAATGGGACAAAAGGGTTAATGCACCCCATCCCGCCTCAACGCATGCGCAGAACCCATGCTCCATCTTTCCTCATCTCTCATGCTAATGAGTTCATGGAAAACCCGCCCCTCCCCATCTAGTATGCCAATCAGCTGATGAGATGAACTTAAAAGGTGACAGAAAACATTGCTGGGTGTGCACCCACCACCCAAGATTACCAGACCTGAACAATGCTGGAACCTGGAGTGGTGATCTGGATTTCTTTGATCCTCTTTCTCTCCTTTCTTTTTCTTTTTTTTTCCTTTTCTTTCTTATAGATTTATCAATAAGAGACCACATCACTCATTAGGCTTTTCCAAGTGTAAGCTGTTTCTACCACAAGTAAAATATTTTAACTGGTCATCTGCTGTTGTTTCACCTTAATTTAACCCGAGGGGATCACAGAACCTTTATGACTCTCTGGGCTCCCAGTCTGGGTTGTAACATGGCAGCACTCTGAAAATATATAAAAAAACATAACGTCTGCAATTTATGTTCTCCTGCCTGCAATGCTCTATGACAGCATTTTTAAGACGAACCTATCATCTGACACTCTGCCAGAATTTCTGCAATGTCCTTGGGAATTTTGACCTATTAACTACAATGGAGTTTTAATGTAAGCTGTTTAAGGCAGGCTTTTTTCCAGAAAGAAACTGTTTTGGTTTTAGGGCTTACACAGATGAAATGCTACTCCTCACAGTTAGGATCCAGATGACAGAATCGTAAAGTTTTTGCCATCCTTGAGAAGCCTGTGGAAGGCGAGTTGTACCAAAGAAGACAAAATAAAACAAAATTAGAACACAACAGTACCTACACTTGATATTTCTTAAACTGTCAAAGGCTACATAACCTAGTATCATCATTGGACTCACAGAAAACCTGTTTGTTTCTTTCTTCATAATATAGTGACACCATATTATTTATTTGTACTAATACTTTTTTTTTTTTTTTTTTGTGATGGCTTTGTGCTTGCTTAGGTCCTCTCTATGGAAAGAAATGGGAATATGAGGTTAATACCAATATTCTCCAGCACTAAATCAGTTCCTGTGGCCTATAGAAGGACTGGAACACCTGGACACTATCTCTAAAGGCTCAAGGATGTGTTTTTCTCACTTAGCCCCTGGTGTTACTGCTACACATTAGCCCTGCTGACAAGGCTTTGCCCCTTGGGGATTCACAGAATCACAGAATCATCTAGGTTGGAAAAGACCTTGAAGATCATCTAGTCCAACCATTAACCTAACACTGACAGTTCCCAACTACACCATATCCCTCAGCGCTATGTCAACCCGACTCTTAAACACCTCCAGGGATGGGGACTCCACCACCTCCCTGGGCAGCCCATTCCAAGGCCTAACAACCAGTTCTGTAAAGAAATGCTTCCTAATATCCAGTCTAAACCTTTCCTGGCACAACTTGAGGCCACTACCTCTTGTTCTATTGCAGGGGGACTGGAAGCAAAACAGTCTGATGAGAGCCTGCAGCTGAAATTATGCTGGGCAATTTCTTCTAGTAAACAATTCATCCCACCTAAAAACGTGGGCTTGAGTACTCTGAAGCAGATTTGGGTCAAATTCAGTATAAAGTTTCAAAGAAACAAAAACCAAAAATGGAATATATGAACTGCAGAAACAGTTCCTTTTGCTATTTCCGACCTTTTTTCCCCCACACTAACATCACAAGAAGTCAGAGGTACTATCAGGGGGAAGCAGAAAAATGATGTGAAAATGGTTTCTTTGCCCTCTTTTTCCACATGTCCCAATTCCCTGCCAAAGCCCAGTAGTGTTTTTACTATACAGAAAGAAACTCTTCAAATTGTCTGCATGATTCAAACTGGGTATTTGGATAAAAATGAGAGAATTTGGGGTGACAGGGAGTAAGAACAACTCTATGGCTGCATGTAGCGTCAGGTCTTCCCAAGTGTCAGCTCTTGTCCTGGTGAGTATTTAAGTATTTCATACACAGTAGGCATTTTTTTTCTGCAAAGAGTGAAGGAGTCATCTCAGAATACCTTATATTTAAAGTATTTTCCTGGGAGGTGGAAGACTGTGTTTTAATCCCTGTATTGTAGCAATAAAGTATTCTAATCTTTTACTTTCTGGGTTGTTTGGGGTTTTTTTCATGGTTCCAAACTCCCACTTCTTTTCCTGTTCTTTAAATTTTGCTAGAAAAGTCCCATAGTAAAACCAGTATTTTGCAGTCTGGTAAAATATTTAATCCAAACAAAAACTAAAGTGCCTCACAGCAAATCCTGAAAAAACTTAGAAAACCACTTACCTGTTTTTATTTTTTAGATTCAGCCATCAATCTAAAAAGTAGAGATATATGCACAGTGTTAATCATAATTAATTTGGGGGGGAATTCCTTTGAAGTACTAACTGAGCAATGCCTCCTTCCCACTTTTCTGTTTGGGTCTCTCTTACATGCTGGTTACTTCTGAAACCTATCGTCCACCTTCTTCTCCTCCTCTCTTACAGCTTCAGACGTTCAGGGGCAGAACTGGGAGCACTGCAAATGTTCCTGGTTTCTGTCTGGGAGGAAAACAGTGCTGCATTTGGAGAAAGTTCCTTTTGCAGGTGAATCACCACAGTATTACTGAGTGATTATTACATGCAAACTTTTATGAACCAAGAAATCAAAGCCTGTTTCCTAGAAGATTATACAATAAGATGGATAAAATATTTTTTATATTGACCATGGTAACAAATATAACTAAAAGATATAAGGTGACAACTAACATAAAATGTAAAATATCAATCAACTTACTGCATAGCTATATATGTGATATTATTTTTATACCCAGATTCAGGTGCCTATTTTCTTAGAGCATGGGAGAGGAGATGGAGGGAAAGAAGAGGAGCTGTTACTGCACCATTAGCAACCCTGGGATGGCTGATGCACTCCCCCAACGCATGACCTGCCTGCAGCCCTATTTCTGCTGCTCCATTACAAGCGACCAGTATGAATGATTGCATGGCTACAGGGTTGCACTGTGCTGCAGGTAAAGCCATAAGGAAGGCAGCATTTTCAGTCTAAGTAAGGGAGCCTTGAGATGGGGTTGATGTTGGGGTGAACTGAAACGTTATCTGTCAGCTGTAGCTGTCAGCAAAAATATTAAAGAAAGAGCAGCTGCATCATGCCACAAGCAGGGGAGTGGAGCAGTTGTAGCTCCAAAATAGATTTTAGAGTCAGACAGAGTTTTCTTTTAATGAGCCTTAGTAATAGTCATGGACTGTTTATTTTCAAGCTTGCTTTGAGCCAGTTGATAATGCTACTGCTTTTGAAATGTTTTAAATGAATGCTTGGGATGCAAGTAAAGAAGAGCTATTTAGAATAGGACTTACTGAAAGTTATGTTACTACTCCTATAAAATGTAATTTTTCCTACTAATTATTTTCAGCTTCTCTAGCTTTAAATTTACCCTCACAATTTTAGTGTATAAGTGTTGAACTAATGATAAAATTGATATGACAATAAAAAATCATAATCACATTTCTCAACTGGAAGAAAAATTAATGGCTTATAGCTTCTGTAGCATTTGTTCTTCCTTTTCAGAACATTTAATAAATAAGATACTAAGCTTTCCTGAAAATATTTATTAAATAATAACATCTTATATTCTTTTTGGGTTGCCATTAAAGAAAATAATAAGCAGCAGTCTCTTCTGGATCTTGAATTCCAAGATAAATGTAATAAAGCTTGTGGCGGGGTGTTATTGTTTACTGCTTGGAAAAACTTATGCAACAGCAGAACACTGTTCTGATTTTTGGGCTGCTGCTAATGAAGTACAACCAGTCAGGGTACATTGCCATGAGTCAGGAAATCTGGATGTTCCTGGGGAGCGGCCAAGGGAGCTTAGACACATCAGAGATGTGATGTATATGTATCCTCTGGGGGAGATACACTGAGTTGTTTTCAAGCATCTCAAGATGCCTGATTCAAGAAGCAACCAAATGACCACCCTGAAACAAAGTTACTAGCCGTCTGTTTCTCAGAGTCTCTTGTTTTTACACCAGGAAAAAAAAGACTGAAGTAAACTGTCCAGGGGAGCTTAGAGATTACACATTAGGTTCAGCCTTGAGACAGTAGGTCCAAAACCCTGAGGGTTTAACTTTGTTCTTTCACTATAAAAAGAAAAAGGAAAAAAAAAACCAACAAAAACACAAAAAAAGAACAAAGCAGAAACCTTAAATTAAAAAAAAAAAAAAAAAACCAAACCAACAAAAAAACAACCTGATGTGTTACAATTTACTGTGAGACTTTAAACAAACCTTTTGAACTCGTGGTCTGCTAGAGTGGTATGACTTTTTTTGTAAGAGCATGGGTGCTACCTTTGTACACATGGGGACAAGCTCTACTCTCCACAATGCTAAATCATTTGCTGAGATTCTGCTACATTTCAGTACAGCACTATGGTACATATGCAACTCTCTAGCATTTTTTGAGCCTTTGAAATGTTGTTACTGTGGGCTCCTATCCTTGAGTGAAATTAACTGGTTTCCTAAAGCTAGGATCACTTAAAAGGGTGCCACTGGTTTCTTTTCCTTTCCACCCCTCTTTCTTGCAGCTTAACATAACCACCACAGGAGACTCATTTTTCACTCTCCCCTACCCTTTCTTGGTAGGTGTGTTTTCCTTATGTTCCCACAACCCTTCCCTGCATCATGCCCCAAGGGAGGACTACAGTTTTCGCTGCCTCTCCCAGCAGAGCAGGACATGCAAAGCAGTTTTCTCCCTATGCAGCCTGTGCTGGTACACTCAGGTACATGGGTGGCTGCTTGGACTTCCACATTTCACTCCTTTTATCAGGGGAAGCTCTCACAATAAAGACCTGTCCTCCCTTTCATGAAATCCAAGTGTCATTTATTGCCCCATTCTTTCCTCCCCTGGAAAGGAAACAAAAAATAATTTCCAAATGTCCTACTTTGATCTGGACTAGCAGCTTTGGGGCCACCTTCACAGTTGCCACTGCTGTTACACCATGGTGGGGCATGGTGTGGTAGACCTGCGTCGCATTCAATGGTGTTTTGGCAGCTGTGGCTGCAAACCTTGCCCTGCCTCTTCTGTGCTGTGGCACACAGGTGAGTGTGGGACTCTGCCCCGCTCTCAGATCCATTGTCCCTTCTGTATACTGGTATTACCAACTGCACACATTCAAAATCTTGAGCTAATCTTCCAAAGTTGTGTTTCAGGAGATTTTAAAGCAATACATCACAGCATCAGATCATCTAGAGCACATAGACTTGAACTGTCTTGAAGCCATCAGAACCGGTTTTTTTTGTATTTTCTTTGTTTTTAATTGAAGCTGAGGGTCATGTAATGGCATCCTAACCCCTAGAGTAAGTCCTTATCAAAAAGCTCCGTTGCCAAGAGAGTCACCTGAGCTGCTGCCATTGCTTTCACAAAGTGGGCAGGACTGGAAACCCTGGCTACTCACTGAGCCTGCAGGAGACAGGCAGCACCGCAGGACATTTCTGTCTTCCAGGCACCCTCTCTTCCCCCAGCCAGCACGTGGGATTCATGTGGCCTTCCCCCAGCCCCACAGTGTCTCCGGGACTGCCACACTACCAGCTAATTTGGGCAGTCACCACCTGCCCATCCCTTCCCTGAAAGATCCTTTTTCTTCCAAGCTTTTCCTTTTTTCCCCAGCAGCCTCCTTCTTGTACCAGGCAGCTTGTCCTGAGCACTCCCAAAATAACAACAAGCTCAGGAGCTAACAGCACCGTCTTTGCCCTATGAATTACTTCTGGTACAATTGAACCTGAAGGAATGGTTTGTTTTTTCCTGAAACATCTTAGTATTGACACCAGTTTGGTTTCTATTTTGGTATGATTTTGTTCTTGCAGCTTCCTGGTCACATCCCTGGTACTCCTCTTTCCTTTTTCTGCTGTACTTTACCAGTATGGCTGATTTCATGCTACCCGCAACTCAGGGCACAGCTATGCTTCCCTCTGGGGAGATCCTCTAAAAATACCTATTCTTGTCATTCAGACTAATTCAACTTGTATTCTTACTTCTCCCAGCAGAATCTGGTTTCCAAGGATGGCTATTTATGTCTCCTCATTCAAAGCTGTTGACATGATGTTCAATACTGCAACATCTCAGGGTGTCAAAGTCACTACTATATTTATTCTTGTAACATCCCAGGTGTTATTAAAAGTGTAGAAGTAAATAACTTGCTGAGAGTCATTTCACTGATGTGAAAGCCAGTCATTTAACCAGCCTTCCTCTTCCCCCATATGATACCTAGCACCTCACATTTTAAGGTAACATTATTTGAAAAGGATAAGCAACAAAATTCAAACACGGCAAGAATATTCTGGAGAGGGAACCTGAATTTAGCAAAGTGTTTCTGATTAATAAGCAATCTGTCAGATATCCTGTAACTCTTACAGCCTATCCCCTGCAGTGTGATTTAGTTTTTGTTTATACAACTACTGCTGGAGGCATCTAAATTAACCCTCCTTGTGTGCAGTCACGCTTGCCTCATTTTTAGATACTCACTGCTGTCTTGAAGGGATTTTTTGAGTTGACAGCAGTAGCCTGTAGAATTGTTCCTGCCTCTACTTATTCCTTAACAAACTGTTACAAACTGTTGTGTTACATTCAGGGTATTCAGTAAACACTTATGTAGATTATTCAGTTTATTTCTGATATTTTCCTGTGTTTCCTTTGTGCTGTCTAAGCTACACCGTCTATAGCTAACATCACGTATCTTTCTAGCACTTCATTAGTGACACAGTGTGGTGATACAGGTTGTGTGGCTGGTACTGAACAGGTGCTAGAAACTAGTAGCACTGCAGGGAATTTGTTTTCCTGGAGCCAGCTAGCTGTGTCACTGTCACAGAGAGGACTCTGAACAGGTCCTCCTGGGCCCCCAAGTACCACAGCAATCCTGTTGTGTATTTCCATTTACAAATAGATCCAATTCTGTATCAAAGACTTACGTTGTACACTCTCCATCTTTCTAATAGAAAGCTGTTCCAAAATAATTTGGGGTTTAAGAATGTGTTCTCTGAAAGCGGGAAAATCAGTTTAGTTATTTTTTTCTCCAACTCATAAGCTGCTTTTAAAATCAGTGCCCATATGGATTCAAGGCAGGGTAGTTAAAGATGCTGTTAATCTGGTTAACCCATGGTTTAGAGGCCCCTAGCTTTAAAATATCAAGCTTCATGGCCTCCTGCTGAAGCACTTCTTGTCTGTCCTAGACCATTCTGATGTCTTTCAAAGTATGATCCCTTCTTCTTAAATCTCACTAACTTCCTCACTAACTTAACCCCCACTGGACAATATGGCATCTTTTTTTAATTAAAAAAGCTCTGAGGATAATTAGTATGACCTCTGTGTGTGTGCAAGTCATATTAGGTATTCAAGTTCCTCTCTGCAGCAAGTGCTGAGTTTGCTCTAGACAAGTAGAATGGGATCTGAGACCTCTGTACTCCACCAGCTGTGAGAATTCCCTATCCTTTTTTCCACTCACCTCCAGTGATGATGGCAAAATTTCACTTACAGTATACAGTTTTATGAATGTTACTTGTTGATTCATCTAAAGAGAAGAAGAATAACTGTCTTCAGTGGTTATTCTTAGGAGGTATGAGGAATCCTATATGGGAAGACTGACTGCCACATACCTTTGAGTGCCACAAAGCCACTACTTTGTCCTTACTTCATGCTATAGTAATCACCACCAGGTAAATTTAGATGTTTCCACAACCAAGGGCTTTTCTAAACCAAAAAAGCCTAAGCTACTCTCAGGTTAACCAGAACTCCATCTAGGAACACTGTTTGCCGTATGTGCATCATGCTCTGTTCCTCATTAGGATACAATTGGAAAGAGATGTTCAGTAAGAAAAGTGAACTCAGCAGTGAAAGCAGTCTCCAAAGTTCACTTCCTCAAAAGCAGCATCTCTCTTTTCCTTCCTTATTTGCTTATTACTTACAATCTCAATGCTAGCCCTTCAGTTTATTGAACTATGCAGAAAGATAAAGATAGAATGTACTTAACCTCTTCTCCAGGATTCTTTTGCAGAGAGATGGCACTTTAGTGGTATCCTAATTCTAAATGTTTGGATTTCAAAGGGAATGTGGCAGGGAGGAGGAGGGTGTGCATTCATTCCAAAACCTGGAGTAAACTAGGATAGAAAAGTACATACAAGATTTTTCGTTCTTATTATGCTTATTTTAGGATATAACACATCACACATAACAAAATTGAACAAAAAACCCCTACAGATATTGTTTCTTTTGCAATTCTGAAAGTGCCAAAGGCCTGTGATTTATGTTACTATCAGCCATCTCTCCAGCCATCTTTTACTCAGTGTATGGATTTCAAGACAATGATTATCATCACTGGCAAAATATTCCTCAGCTAGCCATGTTCAAAACTTTGTGATCCAAATAAGGTATGAGACCTTAGAGTAATTACAAATTAAAAATACTCAAGAAAACTGAAAATAATCAAAGCCCTAAACAATCTGTTCAGACTCTGGAGTTAGTCTCACTTTGAGTGAGACTGGATGACTTGTAGGTTCTAGGTTCCTTCCACCTAAATTCTGGTTCTGAACTCCGTAAGTGGCACCTCTCATTCAGAGGACATGTTACTGTGACCCTGTCTTTTACTGTTTGCAGTGTGATGCCTTTTGTGACTTGGATTCTAGCTTCTGGCTCCTGCCGCTCGAAGCGGCAGTGGTTTCCATAGCCAGCTGCCTTGTAACACGTGGTTCCTCTGGCACTCACAAGCTCTGTTGCCATGCGTGTCCCTCCGTGCAGAAGGGACATCTTGTTCTGCACTATGTTTGACATGCTTGAGGACATCTACCATGGCATCGTTCCCTTCCGTCTCATGCCCAGAGTCAAAAATTGGAATGTTTATTTTTCTCTAAAGAATTTTATCAGATTGAGGAACTGAAAACCTTATTTACTGGAATATAATTAATGTTTCTTTCTATTACAGAGGTCCTTGTAGAAGAATAAAAGGAGAAGAAATGACACTATAGAAGAACTACTGTAACTTTTACCTTAAAAGTTAGATCCAAGAGGTTTTGTGATTACAGATGGTGGGACAAGTCAGATTTTGGGCATAAGTATGAATGATAGACACAGGAATTGAATAGCTTTAGTATGAGAAATATATGCCTAATTCTTTTTTAATTTTAGTCAGCCCAACACTAAACCAGTCATGGTTAACCACATGTGCTTTGTCACCCTTTTATTTATGTCCTTGCTTGTGGCTTTTAAAGAGATTTTTTTTTTTTAACAATCTGGATTATATATCTTAAAAGTAACAATGTACTTTGAGTCACATAACTAGGTAGTGTGAGGTTTTATGAATATCCTATCTATCTACTATGTTCACAAATTTGAACTTGAGGATAAATTGTATATGTTTTTCTTTTAGTGTATATTTGTTGTCACAGTAACTGCAGTTTTCCCAATAAATGGAAATTGCATTGTTTCCTTAGCATTCAGGTTATTGCACTGAAATAGCACCATGAACTCACCACCACTTCTCCCTTCCTGTTGTCAAGCTAGATCTCATTTCGTTGCAGGAACAGGCACTAAAACAGGTTAGTTTAGATATATGCACATTAGAAAGCTGAAGCAAGCCTGCTTAGCCCCATTACATCCTATGACTCATGCATGTGTGGGAAAGACCTTATTTTCACAGAGATCTCTTAGATAAACAAGGCAAGTTGGCAGAAATTCGATTACACTGATGTTAGCAGTGTCCTGTTTTCTGCTGCGTTCATTTGCTTTATATTTTCTGAAAAATGCAAGCAGTCTGATAAACTCTAATGAAAATTGTTGTACCAAGGACACATGAGCTTTCATTTTCAATTACCTTTTTTTTTTTAATAGGAGCAGCCTTAAAACCAGTTTCTAAAAAAATCTTTTTCTGTTATTACAATAGAATCCACTTTTTCTCAGTTTTTTTAAAGAAGTTTGTTAGTGAAGCTGTAGCTCTTGCTATCCACAGCCATAACACACTAATTAGTTCGATACCTCCCCCCACCCAAACCTACAAGCCTCTAAATACTGTGGACTTCAGATAGAAAATGGATTTAGTTTCCAAAATATTACTTTTGCATATGTACTGGAACAAACTTTTGAACTGCATAAATCAAAAAACATTATACTCTTTGACACCATTTCCCCAAAAAGGAAAAGCAAAAAAGCAACCCTTACTGTATTAAAGAGCTCTTAAAATATACAAATCAAACTGAAAAACTTTACTGCAAATTCATCGAGGTTTTTCCTCTTGTTCTGAAACCTCACTGGTTTATATCTGAATGAGTCTGGCCACATCATAGATAATTAAGATTTTAACTGCCATTTTATCAGCTTTGAAATGAAATTCATTTGGACAACGTACAGCAATCTTTTAGATTCACACACCCCTTTGCTTGTGTCAGCTAACAGCAACTAGATGGGTTGCCCATTTAAGGGAAAAAGTACAAGCTCCAGCCTATTTCCCTGTACTTCGGATGTGTTTGTCCCACTCCTTCAGCAATGCATTCTGTAATGCCAAAAAGCATTTCTTGTCTTACAAAAGGCACGTACACATGCATACACATACGCACATTTCTGATTAAGTTTCAGCTCTCATAGAGCTGCAAAATTAAGGAACTGGATGTTGGAATTCTTAATTTTCTTCTCCGTTCTACAATAACCACATATAACAATTTCCTATTAACTGGGGGGAAAAAAAAGCAATGACATTTCATTGGCTCAGAACACTACTCACTAAACAGCCTGGGATAAATCATGTAATTTAACAGCTGTATGTTTATAGAAGACTGATTTCAAAATAAAATGCAATTGCACTTCCAGGATGCTTTTAATTGTAGGAATTTTCTCTCTGTATTTGCGAAGTGTGTAAACCATTTTGGAGGAGACCACAATCTATGTAATCTTACATATCATACTTCACTCGGGGAAAAGATTTAGAGATATAGTCCAGCCGAAGCAGAATAAGAATGATAGGGTAAAGCCACCTTGAATTAAAAAAAAAAAAAAAAAAAAAAAAGGCAGTCGCAATTTAGGAAGACTTTGTGTTTGCATTGATATTAGCACTTATTTTGCTATGATGGTAAGAATAAAAAGTAATACAGAAAGTGCAGATTATCTGCAGAAGTTGGAGGAGTAGGTGAAAAGACCCAAAATAAAAGGAAAAATCTGATCAAGTATCCAGAAAGGCACAATTTTCACAAATACATTAGGAGTCACACAACCTTCAGCATGATTAGAGACTCCCACTATCTCTCATGAACAGGAAATAGGCACAATAGTTCCTGGGGCACCAGTACCTCAAAGAATAACTACAGGACTGTGTTATAAATGCTTAATTTTTCTAGTATCACTAACTTGGTACAAATACTAGATATTAAATGAGAAAAAGAGAGGTTAAGAAATCTTAATTCTTTATGAAATAATTGTTTCCTTGTTATCCAATATCCTCCAATAACAAGAAAAGCCTGTAGTCCCCAAATAATTCCCAGTATTCTGTATAAAATTAGGAAACAACTTTCAGTAGAAAACACTGAGAAATGAAAAGATTAAAAATGAAAAGCACCAGAATAAGATGATGAAGCTGAAAAGTATAGGTATTTGTGCTTCTTGTAAAGAAACATTTAAACTTTTCTATACACAGATTATCATTATTTTATCACATATGTTATTTTATCTTTCGAGCTTTCAGTTCTTATCTTAGGTTTTATATACTAAATATTTTTTGTGAAATAGGAAATAGATGGAGTTTCTTCTCCCTTGTTTTCTTGTTTCATTTGGCTTCTTCACAAATAATATAGCTCTGTTTCTCCAAATGGCATTTTAGACATGTAGACGGACAAAATCCCTGCCCTCAAATTCAGTTTATATGTTAAAATAGTAAGGCAAACGGCAACAACAGACCTTAAGAAAGGAAGGGAAGAAACAGGAAATTAGAGAAAAAGTAAAATGTCTCTTCGGAAAAAAATTATTTGGACAGGAATATAGATGATCCATTTTGTTAAATGCTCTTGAGGGGACTGGAAATTTATCTGTTAATTACTGAAGATTAAGACCCAATCTTATTAAACTCAAGGAAAATCTCACTCTGAATTCAGTGGCATAAACCTGGCCTCTGACTCAGCACAGCTCTGAGGCACAGTCTTAATTTATGTCTGGGGGCACATCAACTGAGTTAGATGAGATTACCAAAAGCCTTAAATTAAGCACATATAGAATCTGTGCCAACAGAAAGATCCAGTAGCAGGAGGAGTTTTACTGATACACCTGTAAAAAGCTTTTAGTGTGGCAATGGCTACATTGGTGAAATTGTGACCCAGAGGAACAAAACAGGGCATACTAGTAAAAGTAGAGATTTCCCAGTATACTTATTCTTACTCCACAAGCTGCTCCCAGGAAGCACAACTATACCTTCAGGAGTCCTACCTTGGTCAACACAGATTTGTTAGTCGATGAGTTTAGTCTTTCATGACATTAGTGTCAGGTGCTAAACTAAGAGGCACTATAGAAAACTCATATGTCAACAGGTCAATTTCAAGCTTACTAAAGCCAGTAGCATAGAGGATGGACCAGTTAACCCCAGAGCCAAAGGTTAATAGTCTATCAGATCTGAGTGGGAGGAGTATGGGAAAATCAGGGCAGATGTAGTCAGGGACAGAACAGTGCTGAGCTTTGAAGATGAATTTCAAGTCTTTGAATTTGGTGTTAAAAAGAACCAGACATTCTATAAAGACATTGAAAGACTGAGGTGATGACAAAATACTCAGTTAAGATGATGACTTTAGCTGTGGCTAGATTGGCTAAAAGAGGCCATAAATTATAATATTGTTGTAATGAAGGTGAAAGAATGAGACACAGGCAGAGTCTGGAAGTGGATTCAGATTGGGAGGAATACACAGTCTTTAGCACCATGAAAGGCACCATTCATTCCACAGTTATGGGAATACAAACAAAATCAAAATAATATATAAGGGAGAAAATAAATAGGTATGCTATGTCTACTTGTCTTCCGAGAAAATCCCTACAATGGACTGTATCGCCAAAACCTAAATTACTTTTTGATTTGATATAAAATTGAGCTTGGTTTCACTGTAGTCATTAGTAGAATTGGCTATTCTTCAAATATGAAACCATCTGTTGAATAGCCACATTACATCTTCCACAGATTGGATTGGAAAATCCCAGAGCCTCTTTGTGGACACCTGTTGAGAAGAGTAATTTTAGCCTCCTCCTCCATTTTAAAGTGGAAAGGAAGACAGATGTATGTAAAACCACAACTCCACGTGTTAAGAGTTGGAAGTTGCTATCAGACTGTTCAAAAGTCACTTAATTTGACAGTTATCAGGCTAATAAATTTGCTTTTTGCCTTTAAAAACGTTGCTGAAAGTAAATTGTGCAAGAAAAGTGAAATTGTAAAACCATACATTATGCTTAGCAACAACTAAAACCAAAAAGCGGTCAATAATTAGCATAGCATTTTCCCTGATTTTGTCATCCCTATATATTCAAAAGGTCAAATTCACCATTTCTCTACAGTTTATTATTTGCCAATTAACTCTGTCAAAAGAAGAAACAGTAATTTTCAGTCTAATATCAAGATGACAAAAATTGTACAAATCATATTGTCTCAGCTTTAGTTCTCACTGTACAGCTTTCTTACGAAAAAATAACTTTCTCGGAATATGCCTATATTAAAAAGTAATACCAAAGTTTCCTTTTGAGATTTAGATTTGGGATATCATAGTGCTGTAGTAATTATACAGTAATGATTATCACATTAAATCATGGCCACCAAAAAGTATTCCTATTTAGTGCTTAAGTAGTGTGACCCTAGCTATGAAATAAAATGTAAACTATATTATTTTTGCTTTTAAGAATTTTCCTTCATCCTAATACTTCATTTATCTTATTGTTTCACAGGCAGTTACATTCTCAGCCACCAAGTCAAAGTTGCTTCAGAGTATTTTAATTTCATCCAATCTGTAAGCATGTCACTGCTAAGATGTGGTATTGATGTCATTTATATAGTATGCAGGGCTGAAACTAGAATTATTTAGCTAAAGCAAGACCTTCTCATCTTCCTGAGGCAGTCCCAGAGTCCACAGACTGTCAAATGCCACTGACAGCACAGACTCAGTCAGTCCACTCCTTCTTTAGGACAAATATTTTTCATCTGAGACAGCTCTACATAAATCTGTGAGCAGGGTTTTTGCACTGGTTAAGATCATTCTTTAAATCTTTGCCTTCATAACTGAATTCATATTGCATATGAATTTATAATCAGTACATCTTTTAAAGATTCATGCATACTAGATTTCTTTTGTTTGGAGAAGATTACTTTAAAAGATGGGGTGGGGGGGATTCATTCTTCAACTGACCAAACAGCTTTTGTCAGTTTAGACAAAGCAAATCATACTAAGCAATTCCTCCCTTAAATTACATGACCATTATGGGGCCATAGGATACGTATTTCCAACAGACAAACAAGCTTCCATTCTGCTGTCAGGGTAAAACATCTGAGAGCTGATTTCTCATTTATTTTGCTAAAAGAAAGAAATACTTTAACAACAATGGCCCAGCTCAATCACACTTGGGTACAATAAACATAAGGTCAGTCTTTAGGACGGTTGCATTATACAGCTAATCAATCGAGCAGAGATTAATATTAGTTCTATGTAAATAAGTACAAGAGGAAGAACCAAGAGCTATTGTCACAAGGATAGTACGAAAGGCACCAGGTGTGCCTGCGGGCTCAAAGTTAGTAAGGAAACAAAAAGTAGAAATGCACTGGATCACAAAGTATTCAGTTAATTCAGTTACTGAATGGCTATTTCCTCTTACTTATCACACAGGCTGCCACTGTTTTAAATAGCTGCTATACTATCACTGGTAAGGGATGATATGTATTCTATTCTTAAATGTTGGTTTGTCTTCTGTCAGCATGTAAGCAAATAGAAGCAAGATACATGTCAAAATCTATACACATTTTTTCATATTACTACTAACTACTTGATTATGCTGATTCTAAGAACTGCAAAAGTTATTTAAGCAATGTTTTTTGTTATGAAAGTGTAAAAAAAAAAAATCTAAAACTTTTTTCCCAGTTTTCATCTACTGATGTTTCCGAATCATGTGGAAGATTGTTCATAGAAGGAAAGACACAATAGTCACTAGAAAAGAAAATAACTTCTTTCAAAAAGAATGCATTGGAGCGGTTAGCCCAGTCTTACCTGTCAGCAACACGAACCTAGGAATATATCCTTTACACCGCAAGACTGCAGTAGCTCGTCCCACGCTACTACCACAGTAGTAGACTGATCCAGCCCAGGAGAACACAAAGACAGAAATTTTTCCCACTTCTCTAGGTCTACCAGCAGCTGAAGTAATGAAGGAAATGGGGTAGAGAACTGAAGACCGGAGCTGCTTCTCGCAGAAATCCCAGGCAGGAGAAGTAGGAGGTATACTCCGTCTGTGTCTCACCCAGACTTTTGTTTAAAAGTTTTTTCAACTGTTGCTAGGTGGTGTTAGGCTTTGGCAGTTTAGTTCTCAGATTGTATTTCCCCTCTTCTGGTCTCTTCACACAGTGTTACAGCAATGACTTTGTTGAGCTCAGCTCGCTTGTGCTATATTTAACCAGTGTTCTCAGCAAGTCAAGCCTGTCAACAGCTGAGAAGTTTGGAGCAGGCTTTGCTGAGTTCCTCAGCTGCTGAATTATCAGTGGATGTAGCACTGCGCAGCCCAGCTACTACATTCACTGAAAGATTGTGGGGAAACTGTCAAATCCTTTTAAGGGCTTCCAGTGACTTCACAGGAGTAATCACTATTTAAAGCAGCAAGTACAAGATGTGTATTTATGCATATATTTCAGACTGCTAGAGAAAGAATACTTGTGTTCACAGCAGATGAGTTCAATTATTTATACAGTGAGGATTTTCCTAGGACAAGTAGGAAGTTTATAATTTGAAAGGTATGCACTTCACTTGAGGAAAAATTACACGGGGAGAACTTTTTGCAGCATAATTTTTTACAGAGTTTAAATATGTTAAGATGACAGAGAAATTAATGAAAGGCTTAGGCTGGAAAGTTTTCAGTGTGATATTTATTTCAAAGACAACCTTTTTCTCCCAGACCAAGAGCTTCCTACAGTAATTCCTACTCTGTCTCTAACTCTCACTGAAGAAGAAAAGGAAAGCCACACAAATCCCAGTTTTTTTGATATGAGTATTAGGAATGCATTACTCCAGGGCTGTATACGTTCTAATGTATGCACACTTGCTTCTGGATCTAATTACTGTTCACAATTCTAAGCCATAAGTCTCTTAATCAACAGACCAGCAGTAACATTGGGCAGCTTTCAGCCTACAAACCACCATATCAAGATTCTCCAAAGATGTTGCAGATCTCAGACTCCAGAGCAAAGTTCTACCACCTCATGGCAAAACAGCCCCTGTAAACGTCTCTGGTACAGAAAATTCCTTACCACAACAACTCTGTTCTCATCTGAGCTGTGCTTCAGAGTGAAATGCAGAATGGGCCTCCTTTGGAAAGCTTTCCTCCAGTAATGGCTTGCAATATTCATGTAGGGTTAGATGAAGAGGAAGGAAAGAAAGAAGAAAGGGATGAAAAAAGTAGAAAGATGCTAAAAAATTTACTTGTCAATATTTATACATGGAGACACCCCGACCTCTCAGTGCAAAAGAAGATTTAAGCAAATCATAACACCACCCTTCAGTGATGCTGGGTCACTGTGCAAATAGTAGGATGGGTAGTGAAAAGGTATCATGCTCTTTGTGGCAATTTCAACAAGCAGGAACCTAATTGGCCATAACTCTATGAGATACCAGGGGGTGAGTACGAGTCCTTATGGGAAGCAGCTGTAGGATTAGCTGTAGCCTGGTGCTCTAACCCTGTCTCTGGAATGACTTCTGCTTGATCTGTGTTATTGTCTAAACAAGTAAGGAACAATAAAAAAATACTTTCATTCCCAAGGAGCTTATAAGGAGAAAATGAAGTAAATATTAGGTATTATGTCAAGTAACTGATATTTAGACATTGATGACACATTTACAAATGCCCCAAACACTTCCATCGTGTCAAACATATTTTATTTTGGAGACCAAGTAATAATCACTATTTTCATGTTGTCTTTTTCAGTATCTGACTTGGACAGAATAGCTAGAATGTATAAAAGTTGAAATACTTCTGTTTTACAGAAACAGCTATTTGGAAGATTATTGTAGAGACAGATAAAATACTGGCACAAAGTTTGGTGTGACATGCTTACACTTTGAACTGAAGTGAGTTACATATATGCACATTCTAAAAAGAACATCTAATTTTGTTCCCTTTTATAAAATTGATGAGTAATGTTTTGACTATTCTGGTCTTAACTTCTTCCTCAAAGTGCAATATTAATAGTACTTTATCCATTCAAGTATAATAAATCAGGCAAACAAAACAATTAACTTGGCTCATAAATCTCAGAAAAACGAATGATTCTCAGCATTTCTCTCCCATTAGTTAGCAGCACATTCACTGAGTGAAAAACAATACAACTTCTTAGGAGGCAATCTCTGGTGCCAGCTCTTGTGGGTGGGTTTCAATAGTGACCTGCCGATGCAAGTCTGCTCATTCTTGTACACTTGCAAACTTACTTCCCAGCTGTGCACCACAGATATTAATCCTGTAACACAGTGGGAATTTCAGAAAAATTTTGGGAAAATAGAAGATTTTGCAAGTGAGTCAAAGAAAATATAAGGACTTCTAGCACAGGAAAGACTGTAATTAATCTGCATTACTGGAAGTGTAAAACTTTTAACTTTGTGCAGTATGAAAATGGTTCACATCTAAGTATCTCCTCTACTGAACGATGGAAAAAATAGTTATAAATAGATAGGTTGTGGAGGCTGGGGAATAAGGGAAAAAACAGAACCACAAAAGAGAATTTTAGCTTGTCATCCTACATTAGGTCCTAATATCAATATACAGCATCATCCTAAGTCCTAGTGGCATCCTATACTAAGTCTGAAAAGTGACTTTCTTATAATTTCTGATACTTATGTTATCTCTTAATTAAGCAACCAGGATAGTGGAGTCCAAACTAAATACATCTAAGAAAATTCTTAACGGAACCCAAAGCTCTCAGCATTATTTCAATCAAAACACCAAAGGCCAGAGCAATGCAAGGCAAAGGGGACAAAATATGGTTCTAGAGAGTGAAGAAGACCAGCACCATGACCTGTTGCCATTTTTGGAGATAATGTTAGTCGCAAATACAGAAGAGGGATTTTCATCATTCACACTATCGTATTTCTCTGTACTTACTTTACTAGAAAATGGAAGGAAAAATTTTATGACCCGAGCTGCTCTAGAGAAATTCCAGGCTTGAGGCAGAAACTACTGGCAGAAAATCCACATTTTTTTATAGAGAAGATCAAAACAGATGTCTTCTTCTGACCTTACTGGTCCCTCTTGACCTTAGAATGTGTGCCAGTAAATAAGCTTTTTCTGGAGCACATACAATAGTTTTACTATATAATTTTTATCTCAACTATCTATCACTGTAGTGTGCAAGTAATACTCATTCTCTTAAATCATAGTGGCATGCAGAGATGCAGCCTTCCACCTTTGTCCTTTTCAAATATTTTACATCATAATTAACTGGACCAACATATTAGAAACAAATCTATCTAAATGGGCTTAGAGTTTCTTCACTGTATGTCCTGAGGAGTTCTACTATGTGTATAATTCTGTGTGAGCAACCACTGTCACTTCTTCATTAAGTTGCTCCTTAGAATGCATTGAAGTAAGTCATTGGTATTTTAGTCTCTAAGAAGTTAATTTTTCATTTGCTTGAAGGGTAGTGCACACAGTAGTGCACGCAGGGTGTCTTCTGACAACCTGCTTTCATAATACTTATTGCTCACTTCCATAAAAATTATATTATTTTAGATTGTGCTACTTAGCTTTTAGCTTTGCTTTGGCTTTACAGTATAACATGCTGCCTTACAGTATAATGTGCTGCCTTATGGTATGTTGGAAAGGAGGGTGTTTGATCATGTTTTGCTTAATCTGATCTTGGCTGCACCCCCTCACATCTATATTTTGAAAGGGCTAAGTATTTATTTCTTTCATTTCTCCAGATACTGTTGTCACCTCATAAAAGCTGATATTGCTTTTTAGGTATTAGGTCTGCTATATCTTCAGCTCAAGCACCTGATTTTTTAGATCCAAAGAAAAAAACCACATTTCTGTCATTTTGCTCATAGATTTAGTTTAGTTGTCTCTTATAATCTTGCTGAATTAATGAAACTAAAAAAACTTTGCGACATTCCGCAATATTTTCCCAGATTCGTAAATTCTTTTCCTAAGAAACCCATGTAGAATTAAGAAGTCAATTGCATAATTAACACTGCTATTTATATTTTCCGTACACCATTTACTTCGTTTCTTGACATCTCCAAAACATATGTCATTAATCTTAATTTTGCTAGTGGTAAACGTATCAGATATATTAAAAAAAAATCAGTGCCTTAAGATCCTTGCCACAGTCACAAACCTCCAGGAACACTTACTGGAGTTTTACAGTCTTTCCCATATTAGTTTTGCATGCTTTATCAGTGGAATAAAAACAGAGTGTCTTCCATTTTCATTCTTCATATGCTGTCTTGATCTACATTCTGTCTTCAAAAAGCATTTTTTTTTTGTAATTTTAATGAAAGAAACATATTAAAAGACTTGGCCATTTCACTTATTTTAAATTTTGTATTTCTCCATTGTGCCTACAGAAATATTGGCATTCCATAAGTCTTCTCCAAATGAAGTGAGGTGCAATTCAAAGATGACTTGAGACAGTTAGATACATAGTCACATCAAGAATATCAGATGGCCCATCAGGCTTAGAGGGGCACAACATTGTCTACAAAAAATGACAGAAAAAATAGTGATAACTTTAGAATCATGTTTGGACACTTTTGAGACCAAAGTCCCAGAACCTGGCTCTCACTTACATTTGGGTCAAATGGAGACAGCCTGAAGCATGAGTCTGGAGGAAAGTGCCAACCCAGACCTCTGGAAATTGAGTAAATCATCTTATTTGCTTTGCTGCCACACCCTAGAAGTGGTATGCCATTTATGATAAAAATGAGCTGAACATGTATTAATTGCTTTTAAGGACAGAATAAACTATTTTCATAATCTAATACAGCCTCCTAGACGTCTGTGGAATTTTCCTCATGCAAACCAGCAAGTTTCAGTGAATTAAAGCACATCTTTTAGAAAGATTATATAAATCAAATATGTATAATTTGCCACAGCAATGTATAATGCAGTCCAACAGTTAATTACACTTTCTGTTTCAAGCAAACTGAAACTTTGCAATTTATTTCCAGTTTGATGTTGGCTGACTTTAGCTCCTAGCTCATGAGATGGCTATTCGGTGGCCTTCAACCTCTCTCAATTTGTTCAATTCTAAAAATGTTCCTGTGGAGATTAACAACCCTGCAGGGCAAATCTAAGCCTACAGGAGCTAGCTGTGTTTCTCCTGGTTTTTGTGGCCCCCTTGGAAATATGTCCTTGGACCACAGAGTGAAAACAATTCTACACCACTTTTCACTAAGCAGGTAATTAAAAAACATTATCAAGTCAGTCCTGAGCCTTCTCTTTTAGGGACTAAATATAGAGAGCTTCTTACTGTCCCTTAGCAGATGTTTGTATATTATGAAAGAACCCATTCAAATTAACTACAGGTGTTAAAAAATAAGCAAGCAAGTAAGCAAGCATCCTACTTGTCTAATCCTGTGACATTAGATTATTCATCAGATAAATATGGATAAATACAGACAAAATTAGAATACTATTTCCTTGAAAGGACACCTAGAATATGTTTCACAAATAATCCCATGATGAGATGTTGCACTGAATGAAAATAGTCCTGTATTTTCTCAAGATTTGTTTGTGCACTCTTCAACCCTGAAGGGACTCCAAAAGAATTGCTAGATTTTTGTGATGTAATCAAAATATCACCTTCCACTTAATATTAGTATTAATCTTACTTTTATAGAGATCTATCTAAAGGAAAAAGATGCAGGTAGGTAATTATCAGTAGCACATGCAAAGAATATTATAAACACTTGCTCTTAATGAATCAAATACATACCTACACAAAACATTCTTCTTCTTGTAGCTCAGTTTAACTGTGTACAACCCACTTAGCACCCCAGTCTTTTCAGAAAAATCTAACAAACTGTGAACCAGAAAACTGTAGTTTAATTGCAGCTAGTAGATCAACATCTGTTTTATACCAGGGGAGAGTCTGGCCATTTATCTTTAAGATGGCTTTAATTCTTTCTGCTGTCTTGCCTTCATTAATCCAACAGTTTGCAGAAAAAGTGGAATTATCAAACAGATACAATTCCATTATTGTAATTATGTAACTGTACAGATATCCACAGAACTTGGTGAGATCCCTCTGCTGTAGATATGCTCTCTACCAGATCTCTCCCCTCCATAAAAAACGAATCATCTTCAAATGAAATGCAGCAGTCTGAGGTGAAATGTGGCACTCTTTGTAAACAATATTTCACAATAAATATGCAGACCAGAAGTAACAGAATGTTTTCTCCAAACAAAACAGATCATCTGAATGTATTATTAAAGCTGCGACACCTAAGGACTAGATCACCAATAAGAGCACCCCCATCCTTGCAAACTCATGTACTATTGAACGTCCATAGGAGGTGAAGCTCTGGTTTTGACATCTCCAAGAACACAGTGCCACCTATCTATAGGTTAGGGTTAATACACGGTAGACGGTGGGAGAAGGTCGGGAGAGGGGGCTGTATTCCACCTTGCACCCAATTCTGCACCATCCATTGCTTCCTCGCTTGGTTTCCTGCGGGCTGGGGGGAGGCTTCTTCCATTGCACATCCCCAGATTGCAGCTGCATTTCCCATAAGACACTGGTTTCTGTCATCAACTCAGTGTCATTTACATGTTTCAGTTCAAGTTCTGACTGGTTATACCTTACTTCGCTTAAGACATTGTAAGCTAACATTCATATCATTAGTACTCACGCAGATTTTATTGACAGAAGCCTCAACTCATTATGACATTGTCTGTGGACCTGTAGAACTTGAACTGCTGAGGAGAAAGGAGTGGCTAAAACATGTATAAGCATCCTGATAGCTTCAAAATAGGTACCTGCTTGGAGTTCTTTATCTAGGAAAGGGTAGGTTAGCAGGAGCAGCCTTTCCTAATTTTGTCTCCCTGGAAGCCTCAGGACAAGATGCCCCAGAGATGAGCCACAGATGTATTCCAGATGTAAATAACAGTCTAACGTTTTCATGAAGAACTGTCTCCAGCCCCATGACCAAATTGTACACATACACCTCTCAAAGACAGCCATAGCATTTGCAAGAATAATTTGTGTGCACTGAGCAGGAGAACAAGAGGGAAGGGGTAAGGTATTTAGATTCAGGCACAAATCCATGCTTGAGGAACATCTCTGCAAGGGGCCAGAAGCAGGGTTTTGAAATTCAAGATTATAATCTCCATGAAGTATCAAAGACATGCCATTTTAAATATAAAGAAAAAGAGGATATATGCAAAATAGCTTACTTCTGTTAAACTGCTCAGCTAAAAATACACCCTGTTCTCCAGATATCTCTGAACATTTGCCATAATTTACACCTTGTGGTTTTACTTTCACAGATGTGGGGAAGAGGAATCTGTTTAAGCACTTCTTTCTACTTCCTATTATTTAAGAATTTGGTAAATGAAGAGGGCTCAGTTAAATTGGTGTTCCATTCACTTGCATGAAGAGACATTGCTTGCCAGTGATAGTCAAAAAGAAAAGTCTTTCAAAATGCCTTGTTTTCAAGCAGTGATGTTTAGAACAGTTCTCTAAGAGCACAGTTTATTGGGGAGTGTTAGAAGAGACTTGTTTTGCCTTTTTTATTGACTGTTGAAAGGTCAGGAGAATTTAGATAACAAAACCGTAACAAGTAAAGATGAAAATAGGAAATTTGGAAAAAAAAGATATTTTATTGCTTTAGGGCCAGTGTTGCCCCAACTTTTCCATATTAGCCCACAAACCTTCTGTATATTTTGGCACTAAAACTATACAACTGATTTTTTTTTCCAAACAGCAGGAGGATTTTTATTTTTAAAACATATCTGTTGGAAAACATTCTCTGTAAAAAAACCCAAATGCTACTCCTGTTATTATCAGTAAGTCAGCAGTTGGAATAACAGAAAAAGTTTAAACTATAACATGTTTGGACTGAATATAAAATCTGCCACCTTCACTCTGACTACAAAGCACCATGCTAGAACAACACCCATATGAGATTTTAGCACTGAAGTAGGAAAAGACCAGGATCACATCAGTACATGACTGACTTAAATCATGTGCTCGTAGCGCTAAAGAGCAAACTGACATATACAACCCCTTTTCTTCCATATATAGTGACTATGCAATTACGTAGAAAATCCATCTGAACCAAAACCTACAATGAATGTCTGACAATCCCACTACAGATTGGTGTCCAATACCTGTCTACTAACACAAATTACTGAGATTAAAAACCCTCTAAGTAAGAAGAAACTACTTGAGGTTCCTCTCAGTCCTTCTAAATAAGAATGCAGTTTTTTAGAGAAACCAAAATAGTGATGGGAGGTGAGAAGGGGAATTCCTAGACAACAGGGAAATGTGTTACTGCACAGTGCAGAAATCAAGAGAGAGGATACACAGCGGAAACTGAACCTGCAGTAGCAAGAGCACTACAGAATGCCTCCTCTCAAGGCACCTCTTCCTAGAAAATGAAAAGGAGACAGAGAATGTACCTTAAACGTTCAGCATCCACTAAAAGATTGGCTTTCAGGGTATAAACAACCTCAACAATGCGGTACATACTAAGTCAAATGTAAGCAAAAAACACCACTGACAGCCATTTAAGTTTCCTTCTTTTTCATTACCTGGCTAATTTAAGAAGATTTATATTCAACTAATTCCCAAATATCCCTTATTTCAGTACTCAAAAGCATAACAGCACAAAGACTGCTGAGCAGAGAAGCCAGAGCTAGTACTGGCTACAGAAATTTGTAAGGAAATGATATCATAGTATTTACTTTATTAGGCCACCTCTCTTTTACAAATTAACAATGTTGCTACTTTCTACCTGCTGTGTCATCTTTTTTTAAAAGATGTCACAGAATCAGACAATGGTCAAGACTGGAAGGGACCTCTGGTAGTCATCTCATCCAATCCTTCCACTCAAGCAAGGTGATCTAGAGCAGGCTGCCCAGGATCATGTCCAGATGGCTTCTGAATATCTCCAAAGACGGAGTCAACACGTAAAATGAACATCAGAGCAGATTTCATCTCACCTAAATCAGCCATGAAGTTAGGTATATGGTATGAGCTGGTTATTTATGCTTCCTCTATAGTCAAAGTGAATAATTTCATCCAGAGGAGATGATTAAACACTCATTTTTTGATAGTCTGAGTAATGTGAGAAGAATCTAGTCTGAAGCACAATTCCACATCCTATATTTATCATTCTTCCAGAGTAATAATTTGTATTATTTTCACATTTCATAGTACTTTTTAATGTTCTATTTTATGTAACACATTTTTAAGAAGTAAATAAAGTTTAGGTTTGACAAGAAAGTAAATAAAGCAGATAATTCTTTTTTTTTTTTTTTCCCCAGAAATTCCTCAAGTTCTGGTTATTTTTATGTTTTCGAGACTCTAATGTGTCAAGACCTAAGTCTTCATAGTTAGCTAAATAAAACAGGGTCAGGCAGCAAGCTGCACTGCTGGTTGTTCAAAGTGATAGTGCTCTCCTGGTCATTTAAGTGCTACAGGTCTTCCAACACAGAAGAGCACAGTATCTATCTGCCTTTGAAAGTCAGAGTTTAACTATCTAAGAGAGTCCATCTAAGTGATACTGAGGAAACATATGACTCAATATTCAGAGATGATGCACTTTGTGCTACTTCTGTTGTATTATCCCTAGAATCTATATTAAGCCTAAGATTCCTTTAACCAGAAACAGACCTCTTTTTGGCAAATATTATCCTCACATTCCTCCTTTTACAGAAGGCGGGAGGCCAAGATTTTTAAGTGTTTTGTGCTTCCCTCCCACATATATACCTTTAAAAACTGAGGCTTACTTTATCTTGTCATGTTTTTCCCACAGCTCTTTCCTATTAAGCAGATTTTCTTTCTCCCTCAGGTCTAAGTAAATCCTTCTAGAAACTCAAGAAGACAAGAATCTCAAATTATTCTTCTATATTTCTGTCAAAAGGATGCCCTCCGTATCATCCACTAAGTGCTTCTGCATTGCTTGCTTTTTAGTGTTGCAACTATTATAGGTTAGGATATAAAAAATTTCCAGCAAATAACAAATCTTCAGGGCACCATCACTAAGACTCTTCCAGGGACAGTTTACCCTTCAGAAAACAAGTAATAGATAAAAAAGCTATTGCTCTCCAGACCATAGTGACATAGCTGGGAATTAACTCAAACAGAATAGAACAACATGACCATTTTGAGTTAAAAACAAGACAAATCAGAAAAACAAAACAAGTAAAATAAATAATTCTCAACAGAGGGTAACAAAGTACAGAAGCAGAACCTGAGCACCTGAAGAAAAGATTAATTCTGCTGTAGCTGAAGGATATGGCTGGTTTGTCACATACAGCTGTAGTGCTTTATAAGACAAAGAAACCAAAAGAATTGTGTGCTAGTCAAAGAAGGAGCAAAATCTGATGAAGAGCTTTGTATCCTTCACCTTAGACATTAGTAAGGATTGTACCTTCTCTATTAAGCAGTAAGCTGACAAATCTGAGAGAAAAAGCTCTTCAGAAACAGCCAAACAAAACATCCAATCAGGAAAGGGAAGAAAATAGAAAAATGTCCTGATGCAGACAAGGAAAGAAACCAGTGAAGAGGTGGGATGGGCAGTTAATACACCCAATATTTTGTAGCAGGAGTGTAAAAGTTTCAGTGATGAGGGCAGTCTAAGAACCTAACTACATATAAACGAGTGTTTTGTGCAATTAGTTTGGCTTACACTGCCACCTGACAGACATTGTTAAATATAAGTCTCTCCAAATCCAAGAATAATAAACACTCTTTACTAGGAGTATGAGCTTCGGGCCTTTACCTGCACTGAGGTTTATTTCTACCATTAATAACAAAAACAGGGGCCATTACAGAGCAAGAGACAGCCACTGAGATAGTCCTTTAGCTGCAAACATGGGGATTTGATTTTTTTTATACATATATATATATAGGAAGATATATAAAGACATGTGCTAAACCAATGTGCCTCCAAACATCTAAATGAACTTCAGCAATCATTAGAGCAAAAGACATACTCATGGATTATTGTAATATCAGAAGAGAAATATGATGAGAAACAATAAAGTAAAATAGTAAGGGATTTTAAATACTTTTCTGTACTGATAATTGCAGCCAGTTACATTGGAGTAGAAAGTAGCTTCCTGTGAACACAGATTACTGTAAAAACTCTTCACTCAGACCTGAGAGAAAGACTTTAACTCAAGATGTTGAAAGCCATCTGAAGAAAACATTCATTTCTAAAAGGCAAAAATATTGTACAAACATTGTGTCTTCACAACAATTTCTGTTTGGAAGGGAGCAACAGAAAGGAACAGGCAGTCTGTCTCCATGTACATAGAGGTGATGGGCAGGCAGCATGTATTCTTTCCACCTGTTTCCACACATATAAGCATTTTACACCTTGTCACGCATAGGATCACCCTAATCACTGTGTTCGAACTGCAAAGGAAATATTCTCTGCAGTCCTTCAGAAAGTACAGAAAAAATAGAGAAAAACAAAGAAAATAACTGGTTTGCATTTGCTCACCAGCATGTTCGGAGTAGGTTTTAGGAATCACGGAGTGCACCAGGCAGCAGCGCAGAGACAGTCATTGAAGCTGTAAGTGGGATCTACGCGGTACAGCAGCACGTCACAGGACTTCCACACCCTGTGAAGACCTAGAACTGATGGGACAAAGCAAACCTGGACAAACGCTCTATTTAAGTGTAGTTGGTAATCTGCCACACTCCTGGGCAATCAAACTACTGATCTCAAATCATCAGGATGCTAGAGATGGAACGGAGGTGGGTATAGAATGAGAGCTATGTGTAAGAACATTTATTAGGATGGTAGGAAGGGTGCAGCTCCTCACCAGCTCCCTGCTACACATTTTCCCTCTTGAATATAAGGGAGTTACCAGTAATTGAGTGTAGTAGACTCACAGAAAGGCAAAGAATGGTTAGGGTTTGAAGTCACAAGTAGCACTTGACTGCAGAGAGAGCCTCCACTGTGCTGTCAAGGACACAGGCAGGACTAGTCACTCCTAGGAAAACACTCCACGCTAAAGAAAAATTGACTTGCTTCCCAGTGAAGAGCAGTATCTCCTTACTGTGAGATCTTTCTCCATCAAAACCAGTAAAACCTCTACAGAGGCACTGTGGGAAGAGGTCCTCCACTACTGTCTTCAGGTAATAAACAGAAGCAGAAGGGGTTTTAGTGAATACCCTCTGACTGTTTAGTCCCCCTTTTTTTGTTACCACCGATTGCCTGCTTTTTTCTTTAATCCTAGCTAGTGCATGTCCTTTTATTCTATCCCAGATTTTTTTCCTGGATACATTACAAGAATGAATGGAAAAATAGGTTACTCCGTGAATACTAAGATCTGTACTTTTGAGAGATTCCACCAAGAACAAAATCTAGTCCAAACATATATGGGTCATATAAACTTTAAACCCATTTATAGAACTGAATATGAACATCTCCTTATTCTTTTATGTAAATATTTCTGACATGCCAGATCTCACCACAGGTTTTTCAGTGAATAAGTAAGTAGAAGAGAAGGCAGCCAGATACATTTTCCATGTTTTCAATAATTCTCCAACACCATTATCTTCACAAATTAGAATTTTATAAATATTACAAAATTATCTCATTACAAGAGAATAAGCACAACTATAGCAAACCCTATTTATAAAGGACAACTTCAGAAACAAAGATAATAGATTTTGAATAAAATAAAAATAGATTAGTTAAAACATATAAAAGGAAAAGGAGGAGCACCGAAATGTTGTTCTGAAAGATCACTAATGAGCAAACCCTCCCAAATTCCTCTTCTTTGACTTCACCACAATCATGAAATTAATTCCTCTGGAATGTAAACAGGTTTGTCTTCTGTCCAGCTACCAGCAAAAGTAAGTCAGTCTTCATCTGACCTTTGCAAAAAATGGAATCACAGAGATATGCTTTCCCCTGGACTGCCCACAGCTTCTGAAGCTTCTCATTCTTTCTGTGGTACACCTCATAGCAAAACAGCAATGTACTATTTGTTAAAAATCCAACATGGCAGTTCCCCAATTAACTTTTGTTACTTGTCTAGCTCCATCAGTTTAACAAACTGCATACTGCAACTTTTAGTGTATTACAATATGAAAATATTGCTCAAACACAATCCAACAGCTCTGAGACTAATTCAGGATGCTGATAGTAGTTACACAGAAATGCACTGTTTTATTACTGGTCAGAAGAAGAAATGCCACAAATCATACAGCTGTGAGAAATACGATACCTGAAGAGAGACACTTCAGATTAGATATTCCCATCTAACAAAACTTCAGGGGAGTTTTTGTGACTTTGGGCTTCAGCCAATGAACCAATGAAGGAAAACAGCCAATGAGCCAATGAAGGAAAACACAACTATAATGAGCTGGAGATAACTATGGATTATAGGGTAAGTAGAAAGATGTCAATAAATTGCAGCTAAAACCATCGCAATTTATTAATTTGGTACCAAACACCTATTGGTTTAAGAGTTTTGCATCTAAAACCTGAGGAATTTCTACAGGAAGGAGGGGCAAGCAGGGGCAGGAGGCTCCTTCCCCCATGGTCTGATTTGAGCAGCAAGAGAGAGCCCCCATCATCATTATGTTATGATTTCCATATCATGGATCATATACATTATGATCAGTTTGGGATTCAGCTGTACTAATATAGAAATCTGTAGTGTTCATGAATGCTTTTGAGCTAGTTGCCCGGTCTCACTGTGCTGTTGAAAGAAACAAGCATTTCTACAGAGTAGTTCCTCTCCTACCAATACAGTTGGTGAAATCATTCCCTAGAAGTGTTTCTTTCTCTCCACTGATCATAAGATGCTGAGGTTAAATCAGATGTTCCTGACATCTCAAATTAGATGACGTGATTCTCACCCTTACCATCTTAACTGTTGCTTTAGGGTCCCAGGAATCTGTCTGTACCCCTAAAAAACACCTGCATTTCCTCCACAAATCTGAAGTTTTCACTTAAGCAGCTATTTTAAACAGCTAATTTTCTCTTCTCCATTTTCATTACATTGAGCAGCCCTGTGTTTTCCATTTTTTCTTCAGCCCTTCTGTCTAGTCAGAATATCATGCCATAGATAGTGAAGACTGCTGAGACCTACTGACTAAGGGTCAATAGAGATACGTACCTTGGAAATAAATGCACTTAGCTAAGCTAATAATGTTTTTCTCCCAAGTTTCAATGCAAGATTTCTACCTAAACTTGCGCTTGATGTTAACTATCTCTGTGGTCAGGCTTACATCAGCTAAAGCCAGTATAAACAAGGAAGAGCGTAGCACAAAATACCCAAACCTCTTGTAAGCATCCTGGTTATCTCAGGAAAGTTTAATGAGTCTGATCCAAGCCTTATTTACATCAGATCTTTATAGAGAACACTACATCATACTCAGTGTATGCAAAAAACAAACAAGCAAAAAAACAAAACAAAAAAAGAAAAAAAAAACCCACAAAACAACAGAAAATAAACAAACTTCCTCAGACAGATGTATGTTGGTAGCAGACAAACTTTACTATATTGATTAACCACATTTGTATATATATCTGTCCCAGTACACTATATAGTAGATGTAATACTACTATACTATCCAGCGTAGAGTGAACAAGCATGACTGGTGAAAGAACAGATTATGTTTATTATACTTGTATTTGAATAAGACTTTATTAGATTAATCCTAAACAGAATAAAACTCAAAATAATTATCTATTTTTATATCTTCTGCTCACATATCCTAATGACAAACATTAAAAGCATACAGGATGGAAAACTTCTTCCTGTAGTCATCCACTAAAGAGTTTGCCTAGTCAGGCATTCACTAAAAAAGCTGCCTGTGAAGTTTAGCAGTCTTCTGGATCTGGAAGACGCTAGTGCCACAAATTGAGGTTTTCTACCATGAACAGCTCTAAAGACTCTTCCCTCCCTGCTGGCACCATGACCAACAGGTAATTTAATATAGATGAAAAATAATAATTTTTTAGGAACTAAAAACATGTATAAACAAGACTTACAGATAAGTAAAGTTTGAAATTTTATCAAAATTCTTGAGAAATGTAAACTAAATTTGCCCTAATTTATACAGGTGCATCAACAAGAGCTATATGACTGTAGAGAAGTGGTCAGAATTGGGGCCATTACTGATAAGACAAGCCTTTGGGCTACAGACATTGTTTGCAGAACTGAGGCACTTGAAAACTAGTTTCTCATGGATGTTTTCTCTCATTATGAAGCCATCATAGCAAATGGTAAACTGAAGAGGCTTTGTTAAAAAAGTCCCAGGGGCCACAGTACTCTTGGTAAAGATATACTAAGGCTGCAAATTTTGGATCTGAGAATGGATTTCAAGCACACTGAAGTTCATGAATAATTGTTTCCAGGAGTTAGCCCCACTGTAAACATGGGGAACATTTGCAGAATTCCTAACTGGAAATGAATGTTGAACATCATCATGGTTTGGAGTTATTCATCTCCAGGGTTTTAACTGAGACCTATCTGTAGCTGTAAGTCAAGGCTGGATACAAATGGAGAAACTGCAGAAGAAACCTTACACTATGTAAGTGCATTGCACTCACAATGCCTTTGTCATCTGTTCCCATTTTTAATATTATTAAATTTTCCAGAGATCATTTTAAGTGTGTATATATTGCTAGTCTGAGTTAATAAACTAGCAATTACTGGCATGCTGTTACAAAAACAATATTCAAATATCATATCTTACATCCTGCTCTTACAGTGATACCATTAATAGTTGTATAAGACTTTTTTATTACTACTTGAAAACAAAAGGATTTATTGCGGTGCAGTAATACTGGTTTTCAGATTATCTGTATGGGTTATTAGTATTCTGCGCCTTTCCATAGTTCCTAAATGACTACATAATGCCATCTAGTGGTATAGGGTTTCAGTTCTCTTGAAAATTGTTAAATTTAAAGTTGTCACTTAGGATGTCTAACTGTGTAACTTGTGACTGAAACCATCACAATTATGACTTTGGTGTTTAAAATAAACTGATCCTCAAAACTTAAAGATTTCAAAGCATGTTATTACCCATTTATAACAGGCACAATAACTAACATGTTATTTAGAGTCTCAGGGTACATATACTGCAGCCAGTCTCATGACTGATGAAAATATATTTCAGTTATTAGCAAAAGAAAACACAAAGTGCATAGCAAAAAATAATAATAATGTGATTATACATTTATAACTCTTCACACTTAACACATATGCTCCACCTATGGAGGTGACACCTCAGAGTCTGGGCAGAATGGGCCCTGTAGTACATGGGCCTCTGTTCTATGCTCTATAAAGCACGGTGAACCACAGGGGGTCCTGGAGCCTTTATGAAACTCCTTTGGAAATAAACCCTTTCCTACCAGCCTTTAAATGTCTCAATTTTACCAGCCTCATTAACATGAGACTGGGTTTCTGGCTTCACCACCCCTAGTTACACCTGTATTAGTAAACAATGCTGTGGCCACATGGCTCTCCTTTACCTGCTTCCAGACTGCCTGCTGGGAGTAGACCCTGGCCTGGGCTTTCCCAGGCACTATCTAGGAAAACGTTGGTTGCTACAAACCAAAATTGTCACAGGTTCTGCTCTGATAATTTAATGGTATGGTCATGTGTCAGTGGGCAGGCCCATATTTTGGACCAATTTAATTTACCATTAAAGATCTACTCTCCATTTTTTCATAGCTGTTCTTTCAGTTACATCCATGAAGCCAAGTCTCTGTTGGAGAGCTTCCCACTCGGTATAAATGCAAAGCTCTGATGTTCTGGGAGATGATGGGGCAGCCATTTCAGAAATAGTCTGCTGGAGCAGTAAATGGTGTTTTAGAATATTCAAACTAGAATGGAAAGAAATGGCTTATAAATATTCTAGCAGCTTAACGCCAACCTTCTCAGGCCTACAACACGGTTAACCACAGTGTCACTGGACAGCAAAGTTCCTGTTTCAGAGACTTGACTCAGAATTGAATTTTATGCACCTGGAGCATTGCACGTGCATTTCCTATTTTCTGTCCAAGGAAAAACTACTTAGAAGTGGATATTCTCTCATAGTTTGTTTATACTAATACAGTCCTGAATAGATGAGCTACAACCATCTCTCACTGCCCATTCTTAAGAAGCTGTCAACTCTTTTGGTCTTAGATCATGATATAAAAGTAGGTGGATAAAATGAACCATACTCAGAAACTCTCCTCCCTTTTCCAATTGCACCCTGTGGTCTCCAGAGAGATCACAGAGGGAGTAGTTTTGATGCTTTGTTACATGATGTTTCCTGAACAGCCCTTCCCAGTCTAAGCTTTTGTTTTAAGACTGTGTATTTCTAGTAATTTTCACTGCAAGACTGAGTAACATGTAAAGCACAAGCTACCCTTTTCAGTTTGTTAATGGCTTTTTTTAAACACTATAGTTCCCATTCAGTTGTGTGCCCTCTGCCTTCTTGTAGAAATGTAATCTTTTGCCATGAGATCAGTAAAACAGTGATAAAAATACCTTCCTAAAAATTATAAATTAATTTTTCTAACTGTAATAAACTTATTAAATATCTTACTACCATACACCTTACATATATGCATATGTAAGTATATATTGCAAAGTATATATTGCCCCAAAATCTAAGTCAAACAACACAACCTTTAACAACAGTACAAAGACATCAGGTCTTCTTTCATACTGTGTTTGGTATGGGGTCAATATTCGAAAAGATATTAAGCAATAGAATCCATTTATCCACTGAATTAAGATTAAAAATTAATTTTCCAACATTTTTATTCTAGGAGTACTATAATATAAAACTGATTTTTTTTTAAAAAAAAGCAACAACACTTTCTTACCATTGCCTTTGTCACTGTTTTCCAAAAGTTTCTGGGCATTCTACTTTGTTACTGAATTCAAAATCAAAGAGAAAAGATCAGATACACATCCTGAATGATGTTTTAAAAGTGCATAGAGGGTAAAAAGTCCATTCACATCCAGAAAGATTTCTTAGAGGGCTCAGCTGAAATTTGCAAAACAGAGTGTGCTGAATGTTTGCCGTTTGGTCTGTATCACTGGTTAGATTCTAGAAAATGTCTTAAAGAGTACTTTGATTCTGTTTAAGTGTGGGATGTACTGTCCGCAACAACATTATGCATATTTTTCCCTTACATAATGTCCTGGATACAATGAATAAGGTCAGCACACACCAGATTTACCAGTAGGAGTAATGGCAGCATGGAATAAATATTTGGCATAATAAATACATTTCTGTTTCTCTCATTAGCTATTACCATGGGACACTAAAAAACAGAAGAAATATACATAATAATTATAGAAATTTAAATAATTCTGTTTTGATGTCGAAAAAGGCAAAGGCAAGTTGACATCTTGTTCTTTTAAAAATAGAGCATAAATTTCAACAAGACTTTTTAATGCCTTTCTTTTGATCTTAGAACAATCACCACTCTGTACTTCATCCCACATACATATGACCTGCAGACTGAGAACAGATTATCTAAGGCATTTGCTAATTTGTTACAAATCCTGACACGCATGCGTTTATATATATACATATGAAGATATATAATCCCATTTAAACAATTTGTGTTTAAATTCGGCATCAGAATTTAACATGTCAAATATTTTAGTCAAATGTCATTTCCTTTGACAGAGTTTTATCACTATATGTATATTTATACACAAACATATATATGTATAGAGAGAGTACACAAAACCACTAGTTAGATTCTATTTCCTATCATTTTCTCATACCTTAAACAACTGAGCTGAAATTTTCTACATGTGATTTTAGTTTCAGGCTCAAGTTATTTTTATTTGGTTTGAGACATTTTATTTCAGAAAAAAATTCTTGTCATCTTCTAGTAAAGACTGATTGTGATTCTGCTAAAATTAAGGTGGGTTTGGGGTTTTTTTTTAGTCTTGTCTTACATAAGAGACCTGATACTTCTGAAGGTGTGTTGCTTTTACAGTGTAAAGCCACCATTTGTTATCAAATTATAACCATCTGAATTATCTTATTTTGCACATACTTAAAAGGCAAGTGCTTAAAACTTTGCCTGCTTGTTAGAGTTTTGCAGGTAGAAGATTCTGTCTGTATTGACTAGCCTCCATGTTGGAGTCTAGAAAACAATGGTGAAATTCATCCCTGAAATTCAGTTAGGCTTGCTTTCATACCACCATCAGTCTTCCTTTCATTTTCTTTTCTCCAGGTGACACTGGTAACATTTCTGTCATATGTGGTTAGAAGTGGAAGATACTTTCTCCTGTTGCAGCTTCTTAATATATTGATTTATTATTTATAAATTTATTTTTCTAGAATCATAGGTATTAAAAATGAGACATTCTTTAGTACATAAATATGTTCTAAAAAACTTAAACAAATAACTACAGTGCATGTCCAGTCTAAAACTTCTCAGCACAGGAAATATTCTCCTGCTACAACAGAATTTAGCAAGAATTATAACAGAAATACAATTATTTTTTTCTGCTCTTTACAGCATGCAGTAAATTAAATTGAGTTATTACTGTTTTTCTCTTGTATACAAAGCAAATTTTTGTTATTTATTTTGTTGATCAAAATTCAGGGGATCCTTTAACAGCTCATTTGAGTCAGGCACTGGCTTGTGCTAACTATTTAAAGTCTTGACCACAGCCTTACTATCCTGAAAAATCTGTAAGCTGCAGCCAGTACTTTCAGTATAAATGTAAACATAGTGAGGCCCAATCATAACATAAATAATTTTGAATGCTGTTACTTTGAATTCAGTAAATATCAAAAAAGGAAACTTAGAATGTTACTTTTCACTAGAAAATTAAAAGCTAAAAGTGAGTAGAATTCACAATGGGGAGAAAAAGGAAATGCAGAATATTAAAAGTAAACCAGACAATTGAGTGGACTATTGAGTTATGCTTGTAGAAAGTAAACAGAGAGGGATGCAGTTTGAAGTAAGAATATACTGTTTGAAAAATAAAGGGTAAAAGAGAGGATAAAAGTTTGGGGTTTTTTTAAGAAGGGTGTTATGGAATTAAATTTCTACTGTTTTAATTTTCCTTCATAAAATTTTATTTTTAAGAGTTACGACACACAATTATCACATGTTTACCAGAAACTGTGAAAGAGTCAGAAGTTTTGGAAACAAGCTTCAATGAAACAAATCTTCCTCATTTCCATTTTTAAGTTAGCAAAGTTACAGAAGCGGCGATAGCTAATCATCTGCAGTGGTCGACTGAACACTACATAAATAGTGTGATAAGCAGAATGGAAAATCCATTACGCTATATTGGTTAATTTTACTCCTTGCATTAAAAATATAATCCCCCAGAATAAGCATTCATTCTGTGATTGAAATACTTAAACAAAAATCTCATCATTCAATATTGATAAGAAAATCAAACTGTAGGCAACAATGTATTTCAAGATTTCTCAAATGATCAGCCTGAACATGTGTATTCTCTTGTAGATTGCTCCTGCTGTTTGCTGGAAAAAAAATTACAAACTTCAACAGTACTAATCTGCCCCCTTGTGACAGACTAAGAAAAATTGTTAGATCAATAAAATCCTGGAGTTTACACTAAAAAATTTAACTGAAAGTTCAGTAAGTGAAACTGAAATCAGAGTTGGGCTGACTATATCAAAGCTTCTTGATGCTGTAGTGAGAATACACATCACTAAATGCAGTCCACTAAAGGTCCACTATAATGCATTCTCTAAATGCCAGTCATAGAAGAGGTCTGTCATCAAATAGTCCTATGCCTCCTGATGTCTTATACCCATTTGGGCTACTTTTATCCTAATATTGTAGTGCCTTGTGCTACAGAGTTCAGTGATATGACAAGGTACTTTATTAGATTTGTAAATTCTTCTGAAGAGTGAAGTGTTCATACATACTTTCATAGTTATTTTAGCCTAATTTTAAGACTAAGAGTGTCAAGACAGGGGTTTTTTGTTGTTGTTTTGTGAACAGAAGTATGTTAATGGCACAATCTGGTCAAGAGTAGCTTCGTAAAAATGAAGTATTTTCAGCTGCAATTCATCTGACTCAATGTATAATTCTAAACGTATGATTTGAAAAGGTGACAAAGTCACTTTCAAGGACACTTGCTCTTTTATTACTGCACATATGTAGTTTAGAAAGCCAAAACTGCCTAACTATTGACATTTACAGGAGCTGTTCTTCAGCTCACTAATTAGAACACTCCCTCAAAAACTTGAAAAGAGTAATTCTTCAGTTTCAACTTTATAAGGGAATGAAAAATCAAAATAACATAATCCTTTAACTTGCTTGGTAAATGACTTGTGGAAGGACAGTGTTTCACTTTACTCGGGAGCATGGACAAGCAGTCTATAAATTCTTATGCTTGCTTAAAACTTTGTAGTTTTATTCATCAAATGCAGAGGTCAGCACTGTAAAACATTGTCATAACAACATCATTTCCTGAGATGAAAAAGTTGTGAAGAAATTTTCATTCCAGAGATGACAAAAGAGAGAAGTCCTAACTAAAACTGATTAAAGGTGCTGCTTGTACAAGTAAAATGACATCTGTGTGAGGCAGGATAAGAAAAAAGTTCCCTGTTCCCATGAGATAACACAACACTTAAGGGAAAATGTCATATAGGTATTTCCACAGTACATGATGAAGCTAAGAAAAAGGGAGAATAATTCTATGAATGCAATTCTTATAGATGTAGACTGTATGAGGTGAGGTTGTCACTCGAATTTCCTGGAGAGATTAACATTTTTGTAAAGGCCATCTCACTGGAGAATCTCAGTCTTACTATACCCCAATAACTGTATATCATATCCTTTGCCCAGTATAGGACATCCTCAAATCTTAATTACTCTGATTGCAAGTTTAAAAATAGCTCGTGCTAGTTACTTGTTACTCACGTTAGTGTAATACCAAATTTTGGCTTTTCCTATCTAGAAGACTGGACATTCTTTTCTTTAGAGTTGTCTACTCAATCAGATCACACAGAAGAGAGAAGCTATATATTCACTAATTCCAAGACATCATTACATCTTTTCTATTTTACTTATATGCAATGATCTACTCTATTACACAGTCTTAATCCTAATCAGATGACAAGCAGACTGCACAGCTGCAAAAAAACAGATGGAAGGATTATAACCTTTCTGCAGCTCTGTCTACATGGTTACTTTAGACAGGTCCCAGATCACTCTGCCTATGTTCTGTGCTGATCAAGAGAGGCATGAGTGCAGTAACTGTCGCACCATGCCAGAGCTAACAAGGCTTCTATGTGGCACTGTTAATTAGCCAGGGCCAAGCACTGAGTGCACACACTCAGTTGTTTCAGAACACTTGCAGTGTGAGGTTTTATCAGCTTTCCACAACAGCACAGAAAGACTGTGTCTACTCACCACACAACACGAAGACATATTCTGAACATAAATCAGGGTCCAAAAGCATTAGAGCAGACAACCTGCCCAGAAAAAGCAGTGAGGAAAGGAATAAAAAATTAAATTAATTTTAAGACAATTGGACAGGGCAAAGAAATAGAAATATTATTCAGTACTTTCCTCTTTAAGACTAGGGATATATGTGTGATTCTGGAACTCAGATAGCCAGCTTGTATTTTCTGAGAAGTCTCTCAAGATACAATTCATCTAATCAAATAGGGATGCCTACACTATAGAAATCTACATCTGAACTAGACCCCCTTTACAGTTAATGGAAAGAAACAGAAAATTTGAGGGAGCAATTCATCTCATTCTGAAGTATATATCTAAAAATATCTCAAATGACTCATACCTTAAAAGTGTCTATTTCTCTCCATTAAATATAAAAGAATGCTAGACCTCTAGCTCAGATGTAGACTACAGTTCTGCGTTCATCTAAAGACAAGAAAGACGAATCCCACTGTCTGTACCTATGTTCCTTTGAGTGAGGATAACTGTTATTTCTTAATTCATTAGGAGAATTTTAAGGCATTAGAAGGTATGAATAGTTCAAAGACCGACTTTTCATGGGTCAGGTAGCTATAACAGAACTTTATTTTATAATAGCATTTATAAAAGAATTCTTACCTCTCAGGGTAGGTATTTTCAGATTATATATATATGAGATATTTTGTTCTTAATAATGCTTGGCTTCATCCACAAGTTTTACAAGTATCAGTCAGTATTATCTGTACTATGCAGCTGTTTTCTAAAGCACAAACTAAGGCCAAGTGCTAATTTTCTGATTTCATATTTAATTGCCCAAGTAAAGCACCCAATTCTCCAAAACATTCACCAGCTGGTCCTGCTGATGGACTTAAAAGTTCGATTTGGATGTTCTTATCCTCTCTTATGTATTCTCATTCTCAGTATCTTTCCCCTCTCAGCTTGAGCTCTACTGTTTTCAGTACTTCAGATTCCTTGCTCTCACAACTGAGTTACGGTATTCAACAGCTTCTGTCTGAAACCTGAACAAATTACTATAATCAACTTCTTTCAAGATCTTGTATTAGCAACCAATTTAAAACTGAACAAGAGTAAAGCTGGGTTTTCCTCTCCCCACACAACTGCTGGTTCTTAAATTTCTTAATGGTGCATCAAAGCAGAAGAAGAGTAATGTAAGTGTTAATTTATCTCATGCTACCAGGTTAATGTACCTTGCAGCACTGATACCTTATTGCTAATCTTTATTGTTTGGATCTATGAGAAAACAACTGATTTAAAAATTATGTTATTGCTGTAAACAGAATAGTAAGTAGCACCAGAAGCTCCAGTTAAGAATTAGGCATCACAGACGATCAATCACAGATGATAGATCTCTAGCAAATTAACCTTAATCTCTGCTGCAGAAAAACATCCACAAAATTTTACCTTTGAAGTGTAAGTTGCCAGTTTCTGAGTTCATCTAAATTAGAAGTGGTGGTTATTTCTTAAACCAGAGTGATCTGTATCAGAATATTACACTGTTCCAAAATGGTTCTATGGTATTTTACATGTTGACACTTCCCATGGCATTATGGCTTGCAAATGTCCCGCAGATGATACATGTAGAGTGTAAGAGCATCAAGAAAATCTTCATGACCCACGAAAGGCAAATGTTGACGTTAAAGCTAACTTGATCTCTTTGCACTTACCTTTGATGGTAGGCTATTTTTGCAGGTACATATAAATTATGGGCAATTCAACATATCATTTGGTGCAGTTTTTGCTTATGGGTTACTACTGTTTTATATGAATTGAAATATTGCATATGTTATTTGCAATGCTAGTATCATAGATCTCTCAACCTAAGTGTTGCAAGACTAATATTTATATTAATCTAAGTGCTATAACCAGTATACTTACAAATATTGTAAATGATGAATAACAGTGGAAAAGTGTAGATGTTTATGAAGTTTCTAACAAATAGCTCGAGCAAAATAACAATGGTTTGACCCACTGCCTAAGGAAAAAAGAAAAGGCTTGTGAGTTTTCCAGTTGAAAATAACACTCATGTTCACTAGATTTGTAAATTGCTTTCTTAGAGTAACACAGTGTCCGCATTTACCTGTAGCTGCAACCGCAAATACACAAAAAGACGCAAATACACTTTTACACTGGGCCCAAGATGTTTCCAGCCCCCTTTTTCACGACCAGCGCAAACAAGGCGGCAGCCAGCGAGAAGAGTGGCGCCGAAGCTCTCCTCCGAGGGACGGCTCCACTACCAGCATCTGCTCGCCGAGGTGAGGCCGCACCTTGCAGGTGTGGCGCCCTGCGGCCCCGGCCAGTGCCCGCGCAGGCCAGACTGTCCCCCTGCCCCACAGCTGGCCTGGGCCGGGGCTCTGCCGGCGGGGAGGCCGGTGGGCGCTGAGGGGGAGGCGGCAAGGCCGGCAGGCGCTGAGGCGGGGGGCGAGGGGGCCGCTGAGGCGGCCACTGGGGTGGCGGTTCGGCGGATCCGGGCAACCTCCCGAGAAGCTGCGCGGCCACCTCTGCCCAGGTGGCCGCTGGCTTCCTGCGGGGTCTGCAAGAGGGAGCTGGTCAGGAGCTGCCTCAGGAAACCTCACCAGAAGGCTCCCCCGACAGGTGACTGCTGGTTCTGGACCAGACGCCTTTGTTTGTTTGTTTGTTTTTTTCCCTCACGTCAAAGCTTTTCCTTCCTCTCCAGACACGTGGGCCTTTCCCCTGGCAACTCAGGAAAGATGTCTTGCCGTCCTGTCTCAAAATCCACTTTCTTCAGGCAGTTGCTACAAGCCCGTAAGTAACCATGTGTGAACAAGTTTTAAAAAATAACCAAACTAAAGCCTGATAAGAAAACAACACTTTTGCCCGTGGACCCTCAGGATTAATGAGGTTCTTGTCTCAGGGCACAGTTCGAGCATATGGTGTTCCTCACACACTGGCCGGTGTTGATGGTCAGGTGCTGCTCTCCTAGTGAGGGAGAAGCCGCAGTTATCCCTGGCTTACAAGAGGAAACAATATGCTGTTGTATGTGTTGAACTTTGTAATGTAGGTTAAAGGTATATTGACCCACTATAGAGAATGTTTTGAACTGCTCCAACTAAGGACAAATTGGTAACGAGGACAAATATTCTTGTTGCTACTGCACTTACTTAAGAGAATTTGCAAGGTTCTATTTCCCTGGGTATAAGAGGATTAAGGTAATTTAAGAGTTCCCCGTTCATAGCATCAGAAACCATTTCAGCCTGCGCTTTGCCATATAAACCTTGACTTCTAACAGCAGTCACACACTCATACTTTTCAGACTCTCAAGCTTTTTTCCCCATTATGTTTCTATTTGTTGTTTATGTATTTTCATCTGAGCTATTTCCCTACTTTGCCCTCCTGAACTGTATCTAGATGAAAGCTTTTCATTCAGATCCCTAGGATCTCATGCATTTGCTTTTTGTTTGGATGAAAAAAAGTCTTAACTTTCACCACTATCTTAAATGAAGGTTTACAATTAAATGTGCTAGTTCCAACAAAGTTTAATCCAGCGTAGCACAATATGATTACTGCCTTGTAACATCCCTGTGAGAAACAGGATATTAGTTGAATAGTTCCTCATTATTATTTCCGCGGGGAGCTGTTCAATATTTCAGACTGCTACCCACTTTTATTTGGACATATTGTCTTATTGTTGTCTATATATTATTACAGGAAAACAGATACTTCAGGGATTTGCCAGTCATCTCATTGTTGAGTGTCGGATTTCTTCAGAGCTAACAGGGGTTGAATGCCAGCAGTATTCACCTGCTTAGCTTCTAACAACTGTAGGAACATTAACCAGGTCTTCTCTTTAGATCTCTTTTACAAAGAAACTGAATATGGAAAATGTATTCTGCAGCCCAACTGAGGAAATAGATGATATTTCTCTCTTTTGTGTCAGGATATTTCTTTCAATGTTACTCCTTCTTTTTCTTCATTGTATTATTCTTGTTTTAAAACCCTCTCTAAATTAACTGATTGCCATCTGGTTTGCCAGAGTTTTGTATCAGTGTCATATAAAACACTTCCAATTCCAAATATATGTTTCAAGGATACAGATAAATTACCAGGGATCTCAACTCTGTCACTTTGATCTAGATCTAACAAAAACTTAGGTTTGATTGCTTTTCAGCTGTAGTGCCTAACCCAGCATCCAGAAGTAGAAATCAAAACTCATGAGCTGGGTGCTGATGCACCTTATCCAATGCCTGTAAAGATATATTCCTAGGTTCTCTGAGACAGTCAAAAATGTCACAGCTGAAGAATGTGAAGTGCTGAATCAATGTTAGCTCATTCTGCCGGTTCAAATACACACACACAGATGAAGTTAAGTTTTTCCAACAGTCTTTATATGTAAATCAGGTATTATTGTCTGCATCATTTCAATATTAGGTCAAATAACCCATCATTTGTCTTTCTGCAGTTAATGTACACCCAGAATAATCACAGTATTGTTTCTATATCTACTCAAAAGAGATGGCCTGTGTTGACCTATCTAATTCAGAACAAATTTCTATTGTCAAGTGTACATGAAGTCATGAATTTAGGCACTGATATCAGTGTGGTCTTGGGAGACTCCTGCATAACTCATAAGACACATTAAGTACTTAGAAATGTCTGAAAACCTCATTCCTTTTTCTTAGACAATATAGCTTTGATTTATCCTACTTTAATAAATAAATTGGGCTAGCAAGGAATCTTGACTGGTTTCTCCAGATCTACTGTGTACTCAGTGGAGTAAGATAGGCAGAAGGCAAATCGCATCTCAGGAGGACTGAATCATTCTCTGGAGATGCTCTTCTACCTCCCTAAACTGTAGAGAAATTACAAGTGATATATAACTTTGGCCCCTTTATTGAAGTGCTTACAGTTAAATGGGATGATTTCAGGTCTGATTAAAGCCTGCCTCTTTTGAGTTCCCATATGCTTTTATGTAGCTGCCTACTCTGGAAAATAATAACTTAAAATTGAAGGGTCTCATTGTATTATTTTTTAAGAAATACCAACACTTTTCCTCACATAATTATTTAGCCTTTAAATTTTTTATATATACAGGGAAATAGATAATTGGCAAACCAAAAACGTGCCAAAAATTCACTTGCAGGCAGGATTTATGTTAATGATGTTGTAACATCATGTTGAAGCTTACATGAAAATTTCTTCTAGTATTTATATACGTACAGTACCTCTACAAGCCACTCTGATTTAATTTCCTTTGAAGACATATATATAATTTTGTAAGTCCTTGTGTAGTTAACTCACCTATTAAGCTGATGTTCTATTTATGGAACAATACAGCACACTCTTTAGCAATATGTGGTCATGTAAAAAAAGACCCTATCACACAGACACAGGAGGAGATAGAGTAAGGTTGCTATGGGAACCTTAGCTCTAAATGGTCTGGCTTTTGTTGGCTTAAAATCTCAAACATTGCATTGCATTAATTATGTTTTTGTTGAGGTTCTTTGCACTGAGTATGAAATTTGTTGGATTGCTCTTTCTGTCTTACATGTATGTATGCAACATTTTTAAAAACACAATGACATGTGTTAGCTAATACAAGCGAAGAAGAATGTGTTTTATTACCAAACTGAATTGTGGCACTGAAGAAAATATACTCAAGATATAGAAACAAGATTTTCTTTTTAGTCTTCTAGCTAAATTTCAGATATCACTGTTCTCAGTTATTGAATATGGATCATGGATCCTAACAAACTAGTATAGCAGAACTAGCAGTGGGAGGGAGCCACAACAAAAGGCAGGAATGGGGTGGCAATTGTGGGAGAAAAGGGTTGGAGAAATCTCTGTTGGAAGCACGGGAGGGTTTTTGGTAGTGAGAGAGTAGGTGGAAAGAAGCTGAAAACAGAAACTGAATGAAAGGAAAGAGCCAGAAGGAAGGATTTTAGGGAAGACTGAGGGAAGGGAAGAACTTGAGCAATGACAGGCAAGAAGTTGAAGGATTGCATTTAGTACAGGAGTCACAGGGAGAAGTGAGAGAAGTGGATAAGTAGACTCTGAAAACAAGGCTGAGTCTGTCTGGGGAGGAGGAGAAGACAGGTTGCTATTAAATAAACTGATGAGGACAGTAATAGAACTTAAAATACCCCCAAATTATGAAAAAATTGTTAATCAGATCCTACAAATTAGAAACCACAAAAACATTGTAACATAGTTTAATATAGATAGAATATGTATTGTTCTAAGGCCTCTTCAAATCTTCTGCTGTACGAAAGCAACAAAGTTGCAATAAGAAAGGAAACATTCTACAGCATCTAATTTCTTACCAATACGTTTCGAGTATCATTTGATGGTTTTCCTCTTGGAAAACTACTTATGGGTAATGAATAAGATCTAATTTTCCTTTCTTCAAATTATATTATCTATTCTTAAAAAGATTATATTTCATTTGCTGAATTTTCCATAGAATGATTACAATTTTCATTCATCCTTATGGGTGGTACAATCTGGAATTTTTATGATGAAAATTGATACAGCACTTTAAAACTTTTCTATGCTGAAAAACAATACATTTAGCTTCTATACTACAAGGCAACAAACAGGACAGACATTAATAATAGGTCAGCTCCACTTTAAATGTCATATAGTAACTGTAATTTAAACAGTCTGCTAAAATTTCACACTGTTTTAGCAACCATAAATCCTCGGTCAAAGTATATGTATCTTCAAACTGAGGGAAAACTTATTAGTTTTCATACCTTTATTTTGTTTAAAATTAAAGAAAACAGTGCTTGTGATTTAGGTACCTTTTATAGAAATTTACAGAATTTGATATATTTAAGAAAATTTAATCACAAGTTACAGGGTTTTCTCAAAAGAAAGTAGAGATTAATGTCTTCATGATATTGAAAGGGACAGTATCTTTCTTCTGAGCACTTAATAGTCTCAGTATGCTTACATATGCTCACAATATGTTTACAAAGTGGTACGGACCTCATGCTCCCAGAAAAGACAAGTAAGTACCAAAGCAATTCAAGAAATTTTTAGCAGAAAAAGGAGTGAAACACCAAAACCAGTCTAATCCACTCTTGTAAAAATCTGCAGGCCAACTGCATACCAGTTATGGTCATAGTAGTTAAACATCTCCTTAGCTTTTGACAGAATCAATAGTGATAATAGTGACATTTTTATGTGACGGTGAGTGTGCTGTTACAGGGGCTCCAATGATTTCAGAGGACTCAGAGTGGTAGCAGCAATTCTCTGACCCCACTGTCTCCTAGCCTCTTGGCCTCCTACTTTTAGCAGCTACATGTGATCACCTGAAGAAGAACATGACCTGATGGCACCCATTAGGAATAATATACCAATGACAACCAGATTCACCTCATTTTTATATGTGCATCTAATGATAAGGATGATATACACCTGGAATGAATGAAAGACAGATACATAATGACTGACAGTCTCATTTACCAAAGAGCATAAAGGTTTGGAGAATCTTTAAAGTTAAAACAAATGCTTGTGATAGGCAACTTTATGAAGTAGGACAGTTGTTAACAAATACTGCAGAACTCACGAATCACTGCGATACAACTGCGAGCACACAACTCTCATTTCTGTAACCTTCCTGTCTCAGGGCTCATATTGCTTACACCAAAGTTCTCTACAGACTCCATCAGGGCCAAGGCTCTACTCCATGAATATTTCTTACCTCTTATTTCATAGGGATTATACAGGGCTAGTTTGGTTATCCATACAATTCTGGAGAAAACTTAATCTTGCCTTGAGCCTTCCAAACACATATTCTACCATTTGACAGTTACTATATGTATAACCGATTATTTCATGTGGACCAGTGCTGTTAGGATATACCTCCATTAACGAATATAAATGACATCTTCAAAAACAGCAGTGGCCATCCACATCCTTCTAACAGAGGAAATAATGTCTCAGAATGACATTCTCCATCTTGTGGAAAAGAGGAGAAAGACTGAGAAGAGCAAAGAACTTTGGACTTCTACACAGATATGAAGGTCTTCTTGCACATCTCTGGGACTTATATTCCAATCACTGGAAAGCTCTGGTGTCACACTACAGTTTTGTCCGTCTTCATTGGAATAGTTGGCACACAGGATTGACAGGGAGAGAATGCAGGTGATAGTGACTCTAGTAAGACATTAGCCACTGTTGTGTACAACTTCTTAAAACTGAACCATGAAATAGACTGAAAAAATGCACACTCAGTGTTTCACTGACAGTCTCAGAGAGGCACCTGATTCTACAGAGGTTTATCCTAGTCATAATTCTACTATTATTTTCACTGCCAGACCACAAGTGTTGCAAGCACCTAACAGGTGGTTAGGTTAAGGACAGGATTAGAGTTCAAAGTCATCTGAATAAATTAAAAGAAATTATCTGAAACTAGCAAGATGATATGCAGTGAAGACAAACAGAAAATCATACACTTCAGAATAAGAAATCAAATTAACTAATCCAAAATGAGATATAGCTGGCTAGGGAACAACAGTACAGAAAAGGACCTGGGATTTATATTGGATTACAAATTGACCATCATCTAACTGTGATTTTGTTGAAAAATATTTTAGGATATATTAAAGGGAATTGCAGTATGTCAGAGCAGAAGACAGTCATTCTGCTTTATTCAGCTTTGGAGAGACCTACATTAGTACTGCATCCTGTTTTGAATGCCCCACTTTAAAATACAGACAAGTTAAAAAGACTCTAGAGAGATTAAAAATAATAAATGAAGACTGAAGGAACTGTAGAAGAGAAAAGACTGAGAAACACAACAGCAATCTTCCAGTAGAGAAAAGTTACTCAAAATAGCACAGTGAACTCTAATTGAGGTAGAAGAAGAAACTTATAGAGAAGATTATTTAGATGAATGTGGAAAAAAACCCCACCTTTCTAATACACTGTCTGTGGAGACTGAAGATCAGTCTTAAACTGAGATTTTTAAGGGCGTATGCCAGTGGCATTTTAAGTCTCCTCAACAACTCTATGCAGAAGGACAAATTAAATGATCCTTTTACATCTTTCAAATCCTGCATGGTGTGGATTTTATTTTTTTGCAGTACGGTTATTCCTACATATGCTTTGGCTGGTTCCACTTCACAGATGAGACTGAGTACACTACTGTACTTAACCACTGAAGTACACAGACAAGCACACCCATCATCATAGTCCAGATCTCTATGTCCTTTGTACAGTGAGAAAGAGGTTACAGAAATTCTTTGAATTAGAAGGTGAATTTGTAAGAAACAAACTCAGTGTTTTAGCCAGCAGCTTGAGCAGAAGGGGAGTAAGTCACGCACGCTGAGTATAGGGAGGATGTAGTGATTTTGCCTCTGCTTTCACTATGATTATGATACAACCCCTTGTACACAAACCTGACCTTTTTCTTTGCTTTAGTATGTATTTTTCCTTGTATGTGTACAGGTTAGTATTTGCTGTTTTAAGTGACCTTAGTGTAGTTTATTTTTATAAACATGATTTGGATATATACAGAAGTTTTCTATATAAAACATGTAATAACTTTTGCTAAAAGATTGCCTTAATTGCTCTGAAACCTAAGTATTCTTAAATCTTTAGACACATAGGCATCTAATGAGACAGGCAGGGGAAAGGTGATCCTTCTCTAAGATGTGTGACCCGGCTGAAACAATTTCAATTAGATATTTTCTGTTTATTATATGCATTTGTTTAAACTGCACATCTCTACTAAGATAAAGATCTTGAGGCTAATGACTATTGACAAAGTATCTCCACGGATTTCAGCTACAAAACAGTTTCCTTTTCTGATGGGTGTGAGACCATTATAAAGAAAGACCATCTGTTTTGTTAGCTGGCAGTAAAGAACACATATTTCTTTCCATGTGTGATTGTGAGAGTGATTTCTGTATAACTTCATACAAAAAAGTTTCGATATCTATTAAATGTGTTTAAAACTAGTTTAAAAGCTGATCTGGGCATATTTGCCATTGATTTGAAAAGCAAGAGATTAGAGACAGGGTCTGACTCTGCGCATATATGGAGAGTATGTTTTGTATGTTGGATGTTTTTGGATGCCTGACATGCCTGAAGTAACAGTCTAAGTCTTGCTGCGCTTTTATTTTATTTTTATTGTGGCAAAAATATCTATTATTTTATTTTCCTGATTACATAGTCTTTCATTTTAATATTTTGTACTGTAGATGCATTCATTATATTCTTTTTGTTATTAGACGAAAGATTATTGTGATTATGCCAAACTATTTATATTGACAAATGCAACATTTTGTATTTTTCCTCCTTTAAATCAGTTAGAACATCTGCTCTTATTAGTAAAATAATGAGTTACGCTGAAAGACAAACAACAAGTTTACACTGTTGCCTAATCCTAAAGCTTGGATTGCAATCAATAAATGTATTTCATCAGTCTGTATGCAAAAACATATTTCCATTAGAGTATCACCATAAATATATTAGAGAAAAGGAAAAGTTTATTTCAGATTAACAAGAGAGTTGCTTCAGGAAATTTACAGCAAATATGATAAAGTGCGTCAAAATATATTGAAAAATCTTTTATACAGACATTTTGATATACACTGGGAAGTATATTTTAAAGTATCTCAGATCTTATGTATTCTCTGAGGCTTTTATGTGCTCCCCTTTTAAGACTTACAAAACTACTATCAACATTTTGCTTTTCTTTAAAGATCAATCTTTGCCTCAAAATGTGTCTTAAAATAATTACCCAATGTACATTATTAAGGAATAATTAAAAATATAGAAGATTATCGCAAATTTTTCAGATGGAATATTTGACATTTGATTTATAATTGGTCATTTCTTCCTTAGTATGATTCCATGCATAGATTTTAAATCATTCTCTTTTATAAAGTTTTACTTTTTCTCATGATCATAATTGTAATTCTTCTGTTTAGGAGAGGTCACTGATGTAATGGTTCTGGGTCGTGGACCAAATTCTGTTATTTTTTTCTTCTAGTAAAAATGGCCTCCCAGGTATAGCCCAGACCTTGCAAAAAGAAGTGTTTATTTCCAAAAGTAGTAACTGATGCTGTGTTGTGGCTACCAATGCTGACACATCTCTCAATCACTCTTTTATATCTATAAATGTCACTTTGATGCTTAACGAGTCATGATTATTTTAGCCTAACACAGCTGCTTGATCCCATTGTCCAGCAAGAGCACTTGCAGATTTAAAGCTATATTGCAGTAATGATTAAGACAGCATAGTGGATATTAAAGCAACAGCCACAGCAACGAATAACAGGATTTTTATTTTCAAAATAGCAGGAAACCTAATAGGTATTTGTCTATTATGGTTTACTCTCCAACAACACAATATTGTGTCCTGACGTAGGCTGATCAGATTTAAAAAACAGGTCTCCTTCAAGGAAGGAATTAAGAAAACATTTTAGACAAAGTCCCAATGATCTTAAGCAGTCCGTAATTATTTACTGCCTACTCGACAAGCTATTTTTGATACCAAAATGTGACAAAGAACTTCTCCACATCCTGGTGTATCATTATAAATCCTAGCACACAGACGAATGGTACTCTTCCATTTGAGAATGTTCCTCAAGAGCTAACTACAGTATGTGATCCATGCTGGAATAGTATCAGGTAAAAAACCCCTAAAATTAAAACGCTAGCTTTAATAGCAAGAACAAGACATAGCAAGCACAAAAAATAAACCTGAATTTGCATTAAAAATGCACAGAGAAAAAACAGGCATCAGGTCAGGAGGACAGCAACAACACTGGGGGTTTTTTTAACAAAGGACACAGATTGTGCATCATTAATACATTCAAGGAACAGTTCTAAGAACAACAGTGGAAAACAGTGAAAATAATTCAGTCCATAACCATTATTTTCTGAAAGGTGGTACTGTTAAAAAGCATTGATTTATAGTCTCTAGAATGGGTTCATGGGTTGTAAATAACAAAAAATTATTCAAGGTGCCTACAAATTCCCTTAAACTTCTATATGTAATTTCTGTAGCAATAAAGAAAATTAAGTAATATACACTACCACAACTACAGAAGCTGCAAAACGGCAATCCCAATTCTATTTTATTTCTTAAGTAAGGAAACAGTGTTTCTGTGGAGTAGCCACCCCCATTTTGTTGGCTAAGCTTACAAAACAAACAGGAAACAAGAAGTAATTGGAATCAGAAATAAGAAGAAAAAAAGACCTATTTTTTACATAATTTCAGTACTGAATCATCTAATTCATTAATAACCATTTTTTCATTGTGGAAAGAGAAGGAAAAATTAGATTTCTAAGGTGAAACAAAAATTCTTCATCACTAATTCAGCTTTTCACCCTACCCAGTACTGTGCCAAAAGAGCTGTGCACATGCAAGTGTTTGTAAATTCAGGATCTTAGATGGTGTCCTGTGACTGTCAAATACCCACAGTGGGACTAGTCAACTTCCAGTGGCTGCTAAAGGCCAGGAAGTAATGATCTGGTGCATTTCACCCCTGGGCTCTTACTCGGTGAACACAACTAACATTTTGGCTGAGAAGAGAAAGAAAACTCAGTAAATTCCGTATGATATCCCCCAGCAGGAAGAGGAATGCTGATTTTATCTTTCTCATTGATCACTCAGTTATTTCTTATACATTAAGAAAATCCTCTGATTCTAAACAAAGTTAAGAGGATGCTGAAAAGATTTTGTAAGACTTGAGTGCCTTCAGTATGACATTCCCTCACAAATACTTCTCAAATGAAAAAAAACATTCTAAGGCTGAGAACAGACTACTAATAAAAGCTTAATGAAAAACAAATGAACAAGAGATTTGACTACATATTATTCTCTTGCATCCTTCAAGAGCTTAAAAATAAAGGGAAAAAGAACTCTGTAGTGAGATGTTATTTTGGGGCAGATCTTCTCCATAAGAAAGTAATGTTAAATTATCAATCAAAAAGTCTAAAATCAACCATGCATCTAGATGAATATTGATAACTGCTTCCCTCGTCATTTCTCCTTTAAAAGGTATTTTAATCTATACTGTGCCTCAGTTCGCTAAAAATAAGACTATGAAGCTATATATGTGATGCCTTGACTTGATCAACAGAAGCACACTACTGTGTATCAAATATTCATTCAAGTAACTCATAATCATAACTCATAACCCTTAGTTTTTAAAAAATTGCTAAGAATTGGGTAGACCCGCATGCCTGGTCTCAACTCCCAATAGGAACTTGCTTTTGTGGATTAATGCTGTAACCTCCACAGTAAACCCTCTCTCTAGACAGTGCCCTTCTGAGATACAATAGGATATTTTTTGAAAATTAGATTCTAAATTTCCCTTTTTCTGGTTTTGTTTGGTTTTTAATATTAGGTTTCTATTAAACTTACAGTCTTCTGGTTTTTGTATAATTAGCTTGCACTGATTTTTCCTAATTGTTTCCTGTTGATTTTATTACTAATGAAACAAGAATATTTTGTGATCCCTTTCAGAAAAAGCCTTTTTTCTAAGGAGATTTTGAAGATGGAGATACGTAGGTTTGCCAGCATTGTTCCAGCTTTTGGAATTCTTTCTTAACTGCTTGTTAGCTCTAGCGGTGTGACATAGCATTTGGGGAGCAGTCTGATGGCTCCTGTGTCTTCTCCCAGGCCAGCTCTGTGCTCTTCTCTTCTGCTTTTACCTCTTGCTTGTGTAAAAACAGGACACTCACATCTAAAGTATTTTTAAACACATCGGTTTATGAATATGGTTGGTGACAATAACGGGAATGAAAATAACAAATGTAATAGACAAAGGAGAACAAAGAATTTTATTTTCATATGCACTAAGTACTTGAATTTACCTAATTTAGGACTTTAGTCTACAAACTCTTAAGTTCAAGTACTCTTGGAAGCTCACTTTTCAGGGATTAGTCATTTTAGAAACTAGGTGCTTTAAATGAGACATAAAAATGTCTCGATTCTGCAGTAGAAGTGGGGTCTGTAAAGTTCCAGATGAAGGAACCTGTTCAAGAAAGGAGTATCTGTTTTTCCCTAAGACTGTCATAATTTACCTTAGAGTTTTTAAAGGATGTATGGTTTCAGTACTTAGGCTTCACAAGAAAGCATTTTAAAATGTAAAACCTTACATGCTAAAGAGGGATTTTTTAATTTTCGAAGTATACCTGAGGCCATGACTTGCAATTTCTGTGTAGTTGGCTTGGCAACGCTGCACGTTTTGCAGAATCCAACTTTTGGATTTAAATACGCCTTGATTAGGCCGCAGAAGATTTAACGATTGATAAGAATTCATTAGCCCTTTGGGGCCTCTGCCCTAGCGTGAAGGAGGCGAGACCAGCGGGCCCCAGTCCTGCGCAATGGAGTCCCGGACGCCTGCAAGTTCATTCATTTTAAACAGTCCGATCCACCTCCTCACCTCCCAACAGCCGCTGCCTCCGAGCTGATCTCGGGGGGAGCGGGAGAGCCCGAGGCATTACCGGGCGCAGCCCTGTTGCGGCCATTTTATCGTCTAGGGGCCGGGGAAGCCGGCGGGCCCCGCTGCGGGTGCGGGCGAGCCGGGGGTCTCGGCAGGGAAGCGCTGGCGAGGCCCCGCCGCGCCGTTCATGGAGGAGAGGGGTGGCAGCGCGGCGCGCACCCTTTCCTCGTCCTCCCCGTGCGCTCGGAGGCGCCTCCGGCGGAGTGCCGGCCAGGCCCGCGCGCCCCGCCGGGCGCCATCGGCGGCTGCTGGGCCAGGCCCGGCTGGCAACCGCTCGGGGGGCTGCCGGCGGCGGCCACGCTGAGGGAGGAGCGGGCGCGCTGCCGCCGCTTCCTCCTGCACGGCGGCCGGAAGGCAGCGCGGCCCGGGCCGCCGTGCGCGCGGAGCGCGGAGCGGGAGAGGGCCGGGCCTCGGCGGCGCCGCCGCCGCTGCGGGTCACCCAGCCTTCCGCAGTGGGGGTGGGCGGCGGAGCGCGCAGGCCGGGGGAAGGGCCAGGCCCCGCCGCCTCTCTGGGCGATGGAGTGAGGGAGCGAGGCTCGGCAGCAGGAAGATGGCCGGTGGCGGCGGCGGCGGCGGCTGCAGAGACAGCTTGTTTCTGGAAGGTGCGTGCATGGCTGAGAGGGGGGGAATGTGGCCCATGGGCTGCGTTTCCCTTCTGGCAACCAGTAAGGGGCACGGTACAGACTGGGGAATGGGGGAGGCGGGCGTGTGTGTGCATCGGGGGGGGGGGGAATGGGTCCCCTTTGGGGGACGGCGACAATGAGAGGTGGCTTCGTGGTGGGGGAAGGGTGGGTGCCGTGAGGGGTGGTTTGATTTGGTGAAAAGGGACCTGCTTTTGAGGGAGGGGTTAGTGAGGGCGATTTGATTTCTTCTTTTAATTTTCTTTCTGTCTTTCTTTTAATTTTCTGAGGCTTTGGAAGTGCAGTGTTTTCTTTGTAGGGGCAGAGCGGTGAGAGCAGCCTGGGCTTGGTGCAGCAGGGCCGGTTTTGCGGCGGGAGGAATCCTCTCTCGGAGGGGCGGTGGGCTGGTGGGCGGCCGGGCAAGGTTAGCGCTAGGTGAGGAGGGGAAGCGAGGATTGCTGTGCCGCCTTCTCGCTGCATTTCCGTGCCCTTACTCAGCTCCCAGGGTCCGGCCTAGCCCGTACCCTTTCCCCCCACCATAAAATGAGTCTCGTCTGCTTCTGAAATGCTACTTTAAAGGTTTGGGGCTGAGGTGAATTTTGGGAGGGGGATCATTCTTACATTTGTGATACGAAGGTGATGATGAATCCACCAGCTGCAACCGAAAGAAACCTTTAGCGTTTGTAAAGCCTTGAGTACTTTTTTTTGATGTACGGGTTTGGTGGGGTTTTTTTTGTCACTGTAAAGCGCTTAATTATAATGCAAAGTCTCCTAAAATTCGAATATCTTTTAACTGTTGAGCCTTTAACGATTCACCGATTTAAAAAAAAATCTGCTATTGTAGTCTTGTGAAATTGCTATAAGCACATATCCTGATGACACAGGCCAATAGTCTGCTAAATTCTGCTAAATTACCATGATGATAACAAAGAAAAATATATATTAATGAAATAAATTACTCCTCAGAAGTAGAGTTTTTCAAGTCAGGGATAAGTTTAGCATTGGAGATTTTGTAGTACCTATGTTATACAGAATATACCTCTTGCAGATTTTTCTCTTGCTGCAGACTGTTGGGTTTTGGTTTTTATTACTAGATGTTCTGGAACAAAAGTACTGTGTGAACAAAATACTGCTTGTTGTTTTGAATAATTAATCTGAAATTCTGATGTTCAGAAACTCTTTCTGGTTAATAACAGCTGTCACATTGCCTCTCTTCTACCTTTAAAGTGTTTGGTGGTGAGACGCAGACGCACCATTTTTTCCTGAACTCTCTCCACAGAATATACTGAGGTTTATGCAGACAAATAAAAGTGTCAGGGTGATGACTAGTCACTGTCTTCTGTGTGCACCTTGGCTTCTTGCTGGTTGGACAGGTGGCTAAGAAAAGACAGATTTCATATGCAACACCCACACGTTTTTTACTTATGAGATCTCTTTCCAACAGCAGGACCAACATGACACTGGATAGGATCCCCATTCCAAGCTTCAGTATTCCACTAGTGGTGAACTGAGTTATCAGCTGGTTTTGTGTTTCCTCATTATTTGGGGACGTGTTGATTTTAGGACCGGTGATGTGATAGAAACCCTAAGAGTGTGTGAGTGTGCACACACGTGTGAAGAAAATCTAATGTAGTGGTGGTGACAGAAAATTTCTGAGGGTGACCCAAGGGATGATAGTACTGTAGCAGTTCTAGTAAGAGCTGGTAAACTTCGTACTGATTTGAAGCAAAGATAGAAGAAGGTTTTCAGATGTTATTTGAGAGGTTCTTATTAGGGATGTTGACTTTACAGGAAAAGTAAAGGCACAGAATATATATATGTGTGGGTTTTTTGGCAGTCTGTAATCTGGAAATGTACAGCAGCACATTAGATCAACCTGATGGTGGTTCTATCATTATCGAAAGGCTAGACAAGCACGAGAGTGCCAGACCTGTGAAACAAGTGTAATAACATGGTCAAAAATGGGGATGAAAGTGTATAAAGTAGGAAATATGGCAACTTCTGTTGCAAGATGATGATTAATACATGAGCCTGGAGTTATATCTATAACTAGTCTGAGTGTATATGTTTCATGGACTCTGCTGAAGTCTGTGTAAGCAACAACCAAAAATGTTTACTTCATGTATTTGGATGTGTTACATTAGAGGCTGGTGGAGGGGAGGAGGAGGATGACTTCTCTGTCTGTCCCTGCCATTAATGGGCAAAACAAGTGAATTATATGCCAGATGGATGTTAGGTCTATCACTAATTGAACTCAGTCTAATGGAAACTGTGCTGTTTAATTATGTACCTATATATGTATGTGTGTGTACATATATGTACACAAAAACTTCTGGTGCTGTCACACTTATGTTAACTATCAGTCAGACTTAAGATAAACGTACAGTTGAAATTAAGTGCTTTTAAGTATGATAGTTGTTCAGAATTTTGGGTTTGATTCCACATGTCCCATAAGATACTGCTTTTCTCTCATTTGGTATAACAGATGTTACTATGAAGAAATATGGCTGTCATTCTGCTGTTAAAGTGCTTCCTTTTAATATTTTTATTATTTTATTCTCCAATAAAAACAAAATGGTCTTTCTGGAAGGGTATTCCTTGAGTGATTTATCTGTTGCCTTTCTGGTAATGCTGTTCTTGGACAGTGATTCATACTAGTACATGGTTTTTGTCCAGTTTGCGTATCTAATGTGTCATCATTTTTTATGCTGTGTTGTATAGACTACTTTATGGAAAAGTGAAAAAGATCCCTAAAACTATAATGTTTGACTCTTTGAAGCTTCATTTGTTATCATTCTGGAGCAGTGCTAATACTTGATACACATCATATGCATTGATATACATGTCCTGTGTGTTTACTTTTCTTGAAATATCAGGACTGTTAGAATTCAGAATTGTGGAAAGTACCTTATTTTTGTTATTTAAGCTAGTTTGCAAGTGGAATTAGTAAAACTTTTCCCTTGTTTTCTGAATTTACTTTCTTACAGTAAGGTTTCAAAGTTATGGGCAGAATATGCAGAAATTCACACTAACAAAGTAGTCCTGTTGCATGGGAATTCTTTCCTGATTTGGAAGACTAGAAATTTAGTGATTAGAGATTTCATCTGCGGGAGTTCCTGTGTTTTTCAACTGATAGTCACACCTCAAATATAAAGCATTGATAGGCAAATCTGTTTGGATTTAGAACAGGGAAATGTTCAACATGTAGGAATAGAGAGTACTGTTGATCATTACCCCTGGAGAAAAATTGTGGGAACTCTTGTTATATTCTGCCTCCTTGGATATTACTGAGTTGTAAGGAAATTGTAATTTCTCTTTTCCAGCTTTAAATTTAAAGTTTCCCTATGTTTGTGTAGTAGATAGCAGGCAAACTTTAAAGTATTCCTAAATGCATGTATTTTCCAGAAGAAAGGAGAAATGTTTCATTCCTTCCTCTTTTTCTTTTTTCAGTCTCATGGTGGTTACAGTAGGATACTGAGAACCGATATTGAAGTTTCTTTTTGAGAACCTCCATTCTAAGTAATGTTGCCAGCCCCTACCTTCAGAGCTGCTGAGAGATTTCAATGTAGTCACAACAGGAATTTGCTCAATTTCCATTCAATTTTTTTGGCTACAGGTTTCCTAACAACAATAGAGAAAACTATGTGGACCATTAGCAGCAGCAGCAGAAGCTTCAAAGTTGTCTGCCAGGGGACTCTAGAAGATTGTTTTCATTTTCATTCAGCTCACATGTAAAGAATTGTCTTCACTAAAGCAAGGGTTGGAGACCTGTGTATTATCTTAATGGTAGCTGAGGTTCTGGAGTGGTACAGAAACACACAGCATTTATATATTAGTGTATAGACGTAGAGTTGTCATTTGAAGTGGGGGTCAGCCTTTCTTGCTTTCTTTTTCATCATATTGAGAAATCTCTGACCGGAGTAATACAAATTAGTAGGGCAGAGTGGAGTTTATATTCAGATAGAATATGTGAAAATTTTCTACCTGCTATGACTCTTCTCTTTATTTTTCTCTTAACAGTGAAATTTAATTCTTAATTGTTGTAATTGTCTCTGACACTGACCTAGTGGAGATAAGTATTAGCTTGAAAAGGGGAAGGGATGTTCCGGGTATCATTCACCTTTTTCTGTGTCTTTATCATAACCCAAACTCCTCCTTTATGGTGTTGAATTGTTCTCTGGTTTGCATCAGTCCCATCAGTGTCCAGACATGTTCTGTTCCTTTCTCCTGTTTTTCTTGAGAGTAGTTTTCTATCTGGAAGGGGAAGTTTGTGACTCTTCCATGGCTTGTTATGTCTCCCAGTCCTCTGACCCATTCAGAATTTCTTTCAAGTACTGCGTATTGTCTTCTCAGACCTTTGTTCATGTGTCCTTTCCAGTGGTTCTAAGAATAAGAAACCTTCTTATTGACTTCAATGACAGATGGATTGAAATAGGAATGAAACCCACTTTTTGAGAACTATTTTTCAGCGAAGCCAAGTTGAACCTGTTTTATTGCTGTCTTATTTTTTGTATGTGCCAATCTAACTTGGGTGATAGGTGGCATGAAATATTAAGAAAGACAGACTGCTTCTTAAGGCACGTAGAAAGATATTAAAAATAAATTTCATTTATTAATGTTCTGTAACATATGTTGTAATACGCTTGGTAGTGCATTCTAAAATAATAGCCTGTGCTCAAGTCCCCTTCATCATCATCACCTTCTTTTTAATTTTGAAATGTAGGATTCCAGGAGCCCAGGCTTGTCCTCTGCTTTCTGAATTGGAAAGCACCTGTGTGCAATTTTCTGGTTTTTATTTTGGGGGCATTTATTATTTGGTAGTTTTTCCCTAAGTAGCTGCTGCTATAATAATTTTGCACGAAGTGGGACATAGAAGCTTCAGGTGTAAGAGTAACTATATTGTGTGGGATACTTCATTATTTTCTGGCTCTTGGATTTGGTAGGAAAGCGCTACTCTTTCCTCAGAAAAAGTAAAGAAATTCTACTGGTTTTTAGTGGCACCCCGCCCCCCCCCCCCCCCCCATCGAGAATGTTCCTAAAAGGGTCCTTGCACTCTTTTTTTGTGTAAGTCTAAATACACAAGTAGTAGTAATAACATAAGTAATAACATCACTATGTGGCTTGATAGCAAGCATAAACCAACATTTTGCAAACGTCTTGCTAGCACAGATACTTTTATGATAAGCCTATTTGGATATTTTAGTCTTTTGCTTCTTGTTTTATGTACAAGGATAAAACATAATGGATTATTTATTGTAATGGTTTCAACAACTTTGGCTTTTATTGCTGTTGTTTGTGGAAGACTATGTGTGGATTTCAGTGCAGTATCAGATTTCACTTTTTCTATAGAGTTTTAGCTGTGTCTCTTAGTTGAGGTAACTGAGAGGTGTCAGGGTGTTTTGTGTTGTGGCAGGCCCTATAATGTAAGACTAATCGCCAAGCTCACTATTTTTAAATATTGCTTTATAAGAATATGAGGGGTTTTTGAGTCATCTCATAATTTTGTCTCCTCCCTTCCCACTAATAGCTATTAAACCCTTTCATTTGCAGAGGAGTAGAGATCTCACAGGTAAATAGCTAGAAATTTTGTGAAACTTGCCCACTTCCATAAAATGGAGAAGTTAGAATTAGTGTCCCTGAAGCAAAGGTTTCAGCCTTGCCTCAGCATGACTTCGCTGCTGATGTTAGTACATGTAGTGGCTGAGCCCTGGGGGGGTCAGGGCAGCTAAGGGCCTCAGTACACAGCACACAGCACTCTGTGTGTTGGGGGTGTGTGTGGGGTGTGTGTGTGTGGGGGGGGTGTTGTGTGTTGGAGGGGGGGGAAGCAGATTTGGAGAGTTCCTTTCTTTTGGCCCATGTTTTAGAACCTATTTGGTTTCAGTTTGGAGGGCTTTTTTTAAGGTGGGGATATTCTTACATAGGCTGAAATCTGTCTGATGCTCTGTACTTGATTACTTCTTGCTTAAAAATAAGAAAATTAAAGCACTAGTAAATATAGAATTAAAACTGGTGGTAATTTTATCTTACACATTTAATTCTTTAAAGCATTTGTTGTTAAAATGTCTCATACTGTGTTCAGCAGCCTAGCATGTGTAGTATTTTCAGGTGAAGCTGATCTTAAGCTGTGGTGAAGCCGAAGTTGGTGTCTTGTGTTGGCCAACTCAGTTGCTTACGAATGTCCTGTTCACAGGAGTAATAGCACTTCCATAGTGGGTGCCCAGCAGCCTGTGTTGATGGATGTTATGATGCAGGAATTGCCGGGCAATCTTTATTGCCCTGATCCTTCACAAATATAAGATAAAAAAAGTTTTTCATTCTGCTGCTGAGGCTACAAAATTTCAGTTCCTTTAGGAAATGTGGAAAAGAGAACCAGTTCTTAAATAATGAGTTAAAATCAAATGATGTATTTTTAATCATTAAATCACTGCCTAATTCAGTGACACGTTTAGGTTGGAAGCTTTTTTTTTGAGAACTACTAACATGTTATAAGTAGAGCTTAGTAGTTCATTAGTACATAGACACATTTGTGAGATGTCTTTTGAGTGCTTTCAACAGAATGTCGTAAAAATACTGAAAGCTTACTTAATTTTCTTGTATGGTGTAGTCTCCCTGCACAGAACTGGGGATTGTGCCAAATGGAATTCAGTCTCTGAATTACAGTCTAATATAAATCAGAATACAGAATAGCTAATAGTTATTTGGGTACTGTAGCTAACAGGAATGATTAAGAGCAAATAACTTTTGAGAAGTTGTTTTGTTTTTTTATTTATGGTGTAATGTCTGCTACAAGTTAAATAGCATTTTGGCAATGCTGTTGTTTGAATAACTTTTTCTAAATAATCTGTGGAAGGAATTATGTTCTAATATATGAGGATAGTTATTAAAAGATTGTAGTAAATTCATGAGTACTGATGTCTTGTAGTTAATGTACACCAGCAATTTGCAGCATGGATATCAAATTTGAAAATAATGCTTTCAAAATAAACTGTCCAAAGAATAGTAAAATGATTTAGGTGTGATGCTGTTGTCTTGTACAGGGTAATGATAAATTGGGTGTATGGATTGCCTAAAGCAGTGAACTGTGACGTTGCTGCTTTTATCTTATCATGCTGCGACTCCATTTTGAATGTAAAGCTGTGTGCCAACTATTTATTGGTTCTCTTTGTAAGGCTTAAAATTATTTACTGCTTTGGGCATAGGGACTAACTGAACATTATTAACTGATTAGATGGAGTTATGTGTTGCAGCTGTGCTGCTTAGGGCTCACTGCTGCAGGTGGCGGAAAGGGAGAGGTCTACTTCTTTCCCCTTTGCCCCCCCCCCCCCGCCCCGATTCCAGCCTCGTGTGTCTCCTACTGTCCACCACCCCTGAGATTTACCAGTTTATTGCTAGAGAGACTGAACTTGCTGTGTAGTGTCTTGCCAGATTGGCGCTTTGCCAAACCTCTGTTGAATTTGCTCACTGAAGGGTAAGTGGGAGAGGAAGGACAATGGTTTGGGATTGGGGAGATCAGACAGACTCTGCATGTGAGAGGAGTAGGATATTCCCCCTTTCATCTCTCTGGTGAGCTGTTAAGTCAGATTCAGGTAGAATACATAACTTAAACTTTAGAATAAATACTTTTGTGTAACAGCAGCTTTATTCTGCCCAGGGAAGTTCAATTATTTTAAATAGCAGGTTAACTTCTGCGCAGAACAAGTTTATGGTGAAGGCTGGAGACTGGAGGGAATAAATTAACCAGCTGTGGTTATTCTTCCCAGGTTGATCAGCGGGCCTGTAAAAAGTTTTTGTTAACGGGCAAGTGCTGTTAAGTGGTGCATGAGGCAAGGAAACATTTCTGAATACATGTCCCAGTAATTCCTATGAAAGAATAACTTGGAGTGAAAGACACTGAATTTGGGATATCTTTTTCTGTCTGAATGTGAATAATTATAAATGAAGAACAGCCTTCCTGGGTTTTTGTTTGTTTGCTTTCAGACCATATAAGCTGTAGCTGGAGCAAAGTCTCCCTGTTTGTTTGTTTGAGGTTTTTGTAAATAAGACTTGCCACAATGATGTTTTAGGAATGATAAATACCAATAATATTTTGCTGGTGTGGTAAAACATAATACTATATGACATGATTAATATTACGTAATCCTAGAAATTTATGTCTGTAAGAAACAGCTGCAAAAATATTTTGTTATTTTCATGAGAATGTTTTTATCCAGTGCCATGCCGTTGTTTTCCTTGTACTAAAATTCATTCTACTGATGTATTTTTATTAATGTAGTAGGATATAATGTTGTGTTTGTTTGGCATGTCCAATTTTTATGGCTCATTTAGCAGAATATGAATATCCTGCTGATGACAGAATTTAATACGACAGTCTAACAGAAAGATTATTCAAGAGCCCATTAGATGAGAATTTGAACTATGCAGATGTTAGGTTTCATATTTACAATTGCCGTTGCAATTTCTGAGGCTCACTTCTTCTAGAAACACTTACTAGAGTCCATTGTAACTTTATTTCTACCAAGGCTTACTGCTCAGGAGGCAATTTAAGGATTCTTTACATTTGGGAATAAACTTTCAAAAGTGAACTTCTGGACTACTCTGGTCCAGGTTATTATGATTGCATATACCTGGCACAGTGGGGCAGTAAACCTTTAGCTGATATTAATAGTTCTGCCATAAGGCAAATACATTGTGGCTAAATCTTTACCTGATGAATACCACAAAAAAAAAGTAATTTGTCATTAATGTAGTAAAGAAGTTCTTTTTCATCTAGCAAAGCCCTTGTTAGATGGAAAAGGCACTGCTTCTTACTTGAAAGACAGACTTACTCTGTGCCCTGTGATAAAAAAGAACTGATAGATCAATGTAAGCATGAGTTTCATGTTTGGATGAAGGTGTCTGAAACTCATCTCTAGCTGCAGGATGGTCTCTTAAGAAGTTGGATGTTTTGCTTCAGATGTCTTTTGAGTGATATTTCTTGAAAAGTAGATTCATAACTGGGTGCATTTAACAAGCTGGCATGTGTTATTTTGTTATATTAAAAATTAGTTGATCGATAGCACTTCCTCATCTTCACTGCCTTTACAAGTGATTACTGAGAAAATGTTTGTTTTTCCAGGGATGTTGAAGTTATTTTTTAGCTTTTTAAAAATAAAACCTGCTTAGTGAATATTAGCATACTGTGATGTACTTAGCAGTTGTCGGTGTTCCTTATACTCATTGTTGTTAGGTCTAGTGAAGTTTGATACTTCCATAACGAAGATTTCTGTGTTTTTAACGCAGTAATGTAGTTACATCGCATCGTGCCTCACTGCATTGATGATCTCTAATTGGAAAGGGAGTTGAAGTATGTAGTGTATCTACTGTGAGCAGGAGGCTGTTGCCTGTATGTGTTGCATTTCTCTGATATATTTTTTTTTTAAATAAACAGACATGATTTACTTGATTTTTAACTGTATGTGCATTTGCAGGGTCATTTTCTAACTCTTAGCAGTCCCCATGTGTGGGACCATACTGTATGGCCTGCAAGTAATTGTGCCAGCAATTTACAACACAGCCAGGCCTACCTAATTGCTCTGTGCTGCTCAGAGCCACAGTCCTGCTACCCCTCCCAGAGACCAGCATGCTCACAGCTTTGCTTGAGTCAATGCCGGCACTTCTCTGGCTTCATGGCGAGTTGGCTGAAGGAACTAAATTGACAGAAAACTAATCCTGGGAGGGGGAAGTGTTGGTGGAGCTAGTCTGTATTACTTTTCAGCCATATCAGCAATCTAATCCAGCTGACTGCCTTCTCATATGGGTATGAAAGCTTGCCAGTGTCATGAAGATTAGGGAAAAAAAACAGGTCTTTGGCCTTTACAGAAAGGCAAATGCAAATTTTTCTCACAGTTTAGAGTTTAACTAACTCTTTCATCCTCCTTTCATCCTTTCCCTACTCAGATTTTTCTGAGATGTGCCTTTTTCTTTTGACCAAATTGTTGAGGTTTTCTTGGTGGTTGAGTGTTTTTTTATGTGTGCTTTTTTTGCTGTCCATTTCAGGTGAATTTTGAACAATTGACAACATCAAAGAAGTGTTTTGCTTTTTTCTGCTTTAATTACATTTTAGAGTTTCTACTTCTATCTTACATCTGCAAGTTATTTTCTTGTGGAAGTCATGGAACCTTTCTGGACTTCAATTTCTGTATGTTTTTATAGAGGGGATAGATCTGACATAGTCTTTGAAAGTTTGCAGGATTAATCCAAAAGTGTTAAATAATACAAATTCTTGATTTTTCTTTCTTTTTCCTTTTGGTATGTAGATACAGTGCTTTATTTCAACCTGATGTTCCAATTATTGGAGCTAACCTGGAAACCTTCTCAGAGTGTTGGTTGCCTAATTTCCAGGTAGTTAGGCCAGGTTATTAATCTTATTCTGTATGTAACAGCGTTTCAGCACTTTCTAAAAATAGATTGCTGTTTGTTTAGTGCTGCTGTATTCTCAGTTGCACAACCTCAGCTTTTTTAATGAAGATGGATCCCACGGTGCATAACGAAGTCTGAAATCAGAAGTGTGCAAAGCAGATGCATAATATACTGTAAGGTTTCCTGCTGAGTTTTGCTTATCTTATAAAACTCTTCCAGTGTTCAGAATTCGAGATCGTATGTGATTAACATCGCATGCTGATTTGCCACAGAAATCATATTCTGGAATTCTTGTTCAAGTGTTATCTGCCTTGAAATGTCTTGTTAGCTTTATATACTTTTTCACATTCTGAGACGAAATTGGCAGTTCAGAAATTGTCCCTAGCCTATCCTAACCTTTTATCCTCCAATTTTTCCTGTAAAATAGGAAGATATCTCTCGTATATTTATCTTTCCTATAAAAACACTGAAACTTTCTTCTTCTTCTTTTCTGAATTTTTAGTATACCTCCAGTCTAGCAATAGAGGTCTTATGTAAGTAGAGAATTATACATATTCCTAATGCTAGAGATGAACTTTTTTGCTTTTTTGTGGGTTTTTCCCCCTTTTATTGTTGTATCCTGCTTTTAATGTTATTTAAATTTATATTACTTGTGTGGAAAGTTTGAGTGGGTGGCAGACCTTTCCAGAGAGAGAAAAGAAGGAAAGTGACTGAAGTACTTCATTTTGGAAATATTTGTGATGATGGTGCAGTTGCCTTAGGTGATGCTTTGTACCTGTGCGTAGTCACTGATTTTACCTGACTGCTGGTTGGAACCTCCTGTCCAAGCCAAGTCCGGTTAGAACAGGTTGCTCAGGGCTTTGTTCAGTTTCCATGACCTCTCAGGTCAACCTGGTTCACTCTTGAGCACCCTCATAGTAAAAAATAAATTCTTTCATTGAGTTGGATTTTTTTTTTTTTTGTTCTAGCTTGTGTCCAGTGCCTCTTGTCCTTTTGCTGTGCATCTCTGTGGAGAGTTTGGCTTTATCTTCTTTCTGTCTTCCCATTAGGTAGTTGAAGACGTCAAAAAGGTTTCTCTTCCTCGCTTCTGAAGGCTTGGATAAACCATCCATTATATGTTAATAATCCAGATTATTAACAAAGACATTAAACAGTATTGGCTCGAGTACTGATTGCTGAGGGATGCCAGCAGCTGTTTTTTTACTGTTAGTCATCACACTTTGACCCCCATTGGTTCAGCTGGTTTTCCTCTCACCTTCTTATTCATTTACTCAGTCTGTATCTCTCTAGTCTGACTATAAGGACCCTGTGGGAGACCATGTCAAAGGCCTTGCAACACCCATTGCTTTCGCCTTATCTGCAGAGCCAGCCATCTCACCGTAGAATGCAGCTGTGTTACTCAGACACAATTTGCCCTTGATAAATCCATGCTGGAAGCTCAGCTTCTTGTCATCATGCAGCTGGGAATGGATTCCTGGAAGATTTGATCCATAACCTTATCAGGGGTTGAGGTGAAGCAGACTAGCCTGTAGTTCACCAGGTCATCCTTGTTGCCCATCTTGAAGATAGGTATGATTTTCCAGTCATTGGGAACCTCTCTTATGCCATGACCTTTCAAAGATAACGTAGAGGGGCCTAGCAGTGACATTGGCAAGCTTCCTCAACACCATCGGATACATCCTGTCTGATCCCGTGGACTTCTACGTGTACAACTGGCTTAAATGTTCTTCCCCAACAATGGGTGATATTGCATTCCCACAGATTCTGCTGGTAGAACTGAGGAACTGGGAGGTCAGAGGGCAGAATTTATCAGTGAAATCTGAAGTGGCAAAACCAAAAATTATTAAGTTCTTCAGTTTTTCCCATGTTCTTTGTCGCTAGGTTCCTATCTCATTGAGCAGTGGGCCCACGTTTTGGTTAGCATTCCTTTTGCTGCTGGTGTAAATAAAGAAGCCCCCTTGAAGTACTTCTGCATTGTTTTCTGGTGCTGTCATAAGGGCAGCATCTTTGGGTGATACCTCTACATCTTTGTTGAGAGAATCAGTAGAAAAGGTCAAGAAACACTAGTTGTCCATTGTATATTTACCACCTCTGTCTTACCAGAAAAACCTTCAAAGACATTGCAAAGAAAACGTTTAACATACTTAAAAGCTCTAGCCTCGTTTTATCCTCCTCTGTTACTCCTTGCTAATACTTAGAAAATGTTAAACACAGTTTATCAAGTGATCAAATTTACAGTTCTGTGTTCTTGAGTCCAATCGTTCTACATAATATTTTGCACTGTAAGCAACCCAATGTGTATGAAAGTCCTAAAGAAAAAACCCAGTCATTTATCAGAATATGCAGATGATTTTCCATCTTTGAAATACAGACCTCTTATAAATGTTTTTTCTTTGTCCAGGAGTAGATGCTCTGTGTTTATCATTGGTTTTCTGTTGACATCACATTCTTGAAAAGGTGGCGTTTTTTATTAGAGAAATTAAGTTGCCTTCATGTGTAAAAGTGTCCATACTTTGTACCTGTTACACTGGTGACATAGAACTTTGCTACTGAACTCCATGCTTCATGTATTATCTCACTGTTTATCATTACGTTAAGTTTATCATTACTGCCTATTATTGGAAGTGGTTTTGACAGATTTTTTGCATCTGCAACTAATTCAGGGAGAGGGAAGTTAAAGCATTTTTAAGGAATAGATCTCTAAATATGTAGCTATAAATGTAGGTTAGGCTATGGTTCCATGCAGATTTCTTTGTGGTGCCTAAACAATCTCAGTTCCTGGATGCCCCCTTACCTCTGCTGTGCTGTCATAGCTGTGCTGTGATAGTGTGGTTGAACAGAGGAGGGAACTGATACGGTTGAAAAATAACTTTCCCCCTCCCCTGCTGCTCAAGGTATTTTTGCCTGAATTAGTTTCTTTCCCCAGATTTGCTCTCAGTGAAGAAACAGCTGTGCTGATGTATGCAGGGTGCGGGAGAGGAGCAAGAAGCCCCAGGTTTTAGGAAGCATGAGGGGTGTGTAAACCTGTTCATGTATTGCTGCTTCAGAATTTGAAAATGCAACCTCACTGTGGTTACACAGTTGATGTACTAGGACTGATGGTATCAAAGCTGGAAGATAAAAAGCTATTTTACATAGAAGCCTGAAGAAGCCTGTCTGAAAGAAAATGAAGTGACAGGGAAAGTAAAACAATTAGAAAATATTTCTGTGTCACATTTTTATGAGTACTTATATCCTCTTAACAATATATATGTGATGACTCTAAATGAACAACAGATTAGAAAACTTAGAAGCATTCTTTTTAATTTACTTAAATATGAGTCTGGATGAGGGCAATGATTCTGAGCAAATTAATTTGCATTTTTTGTATGAATGCTGCAGTATCTGGTAAGTTGTTGCAGTTGTGATGGTGTAAGCATTCGTAAGATGAGGCTTGTATTATTTCTTTACCAGTGTAACTGGGGGGAAAAGAATGTAAACTTCAGGTCCTCCTGGAAAAACAGCTTGGTCCTGAACTAAACCTTTGTTTGATTTAGGTTTCATGTTTAGGACGGTTCTTGGGCACACAGAAGGGAATGTGATCTCAGCAGATGAAATACTTGTAAAAGCTTCTGTGTGTTGTAATAGAAACCTTCAAGTCTCTACTATTGTATGCTGGGGGTGGTGGGGAGTTCTTTTGGCAATCTAGTGGTACATTTGAGAAAGTTGCTTTCCTAGAAAAGTTGGTCTTCATGTGGCCGGTAAATGCATCTTGCATCTGTGGTGAGTTGACCTTGGCTGGTCACCAGTGCACACCAAAGCCGCTCTATCGTTCCCCCTTCTCAACTGGACAGGGGGAAAGAAAATATGATGAAAGGCTTTTGGGTTGAGATAAGGACAGGGAGATCACTCAGCAATTACCACCATGGGTAAAACATACTTGACTTGGGGAAGTTAAATTAAATTTATTACCAACCAAATCAGAGGAGGATAATGAAAAATAAATGCTAAATCTTAAACCGCCTTCCCCCCCACCCATCCCTTCTTCCTAGCCTCAACTTCACTCATGATTTCTCTACCTCCTCCCCCTGAGTTACACAGAGGGACAGGGAAAGGGGGTTGTGGTCAGTTCATGATGTGTTGTCTGCAGCTCTTTCCTCCTCACACTCTTCTGCTCCATTGTGGGGTCCCTCCCACAGGAGACAGTCCTCCACGAACCTCTCCATGTGAGTCCTTCTCATGGGGTGTAGTCCTTCAGGAACAGACTGCTCCACCATGAGTCCTCTCCATGGGGCCACAGGCCAGGATCATGTTCCTGTTTGGGCTTTCCACGGGGTCACAGCCTCCTCCAGGGCACATCCACCTGCTCCGGCATGGGCTCCTCCACAGGCTGCAGGTGGATATCTGCTCCACCGTGGACCTCCATGGGTGCAGGGGCACAGCCTGCCTCACCATGGGCTGCACCACGGGCTGCAGGGGAATCTCTGCTTTGGTGCCTGGAGCACCTCCTCCCCCTCCTTCCTCACTGACCTTGGTGTCTGCAGAGTTATTTCTCTCACATATTCTCAGTCCTCTGTCCTGGCTGCTGTTGTGCAGCAGTTTTTTCCCCCTTCTGAAACACGTTGTCACAGAGGCGCTACCACTGTTGCTGATGGGCTCAGCCTTGGCCAGCGGCAGGTCCGTCTTTGAGCTGGCTGGCGTTGGCTCTGTTCAACATAAGGGCAGGGTCTGGCCACCCCTGTAGCCCCCCCGCCCCTACCAAAACCTTGCCATGCAAACTCAATGCAGCATCCCATCCAAAACAGTAAAGAAATAGGTGTGTTTTTCTGGTCGGTTGTAAGATAGATTCATATGGAATGACTTGCCTTAGAGCACAAGATACAAGACGTGCAAAAAATTCTTCTAAGATGGTATCTTCTGTTGGACATTAGCCCTTTACTAAATACTGTATATGTCACTCCTCACTTCAGTGTTTTAGAGAGGCAGAATTTTAATGGATTTTTTTGCAAATGCATGACTTTGCTCTTATTTCATGGAGATTCACTGTGAACTTTTTCCTCCCATCTGTGAATTGCATAACAACACTGTTGAATGAGAGAAACTCCTGCTAAAGGAGTTAACAAAACAATGTCCACACACAGTAACTTAAAGGTGTTAATCTGCTTTTTGCCATTCTTCCTACAAGCATACTTTGTTTTGTAATTCAAAATTTGTTAAATAGGTTTTACACAAGAAGACTGTATGGGGATTTTTAAAAGGCTGGCTTCAGGATGTGGTTAATAATGCCATAAAAGTTCTCATAAAAACTAAAATATGAATTATTTTTTCGGGAAATTTTTTAATTGGCTTTTAAAAAATGACATGTAACTCATCACAGTTGTTTAAAAAAGCAGTGAAATACATTAGATATGCCTCTTTGAGATATCTGTTTAAATTCCATATAGTTTCTCAGGTCCAAAATTTCTTATCTCTCTTGGCATGACAGCACCAAAGGGAGCTTGTAGTGGGATGAAAAATGATTTGTTATCGCTAGTGAAATCTGCTCCAGCATGCTGCCTTTCTTGGGCAGAGGTATAGCAATTGACTTCTGTTGTCTCAATGTCTTAGGGCCAGTTCTGCTTATTTGAATATTTTTACCTTCTGGGTATGAATGTGTCTTCTGATTAAAATGGCCTTGATAGTAGAAAGGTAGAGGTTCCAAATTTAAGTCTTACTATAAAATAGTTAGAAACAGCCTGTGTAACAGATGACTTGTTATCCCTGTTTAAAAAAAAAAAATCCTCTATAGAATCAGATCCCAAATGACCCAAGTAACTCAGTCAGGTGAACTGTCTGGCTAACATGATGGTATACTTCTAGATTTGTGTTTTGGTAGGACCAAGAATGCTAGAGAGAGTTAAAATTGATCCAGAGCTGGGATACTAAGACTACTCTTCCATGGACAACTGAGCTGGTCTGTAGCGATGGACAAACCATCCAACACAGAAGTGCTTAATTCAAAAAAAGGACTACAGAAAACCCTAAGAAACTTTTTGAAAAGGAACTCAAAGATGCAGCCAAAATGTAAAATATTTGCAGACAGCTTGGGAGTTATTTAAAGACACCATATTGGAGGCTTACAGCACATGTGTACTGCTCATTTAAATAGACTTCAGAAGGCCCCCAAATGTTGGCATGACTAAACAGCAGGGTAAGGTGAAATGTCTGAAATAAAACATCATCCTTGTGAATCTGAACTTTTGTCTGAATGATGAAAATAGAGAATAATAAAAAAGCTGGTGGATTTAACTTACAATGAGGCAGGCAGAAAAATTTTTGATGAATAACTCCCAACAGTCATAAAAACTATTGTTAAGTATTTCTTTAAACTAATAAGAAAAGTTTCTGGAGCATCTGTAAGGTCAGTATGCAACCGAGCGGCTTTGGAGAATGTATGGTCATAGCTGTAAAACAGAATTGCTTGCACTCACTTTGACAACACTTACAGAGGTCTTCATGCCAGAATATTTCTTAAGAAGAACTGTAATAGAGTATATGACTCAAAGTGAAACATCAGTGGAAGAAATTGCAGTACATTAAGCAAACAATGAACAAGGCAGCAGGATCAAATGGCATTCATCCAAGTGTTATAAGAGGAACTCTGGGATAAAGGAGCTACTGACTAGCATGTTGCAGGTAAAGAAGGTAGCTAGTACGATAACAACTTTTTAAAAAGGCATTGGAGGAACTTTATATCAGTGAGCTTTGTGACTGTACAACCCAGATTTGTAGAAGTGATAATGAAGACCAGAATTTGTTTCATTGTTCCCTCTGTAAAGTCCTCTACCAAAGGCTTTTGGAGAGGCTAAGTTGCCTCTGGATAAAATGGAAAGTTTTATAAGGAATAACTGGCCACAGATGGAAAGAGAGGGCAAAAAATGGTTCATTTTGTTAATAGGAGTAACCCATTGAATTCCACAAGGTTCTGTGTTAACATTGGTGCACAGATATAAGGAAAAGGGTTTGATAGCAAGGTGACAAAGTTTGTAGATGTTACAAACTTTTCTTGGGTTAGTATAATGGCTAGCTACTTAAAGAAAATTGCAGATGCTCAGGTTTTGGGTTATGTGGGTTAAAATCTTACATGAAATTCCGTGTAGGTAAATGCGAAGTAATCTGAATGAGAAGTAGGAAAGAGAATTTTTGTAGACAATGATTGCCTCTGAACTGGTTCTTACCAATCACGAGTGAAAGATGTAATTATCTAGTACATAAAAATCAATGTGGTTCTTCATAGCAGTGAAAACAATGAATCCAGTGTTAAGACTTATTAAGAAAGGAATAAAGAACAAAACATAAACATCACGCTGCTTCTGTAGAAGTTTGTGGCATGTATGCATCTTGAATATTCCTCATAATGTTGGTATCATCATCTCAAAAAGGGAACAGTAGACTAGAAGAGGTTCAGAGAGAAGCACTGAGAGTGATTTAAAGGCATGAAACAGCTTTTATGTGAGGAAAAATTTAAAAGACTGTTGTTTTTTTTTTTTCATTTTCTACCTGGGAAAAGGATGACCATGAAAGAACACAACAGGGATCTATACAATCATGAGTGAATAGGGAAGGATTACTTATTACTGTCTTCCAAAGTACAAGAACTGGAGGAGTAGAGTACTAATTAGGCGCCAAAGATTCCAGATTGAATCAGAACAAACGAAAAGAGATACTCATATAATACATATTTAAGCAGAGGTACTGTCTGCAGCAAGATGCTGTTGATTCTGTAAAGTAAGGTTGGTTAAAAAAGCAAGTGGGTAGAAGAAAAAGGCTAGCAAAGGCTGTTAAACACAAAAATATCATCCATGGCTCAGGAAGTCCTTGGTACATGCAAGTAGCTGGAAGCAAAGGTTGTATATGCTATAAATATTTCTTTGTGCACTGTTTGTACTTTACCCTAGACATCTGTTATTGGTTGTGATTTTTCTTTCCTATCAAAACATAGAGTTGTGTTCATTATTTCTAAATGCGTTTCCAACTATGTAAAGAAAAACACAGTAAGAAAAGACACATTTAAATATTACACCAAAATCAAAGCTGCTGCATAGTTTGTCTTATAGAATTTATGTGAGGCAGCTCTTAGTTGCAATAATTAGGGCCTGGTGTGAACAGTGCCTTGCTTTAATGAGTGCTGTCTTCATGCTCTGGACCTCCTTCACTTAAGAATACCCCCGTGCCATCATATTATATGAAAATGTCCATACTGTTGGATATTGCTGTCATGTGACTGTTCTCAGAAAGTTTAGGTTTTTACTTAATGCTAATACCAAAATTTCAGTTAGTGTCTGATGTTGAATTGCAAAAAGGTATTGTGTTGAAATTGTACTTGAGGCAGTTCAGAACTGTTGCTTTTATATGGAAAAATTAAATATGTACTTGGGTATTAGACATTTAAATAATGAATGTGAGGACCCTTTCTGCGTGTGGCATATAGTTCATATCGGAGAACCCTTAAATTTACAGGTGTCAGTAAAACAGTTGAAATCCTTGTAAAACTGCCTTGTGTCATAATTTTTAATAGCCTGCTAATTTGTGCTTTAGTAATCAAGATGCTGACAGATACTCACTTGTATTTACTTAGGATAATGAGGCACCACTGCATTGATGAACTTATTTTGTCAAATGATAGTTAAACATTGGCATCAGTAAAATAAATACTTGGGGAAAATATATGCATCTGGTTTACTCCTCTAGTTTGTGTTGATTAATAACTCAGCTTGAAATTAAGACTTACCTTAACTTGTTCTCATTTCAGCTTTGGATAGATCACAGTCCAAGAGAGATGGAGGTTTTAAAAATAATTGGAGCTTTGATCATGCAGAAGAAAGTGAAGGAGATACAGAGAAAGAGTAAGGATCCTTTTATTTAGGCTATTGAAAGTAAAAGTGTCTATAAATAAATACTTTTTTGTAATTTATTAATAAGAAACAATATATAATACATAATCAGTGATTAAGAAAAATGTTTTCAAAGAAGTGATTATTTTAAATAGTATTGCCATATAACAATGCATTATAATGTAAATTTAACTGTAAACATGGGACTTAGACATAGCACACAGTACATTTCAAAAGTGTTGCAACTGTCCTTGGAGCTACTGTGAAAGTCTAAGGAACACAGACAAGAAATACATCAACATGCAAAGTAAGGAAACTGAAAGGTAGGGTATCCAAGCAGCTTCAACTTTTCCTTTAGTGGTGATGCTACTCAGTACTTCACAGTTATGATTAAGGTACTTCTGTAGCTGTAGACCTATATCAAGTTAAACTGAGCTTAAAAGATGGTAGGTTCTTCTCCCTTGTCCTTATCTCAGTGGGTAAAGTTAAGACTGGTTTTGTTCCCTGGTAATTTATTTCTTTACTTGGTATGTTTGGATTTTGACTAAAGCTTAAAGCCTATGCGTGTAGTTTGAATACATACTTTGTTCTTGTGACATTTTATTGTTACTATGTTTTCTCAATATTAATGTATTTCTTTCCAGAAGGACTAATGAACTGTTAAAAGTACAAGTTTCATGCATGAAGAATGCATGTTAAGTTTATTTGTTGTTCTTAGATATATGGAGAGTAAGACCTGCAAGTTTAAAAAGGATGCTATGATTCTCCAGTAATGAGAAATGAATCCTGTGGTTACGTACAAAAATAATTCTTATAATATTGTTATATAAATTCTTATAATATTCTTGTAATATTCTGCCAAATAATTGTGCATTGGAAGGGAGATAGAAAACCAGACACATAACCACTTAGGCTGCAGCAGCAGGCTGTGCTGTAATCTTAGAAAATGTTAATAAATGTGCTGGTTTAGTCATTAAAAAATGAGTTCAGAAGTTCATTGAAGTGTTAGGTAAGCATTAAGAGCTTTTGACAACACAACTATCAGAAGTTAAGACCACTTTTTCAAAGATTTTCAAGGGCATTTTAGTTTTACAAAATTAAGCTTGCTTTTTTTCTTAGCAATTTTACATCCATTTCTGGTGCACAGTAATATGTTTTAAGTGTAGCGGTGGTACATACAATACAGTTAGTATTTGCATTCTACTTGTCTTCAGAAGTAAAAGTGACTCACATTTGTAAGCACAGCAGCTTTTTTTTCTTTCTAGTAATTTACTGCTGTCTCCAGTTGATGTTCACTTAAGAACACAGAATGAGATATGTATAGTGTAGCAATGCTAAAAAAAAAAAGTTTTAAAAACTGATTATAGAACATATGTTTTATATAATTGTGTCTGATTTTAAGATGGTTTTTCTGAGTGATTTTTCATTCCTTTCAAATATTCTGTACGATAAACAGTTTTCCTGTAGTCAGTATTGAAATTTTGTTACCTACTCACATCAGTATTTTGTTTTTATACCTGTGAATTACACAGAATCTTGTCTGGAAGTATAGATAAAAGAGTAGTTGAAAATTGATTTAAACTGGAGATCCTGCTTTTTTTGCTTACTCATCCTCTGATACCATTTCAGGCAACTTCTCACTCCCTCCAAAGAGCTATATGTTTTAAGCTGCCCAGGTACTTCTGGTAACACCTGGGGTTTTTTTGTCTTAATGGCATTGTAAGCTTTGAGCATTCTGAAATACTTTGTGTATATTGCTGTTCTCATATGTTTTTACTCTGTATAACAAAACACTGACAGACGGGAACCTTTAGAAAACACATGATTTTGACAGTAAATTGTCCTTTTCTTTTTAAATTCCCTTTACCCTTAGCAGAACATTTCAAAGATTAGCAGCTTTAGTTCATAGAACTGTTCCAACATAAAGCTTGGTGTCCCCCCAATATTTTGAGTGTACTATGCAATAAGTATGTATTCTGGCAATTTTTTGGTAATGTCATTCTTATTCACTATGGTATGCTGATACTTACTAGCAGTGCTTGTAATTTACTGCATTTCTGTGTGGAGAAAGCAGTAACTCTGAAGCAAGTGTCTGGATGCCTCTCACGCTTGTTGTTGAGGCACTAGCATTTTAGTGTCTGACCTTATCACAGCTTTTTGCCCTCTTAATGGCAGACATACAGTAAGTTTGTTTTGAACTGGCCCAAGAATAACATCCCAGCACTTAAAGGATTGGCTGTATTCTTGTATTGCCCCATGAGACCTGTGCTAATGTTGTGGTCAGTACTGGATGTCTTGCTTGGATTATCTTTCCTCAGCGAGATGAACACTGATGGAGTATGTGGCTAATGACCTCCTACCAAAGCAATTTTTAGAATAGGTAGATAATTTTAAAAGTGTGTTGTTTAACTTATTTGGGGAATTAGATAGGCTGTGTCATAATGGTAAGGTGTCAAGTAATGAACGCAAAAAGAGTAAAGAACTTTTGTAAACTGAAGAAGATTTGAAAAATAAACTGTCACCCAACACAATATATACATTTTTAAATGCTGCTAGGCATGGAACTAGAGTTATGGAAATTCAGAATGGTAATTGACAAGTATCTTATCCCAAAGGAAATGCCTGCAGATAATCTTCTGTCTGCTTAAAAAAGTAAAAGTAACATTTTTGATGATTTACAAGATTTGATCTACTTCAGATAGCAGTCAAGATGATAGCAAGTGACTTGAGGCTTTTCTTGCTTTGTACTTGGACATCACACAGGAAGAGAGGAACTTTTATGTAGAACAGTAGAAAAAAAGACCAGTTGGTCAGTTGAACACACTGAAACCTGCATAGACCATCACAGAATAAATGACGGAAATTATGTATCTTACGTAGCAGAAGACATGAAAGATGGAAGACTTATACAAACATGGCCAGAATAATATATTAAATTGATTACTGAAATGAACATGTTATAAGATGCTTTCTAGTTTTACAGGTGATTATAATGAAGCATCTTCGATAATTTATATTTACTTTCTTTTTAATATCTGGGTAAATGTTTTTGAAGTATGTTTCAATATGCCTCACAATGGTTTTATAAACTGATGGGCCCAGTTTTCTCTTGGCTGTCATGCTGGTTTTTTAATAGTCCAGACTTGGGCCTTCCACTGAGATTTGTTTAATAATAGCCTTATTAAAAAACTGAATACAAATAAATGGGTTCGTTTTATTTATTTGCCCTATGGTATCCTTTCTTAACAAACACTTTCACAAAGTTTTTTGTTTGTTTGTTTCCCTTTTATTTACAGGGGATAAACTGCTTGTTCCCTTTTATTCCTGAATGAAAAAGCAATGATACTTTTAAAAAATTATTTCTGTTTACTTTTTTCCGGTATTGTTTTCCTTTTTATTCCTTTCTCAAAACAGCTCGTCATATTTATATAGATGTTTCATGCTGCTTTTACGACCCTGTTAGTAAGGCACTACAGCCTTTAAACTAGTAAAGAACTTTTTGTTCAGAGTCTCAGTTCTTAATTTTCAGGAGTTTTAGTTAAGGTTATTTTTAACGCGATAGCATTGTGTGTGAGTAGAATAATATCACTGCTTCCCTTGTGCCTCAGATGTCAGGGCTTTTTTTAATGTGTTGCCTACCACCATGTACTTTAGAATAAAGAATGTACAAGTGCATTGTGAGGGGAAATATGTCAGCCTCCTGGTTTTATATTTAAGAGTTTTTGGAAAGAAATTCCAATCACATTTGAAACGTGACTGGATCAGTTGGTAGTTGATAGAAATATGCATGCAGCTCATTGGAGTGTAATCTCAGTGTTCAACAGAGGTTTAAAGTTTGGGTTGCTTGTAGATAGTAGTAAAAACATGGTCTCTTAAACCGAGGTATCTAGCTATTGCAGAGTTCTTAATTTTTTAAAATATTAAACAAATTATGAGTAAATAGAATATATTTTTTTCCTTGTTCAGTGCCTAAATTCAAATGCATAATTATGAACTCCATTTTGGAAAGAACTCTGTTTACCTAAACTTCTTCTCTTAAAAAAAAAAAATTTGGGTAAGGACTTAACTTTCATTTGTTACAAACTTTTAATTAAAGTATTGAAAAGTTAGAAATTACAGTTCTAATGTGAAAATCCCTCTGTGGTTCTTTGGTTAAAAGTGACAAAGTGTGGAGGCATAGCCTTCTCCCAGCAAGACCACTGAGGTTTCATTTCAGTAGTGTTAAAATATTATTGTCTGGTATGTGGGAGTGTGGTATAGTGGGTTTTTTTCCTGTCTGTACAAATTGCATCTTTTAAGCGGCAACTGTAAGCATGTGATACATGAGCAAATAGACATTAGTCAGTTACTATGTATTCTGCTTTCTGAAAAAACAGCCTTTCTGGTACTGATGCATATACTTTGCATTCCTTAAAATCTAAAAATATTTGTTCTTTAAAAACATCCAATTACCAAATATTTTTCTAGTCATGTCATCTTAGTTGCACCATAAGAGCTACTCTTCAGTTTTAAGGATTTTTTTCAATGTTTTGTTCGTTTGCAATCTGTTACCTTCTCTCTCACCCACCCACATGCCCTTTTATTAAAATGGTTACAGTATTGGGGCATCTTGAAACCCTAAAAGTATAGCCACTATACAAGGGCATTTTGAAAATTGTCATAATTTTGTATGAGCTGGAGCTGAAGAAGGAAAATGTATCTAGAGGTAAAATGATCTGGCTAGATCAACACAGTAGGTGAATGCCAGAGATGCAGGTACCATAGGTTGCTATTTCATGTTTGTGCTGCAGGGTTTCATTTATTCTTTAGGATCTGGAAAATTTCTGAAATCATTAAACTCATTGTGTTCTGATGAAGGGTTAAGAAAGCTCAGTGAGCCTCCCTTGAAAGAATATGCTATCCTGAAAGGGAGTTTAAAAAAAAAAAAAGTTACAGTATTTTAAAATTTTAATATCAGTGGATAGTCTGTACAGAAGTACAACTATATTCTTTTGTCTTGGTGACACTTTCTGTTGGAAATTAGTGATGATCCACTACACTGTTCATTTTACCATTACACACCTAGAATTGTTGTGGTCTGTAAATGAAAGGAAGATACAACAGTGCCACTGGCTAAGTGTTGACATTTATATCATTCTTTCCATATCAAAACCAGCTGTGTGCACAATCTTACCTCCTGAAGTTACAGGATCTGCAGTTCTCACCCTATGAGTCAAGAACTTTTTTCTTCTATTTTATTTGATGTGAGGATATATGTATTGCATAAGGTGGAGGAATGAATTGTAACGTGAAGGGTAATCTTGTGCACGGAAAAAGGTTTTAGGAAATTGGGGGGGTGGGGAGAGTACTGAGTGGTTACTTTGTATATAAAGAGCTAAAGTTCACTATGTATATTGCAGTCAACATGTCATATCTGTAGCTACAAAGTGTTTTCATCTTCACCTCCTCATTGTTTCTCTTCTGTAGCCGTTCCCTTGGAACTCCTGATACAACTGCTTGTATTCTTAAGTAGTTGATGCCTGAATGATCTTAATAAAAAACCCCAAACCTATGTAATTAAAAATTGGCTAAAGGTTGTATTATTTTGTTGTGGCCAAGAGAGGAGTAACCTTATCAAGATTGATGAGAAGGGATTGATGAGAAGCATGTTGTTTCTCCTGGAGGCAAGAATGTGTTAGCTTAATCTAGCTGCTATCAGTATAAAATGTATGATTGGGGGTTTAATTTAAATACTTAAAATCATTTGAGGATAATTGCCTATTATTGAAAATAATACATTTTCACAATATCATGGAGTGGGTTTCTTTTTTTATATCTTCTTCCCCATTATAATAGTTGAAGATTACAAACACAGAAGTACTAAAGAAACACATTTTAATGAGCAGTGGAGCCAAACTGAGTACAATGTTTTTAGGAAGACATATTTTGGTGGTAATTGCTATGGGATAAAATTTAGTTATATGCAAGTTCTTCTCCTACAGCACTGAAGTCTGCGGTTTTAAACCACATACTTGAACACCGATATGCATGAACAAACTAAGACTGATTTATAGGTTAACTTAGTATTGACTCAATTTATGAATAGGGCTGTATAGAATCTTTCATGATGTCAGTAACATTGTTATCGTTATAATTATATATAATTATTATATATTGAAGGTTCAATAGTATTCTCCATTTTGAGTTAATAACATCCTTTTAATTTTGCTTTTTGTGAAATAATTTGATGTACGGTTTAAGTTCATGTTCACATCCATCTGGATCACTACGTTGCCCACTTAACATTCCTGTTGTTCTAGGCATGTATGTACAATGTGCATGTGATGCATTTAAATTTAAAGAGGGAAGGAGAAAACCTCACTCTGTGTTTAAAATGTTTTGCTGGTGCTCTGTTGCATTACAGTGTATCTGTTTTTCTCTCCTATCTAGCGAGGCAAATCTGCTCAGCATAGATGACAGTGATGGGCCTTTCAGTCCCAATGAAGAAAGAAAGGTAACTACTGTTTACTGGTGAAAACATATCTTTAAAGCTTCCTAGGTTTTTAAAGAATGTTGCGTAGTCATCTGTGTGGTATTACAAAGTGAAAGTTTATGTGTTGATTTAGCAACATATGCTCAAGGTTTTCTTCTGCCTACCCTTAATGTTCCTTTTACTCCTATAGATCTTGTTGGTTTGTATAGTACTCTGAAAATATGAGCATGAATAACTGGTTTTAAGTTTAGACAATTTTCATTAATGGGATTGTATTTATTAAATTGAAAATGTTAATCGGTATATCCCATGATTGCTTACTGTCAGATTTCCCACTTTTGTACGCATGTATATGTGTGTGTATATAAAAGGAGAAGATGCATAGGCAAAACCCATGCTTTTTGTGGGTTTTTTTATGTATATTGAAATAGCTTACAACTGCAAGATGCCTCATAATACTTTGAAAATATTCATATTTTGTTTAGTAAGGAATCCTAATGAGTAAGGGTGCAGACAGGGTATATTTTACGTGAAATTTGGTACAAAAGCGGTTATGCATTTTGTACATGAAATTTGGTACAAATGAAGCCGAAGTAATATTTATATAAATATTCTGTAATTTGTTTTTTCCTTTAACTTTTATACGAGTATTTTAATATATGTGAATTCTGTTGTTACAGTCACTTCGTTGTCGGCCTGGAGCTGTCGGCACCAGTGGTGATTCCATAAAAACATATGCAAGGCGAGGCAAAACTGGAAGCCTGAGACTTTTTAAAGGGAACGCAATTGGCCTCAACATGATGGGAAATAGCAAGAAACTGAGGTACCACATTTAGTTTTATGTTTACTTACCTATTTGATCATTGATATACATCAATGCTAAATGAGTAGAAGTTGTAGTACATTTGCGTTACGGCTGTGCATTTTAAGAAGCTATGCTCTTCTGTGCTTCTGAGCAAAGACAGAAAACTAGATTAAGGTCTTTCATCTTCCAAAATGTTAAACAGCACATTAGTAAAATACCAAAAGGTTATTAAAATAGAGTTAGAGCATTCAGTGGCACACTTGTCAGTGCCTTACCAATGTTGTCTGCATACGCTATTGTTTCCCCTATACAGTGTTAGCATGTGGAAGACTATTTCTAACATCCCCATCAAGAATTTCTTCTTTCCATGACTGTGAATTGCCAAGGTTAACTCAGGGTGCTTTTTCTGTTTTCCTTACTGCAAGGTGTCATTTGATTTAGGAGTCATGGACTGTTCCTTTAAAGGATTCAGCAAATATTCCTACTCCTACATGATAGCTTGAGATTGTCACTTGCATTTAGAGCTGACAGGAATAGCATTTAAGCATTCAGTGCTGTACTTGCTTGTTACTACTGGCCCTAGCTTGTAACAGACTGATCGCTTTATTTAGTATATAATAAAAAGTGATACATTCATGTAACTTTCTCTGGGAGTATTTCATATTGCTAAAGTGCACTCAGTTTGGTTACTTCTGCAGGAAGGAATAGTTCATAAGATAGCTAGTTACAGTTGGGCCAGTTGTTAAATACCGGACCCATGAGTATCTGTATGAGGAATGTCCTTGTCTTCATTCTTGCATGCTGATCTGTAGAGCACTGTTGGTCAGTGGGACCGTATTATCACAGAGTCACTTGAGAAAATAAATCCTTGAAGTTCTATCTGATATGTGTCCTCTCCTGCAGTTCTGATCTTTGAGCCTAACGTACGGGGAACAAATCCAGAATTTCCAGTCTGGACTAGTTTGATAGAGTTTGGTAGAGAAGAACAAATACAAGAATTGTTCATACTTCAGTCAAAATAAGGACTCTTATTACCTTTATGTTGTAATTGTAACCTATTCCCACATATTAATCTATCCTGTTGAATTTCAAAACCTAGATGAGCCTTCACCCACTGTCTTAACCAAATGTGATACATACCACTCTAATTTTAGTTTTTTTAGTAGCTTGTGAATGGTCTTAAATTCATGCATACTCTTAAATAAACAAAAACCAAACCAAAACTAACCCCCACAGATTCTGAATTTTCTGATAAGAGATGGCCAGTTATGAATATTTTCCTCTTTGGAACTACTGCTGTAATGACCACATATAAACAATAGTTTAGCTTATTTGGTGAATGAAAGGATATTCTTATCCTTCATTCTTTTTTCAGTGACTTAGATTTGACAAAGAACAGTGAAACTTTCACTGATGAGTAAAATTCTGCACTCTTAATAGTTCAAGTTATTGTTATTATAACCAACATGCCATTGTTTAGGGGATTGTTCGGGTGTATGTAATGTATGTTTGGAACTAACTGCAGGCTATTAAGTATTGTATACTGGGTTATTTTGAATAAAATTAAGTGTCTTTAATGCTTTATTTACATTTTATTAAGTTTTCAATAGTGAACTCCTCTGAAGAGTCATGATTTCTAGCTAAATGTTATTGAAAACAAAAAAAGTCTGTAGACTTCCATAAAACTATTAATTTCTCCTGTCACTGTTTAAAAATTCACCTCTACCCGTGGAGTTTTATTGTATAGGTTTTGTTCATATAAACCTAAACCAAAATCACTGCCTTCCCAATGTCCAGTGAAACATAAAAGCAAACATTGCATTCTCTCCACGGATGTTTCAGACCTGATCAGATCAGACACAGATCAGACATTTACAAAAAAGATTTCACTGAGCTTTTTGGTGAGAGTGCACCTATGTTTTCCCTTCCTTCCTTTGGGAATACAGACAATGTCTTGGTTTTTGAGATAGACTAATAGGATGTTATGTGGAACTTAAAAAGCTTTGTTAAAATACAATAGATTTAATAATGGCAAGGTTTTTTGTTGTATGTTAAAAGTTGTGCCATTGCACTGGGGTCCGTTATTTTCCAACATATTCAAGCACTTCCTTGGCAGCTCTTGCCCACTCTGAACACGGGTACTTCCTTCAATCCCTTTTTTTAATTCTTTCTACACTTACACAAATTATCACAGTACTTCATTATCGTTGATTTATGCTGTGCAAATGATGTTTTGTGTTTCAATCTTTAATTTTTAGTGCACGCAACAGATTTATAAGATAACATACAGATTTCTGGCTTGCTTCTCTTCGTATTGGCCAGTTCTTATAAAAACTCAGCGATTATTTACCTTAAAAACAAAGAAACTCAAAACGAGAGTAGTGAAGAAGACTGTGCATGTACATTATATTTGCTGTTTGTTTTGAGTACAGCTGATCATTTAAAATAAGATTCCTCTAGTCTTCTGAAAACTAGAATTTTCTTCTGTCTGGCTGTCAGATTTATAGTGAAATACAACCTTAGTACGTATTTTTTCTCCCTTTTTTGTTAAAGCAGTCATATGTGACTGTGTATGTGTGTTTTAAGTTCTGTAAAGGAATGTGGGTTTAATTTTTTTTTAAGGTAAATAATTGCTCAAGTTTTTTTAAAGAGTCTAAGCATTTAGTTCAGACATTCTGTTATTTGGATTGGGACTGCCTTCTGTTGACAAATACTATGGTATAAACCTAACACCTAGTATGATTTATAAAATCTAACTAAAAAAAAGGAAAATCTGTTGCATGTGTGTTACCTTACTTAAAGGTCACATCATATACATTGAAAGCAGGCATCCACCTTCTATCTGCTACTGAGCTGCATGCTGAATTTACACCTTCTTACTAAACTGTCATTAATGGAGGAATGATGGATGTGTGTAGGCCACTGTGACTGCCATAAACAATCAATGTTTGATTAAAACCCATACTATTTAACTCATTTTCAGATTTTGGCCACTAAGTCTGCTTGATTATGATATAAGTGTTTATCTTGATTTAATACCTTAACTGTGATAGCATCATACCTTTCGTAACACATGTATCACAACAAAATCCCTAAATCTGTAAAGGTTTGTGATCCAGTCACTGTCTGTAGTGAAGACTGGTGGTGTGTTCATGATGACATGCAGCACAGAAGGTGCTTAATAGTTACTCTTCCAATATTTGGACTCTTCAACTAGAGAAAATTCTGAAGGTCGATCATGCAGTTAAGCTGCTAGATTAAATGCACAAAGATCAGATACTTGAGATTCTTGAGATATTCATGGTGATTTTTATCACAAAGTTGAAGTCTCTTTTTTTTTTTTCCACCTTGTCTGCAGAATAGGGATGAAAAGCTCTTCAGATCAGTGGGGCTTGACTCAAATGGGTATTATTGTAGTACAGTATTGCCTAAAATTCAGGGAATGAGTGATGGAAAGAAGGGATATGCAAGGACAGTGAGAAGAAATTTTCCCTGTACATCTCCATTTGCATGTACAAAAATTTAAGTCAATCAAGAAGTTATCATCTGTTACCTGGTTAAGCAAATCCATTATCAAACTCTACTTAACCCTAATAGTTTTGTTGTTCAGGGTTTTTTAATCATGAGGTCTTACTTGAAATTGCTTTTATCTTCACTAGTTTTCAATAAACTTGTATCAAAATTTCTCACATTATTAAATCCCTTTTAGATTTTTTTTGTAATACTTTGTAAAAAAAAAAAGTTATTTGATGAACAGCAGAATTAATGTAGTCTGTGGTTGTGTCCTGTGTTCCTGAAATGTCATGGTCCCATTACTTCTAGTTCCATCCCTTTTTCCAGTGCAAGATTCCTCTGTGCTTTGCCTTTTAAATCTGTGGTGGTAAGAAATTCTTAGGATCAGCTGATAGAATGTGATAGTGTAATCTTGTTTACATTGGAGCCTAGACTTTAAGTGGTTTAAATGGTATGTCAAGGAGACCTGTATCATTAATATATTGTAAGTTCTTTAAGTCTTCTAGAACATTTGTTCTTTGAGGGAACTTTCTGACCATTACATCACCCTGGTTTTAGTGTTGCATGTTAATTTTCTTGAAATTTATAAACCCAGATTTCAGTTCGGATGTGCTCATTTTGCAACTTGCTAGGACTTCATGACTAAATTATCTGGTGATTCTGTCCACACTGGGTATGTTCTATTCAAAGAACAGGATTAGAGAGCAGCTTGCATTTTATAGCTGTCCTACTTGGAAGCATATCTGACACCATATGAACCCAGTTAAGTGTGCCATCTAGAACAGTCTGCTTTGACTCAAATCTGATCACCCAGCAGGCTGTGATATTCTATTCCAGCACCTACTGGTGTTTCTCACTACTTGAGTGAGGCAGAAGGCAGAAGTGCTGCTTAACAGCTTTTTGTGCTGCAGGGTCACAAGACTTAGAGTTTCTCAATCATGACAGTTTGGCAAAGCTCAGATTCAACAAATAAAATAATAAAACATGAGATTATGTGACTTGCTTGTTTAAACTCCTTAGGTTTTAAACATTTGAAAAGGCATTCCTGTACTTTGCTTGTGTTTTCTTTTCTATTATCTCTTTCAAAGACATTAAATTGGAATCCAGAGAGGATTTGAGACATCCTTAAGTATTCAGGGCAAGTAGCTGTCGGCTTTTTATTTCTCAGGTGACAACATCAAACAGAAGGTTGACTGTAAATTAGTCTGGATGATGACTGACCAGCTGGAGTTGCATAATCTTCACTTGGAAGCATGTGGGATGAGTGCATTTACTTTGGTGATTGAATGGGACGCTGTTAGGTTACTTTAGAGGAGTTGAACTGTTAACTTAGAATACTTACGATGTTTCTAAACTTCATATTCTAGAAAAGAGAGTTTTACCATTTGATTGGTTTTGATAGGTCTTGTTCTGTTATGTTCATGGCTATCTTATGATCAGTCAGATCTTAACAGTCATCTCATGATCAGTCAGAAATGCTCTGAAAGCTTCTAATATTGACTTATGATACTCAATATAAGGCTCCCAAAAGGTTCATAATGCTAAGCTGAAAACAGATTTAAAAAGCAAGCTAGCAGTTTGCTCATTTTCACCTTTTGCGGGAATGTAGAGGAAGAATTAGGAATTGGTTGTCAGCTTTTGGGGGAATTTTGGTACTTCTGTTTTTTTCATGGTTCGTAACAGGACAAATGGCAGGAGCAAAACTTCTGTTGAGTAATATTTCTGAGAAATATTTTGAATCAATTGGAATGCTTTTTCGCATCATTTTATTTAGTGCAATTAAAATTTAAGCATTGTATTTCCATAATTTGAAACAATTTGCATTATCAACATGCTGTCTGTTAAAAGTTGCATGGTTTTTTAACATTTCAAATGCAGTATTTTGTGTCCTGTCACAGAAGTGTGCAAGATAATTGTTAGGGTCTAACAATCTTTGAAAGAGTACTCTATTATTCATCTACTGTGTCTTTATATCAGCTTTTACTAGAGAGGATAATGGTAAGTAATCTTCTCTCCAGAATTGCTTGGTTTACATAATAATGAGATTAAAGTGTCAAAAGGCAACAAATGAAGAAACAAAAGAAATTATAAAAGGCATTGGTGAATATACTATCTCTGTGTAGAGTCCTGCTGAGATATTTGAGCACCTGAGAATCTTCTTTTTTCTTTTTGGGATGTGTTGTGTTGTTTCAGATACCAGCCATCTTACATCCATAAATTTTCTGCATTTATTTTCCCTTATGAGTAATAAGATAAGGGAAATTCCTGAATGTACGATTCAATCTGTTCACATGTTATGCCCTTTAAGTCATATTGAAGAAGTTAATATTATGCCTTAGTAAAATGTATAGATGGAAGTATAAAATCAATTATAAATAGTTATAACTCATTAAAAAAGGCAGTATCTTTTTGCAGTGACAGTGTTGAGTAAAGGAGAGCTGGTTCACAGTGTTTTGGATGGTGATAAAATTTTAAAAAAATCTTTATTTTTACTTCCAGGAAAAAAATGTGCATATTCTTATTTGTCTATTTTATTCTAGACTGAATGTTTCTATGCCTGTCAGAGGATCCTAACAAGTTGTATGATTGATTCAGAAATACTTTGTTGATTTTTGGTTTTGTATGGCTGTTACTGTAAAAGCAGAACGCCACAATTTTTAGCTAAGACTATGTACAAATACACCAGAGTCTTTTCTTAAACAGTATTTCTGTGTGTTTGCAGTGAAAATGCTCAGAATATGTCTTGTTCTGTAACTGTGGTACATGGCAGACGTTTTCACCATGCTCATGCGCAGACAGCAGTAGTAAAAACAGCAGCCCAAAGGTAAGACTACATTTGTTTCTCCAGATGTTCCAATTGAAAAAAGTCCTTTTTGATTTTGTATGTAATGGTTTTCCTTATGCTGTGAAGTGTTTTAAGAAATGTAAGTAATTACATGGTGCATTTTTGATCATGAGCTTTGATCTTAATTACTAAAGTTTCATAAAACTTACCATTTAGAATTCACTATTGTATAACCTTAGAATTTACCAATTTTAAAGCACACTATGGCATGTATTCAGTAGGAGAGCACCTGCTAATGGAAATACATTTAAAAAATACTTTGAAATGGACAAACATAGTATGCAGTAGAAATTCACATAACTGACAACGTGATCATCAAATACTAATTCACAGCAACTCCAGTTTGAATAAAATGCATCTAAAGATTAAGTTATAGATCTGTTGATCCTATGTAGTCTGTAAATAGAACATAAAACATGTAAACTAGGACATCTCACAGAAGCAAGGTTGTATAAATAATTGTTAGAATGGACAGCTGGAAACTGGGAAATCTTACTCAGCTATGCTGAGTTAAACTTAATTGTTTGGAAAACTTAAAACAACATCAGACTTGTATAAATTGCAGGGTTGTTTTAAAATTATTTCTTTTATAGGCTTTTCACACCTGATGTGCATCACAGACATATGACCTAACCATTGCTTTAAGGACTTTTCTTTCAAAATTTGTCCATTCAGCGCTCTTCCTATCTTACAAATTTCATGGATTTCCACCAGCCCACGAGTTATTGATGATCTTGATAAGGACATAGAGTGTATCATCAGTAAGTTCGCAGATGACACCAAGTTAAGCGGGAGTGTTGATCTGCATGAGGATAGGGAGGCACTACAGAGAGACTTGGATAGGTTGGATTGGTGGGCCAATGTTAACGGGATGAGCTTCAACAAGGACAAGTGCCAGGTCCTGCACTTGGGCCACAACAACCCCATGCATCGCTACAGGCTTGGGGAGGTGTGGCTGGAGAGCTGTCTGGAAGAGAAGGATCTGGGAGTTCTAATTGACAAGCAGCTGAACACGAGCCAGCAGTGTGCCCAGGTGGCCAAGAAAGCCAGCGGCATCCTGGCTTGTATTAGAAATAGTGTGACCAGCAGAAGTAGGGAGGTGATAGTCCCCCTGTACTCTGCACTGGTGAGGCCACACCTGGAGTATTGTGTCCAGTTTTGGGCACCTCAATACGAGAGGGATATCGAGGTGCTGGAGCGAGTGCAGAGGAGGGCAACGAAGCTGGTGAAGGGCCTGGAGAACAAATCCTATGAGGAGCGATTGAAGGAGCTGGGACTGTTCAGTTTGAGGAAGAGAAGGCTGAGGGGAGACCTCATCACTCTCTACACCTACCTGAAAGGACATTGTAGAGAGGTTGGTGCTGGTCTCTTCTCACAGGTCATTAGTGATAGAACAAGAGGGAATGGCTTTAAACTCCAACAGGAGAGGTTTAGACTGGGCATTAGGAAAAAAGTTTTCACAGAAAGAGTGGTTACACAGTGGAATGGGCTGCCCAGGCAGGTGGTGGAGTCACCATCCCTGGATGTGTTTGAGTCGTTTGGATGAGATGTTGGGGGATACTGTGTAGGGGAGAACTTTGTAGAGTAGAGCTGATGGTTGGACTCGATGATCCCAAGGGTCTTTTCCAACATGAATGATTCTGTGATTCTGAGTGCTTCATTCCATCAGCATTTTGTAGCCTCCTTCTGGCCCTTTTTAACTCTCTTTTTTAGTGTAGATTTTTTGGGGTGGTGGCATATGTAGGAATCATCCTTTTTTTTCATCCCACTTCCCTCGCTTTCATTTGCTACCTTCAGAAAAACAAAGCTCACATACTAACGTGAATAAATGATGTGATCCAAATGTGTATTAGGGCAATTTGGCATTGAAGAAACAGACTGAAAAATGGATTTTGCAGTTGTGTCCCTGGGTACCTACACCACTGTTGCCTCCTTCCATTTCAAACTGTACTATCATCTGTAAATGGAAAATAGCACGGACATTTCCTTCCTCTTTGTAATAGTGGATACAGTAGTAGAGATGTCCCTTTTTTCTTTACATTTCTTCCCATCATTGCAAGGCAGGGGTGACTAAGGAGGATTGGCAGAACTTTTCCCATGAATTAAAGACAAGGTTTATGTTATCAGTGTGGTTTAGGCTGAACCAGCTGTGCTCTTTACTTTTACATGCAGTCCTTTTGAGAGTATCTTTGTTCAGTGTTCCACTGAGGAAAACATGGGGCATCCCTAAGCATTCATGCCCTTACCTTTCACTTTTTTTTTGGTAATTCTAAGGGATAAAAATCTTGATCTGCAGTGCTAATTAAAATTATTTGAGTAAGCAAAATCATGTGAGACTGCTCACTCTTGGATCTCTAAATGTTGACCTTAATATTTTAGTGTACTTGATTAAGCTATGTTGTAAGATGGTTCTTTGAAACAGCCAGTCAGCATGGATTCGTGTTATCTAGTTAAGTGCCGTAGGCTTCTTCAGCATGCAAGAGAGTCCAGTCCAGTGATTCTTAATCTTGAGGGGATGTTAAATTTGTCTGCTTGCCTTTCTCACCTATGCGACTTGCTTCTTTATAAGCCTGCAATGTAATGTGGAAAAAAAAAAAAAGGTAGCAACTTTGTATGTGTGACACACAGAAAGAAAACTAATGCATAATATAGGCAAGCTGAGTATTGCATGAAGTAACTGGATAGTAGTCATCTTGAATGTTTCTAAATATGTTTTCTTTTAGAGTTGTTATTGTAGTGCATTTACATTAACAACAGACAATTAACTCTAATGCTAAGAATATTTTAGGAGTTTCAAAGGCAGGAAGTAGTCATAACAATTCCAAGCAATGTTTGGTACTGGAGAATGTCAGAACCAGTGTGATCTAGTTGACTGAGGGTGAGCTTTATAGAGGAACTGTGAAAAGGATTTTTAATTCCAGTATCTTTTGCCAGTTGACTGAATTGACTACTTTTTGAAAGCTTCTAAATATTTTTCTGAGTTAGAGAATTGAAAATTAATAGAACATGGCCTCCTGTCATATTTCTTGGGTTTTTTTAATTAAAAAAGAACAGGGATCTCAAGGCTTCTTGATATGGAAAATGTAGGTTTATGAATGAGAAGACAATAGTTGTTAGGAAAAAAAAAAACGTAAAATAAGACTATAGAACTGTTCATAATACAAAATTCCAGTGGGTAATTTTTTTTGGCCATATATTTTTAGTTCTTTGGGAATTTTTTACATCTTTTTTTCCTGGTTTTTACTGACATTAGACAATAGTTGAGTTTAAAAGTAAATTCTGATGTGTCTCCTCAGAAAGAAATATATGTAGAGAATGTGGGTGGCAAACCAAGAATAAAATTTTAGGTATATAAATCAGACAAAAAAGCTGGTAGCATGGCAGTTGAGTTCTGAGGTGTTGGGGTTTTTTTCCTATACTAATTTACAGGCAGCACAAGTTTTGTTCTTTTACATTGTTTGCATTTGTAGAATTGTGTTATGGTAGGGTGATCAGTAACAACATGGGGAAAATAGTTTTAGGTAACCTAACATATTGTTCTTAAATCTATAGTGGATTATGGAAAGGATAACCAAAAATAAAAACACAATTAAATGAATTCTGAGCAGATTGGGTCTTTGGCACTGACGTTATGGATTCTGTGATTTATACTAGGTTCTTTAAGTGGGGATGGTGTCACATGGGGCAAGCTAATTATGAAACTTTGTTTTAATCTCTACCATATTGAATTTGGAGCTTGTGATGTGTACTGTATTTCTCATCTTTTTCTCCAACTTTTTTGCACATGTTAATTTAAATTCTGGCTGGCTATCTGTTTCACTCATATTTAAAATATAAGGTTCCAGTACAACAAAACAGGGCATTTCAAAGTAATATTTTGAAAAATATTATTCTTTTTTTTTTCCAGTAAAATCCAGGGATGAAATTAAAATTTGTTCACTTCTGATACAACAGATTTTCAGATACAGTTTAGCCTAGGGTTGTAGTTGGTTCAAACTATTTTGCTTCGTTTAATAGATGCATAGTTCTGCATATGCTATTAACTGACTGTTCTCTAAGACTTGGCATTGGAGTAGCACGTATGTACAGCACGTCTAACAAATCTTATGCACGAGCTGCTTGAAGCAATTCGTAGGGACAGTGCTTGTTATAATTCCTGGATCTGTCCAAGATTCCCATTTCTTAATCTTTGAGATGTCAAAGTGAGAATTCTTTTAAATGCATTATACTAATATGGGATTTGGTGGACTTCGCAGTGTTAGGTTTACAGTTAGACTCAATAGTCTTAAAGGTCTTTTCCAACCTAAACAATTCCATGATTTGTGATTTTAAAACAAGCGAGGCATCTAATGTAATGACAGTGTACAGTATGAGGCATTCTGGAAATGTTTTTCCGGCCTTTAGGTTTCTTTAGCATTAAAATTTACAATTCTTAAGTGTGACTCTTTACAGCACCTGTAAACAGTTAATCCAAGTTATGTATTAACTGTGCCAAGGATACAAAGATACTGGATATGGCTCCATACAGACATGGTTTGGATCTGACTAGATTTATAAACTCAGATGTGACCCTTACAAAACCAGTGTTTATTGTTTGTAAAGGCTGACTCCAGTTGGAAGCAATTTTTCCCTACTTTCATGCAACATTGGCTGATTACCCCCACCCCAGTCTAAGTTGCAGTGGTCATACTCAGTTTTGAATTTCTTTTACTCTCTTCTCAGAGCACTGTGGAGATTGTGTTTTCATACTGCACTCTGTAGGATCATCAGGATTACTTTCTTACCGGTTTACTTTCAATCCTGCCATTCCTCTGGGTTACAGAGAGTTAGAGAGTTTGCTCTATTCGTGGGAGTGTGAGTGTTCTTTTTGTGAAAAGGAAAGAATGAATTTATATTACTCGAATATCATTACTCTGTTTTATTTGACTGAAGTAAAGCAGGAAACAGTTTGAATTTGTTCTGTTTTAGAATAATGTTAGCGTAATGCATGTATGACAGATGTTTGTTAGGCTTTTGATATTTGGGAGGAACAGCCACATAGATTAAAAGTTTACAGCATTCCGTATTGCAAGTTTTGAAAAGGCAGGAGAGAGAAAGATACTGTTTTCAAGTTGTCTTCATGCTGTGCTTAGTTAGGTCTATTTTTGTATTAGCCTTGGTATACGAAGGACCTGAGTTGTGAGCACCAGCTACATGCACTGATGTTATAGGAGATGCTTCTGAAACTAGTGGCCCTAATTCTTAAATATTTTCAGAGATTCTTTTTAGCCCAAACCTCAGAAGGAGGCTGATTGCTTCTCTTTGTCCTTCTCTATCTAGTAGCTGTTTCCACATGGTCTCCTAAATATTTAAGCAGTGCTTTCTGAATTTTTTTTTCTCAATTTCTCAAAACACATAAATATTTTTTGAATAATTGGAAACAAGTTGTTAATGTAAATTTGTTTTATCTTCTTTTGCATAGTGATCAGGGATTGGAAATGAGGCTTGATCTGAATTCATGTATAAGAAATATGTCATATCAGGTTCTACATTGCAGTGAATTAAGTGAGACAACCAGGTTGAGTTCAGAATTAATCAAATTTTACATTGAAAAAGGCCAGACAATGTAGTATTTAGACTACTGACCATTGCTGTCTGTGAAGTAACATTTGTTTGTGTGTTTATAATTACTGTTACAAAAATGCTGTGAAAAATAATGCTCATTTGAAAATTAGTCCAGTGAGTGCAAGAGACAATAAAACAGTTATAGTTTATGTTTAATAACTTGAATTTTAGTGATGTGCAACACATGTGGGGCTTTGCATCTTATGGTTTTTTTTCTTTTTTCATATTTTAAGCAATCTGGACCGAAAGGAAAGGTAAGCTTACTGTTGATGAAATGAGCATGGCAATGAGCAGTAAGAAAATTAACTGAATGAATGCTTTACCAATGCTAGTTAAAGAATATTCAATCCAGTCAATAATATCTGCTCATGTGTGAGGGGGGGTTTGTTGGTTTTGTTCTGGTTTTGTGGTTCACTTTCTCCCTTTTACCAAAAAAGGACCTTTGCATCCATCTCGAAATAATGCCATGTTAATGTGAACTTGGGTACATTTCCACTGGAAATTTGTCTATCTATTTATATATCAAATGTGAAAATAGATAAATTATAACCTTCTCTGGAATTTAAGAATTCACGGCTAATTCTTTTTGTAGAGCAGCAAACTTTATGTAATAGCATGGTTCTGATGCATATCTTAGTTGGGTGTTTAACAGCATTCACTCTGTCATCTCAGCTTGGTTTGAATAGCATTAAAGGTTTTCATTGCATTACTGTGTACATTCTGTTCATGAAGTATATATGTTAAAGTGATTTAACAGAAAACATATAGCAAAAGCAGGCACACTAGTTTTACATTGCTTATTTCAGGCTTTCTCACTCATTTTACGTTTGGTTTACTGCTCTTAATATTTTGTTATATTAATATGAAATACCATACATTTGGTTTTCTTCCTATATAGCTTAAATTTATATGTAAGTGGAAATGTTTTGTTGATAGTAATGAATTAATTGAGGTTTTGTAAATATCCTGCCTATGTAGGTGTTTTTTGGCAGTATACACTTGATATTAGGTTGAATTGTTTAAACAGTGTATATAATGTTTAACCAATAATGATATAAATAACACTGATATCTAGTGTAGATCTGTTCTTTCTGAATTCGGGATTTTCTAGATTTATTTCAAATTCAGTAGTAAAATCAAGCCTTTTTTACTGCCTTTTGTTATTTCTTAAATATCAGAGACACTCATCAGTTAGTTTTGGTGCTCAAAGAAGGGATTTGGATATTCTCTTGATGCATGGGCTTCGAGTTCATGTATTTTTTCCTGTTTTTCTTTGTGCTGCATTTATGTTACTAGTTATCCATTCAGCTATTAATGTTTTTAATTTGGCACTGTGTGTCATGGAAGGCTAGGGTTGATTTGCATGCTGGTGATCTTAATTTTCCCTTGGGGACGCCCACTGTTTCTTCATCCATTACTACTAGATATGTTCTTTTTTCCTTCCCTGCTTTTTGTTGTTGTCCTAGCAGGGGAAGATGATTTAGGCAGGAGCTGCTAAATTTAGTTTTAATCATTACCATCATGATAAGTGCAGCTGCAGCTCCCGACTTTCTGGGCCAAATGGGGCTACTGACCTGCGTACTAAAAACCCAAGTCCCTGTGCTGCTGCTTCTCTGTTTCAGCTTTTGACTTTTGTACTCTGCTTTTCCTATAAGACACTGAAGGTAAATCTCACTGCAGCAGCTTGGTGCTTCTATCTTATCATGCTTTAGGCTGTTTTTGTGTAATAATGTAGAAACCAACAACCTACCTGTGCTGGTATGACTCCAAATAGGAGTGTACAGAGGCAGAGTGAAGAAAGGCTGAATAAGGCAGCCTCTCAAAGAGCCAGGCTGCACATTAAAGATAGCTCTTTTGTGAGCCTACAACTCAACAAATTTAGATGCTGGTGTGGCCTTGCGCATATGTGGTATTTTTGATGTGCCTCATATCAGATCACGGGTAGTTTTGAAAGTTCTGCTCTGAGATAGCACTGTATCCTAAATTCCGAGAATCAGATGTTTCTTTAGGTTTATTCCTTTCTGGCATAGACAGAAATTGTCATCGCTATTCTCCCCGCCCCCTTTTCTTCCCCCATCCCACCCTGAGACAAAATTTTAATATGAAAATTGCCCTTTGACTGGAGGGAGTCACAGAGGTCTGTCTACCAGCCCAAGGTAAAGATATTAAGGTCCAATTCCATCAGCAAAGGAATATGGCAGTAATCTTGAATGCATGCTGAAAATACTAAATCAGTGACACCATTCTGTCTGGGCAAAACATGTTTAGTCAAGAATGCTATACCGTTGAGCTGTTAAGATGTGTCAAAAGTTCAGGACTCTCCACAGTCCAGACTGCCTCAGTATTTTTGTTATGTCTGTTGCACGAAGAGCCTGATCTTTCTTGGTACTGTAATTAATGTTTTGCTGTTTGATGCTTAACTACTTTTTGAAGTTACTTTTTTCAAATAGTGGTCTGCCTTCCTTGTACTTCAAGGCATTAAAATCAATACTGCTTGTAATTGATGAGATAAAGGAGATGCCTAAAATGAGTTAATCTCTAAATATGGAGCCTTGTTCTTCAAGCAAATTCTAAATCACATAAATATTTTTAAGAATTCTAAGAGGGAGAAAAAAGTGTATTTTTAATATTTGCTAGCATGGTAGGTACAGCAATCAATATTGTATTTCTTGTAGAAAAACGAGAAATAGATTTACTATAATAGATACAATACTCTTAGACACACAGTATGTAGATAGACTTGCATCTTGATCTGTTTAGCTGTTTGGTGCCTCATTCCTTTTGAAACAGGAGATTATTAGTTTAAATTAGGATTTAACAGGAAGAAGGCAAGCAGCAAGAAGTGCTGTATGTTTCTTAATCTCTTATAAGAATTTTTTTATTTTTTAAATAGTCCATTTAAAGATAGATGTTACGTTCAATTTTAAAAAACTGATAGTTTCCATTCTGTTTCTGCACTCACATGCAATTAAACTGCTCATTGTATTAAGTGCTTTACTGGAGAAGGTATCAATGGATCTGAAGCTGTTCAAATGGCAACAAACACTGTGCTGAGGGGAGAGCCTTTGTTTTCTCATTTGTAAAAACTTTGTGGTGGGGCTCTGCCTTTTTTTTTTTGGGCGGGGGGAGTGTCAGGAAAGGAAGCTAGTAGGAGGCGCTTCAGGTTGCTGCCCTCTTCTGGGAGGGCTGTTACTGTCTCCAGGAAAGCATTTATTTCAGATGAAATGTAAAATTAAGTACTGTTTAAAATTGTCTTTGCTTTTTTTCTAACTCAAGGCAACTTCAAACCTGACCTTGAATTGCTAACCAAGTTAAACTTCCCAAGTGGGAAGCCAGAGCTGACTTGGAGCTGTTTTTTTGTAACTTCGGTTTGGGTGTCACTGGTTCATTGTGAGCATACAAGTAAAAGTCTTTTATTGTGGGAGAAGAAGGATACTCATTTTATGCTAGCCCTTGTGTATTCTTGTGTTTGGCTATTTATTAAGTATCAGTATGAGTCTCTGTTGACAACACAAAATTCAGACAATGGTAAATAATGTTACTGTATTGTCAAAAAATTATTTGGCAATATATGGTAACTGATGAATTTATCATCTTAAAAAGATAAATATATGTTGCATATTAAAAATGTAATACAACCTGTACTATTTTTAGAAGAAGAATCATAACTTACAAATGTCCAGGGACATTGAATTGTCAAACTAATTTTTAAAAGAAATTTTAGTGTTCTAAATCTATCATATTGTTTTCATTGCTTTCAATTAAATGTCAAATAGTTTCAATATTGTTTCTCTTAAATATCAATTAAATGTTTTATATTTAAAACATTTACAGAAAATAATTTTTCTGATAGCGTTTATGTTTAAAAGAATGCGTATTGTTATGAAATACTCATGGAAGATAATTATAACATGTCAGACAACAGCTCATGCATCCTTACTGGAAAGTTTATATTTTTCAAATCTTCTATAATGATATTACAGGATTTTTTTCTACCCTTTAGAATGTCATTATCATTGGGTTTGATAGTAACAGCTTCTCATTATATAATGATTAGCTTGAGCTTTGCTGTATATTTCCACCAATTCTGCCTTTAAAGTAATCCCGTGAGATTTGAATCTTTAAAGAAAACGTTTAAAAAAATCCTAATTTATGAACAAATATTCATGTTGAGTTTCTGATTTTGGTTCAGCTTTTGTGTGTGCAGGCAGAATTGTTTCAGAAACACGCTTGATGCAATCAGTAACAAACTATTTAATCTGTCATCTGTGATGTGCTTGTGGGCACTCATGGTAAAGTACTGTGACATCTCTACGTTCTGTGCTGCAATCCAGACATGCTTGTTTCTCCATCCTTCTTTCTGCCTGTGTTTTCCTTCATGCTGTAGCCCCTCAACACAATAAAATGTATTTGTGTTTAGGTAAGAAGTATCCCAGAGGGCATCATAGATTAATCTTGTTCCAAAGATGTTAGTTAATAATAAAATATGGGAAAACACTGAGAAATATTACCTGGAGATGCAGAAAATTCAAAGGTTTTATAATTTGATGCTGTGCTGAAAGGAATAAAAACTTATGCCTAGTGCTGAAGTCTACTTCAGCCATAGTCAAATTTTTGTCAGGTGAGTCCTCAAAATTTAGCTGTTAGTTTCAGATGTTACTGCCTACAGCTGTTTCTTTGCCCCCTTGCTGTTGATTAATGTCCTTGTAATCAGAGGTAGCAGTATGGGATGTGTGTGACCCATTTGCAGCCCAGTGCACTGGCTTAACTTGTCAGTAAAAACAGTTTCTGCTGAAGTTGTTGGCAAGGCCTCCCAAGTTTCAGGTGCGTGTTATCTTCTGTTATAACAGGAACAGTAATCTACAACTGCAGAGCAGGGTAAGATAGTTGAGAAAGAACTGCCACAGTAATTGAGATGCAGTGAGCTTAAGGAATCTGAATTTGGTAGTAGCACTATTTGACACACTTGTGTGTAAACAGAAAATATCTTTCAAGAGACTCAAAAAAATCTAACTATAATGTTTTATATTGCATTAATTTGCACAAAGAACATGTGATATGTATATTACGCAGATTATACCATTAAAAGTTTTATTATCCACTAATTTGTCTATATTATTATATTTTTAAAACAAATATATAGGAGCTATGTCTTCTCCTGTGTTGTTCTTATTTTTTGGCCACAACAATTTTTAATGTCAGATCTCTTTCCTCTGTTCTGCATCTTTTCCTCCTGTTTTTTAAGTTGTGCAACTTGTGGAATCTAGTTCAATATTAAAAGAATAATTGTCTCTATTTTTGGATTTTAAAAGTATCTACCTTGTACTTCATGAATGAGGAGGAGATGCAGGCTTCAGTCTTGGAAGACTTGGGTCTGAAAGTGAGAGACTCCTGGACTATTGGTTATTATCAAAGGGGATTTAGATCATAATACTTCTAAGACCTTTACTGTAGCTGTTCCTACTGTTCTGGTAATATTTTTTAAAGTGTACAAATAACATGTAATAGGAGAAGTTATTTACTTGTAGCTTTCAGATACATTTCAGGTTCATTTTGTTCATGTACAAGTGTGGCTAAATTATAATGGTGTCTGTCAAAATAACAACCATATATCTAATTCACTTTCCAGAAAAGAATACCCCCCTCAGCTTCAGAAAGTAGAAGCAGACCACATTAGGTTACCACGGTCTCAAGGAGTGGGTAAGTTACATTTAGAGTTCTCTTTTTTTTTTTTAAGCAGAATGATTTTTTTGAATATCTGCTTTGGGTGGGTGTGTTGTCAGACTTTGTGTAACCTTTAGTATATCTATTTACATCCTTATATCATGTTATTGTAGATTTATACAAGTTTGTGCATGAAGGGAGGATTTTGCCCTTTTTGACAGACTTCAACATGTTCACTCAGGTTATAATTAATTTTAAATTAGGCTTCAGTTATTTTAAAAACAACTGAAATGGGGAAGATATAGAATCATCGAATTGTTGGGAGATGGAACAGATCTCTGGAGATCATCTAGTCTGAGCCCAAGCCCCCAGCTTGTTCTTGAATTATTGATGAGGAACTTCTGTAGCGCTGTTAGTAGGTGCAAAATGTAACATGGTAATAATACTTGACACAAAGTACGTTCATGCACTAAGGTAGTGAATAGAAGAGCCAGCATCAGCACTGCTCTGTGCCTCAACAGAAATACGCTCTTATATCATTAGTTAGGGACCACTGATGGAGATGCAATAGAGAAAATAGTTTACTTTGAGGTGTGGAAACTGTGAAATTGGAAAAGAAAAATCTCTGTGGTTGAACTTTGTCAGTACAGATACAGTTTGTAGACCTGCTATTCAGCTGCTTAGCCATTTACACTGGCCAGTTATTCTGCTGTGCCTTCTTCAGGTTAATGTTAAGTAGAACTTCATCAGTTCTATGCAAAAGTAAGGTAACTTAGAAAAAACCTACCTATTATTGTTTCTTTTTTGAAAATGTGTCATTCTTTTGTTTTGAGCTGTTTTCTAATAGTAGGATGCTTGTGAGGCTATCAGTATGTATATTGAAAAAGTGTTCATATCTGTTTAAAAAAAAATACAGACTTAAAAAAGTTCCGATATGGAGATTGCAATTAAACTAGGGAGTATAAATAGCACTTTTACATTAAACTGAATTAAGGCACTCTTGTACAACATACTACACTTCTAAAAAGAAAATCTCACTCAGTGCATTGTTAATTTACGGGTTTCTTTGTTCCTATATTCTCCCAGTATTTAAATGAGTGCCCCAGTATAAAGCGGGATATGACAGTATAGTTCACTGTACTGCTGAGTCTTGTGTTGAAGGAATAAATCCTAATTACACGGAGCATTTGCAATTATTCTAAATGCATTCACCAGCAGTCCTTCAGTGAAAGTTACCATCAGCATAATCTAGCAGATCCCCTCCTATTGTCGGTGGCAGTTGCTCCATTCTAGTTGTGGTGAAGTTAGTATAGATTTTTAAGTCCAAAGCCTCCTCCAAAGATACTAAGCTACAGATTGTCACCGAGAGACACTGAAATAGTATTAATAAAAGAACATTTTCAAAGTTACTTTAGGGAATTTTTTCTTATTCATACAACAGATCATGAGACACTTGAAGCAGTGTAGGTTGTTGGATGTTTAGAAAGGTGTTTATGTTTAGTTCAAGTTAGTGTATGTGAAGAAATAAGTTGATCGTAATTTTAACAGCATATGAGTAGACATTTCCTGTTAACATTCTCGTATTTTTTTTCCTCCTAGACAGTATAATGGAAAACACAGAAGAGTCAGAATCAGAATCAGAATCTGAAATTAAGAGAAAGGTGCAACAGAAACGTCACTGCAATTCATATCAATCTGACTTGACTCTATCTTCTGCTACAAAAAAATGTTTAACTCAGTTAAAGGTAGGTTAGATTTTAAAAACATGTAAACTTCTGTTTAACTTTAAAAGTTGATGCATATTTGAAAAACAGACATTGTTGTAAAATAAGTTAATGTTCTAAAAATCCTTAAGAGTTGGGAGAAAGATTTACGTAATTAAATTTTTTTAAAATGTTGTTATATATTTAAGTTAATATTGATACTAGCTATGAAATATTTATTTTCTGATTTGAACAGATGCTGCACTGGAAAACAAAAGAACCTGTGTTTAAATTGATAATTGATTTGCTGATTGACAGACAAGAAACTGATAATTTTGGTTTGCTGGCTGTAAAACAGAGGAACAATATTTTACTCTTTGATTTGATCTACAGATTTTTTTAAATTTTTTTTTTTTTAGCGTCATGATTTTCTGTAGTCAGAACAAAAAAGATAGAGGTACTGCAAAGATGCAGGTACTTCTTACTAAGTTGCTCTCTTTCTTAGTGAAACTAACACAGGTATCCCAATGGCCTTCTCTGGTCTAGATGCAGCCAACCAGGATGTTTTGTCTGGAACTTTTCTGAATATCCAGTGTAAGATATTTTGGAAATTCCTGTAAGGCTTTCCATATTTCTTCCCAGGTTACTGTAGAAGATTCATAATGCCCACATGCAGGTTATGCTTTATGACTATCAAAGCAAAACTTTCCTGTAAGGAGATTTTGCTTTTAAAAAAAAAAAGAAGGTAGATGTGTGATTATGTCATCAGCTTGTGTTTGCTCCTGTGTATTAGAAAGTAAGTCAGACTGTATTTCTTTGTTAGGATGAGACACTTGCTACTACTATTATGCCTTTCTGTTACATATTTAGTTAATTAATAAAATATTACTTGGAAATTTTAATAGCTGAGGTTTTGAGCTACATGATACTATGTAGATATGAGCTATACAAGCTAAGTAATGAAGTAACGAAACAGTTAAAAACAAAACAAAAGACATTACAGTTCTGTGGGTTTTGTTTTAATCATTACGTTGATAACATTCATGTTTGTTTAAAGAAGTAAAATATTCATTGCAGCCTACATTACATCCTGTCAGGTAAGGGACGAAAGTAGAAAACAGTCTTCTAGATTGAAACGGGCATTGAAAGAAACGGTTGAAAAATAAATAGAATCTTGTCACTGCCTTCATAAAACAATTTTCACTCTGTAGATCAAACAAATGTCATTTTTTAATATATAAAGTTTCTCCATTACAAATCACATGAATTAGCATGAGAGGAAGGAGAGCAGCCTCATCATTTGTAGCTGGATTGTGAACTGTGTAGGCCATTTGCAGTAACTCCTAGCTCAAACTGGAAGACTGTGTACATGTAGAAGTGAGGTGTGCTTTCAGCATATTCCTCCCTATTACAAAGCCATGGTACTGACTTCCAGAGCTACATTGTATATACATGGAAAGCAAGGGCTGGAGCTGCATGTAGAAGCATCAGCAGCGTAGTGTCCTTGAGCCAGATTGCATGTAGCTAAAACAAGCTGTTCTCTGTCTTCCCGATAAAAAAGCAGCAGACTCGATTACATTGTTCTAGGGGCATGATTTCGTTTCCAGAGCCATTAGACAGATTGTACTTGTAAACGCCATTTAATAATTGCATCTGGTACTTTTTCCCATGCATATCTTAGAAATCTGTAAGTTGAAAACACCAGCAGTCATGAGTGGAAACCAGTTACTTTTTCTCAGACAAAAGCACTGTGGTAAAACTGTCAAGCAGTAAGCTTAAAAAAGGTGAAACCCCTATATTTTTCACATGATGTATTATGAGATTTCAAAAAGGGATTGGTAAAATTTGTGAGGCTACATCATCATTAAACAGGTTGATTTAAATTCAACCGCTGATGCAGGAAATGTCTGAATTGGTAATTACATCAAGTAAGGAGGATATGTCCTTACTCTGTTCACTGTGCTCCCAACCATCTACCACTGGCCACTGTTAAAAGTACAGCACACGGCTAGATGAATCATTACTCCAGTCCCACAGGATAGTTATGATCCTGTAAGACTATGGATATATACACTTCATGGATATAGAAGAGAACTTGCTGCAGCTGAATTCACTAGCACAACTCTTGGTTTTATTTTCTTATTTAAATGGGTTAACAGTTTTATCCTTTATCACAGTAAAGGGATTTAACACAATGATTTATGCATTTGTCATGAACCATATGCATTTTCATGAGCCATGAGTTGCCAAAGTATGCAGATGATTGATCAGAGGTTTATGGAACCTCTGAACAATTCAAAAGCGTTCATTACGGTTTTGTGCCAGAGAAGTTACAGACATAACCAGCTGCTTGTCAGGCAAAGTGCAAATGGTTTTCATCTTACTAGACTATAACAGGTTGCACTTTCTAATTGTTAAAAATGTATATAATTTTTAAGGGAAGGAAGATTTTCTGCTTCATATGTGTTTACCAAAATGCTGAAAAATAACACAAGCTTTGAATTCTGAAACTTAAGAGGTAGGGCAGAGTATTTATTTGTATAGGGCATATAGTGTTTGTATTTTGCAGATGTTGTGGTGTAACCCCAGCTGGCAACTAAACACCACACAGCCACTCACTCCCTCCTTCTCTCCTGGTAGGATGGGGGAGAGAGTCAGAAGGGTGAAAAAAAAAAGTGAGAAAACCCGTGGATTGAGATAAAGACAGTTTAATAGATAAAGAAAAAGCCATGTGCAAGGAATTAATTTGTTACTTCCCATCAGCAGGCAGGTGTTCAGCCATCTCCAGAAAAGCAGAGCTCCATCACTCATAACGGTTACCTGGGAAGACAAACACCATCACTCTGAACATCCCCCCTCTCCTCCTTCCTCCTCCAGCTTTATGTGCTGAGCATGACATCATATGCTATGGAATATCCCTTTGGTCATTTGGGATCAGCTGTCCCGGCTGTGTCCCCTCCCAACTTCTTGCACACCCCCAGCCCACTTGCTGGTGGGGTGGTGTGAGAAGCAGAAAAGGCCTTGACTCTGTGTAAGCACTGCTCAGCAATAACAAAAACATCCCTGTATTATCAACACTGATTTCAGCACAAATCCAAAACATAGCCTCATACCAGATACTGTGAAGAAAATAACTCTATCCCAGCACAGCAGATTTCAAAGTTTAAAAAAAATGCTGTATTATACAAGTTATAAAGCAGACACATTTTTAGGTAGAACTTATCTACTTAAGTAGTCATTTATCTTAAAATGGAGTCTAAAAAGTATGCCCCTCTTTAATTAAACACTGCTACCCCTACCATCAAGATGCAGGCTCTCAAACCATGGAAATAAAGTTAGTTTTAAAATTTTGGTGTGTGGTTGAAGTAGAGAGGTGCAGTTACTCTATACTTAAGATCCTACAGGTACAATTGGTAGCTTCTGCCGAATATTTTAATGTCTGATTGAAGTTCTTCAATGTGGTTACCAGTATCTTTGTAAAAACTACATCCTGTAACTGAGCACTGAGGCACAACATAGTTTTTCATCTTATCCCACCACTCAGGTTTTAAAGGTCTGATACATTTTATACAGTGGGATTTTTTTGCATCTGTTTCATTATGGTATGTGTAGCTCTGTTCAATTTTATGAAAATAATATATTCTCCCTGTATGACTTCTGTCTTTACATTTGTTTTTAAAAATGATTGAAGATTCCACACCCGAGGAAGTCCTCTTTATTGGAAAGGCGTTCATGGCTGGGGATGAGAGGGTGTAAATTGTGATAGCTATGTTTTGAAAATAGGTTCAAAATGTTTTTGGTGGGATGTAGGTATTTATTAGCTTCAGTAGTTCACAGTACAGTGGTTATGTCATTTGAGCTCAGTGTTCCAGGAGACAATAACATACACTGAATTTCAGTTCCAGAGGTGTTCTGTATTCAACTCAGTACATATGCAGTACTTCATGTTAGTATTTAATCCCTTAGACTTAGAAGTCCAAGTTCTGCACTTGTGACAGGTAATTAAGTGGGACCTAGTACGTGTTAGTGAAACAAAATACATCTCTGCCTTTACAGTAATAGGATACATTTTCCCTTGTAGCCCCTGCTTTCCTCTTGAAAGTTTGAGGAACTCCTTTTCCTCAAGTCCTGTTTTCTTTTCTGAGATACTGGACTCTAGAGCAGTGTACATACTTTTCTTTTTATATTCCCCTCCCTCTTTTATTTCCCTCTTTTGAGGAGTGATTTTTCTTCATGCTTTACAAGACTGTTAGAAGATATCTTGGGAGGACAAATGAACTTCATGACCTAGGAGGTTGCTTCTGGTCCTCTTTAGCATTGCTCTGTGGATCCTTAGGTTACTTTATTTTCCTCCAGTTAAACTATTATTATAGAAATGGTGTAATTGGACCTTCTTTCTGATGGATATATATATATATATCTGAAAGGTGTTCAACCTTTTACATATAGAAAGAGGCAAGAAGGAAAATGTGAATTGTCCAACATCAATCACTTTAAAAATTGCCACAAATGACATTTGTTTCTGTTAGAACATTTTTCATTTTCTTAAATGAAAAAAATCAAATGTATTTTAATGTTTCGTTTCTCTGTTTACTGTAATTGCTAACATAGTGTTGTCAGTCTTCATTCTGAACATAATTTAAATGCAAGATTTGGAAATGGTATCTTTGTACTTACACAATTACTGATTTTGTGTGTATTTCCCCTCTAGCTTTTGGAACAAATTGATTATTCTACTGATTGCCCAAATTGTGGGCGGGCAAATGAAAATCAGACCAAATGCCGACATTGTGAAAGTGCATCTCTAAAGGATTTGCAAAGAGTCTCCAGACAAACTGTGACATTAAATGAATCTGTGGGGCCTTTATCACGCTCTTCAATACATCAGAATTCAACAGGGCAAAAATCTTCAGGTACAGGGTTCAACACAAAGAAGTTTTATAGTTCTACTGTTGGGAAGGGTCCGACAGATATTCTACTGAGTAATGAAGTTGTAGGACATTCCATGTTAAGACAGAATGGAAAAGTTGGTCTTATAACTGGGACAAAAAATCCTAAAATTACAGGAAGCTTAAGACAGAGGAGTTCAAGACCATCTGAACTAAATGATCCAAGTAAGTGCCTTTTTATGAATATAGCCATAAACTGGAAACCCAAAATACTGTGTAATGAAGGAATTCTCCTTGCAGGTTTATGTTACTGATTTTGCATGAAGTTTTTTTGTGGATGTGTTCTTGGGGAAGAGGGACAGACCTTTTTATAATTTCCTTTTCATATACTGAGGTACTCTCTGAGAAAGATGAACATTGGGGAAAACAAAAATTATTTCATGAATCTTTTTTTAGTGATTTTTTTTTTAAAGACTTATACTTTATAATTTTGTAAAAAACATTATTAGCAGAATTCCATCATTCATTTTCCCAAAGGGAAAGACAGTCTTTGATTTTTATTTTATATTTTCTCCCTCTTTCCTTTTGAGCTATGCATTTAAGTTTCATAATTTATAAAATACTAATTTTTTGTGCTTTCTCTGTGTAAACTCAATTTATAAGCAGGAAGGAACTGGAATTTGGGAAATTATGTTTCTAATTCCATGCTTAGTTTACTGGACCATGTTGTCTTACTGATTTGAACTACTTAAATCATAATTTCTCGTGACAGTTTTTCTTAAATTGTATTATTCACTGTCAGTTCTTTGTCGAATCATAGAATGGTTTGGGTTGGAAGGGCCCTTAAAGATCATCTAGTTCCAACCCCCCTGCCATGGGCAGGGACACCTTCCACTAGATCAGGTTGCTCAAAGCCCCGTCCAACCTGGCCTTGAACACTTCCCAGGGAGGGGGCATCTACCACTTCTCTGGGCAACCTGTTGTCTCACCACCCTCACAGTAAGAATTCTTGATTGAACCAAGAAATGTATGGCTTCACTTCTGTGTCTAGAGGTAGATTAATGATACCCATATTGTATAGTTATTTGTGAGAAATAAAAAGTGAAGGAGAGAGTGCCTGTGAGCAGATTCCAAATAAACATTAATAAAAGCATAATATAATGATAAATGTGAACTTTTTTTTGGCACTGCAGGACAATTACATATATTTATTTTCAAGCAATAGCTTAAAAGTAATTTCTGTTACATAGAAATGTAGTGGTTGAGAATTTAATATTTTCTGTTTAGTTGTTTTGTCTAGTGATGATGATGAGGAGGAGGATAGTGGCAGCACTAGGAGAATGGAAAGCATTTCACCTCGTCCTGCAGATTCAGCCCGCTCCTCCCCAGCTCCTTCTACAGGAAAGGTGGAAGCAGCATTAAAGGAAAACAGTTGTGGAATAGAACAGAGAATAGGTAGTATAACAACAGATACAGAAATTGCAGTCACACTACCAAGAAAAGCAAGAATGAAAGATCAGGTACTATTTAATGCTTTGTTTAAAGAAAACAAAAATCAAATCATAAATGGAAAATGTAAAGGCTTGTTTTGCATTGTCAGAAGATGGCTATATTTGATTGCTTTTCTTATTTAGCAGCTCATCAAGTAGTATCTCTGCTTACATAATACTGGAAACGTAAGAAAATGTGTTCATTATATTTTTGCAAGCGTTCATAATGATTTGAATTACGCTTTTAACATAGATGCTTCTGTGTTGAATGTATACTCTTTGAGACTGGGCAGGGTTTCTCTATGAAACTGAAGGGCCTCTTTAGTTTGTGGAAGAATGTCAGTACCAGCTGTTGCCTGGTAAGACTTTGAACGTACTAAGTTAAACATGAAAACAGGACACTGGAAACAATAGTAGCCCTTTTAAATTAAAATACTTTGACAACTGTCCCAATTAATAGCACTTATTTTAAGGATTTCATGGTGGGGCTTTGTTTTTTTGTTGAGTACCACTGCAAGAATTGGATAAACAAAGACAAAAAACGCACCATGAACAGATTCCTTAAGTGCTGTCAAAGGGGACGGATTTCACAATATGTTAAAAACCACTTCAATAGTGAGCCATTAAGAAGAATAAATTCCCTGTGGCAACTGGCATTTAATTAATAGTGCTGATTAAAACCATCCTTGGGTCACCTGTCCAGTTTCACTATTGTGAGTTTACTTCAACAAGAGTATCTGATCAGATTTCAACCCACAGTTTCAAATACTTTGTGTTTTCTGAGTTAGAACGCTGAAGTAATGATGCCAAAACATTCGTCCTATGTTGAGATTCAGAAGCCAATATTCTAGTGCTGTAATTATGGATGTTTATAATGTGGTGTATAATTAGTCACCACTATCAGTATAAAGCTGTGAACCTTTAGCCTACAAGAAAGCTGTGGGGCTAAAACCTTGAACGATAAATAGTTTTGAATTTCAGTTATTCTGGCATTATGTGCTGGATTAATTGAAAGTGTTGCCTTGTGAAGGCACTGGTGTCTAAGACTTCTGAAACTCTCCCAAATGTTTTCTTTTGTGTATCCATATGTTCCTGTTGACTAGTCTTTAAAAACCAGTTGTAACATTGGAAATTAATGGCATATTTTAGGCAAATGTAGAATAGAGTCTGCTTTTGAAAACAAAGGAAACTTTTTTTAAAATGAAATTTAACACAAAATTTGCACTGATTCAAGGAAACTACCAAGAATTGCAGGTATCACCGTGTTCTTGTCAGATATGATAGAAGAAGCTTTTGTTCACTTGTTTTTCTTTCCAGATATTAATTTTTTACTGAAAAGGCTGCTTACATATAGCACCGCTTTAATGTTTACTGTTTTACTGTTTGTCTGTGATTTGAGTTTTGAGCTTTTAACAGTATTCAGCTAGTCCAGCAGACAAAAATGAAAAGCTGTCTTCAGTAAGAGTCCTGGGAAAATATTTTAATTACAGAGATTTAGAATCTCTGCCTTTTCCACTGTATTTAAATGAAGCATCCAAATGTATATTTTGAATTATGGCCAAAATAGTCTAGTGATTAGGGTCTTCAAAATAATTGTAGACATTTAGTCTTAATAGAAATATTGAATCCCTTAAAATGTTTTTTGTGGGCGTTTAATTGTATTTTGTAACCCAAAACAATGTTTATTAATGAACAGCTATATGAAGGAATATAAATACCAAAGAAAAGACTAGTGTACAGAAAATGGTTCAACAAAGTAGAGCAATATAAGCAATACAACAAATAAATATATTTAATCTGATGGTTATCAGCCAGCTTTCTTTCATTTTAATAGGTTTTTGTAAGATTGTCCTGTTGGTAGACAGGTGACTTCATTGAGATTACAGCTTCAGTCAGTAGCTAGACACTTCCTTGAACTGGAGCCAAACTCTACGTGGCCTTCTCTCACTATTTAGTCTCAGACCCTGGAACCTGTCCTAAAAAAATGTTAATAATTTTGTAGAGTTGCTTTAAGGAATTTTGATTGGGTTTATTTATATTTCTTGAAGATTCTACTCCTGCTAATGTGATGCACTGTACTTCAGTAATTACTCAGCATTTTCAGTCACCAAAAGCTTGGACTAATAAAAACTGAAAGAAAAAACCAACATACATTGTGGTGCTTTTACAGCATTAGTGGTTTTATATAAATAAATAAAATATATGAAAAATAACTTTGTTTTGCCAAGCTGTACAGTATTTCAAAATTACAAAAACTAGATTTGTTTTAGCAATTTTAGAAGCATTATTTGTGATTTAGAAATGTTAATAAACTGTCTACAAGTGTTAGCTTACAGGATTTTTTTTTAATCTGGCAATAATAACATCTTCAGGTGTTCCAAAAAGTCCTTTAGGAAATTTCTACCTTCTGTATATGGTTGAGGTGGATGCTATAGTAAGTAATCCTGATGACCAACAGAAAAGTAGCTGAAGATTAGTCACTAGTTTTTAACAAGCTTGTTTTAGTAATAAATCTTAGTGAGACATTCTGAAACCTTGAAAATTGCTTTTCAGTTTGGGAACATTGTGTCTAACACTCCAATAAAACGTCGTAAAGTTATTTCTCAAGAGATTGTAACTGAGGCTGTACCTCTAAATTATCAAAACTCCTGTGAAAGTGTCATTCTGAACTGTCGAAGTATACGAATAGGAACACTACGAAGAATGGTAGTGGAACCTGTGATTGTAAGTAAACTTGTTATTTGACAAATATCCTTTCAGTTTTTGATGGGCATTGTTATTTTCATACTTGAACAACATACTGTTCCACAGACAAAGGCAAAATATTAAGTTTGTCTCTAGTTTCAGAGGCTGTGATTCCCAAAGAATCCTAAAGTACTATTACATAATAACGCATATGATCTAGTTCTGGTGTTTTAATAAAACATTGTGCCTGCAAAAGCCTTGAAAACCCTGTTTGCTTGGTTGGAGAGAGCTTATGGATAGCAGAGAGGTATTAACGTCTTCTTTCCACCTCCCTGCAAAACACTATTGCTTGGTTTGCTTACATACTGATACTGATAGATGACATTCTCTTTTGAAGATTTTTTTTCTCCCTATAATTTGTGGTATTTTTCAGAGTATTTTAAACCTTCTTGAAAATGGAGTACTTAGGAGAGATCTTAAGTTTCAACAATCAATATGAGACACTGAATAGTAAAGAATATAATTGCTTCCTTGAGTTGTGCTAAAACGTACACTTTGTTTTTTAAAAAAAATAAACATTTAACATTTTTATTTTAAAATTTTCATTACTTAAGTACTTAGTCAATTGAAATATGTTTGCTAACAGTTAAAAGGTATTAAGTCGGTTTTGGTTTGGAGAAGATGTGAAATCTTACTCTTGTGTTGTTTTCCACAGTTTTGCCTGGATTATATTAAAATACGCCTAGAAAGTCAAGAAGGTGAGTACATCTTTCATTTTATGTTAGTACTCAATATATATAATTTGAACGAAGTACCTTTGTCAAGGGTATTAACAAGTGAATCATAATGAAATGTTGATTCTGGTTTTGTTATGTAAGTAATAAATTATACTGGATGCCAGTAGTCAAATAAGAGTTTAAAAAAACCTGAGAGTATAAATTTGACCTGAACTGCCTGGTGAATAAAAACCAAAATGATTTTGTATTATCCTCGCCTTCTACTGACAGAAAGAAAGTTCACAGATAGCAGGAATTAGCAATTTGTGGTGTGCATGCAGCTGGGTCATTAGTTCTTCCTCTTCATTCTAGTTGAAGAGCTGTAGATACTCTGGTGATGATTGGCAAAGGTTGTCTTGAAAATGATTAACAAAAACAAAAGGCAAACAAAAGGGTTTATTAGTTCTTTTATTTCAGATGCATAAGTAGACAGTAAAAACTATACAGGTGTCTTAGACCTTTCCTGTCTATATCTTCCTTGAAAATTTTTTCTTCTCTAGCCTGTAATTTGTATATTTCATGTTGCTGAAAGAAATAACAGTGACCTAGTTTAGGAAGTGGTGAGCTTACAACTATTGCTCTATTTCCTTTGTTTTCTTTTGTAGGGTTTTGCTTTGGGCCTGAAAAGTAGCTTTGCTTCCTTTGGCTAATCTTAGGGTTCCGTGAAGATGTAGTCCTACTGAATTTTGCCTTTTCTTACTTGTAAAAGAGAGCTGTTGTATTTTGTCATTATTATATACAAAAAGGTATCTCACAACCTGTAAAGATAAGTGTAGCCTTTGCTCAGTCAAGTATTTAAGTTTTTGTTGCATCTAAAATACAGATGCATAGAAACTACCGGTTTTCATGCAATAAATGTATTATAAAAAAACCACTAAAAAGCTTAGTAAAATTTGTAGACAACGTCTATCAATTTTTAGTCAAAACAGCTACATGGTGAAATTAGTTCCATGGGACTTGATCCCTCAATAGCATAAAAATGGCGACTCACTAAATGCTGTATTTATTGGAACATTTAGCACGTCTCCATTTCATTTTTTTGAGTTTTGCATCTGGAGGAAGATGGGTGTATTCCCAGCTAGCTCCATTTCTGTTAACTTCATAATCATAGCATGAGTTGTTTTAATACAAGTGATGGTCTTGAAATAAAAATGACACCTAATATATTTTTTTTTCTTTAGATTGATTACAAGTCATGCTTTTTCAGGGAAAGGCAAATGCTTTGAACAGCTGTAGAAACAGCAGTACTGTCCTACCTTGACCTTGTTTTTGCGTGTATATGTCAAGTTCTCAAAATTATCTCCACATCCCTTGTCAGTTTTCTGCAACTCCCAACTGGTGTTTCAAGAACACAGCTTTCTGTTTCCAACACGTAAACAACTATTGACAATGCCTTTAATGGATAAGTCTGTCTTATGTCAATGTTACAGGAAGTACTGTTCACAGGTTAAGGCATTTATGGTGAAATGTATTATAAGATGCCAGTCTTAATGCAAAAAGGATGAATATATTTTAAATTTTCATCTGAAGAGCAGATAGTCTTCCTCCCACATGAAATTCAGTATGCTTCATCTCAGTGCAAACACAGTTACAAGGATTTAGAGTTTCCTTTAAACACCAGCTAGCTCATGTTTTGGCAAGGACCTTCTATCTAGACACCATTAGAAGGACCTGTATGCCTCACTTAAATGGGTTGAATCTGGTTTTAAGTTGAGATTGATGTTACTACAGTCTGCCTCTGAAAGTGGGAAGTTAGGTAAAATGAATTAAGCAAAGTGTTTTCATTTAGGAAGGAGAAAACTGAACTATTACTATAGAGGCTAACGTATTATAGCCTAGCCTTGTAAAGCTACTTCATTGTTTGTTTTAAACAGAAAGGAGAGAAGACTCTAGGAGTCATGTATAAATCTTAATTTAGTTACTACCTTCCTTTTTTCCTGTGTAAGTCCCTAGGGAGATAAAGGAGATTCAGTACAAAAGGAGATTAACTAGTTAGATCCATGTAGCATATTTCTGCCACTCTTCCTGTTGAGATGGCAAACTACTGTTCTGAGCAGTAAATGCTGCCCAGTCGGCTTGAAGGAAGCATGTTGTTGCTGCAGCCTGACTCAGAGCTGGGCTGCTTCTTCCTCAGCTAGTGGGATGGGGGTGCTGGAGGTTCAGAAAGAAAGGAGAGCTGCTCTGCTCCACAGAAGCTGTGGTGGCCACCACTTCCAGTCAGCAGCTAGTGGATGCTTTGCTTTGGGTAAGTGCCCTGTCTTCACAAGCAGCAGACTCTTTCTGGCAGGCACAGGGGTGTGAATTCAGTTGCTAGCAAGAGGGGAGGATGTAGAGAGTGACTGCTAAATTGACTGCTCTCAATGCCAAGAGAAGGATGTCAGGGGGCTGGAGAAGGGAGGCACTCCCTCCATGAACAATAAGACTCACTGATACTACTAAGGTAGAAAGTAACAGTATGTCTGTTTTGTTTTGTTTTGTTTTGTTTTTTAAATTATTCACCATATGGTTTTCTGCTATTATATTCAGGGTGATGCAAATTAAACTCTTTAGGTGGTAACTGTTTTACTAATTTTTACTCACTGTCTGTCTGGTCGTGAAATACTTACTAGAATTTAACTCAAGGAAAGCCTTAGTCTTCTCAGGAATTTCCTGCAGTGTCTCCTTCCTTTTACAGGGAAAGAAGGAGGAGAGAGGCTTCTTGCATTGATTTTTATTTATTAGAAGGACTTTATGTTGACTCCATATCTCCTTCTATCCTGTCTATGTGTTGTCCCCTATGTAAGGGGATATAGTTTCTGTGGTGGAGGCTGCCATCAAGCACGTGTGGAAGCTGTCACTAACTAAAGCTTTAAGTGACTACCATTAACCATTTTGCTGATCTAGAAACAATTACTGGCATTGAATTTCTGGGTCTTTTCACCAGATTTGAAGAACTTTGACTTTACACATTTTTCCTTCCATTTTTATAGTTCAGCAAAACCGGTAAAATACTCAACATTGGTATCAGCAGCATCAGATATAGTGTTAAAAATTTGCCATGTTGTTGACATTTCTCTTTGGTAGTAAATTGAGAGCAGTACCTTATTTCCCTCAGGCAATCAGGTCATTTCTCTGCATGTGTTTGTTCTCCTTTTCATTTTAAAGTTATTTTTCATAAGGGAGCTTGATCAAAGATAAAGCTACAAAGAAAGCTTTACAAACCTTTTGTAAAATGTGTCATAGCAGTACTTGGAAATTTAAACCACTGGAAATGGCATTTTTGCTGTGGAATAGAAACTGGATTAAAGTTGGTGAGAAGAAAACAGTTTGTTTCTGATTACTTTCCTGACAGATGACAGTGGAGTTCAGTTCATCTTTTAAGATATCAACAGGCATCACTTCCTGGATATGTGTTAATTTCAAACTTTAAAAAACTTTTAAAAACGTTAATAAGCACATACTGATTTCTTGTTAAAGACAAGGGGGAAATTGTAAAGGAAACCTTCATACTTTTACTATAATTTAATATAGTGTCATTATTTTCTCCTAGAAACAGAAAGCGATATCCGAGAGATTAACCTGAAAACTTCAGAACTTACCAAATGTGAATGGTGTAGTGTCCGAAAATTACCAGTAGTTTTCCTACAAACAGTACCCTCAACCTGTAGTAGCCTGAGAGACCAACTGAAAATGAGTAAAGATAATGTCTGGTACGAATGTAAAGGAGACAGTAAGTAAAATAATTTTAGTCTACTATTCACTTTAAATTGTGTTTTAATGTTTTAGGTCATGACTGAGTGCAGTAAAGACTAAAACTGGCACCACTGGCTGGGGCAGGTGTAGTGTTTTTCCAGACACTATCATGTTCCCAGGTTGATGAGGCATACAGCTTGGCAAAAATGTAGTCTTCTGTTTGTCCAGACACATGCTAGTTACAACATTTAGTCAGTTTAGTATAAATTTTGTCACTCATATTTGTACTGAATGAAAGCAAGTTGGTTTGTTTAGCTTTTGTATATGGACGTTTACATTTATATGACAGCTTTTGGTATACTTCTGCTTTCTGTGCTGTTCTGCTTACAGGCCTTAGTTTCAATACAAACTGTTGTCTGAGTTGTCTTGGGTTTTTTTCCTGTATGCTTGTAGTGATGTTGTGATGTAGACAAATACCTGCTTGGAAAACAAGTGGATTGTCTTCATGTGTCTTAATTTTAAGTTTAATTTCAACGTAGTTTTCTTCAAGGGTCTAGCATCTTAATATGCACACTGGTTTTTAAATTAGCATAGAGCCCTCTTCCCCTTAAATAGACCTTTCTTTAGGTTAAATTTTGTGGTTATTTATACTTGTACTCAGCTTCATAGATGCATGATACATTCAAATGGAGGAAGAATGCTTTCAACAATCTCAGAATTGTGTGCTTCCAATGTGTCATACTGTTGTAATAACCTCATCCACCTCCTATAAAAAGTGTGAGCTGTAAGGAGTTTTCTAATTAGAAAAGTAATTGCAGAGCGTGAGGGGGATCTAGAGACAATCCTGGGAGCAGGCATTAGATCCCAGGTGAACACAGGTGTTCACAGGTGAAAAAAGGAAAAGCTTCCTGAGATGTCCAGGTAAGAAGTGCTTCCCTTTCCATGTGTCCAGGCTTTCTCTCCCCAGCTTTTCCCTCTGAAGCTGTGGCGCTGAGCTAGTTTTGCACCCAACTGCTTTATTGTACTTGATACTTAAGAGTACTTTGCATTAACACAGTTGCTATTTGCTTTGTGAGCAATGAAATTACTTTTAAGCCCATAGCTGTGTAAGCAATTATGTGTAGATGCTTAGTTCCCAAAACAGGAACACCCAAAATCCAGCTAGACACCTAAATTCTGTGTGTGGAATTGGAAAACATGCTGCTGAAGAGTTATTTTTCACAACAGTTAGCATGCCAAGTTAAGAATAACCAGAAGGTAATGTGTGTGTCTGAAACTCTTCTCTTACAGAAACACAGGTCTGTGCAGCTCTGAGTTAGCCAGCTACATGAGACTGAGATTTGCAGCCTGAATCCTATTCCTGTGTCTGACTGCCTAAATAATTGCTCTTAGTGCAACTTCCTGCTTTTTATTTTTCAGAAGATGTGAGCGGGTGTTATTTATACAATAGCTGATTGATCCTACTCCCGTTCTCCAATTTTGGTAAAGGTGTAGGCTGACTTGTTGAAGCTAAGCTGCTGTACCAAAAGAAATGCAAGATTTATTAGGGCTATCAAGAGTAAATGTGAGAGAGCACCTGACAGTGTTCTGTTTGCAGAATGTTCACTGAGGACAGAGAGGTTTTGTTTTGTTTGTTACAGGACCTGAAGGCAGGGCTTTGCTCTTCTAGGTGGTGAGATCCCTTTACCTGTGTAAGGAGATGAAAGTTTTGATTACTGTGACATTTTAAATTCCTTTCCTTATTCACATGCATACTTTTTAGAAATGAAAACTAGTTGCCAGTGGATTGGAGATCCTTTAGAGATTTCAGTTTCTATGGTAACAGAAATCTGATCAGAGAAGAATAACTGTTTCTTTTGTGAAATTGCCATTACAGGTTTTTGTACTTACATACCCAACGACACGTGACTAGAATCAGTAAGAGTAGTTTTGTTTGAACTTTGTGCTTCTAATATGTGATACACAGTTTGTATCCACTTTTTAAAAAAGCATCATGCTTATTTTCCCATTTAAGTCTGGAAACAGTTGTCTCAAAAATGTACTTTTTTTTCCCCCTCAGTATTCTATTCAGTTTCGTTTCTAAGCAGTGGTTTTAAGTTTTGCATCCTGCTTGCTAGCTACCCCAAGTTCAAGTATTATTGTTTTCAACCTGTCACTGTTTCTGAGAATCTCTATTGTCTGAAAGAGTTGACATGTAGATGTCAGTGCTGTATATCCATGCAGGAGTGATTCTTATAGAATGTTTTAGTTAAAAGGAGGGTCATCTCTGGGCTTATATACTGTAGTGACTTTCATACGTAAAATTTTCAAAAAGCAATAATGTTTTATAGTGTAGCCTTCTGGGATCAGGACAGACCATGAATCTACCTGAATCATGGGGTCTCATATACTGTTTCTTGTTTAATTCAGTATATGTTGTCTTAGTTCTTTCTTTTTTTTTAAATTTTCCTTACCCTTTTACAATCACGTCTATTTGAAAGTAGGAGAAAACCAAGCTGAAATCTTTTCAAATAAAATACTGTGTAGATGTTGAAGGGGTTAAGTAGATGAAAGCCATTTTTATAACAAACATTGAGACCACAAAAGCCCCATACAGTTCCCCTTTTCTAATAAATTTCCACAGATGAATATATCTTCACTGATTTTTGAGAGAGCTGCTCTAGACTTCTTAGTGTTGACTTGAGAGAAATTAGGGCATGGTGTTTCCCTGTATAGAGAGGAAATTACACTGAATTCTGGAAATGTATTGAAACAATAGGATAGAAACCATAATAAGAAAAAGAGAAGGTATTGATTACATAGTCTTACTGTCAGTACGCAGAGAAGCTGTTATTTCAAAATATGTTTCGGCTTTGCGTTCAATATCTTTTAAAAATTTATCAGCTGTAATAACATTTCTAGATGAGGGCAGAAATTGAATGCACTCTTTTTCCGAATGTAGGTAGATGGGTTTTGTAGTTAATCCTTCAGTCTGTCTGCATACAGGTATATTACTGCTTGTATGTATTGTCAGCGGTGTGTACGTGTGTTGGCCTGTGATTCTTTGAAATCTGTTTATAATTGCTACATACTTTGTTTCTAAATGAATATTTTTATCTCTGCTTTTTTATAGGTCAAGAAGAACAATACATCATTTTGATTTTTGAAACTGGTCTTGATCCTCATGCAAACTCAATATTTGAAAAAATAATTACTGACATTGGTATTAGAAATAATATTTCTGACTTCTTTGTGAAAATTTCTTTTGAAGAAGCTAATGGCAGGCTTGTTGCATTTACTAAGTGCTTGGAAGACAATTCCAAAGGAAGTCCATCTCACAGAGAAAACAAAATAAAAAATGTAATTATGTTTTGTTTTAGAACAAAGTCATTATATTATTTGGGTTACAAATACACTGAAGATACTGTGCTAGTCACTAGACCAAAAAAAAAAAAATCCCAACGACTTCTGCTGGCTTTTATCTGAGGATTCCTAGACTGGTCCATGGTGGGTTATAACACTATGGGAAATAGTGCATTCACAATACTTTTTAGTGTGTTCAGTTTGATCATAAGGTTGCACAATGGTCCACAAGTAATGTTGTCGTTTAAAAATTATTAAGGGACAAGAAATTTGTAGTATAACTAGACAGCATAATTGTTTCCAAATTAATCTATTGGTAAAATTATATTATTTCAAACCAGAAATTAAGTTGCAGTGTTGTAGTTAAATTTGATTAATGATTTCTTTAACCAAAACTACCTCTTAAAGAATTTGAAAGTTTTGTGGCTCTGTAAGAAATGAGTACAGACCTAAGTGTAATAAATTAACTAGGAAAGGTAAAAAAACAACTTGAAGTCCTTCTCAAGAGCAATGGATATTACACTGCTGCACTTCACAAAGCTTTATTACCTTTTTGGTAAATTTGAGCGCAGTATGCAAATTAATACTGACTTTATTCTTGTAAGGTTGCTTCTGAGACCAAAATGCAGCAGCGAAATAAACAGTTACCGTATTTTGATGATGATGAAGAAATTGGAGAACCACATACAGTATTTATTGGTCCTATAGAAAAGTAAGATACTTATCTTTGCCCTCTAACAATTTTCTGAGTGTTTTTGACATTTCATATTTATTATTGAACGTATTTTTCTTTTCAGGTTGATAGTTTATCCACCTCCTCCAGCTAAAGGTGGTATTTCTGTGACCAATGAAGACCTCCATTGTCTAAATGAAGGAGAATTTTTAAATGATGTTATTATTGATTTTTATTTAAAGTAAGTTTTATTTCAAATCAGTTTTCAGTCATCTTCTACTCTGAAACTTGAAAAGTTCTAGCATTAAAAATTCATAGGTCAGTTGATAATTCTTGGTCTCCCAACTATGTATAGCTCTAATTTTAAAAGTTGTTTTGTATTTTTGCAAGAAATTTTGGTTCCATTCCTATCCAGCTTGACAGTGACATTGTCCTCACTTGGAGAAAAGGTTCTTTAAAATTTATTGGCATTTAAAGGGAAATTTTAACTGCAATGAAAAAAAAAAGGCATTTTTAAGTTCAGTTGTTCTTTTCAGAGTATTTGTGTTCCCTGGAATTTAATTTGTTTTGATTAACATAACAAATAAACTAATTTTTTGGTGTCACTGGTGCTACTGATGTTAGGAACATATTAAATTATTATATGCTGCTGTGTTTATGCTACATATAAGGTGCATGTGTATAATTTTCAGGCTATTAAAATATTTTAGAGGTGAATAGAAAATTAGTGCATCACTCTGGGAGTGTTTGGAGATTTCGTGGCTCAGTTACAAAATACGTGTATTTCCTAGGTAAGTCATATGTAACAAACTAATTGAAAAACTTTTTTGCTGCCATAATATAGAAGTAAATACAACAGCAGCAGAACAACTTGTTGATTGAGCAGAGTGCTTAATACCTTGAAATACTGACACAGGTATTGCATTAATGAGTTTCTGTGGTTAGTTAGAGGCTGGAACTATTCAGAGGGGTGGTAGCACTGTTGGCAGTCCTTTTTACTCTGCTGATAAATACTTCCATGAATTTTTCTTTTTTTTTTTTTTTTTTTTTTTTTTTACCAGGTATTTGGTACTTGAAAAACTGAAAAAAGAAGATGCTGATAGAATACATGTGTTCAGTTCATTCTTCTATAAACGCCTTAATCAAAGAGAAAGAAGAAATATTCATGAAACTTCAAACCTTTCGTAAGTCTCTTGATAAGTTAGTTTTACGAAGACCTAAGTACACTGAAGACTAGAAGAACAGATGTTTCACAGGGATAAAATCCTTACAGACAATATTATGATACCCGCAGAACTCTAGAAAGCATCCAGACCTATAACAAACGTAGAATATGGCTTGAAAATCTTAAGAAGCTGTTAAGGTCAAAATATCTCGAAGTGCAGTCTTTCCATTAAAATAAGCCACAGTACAAATCATGTGTTGGTTTCTTCTTGCAGAATACAACAAAGACGACATGGGCGAGTAAAAACATGGACGCGGCATGTTGACATTTTTGAGAAAGATTTCATTTTTGTTCCCCTTAATGAAGCGTAAGTAAACATACCTTTTTATTGCGTTTACATGGTAAAGCCTTAAGCTTCATAATTCTAAAATTGAAAGTTTTGTGTGAATTGGAAGTTGAAAAATAAGAGAATAAATGTCTTTTTCCAGGTGATAAAAACAAAATAGTAATGTAAGATCTGTAAGTGCACTGCTGTAGTATAAGAAGTATTGGACAATATAAAGACTGAGCAAAAATGAACTCTTCTGAGTACTTCTTTCTAGGTTTTACTGGGTTCTCTGGAGTTCTTCCTTCTAAGCCTTTGATGTTGATAACTTTTGGATTTACCTTTTTCAGTCCTTACTTTTTCTTCTAATGAGATCTCTTTGCTATAGATGAGATCATCCTTTAGTTGCAGTAAACCTATATCAGAAGAAAATGTAATTGAAAATCTCTGCTGCCCTGTATTGGGAGTTTTATTCTTTTTCTTTATATCCTTTTGTCCTGATACCTTTCTTGGGTCCTGAAGCAGACTGTTAATACTCAAATGGTTGTTAAGGACTTTTAATGATGCTTGCTTTCCTTAAGATCAGAGCAAGTTGTCACCAACACAGTTTTACATTTCGCAAAAAGAATCTAACACATCCTTAAGCCAAATTAATTAGGTAAGTTAAACTACTGCATTTTAAAAATATACAATAAAAGCATAAATAAAGTAAGGGCAGAGAGACAGGAGAATTGTAACTGACTTATCATAGGCATACCTAACTGACCTTTTGAAAAGTCAAAGAATAGGTGGGTTTTTTTTTTTTAATTGAAAGCTCTTCAGAGAAATCTCTCTAGGTACTGTGCCATTGTGCATTGGGAGGAGGCTTTCTGAATCTTCTTTTCCCACCTCCTCCCCAGCTGAATTCTGAGGCTAACTGTGGAGAGGCAGTTATGAGGTAATTGACCATAGATGTGTCTTTGTTTTAGAGTAGTAAGTAAATCCCTGAGAAAGCTGTTCACAAGCACTGACTTCAGAATCTGAGATGCTATGACTTCTGTACAGCCATGGAAAGACAGCCGGTCTGTAGGTGATGAAAGTGACTTCTGTAAGAGATTGCTCCTGTCCACTGCAGACTTCATCCTTGCCATCGCTCTCCCCTGAAGTTTTAAGTGCCAAAACATTGAAGTGTCTGTCACTGAAATTTTAGTTGCCTTGGAGCTTGTTACATAGTTTACTTTTCACCATCCTCTCTTGTGTCATCACACATCCACATTGGTTATGCACAGGAGGAATGAGACTTACCATGCTACAAATATCAGGCAGTGTGACTTAGAAGTCACCTGAAAGTGAAAAGAAATAGTTCTGTGGTTTAACAAGAATTAGTTATAGTGCAGGTAACTTAGCACATAGTAGTTTTCACTGTCTTGTTCATTCACTGTTAAGCAACTAAAGCAATGTCTGTCTACCTTAGCAAGTAGTGCAGCTCAGTAGGAGTGAATTTGGAGAACAAACCAGTTTGTACGGAGGGCATGATCATGTATGTGTGGGGGATTTTACTTTGGACTAGCTTGGTCTCATGGACTCATCCAGTAGTGATGATTAGAGCATGAAAAGTCTATTTTTGGTGTACATCTTTTATCTGGAAATGATCGTGTTCACCCTTTCTGGAACTGTCCTTCACTGTGATCTGAAACTTGGTAAGTGGTGATAGTAAGACATTTGTTTGCAAAAGTGGCTTCCTGACTTGTACAGTAAGAACATCTCAGAGCAGAAAAAAACAAGTATCCAGGAAGATGAGAAAGTGCTGGTTTGGCGCAGGGAGTGGGTTTGGGTTTTATTGTTGGTTTTGACCTGCTTTCTGACAAAGCATAAATTAGATCTTCCATATTTCTTCTTTTAATTTATTGTTATTAGATGCTAGTATTTTTCTTGGATGTACCTTGCTATTCTGTCTCACTTCTAACATGTCACTTCCCCCATCTCCCAAAACCTAGCATTAGGTTTTGAGGAACAAAAAGCTAAACTTTTTGGGGGGAGATGCTAACATATTTAGGAAAGAGTCAGTGGCTTGACTATGAAGTACTCCCATTATGATAAGTTATTGGTATTGCAGGACAGAGAGGAGGCTGGGGAGCTACCTGGGGAAGAACACAAAAACTGGTGACTATGAAGGCTTCTAGGCCTCCATCCCTGTAGCAGAGTTGTCACTTCCTAAGTGTCTCCTCCTTCCTTATATTGCCATGACGCAGAAGAATAGCAGGTTTTACCAGGTTACTATATATTTGACTGCTCTTTTCTATATATTCTTGTGTTTCAAAATGGATCAAGAGCAGAGAACTGGAGTAGTCTTAACTTTTTTCAGTCAAAAAGTGTCTTGAGGTTTTGCTGGTTACGTTATTTGAATTATCTCTGTTACTTTGATAGGCAGCTCTTTATGTTGAATTGAAATTCAAGTCCTGTTTTATTTTCATTAACTTCACTATAGTACCACTTCGAGTGCTTCTTACCTTCTCTGATATAGAACCAGAAAGTTTTATTTTTAGAACTAAGCATACTACTGACGAAAGAGGTAATAAGTATCAGTGCTGATTTTTGTTTCTTAATGGCAAAATACTAACCTGAAGGATTTCTGATCTGGTTAGCAAATACAGTATAGATCCTCTTTGTGGAAGTTACAGCCTCAGGTAGCATTCTGTAGCTGTGTATATAATGTATTATGAAATGTATAGCCCCTGGACTTTGTCTGTTAATAGGACTGTGAGACCTCGTTTTGTGTCAAATACATTTTTATATATTTGTGGTGTTGATTTGTATATTAGTCGGATTCTTAATCTGCAGTGAGTCTTTCAGATGTGGAAGTCTTATGATGAAGGCTGAGGGCTGCAACCTGATGTCTGTGCTAAGCTGCAGCTTTTTCCGAAGCTCCCTTGTGTGACTTCTTTTTTGTTGTGTAATTTCCCCAAATTTCCCCATGCTCCTGTTCCTAACTTACAAAATGAGGACTATCATGCTTTTATGTTGACAAGAATGGAGGTGTTTAGATGCTGTATGTTCAGTAGAATGTAACTTCCAACTGCTTTGTGTTTAGCTGTCTAGTGTTTTGTGTTTGTTTTTTTTTTTTGTAATCGGGGCATTGCCTCATAACTTCAAGGAATTATTGAAAATGCTAGGAGCACAGAGAATCAGTGGTGGTGAGGGAGAGCCAGGTAATGCCTGTGGTGAATAGAAAGCAAAGTACATGCCATTCTGTGTGGTTTTTGGAGAACCTGGTTTTCAGAATTTTTTCAACATGCCTTTGCCTGGACATCTGCATGTGCAACCTAATATAGTGTAGTAAGGCCTTCATCACCCACTTCTCTTCCATCCGTTTATTCCTTGTCTTCATAGATTATGATCGTAGAATTCACACGTAGACTCCCAGTGTTTGCAACTTGATGCATTGCAGCACTGCAGGTATTGTTCAGGAATTTGCCACGCTGGTTATTAGTCTGTGTAAACAGAACTTTCCCAATGTGATGCACTAGTGGATCAAGGGTATGGAAGAATTTCTTTGGTTCCAGTGAAAGATCTGCAATCATTACTATTTATAAAAGGTCTCAAACCTTAATCTGTGGCAAAATTAGTCTGGTTGAGAACCAATCTCAAAGTTTCTTTTGCTTCTTTGTGTCTTGAATTAAGTAGTATGTGAAACAAGTTATTCTAGGATGTGAGAAAACTTGAGAGCTTCTCTGGCATTACAGGAATGCTGCTAGTGGTTGCTTCTGATAATGCTTCTCCTATACTGCCTAAAATGATGCTTTTTTTCTTTTAGGACACAGCTATTTATTCTGGCATCTGGTTTGAGAGTACATTCTGGAAGTGATTGCTTTGGAGTTGCTGGACTTCATTGTCTACTTCCAGAAATTCTTTCCAGACTCTCCCATAACCACTAGTTTAGGGAATAAGGGCTCATCATCTAACAAACTGTCAAACTGCAGTAACTGGAGGTGGGCAGGATGAATCTAGGGGAGAATTAACATGGCTGATTTAACCATGACTGCATCAGTGTCATTTGGCAGTACAGTCCTTTTTGTTCCTGTCTCCAATGGAAATAAGTTGTTGTTTTAAAACTTACAATCTCTTTTCTTTTTAGATCCAAGTTAATTTGCTAGTCTATTTACATAATTGATACATAAAACCTATATTAATAGAGCACACACAAATTCCAGGGTTTGGCAATACTTAATATGTTCATTTACTAGGTGTGGTGAATCAGTCAAGACAAAATGCCTCCATACTTCATATGCTGCTTTCAAAGGCCACTTACTGTAACTGCCATTGAGTTTTGATGGAATTTAGGCTTCATAATCATTAATTAATTTTTTAATATGTCAGTTAGACATGAATTTCTAACTACTACTTTTTCTTTTTTCTAAAACACATTGAAATGTGGCTTCACTTGCATAATACATAGCTAGGTTCTGGTTTTGCTACTTGCTCAAGGGAATCAGAGAACCTTCAGAAAATTTCTAAGTAAGGTCAGTTGATACTTGCAATCCCTCAATCCCTGAATTTGCTGCTGCTCCATTTCTGATGGAGTGGCAAGTCAGTGAAGTCCAAAGAGGCAAGGAGATAAGGAGGAAACTGGGGCAAAACTTATCTCCTATCTTATTTTATGTTGGGGGATATAACTCGTTTTGATCCTGAAAGGGTTGGAATGTCAGTTCTGTGAAGGATAAGGAGGACAACAGAGTCGTGGTGATGGCATTGCAAACACTTTTTCTCCTTTTTTTTAATTCACTGCTGACAAGATTTCTTTAAAAATGTGAAGTGTCATATACAGTAGGAAGATCTCATAGGTGGAAGAATACAGGCAACTCAGCTATACCATTAGATCTGACTACTTGTATTGCTAGTGCAATGAGTAGTTTCTAGCTAGTTTCTAGTTCTAGTACTAGAACTAGATGTAGTTTCTAGTTCTAGTACTAGAACTAGATGTAGTTTCTAGTTCTAGTACTAGATTTAGACGTAGTTTCTAAACTAGAACTGAGAAGTACTAGAAGTACTTCTAGTCTAGAACTAAGAAGCAATTTCTGAACTAAACTACTAAAATTAGTTTCTAGTTCTAGTACTGGAAAAATTTATATAGCCATAAAACATGAACTACAATCACTAATTCATGCAGTGATAAACAAAATGTTAAAAAGAAAGAAGTTTAAATTCAAAGGGAAAAAATTATAAAGTATGAGCAAATTGAAGCAAATATTTAGACAGCACCTGTTTCCAACTACCTGCATCTTATTAATAAATTTGTTGGTGAATGCTTGCATGGAATCATCTTACCTTTAGAGAAGACTCTGAAGGCTTGAGTAAAACCTGCTCAGAGGAGTGAACAGCTGTTACAATTTATCTTTTATAACTATGGGGGACAGGATTAGGTTTTCTTAGCGTGTGTGTGCACATGCAGTGTTTTGCTTGTTTTTTACCAACTTCAGGTTTAACTGTGAGCATTAATGTAATTCTATTTTAAAGTATTTTTTCCTTTGCAGTGCCCACTGGTTTTTGGCTGTCATCTGTTTTCCTGGTTTAGAAAAACCCAAGTATGAACCAAATCCCCACTATCATGAAAATGCTCCAGCACAGATAAAATCTTCCTCTTCGGATGGAGAGAGCAACACACCATCTCCTTTGTCAAATGAGTTAGATGCACAAAACTCGCCTTCCAAGTCTACAGCAAAGAAGACGTTGACCAAAAAGTATAATACAGCTTTAATTGATCCAAACGCTGAAACCGAGGACAGTGAGTCTTCATGTTGTATAAGAAGTCCTTGTAGGGGAAAAAGTTCTTTCAAAAAACTAAATCAAATAGACAGTGATGTGGAAGAACCTAACACTGTGGAATCAGCATGCCATAAACTAGACCACAGGACTCCGGATGAAAACGGTATACAGGGTGAATTCACGACTGCTAGCCAATCTATGGGTATGTAATTGTAAAATTATGCACATTTTAATGAAAAATTTGGAGATTTCACATCTGTTTCTACTTTTGCAATTGTGTAAACTTCATACTTTGAAAGTTTAGCATGTGGCTGAAGTTTGAGTGCTTTCAATGTAAGCAGTTTAAAGCCATTGTGTATAAAATGTTTTTGGGGCAGTTGACATAACTCTCATGGCAAAGGACTGGAGATAAAACACTGTCTTCCTAAATCAGATTAATTTTTTCAGTTGTGAGACCCTTTTTCACACAAAATCATTTTGTAGATATCACTTTGCATTACTTAAGACTGTAATCGTTAAGGAAAGAATAGTAGTTGACCATGGATCTTCATAATGTATGTGCATGGGAGAACTGAATTAAGATTGTGTGAGCAGCCTTAATTCCAGTGTCCTCTATATTTTGAGGTTTTGCTTCAACACTAAGTTCTTGAATATCCTGCTAGAAGGTATGTAAAAAGACTAAGAAGAAAATAATTTAAAAAAAAAAAATCTCTCATGAGATCTGCATCATATTTAGAGAGGCTTTCTGCATGCATCACTGCTGTGGAGGCTGATTTCAGTGATCTGGAACAGCATTTGTACCAAAGTGAACAAAGGAGCTGACATACTTTTAAAGGCAGATGAAGGAATTAGGAAAACAATTGTTTTCACTGCAAGGTTTGGATCCCTTTGAGGCATAAAGTACAAAACATCTGGTCATGCAGAAACTTTTACTTTGGTCACCGATAGTATTCCTAGTGACTTAGTTTACACAGTAATTGCATAGTTTATCGTACAAGCTCTGAAAAGATTATCAATCATATGGTCTAATCTGTATACTGCAGGTCATTACAACTTTAATATCTTTGTGGGTATAAACACTTCTAAATTTATTCATTTGTGATAATACTGTCACTTCTGGAAGGTCTTGGTTGGGGGTTGGGAGTGTGTGTATGTCCTCATCTGAATTGTTTTTTCATTTTATGTGTGATTGTTACTGTTTATGATATTGCTACTGTATGATATGGTCTCAGGTGTCTTGGATGCTGCTACTGTTACTTGTCTGTAATTAGTTGGAATGTACTTTATGACATTTTTGTGAGGATTACATTTTTTTATGGCTGCATTGTATTGGTGGCTGATGGTCATTCTGTTGCTGACTAAAACATTCAGACTCTCTTGCTCAGCTATTGCAGATGATGCACCCTTTCATTACTGCTGACATTCTTACGGGTCACAGTCCTGGTTTAAGGGTGACATTCAATTTGAGAGTGACACTAAGCATATGTTTAGGCAGCTAAATTTAGATATGCTGTGTGTCTAAACTTCGGTTTTAACCAGATGGAAGATGGGGATGTAGACCTTTAGTTTTCTGCCCAGCTTTTAGCTGTTGCTCCAGAAGAGTGCCTTGACTCTGCCAAATCCATATGTATGTCCTGGATATCCTAGGATATCTCAAGAGACAGAGGGTGCCTCTTTGATAGTATAATCAATGAAACCGAGAGACCTCCTTTTCTAAGCCCAAAGCAGACACAGAGTAGCTGTTCAGTTGAGTAGCTCTCTGCTCTTGCTATAGTCTCCACTTAACATTGTGAGACCCTAGATGCCTACTGTACATGGGAGCCTAAACTTAGATGTTGTGATCTCAAACTAAGTCCTGGTGTTGGACTTGTGAATCAGTAGGAGTTGATACCTAAATAACTTTGAAGAAATCATCCAAAATTGTATTTTTTTATTACTTAACTAATTCACTTCTTATTGCTTAATTCTTGTATGAGATGTGATTCTTCTCATCCCAATTTTTATTTTTTAGGAATCTGTCAGAAATAAGTCACATTACTATGTGGCCTACTTCTTGTGCTAAGGTCTTTTCAAAGATACTGAGTAAGACTAATTCCCAATTTTCTCCCTGTGGAACTCCACTCCGTTTTCCAAAATGTTACTTCAGCTTCTCTGTTAAGTATTCTCAAATGCAGGTCTTCTCCATTTTCTCCATTATCTAGTTCATTGCCCTATTTACAGTTCTTATAAAAATCCTGGTTTTCTTTAATAAGTAATATGTCCTTCAGCGACACTGTAACCAACACTTCTGTTATTGTGATTGTTTAGATATATTGTATAGCCTCCTTCTAGGAAAAGTTTGCTTATGAAGATTTCAGGTTTGGCTGGCATGATTGATTAATTTCTTACTTATTTCCACATGGTTTATTATTTTCCCTTCAAAATCTGTTCTAAGTCTTCCGTGGTAGCATAGTGAGCCTCTAGCTGCTTCTTTCTCAGGTATAGCTATAACATTCATTGTTCTTCATTTCTTCTGATGCTGTTTCCCAAGTGACTAAATGTGTAGAGGGGGTAGGGAGTTAATTTACAGATACTTTTTTTATGTAGCAACTAGTGAAGTTTCACAAATATTTCTAAGCTGCTGCTCCCAGGAGAGCTGGTCCTGTGTTCTACCCTCCCTAGCAGCACGTTCCCAAGCTGCCTTTTGCCTTTTACCAGCACAAGTCTTCATAGAACTGCACAGCTAATCTGATCAAGGAACTGATCCAAGTTAAAAAATAGTAAGTTTGTGACTGACTTTCTCAGTCTGGTCCACTGTGTGTGGATGTATTTGATGTCACGGAAGGAACCAGCTGGGGATGGGAATAAGCGGTTGTATTAGGGACCAAATGACACTGCCTCTTTTGGTAGCAGTACCAATTTATACTGTTGTAAATGCTTCATGGAACTATAGGGTAATTTCATGGTGGCTTTTCATCTAGGTATCTAGAATTTTTTTAGGCATTTCACAGAATAAAGAATAATTTCTGCTGTGTTACTTAGAAGAAACTTTTCACTCTTGTTCATATGCATTAATAAAATATTATGTCAGCTGTATCATAGTTCTTGTGAGCAATCCTGAACAAATCTGAGTTATTTAAAATTAGTTTGGTCTTCAAAGATGACGTAGTATTTGATGTTTAAATAACATTACTATCTGTGATTGATACAGATGGATTGCACAAAATCAGGCTAAACTATAGTGAAGACTCAGCTGATGGCAGTAAACTAAATGAAGATGAGCTTATAGATTTTTCTGAAGACCAAGATAACCAGGTAAAGCAATTTTATTTGGGAAATACAAACTGTTGCGTTGTATTTTGAATGGTCAGCTTAAGAGCTGTACACACATTGTGAATGTGCATTGTCTAAAGCTAGTTATCTTTGCAAGTGTCAAATCCAAAGCACCTGTAACCTACAAAAATTTGCAAATTAGCTTGACAGGAGAGGATTGTACATTTGTTCATTTAATTGTTTAATAGGAAACTGCTGTACTGATCCTGCATTTAATTTTGTGAGTCTTTTGCATCGTGACAATACTACACAATGATTTTAGTGGAAACTCTGAAAGTCAACACATTACTGTCTTTCATCTGCCCCACCTGTATGTTTATCTACCAGACCCAAGAATGAGTTACTCTTCTTTCAGCTGCATTTCCTGGACATAAACAGACACATTTATAAGTAGGTGCTACTCTGCTGGTTTGTTTCATTGGTGCTTCTCCTAATCAAATTTAAACAACATGGATTTATAATCAAGTAGTGTTCTTGTTCAGATTGGAAGATGTTTAGATTTTAGAGTTGTGGAGAGACTGATCGTTAAAATGGCCTTTACTGACTCACTACTGGGTATGAGGGCGTTATTCCATAGCCCTGTTGCTTCTACAGTTCAAGCTCAATGTGAGCAAGCTAGGAGTTACACATGTACTCTTCCTAATTGGCCTTGCTGTTCATGTTCCAGGTGTATGACTCCAAGCTGTCCAAAATAAAGAATTGGAGACTATCAAATATACAGTATAGGAATTACCTGGTTTTCACCTTTGAGTCCAGAACAAATAATTATTTTCCAAAGTCTGCAGCTATTTGTAATGGCTTCCAAATAGTATTTATATATGTGCACACATATAAAAGTTCCAGTTATTGTTGAAACCTAACTATGCTTTTCATACAGACTCAGCCCACCTCTCCTGTCATGCCACTTGCCCAAACATGCTGTGGTTCTCACCTGATGGAAGTGCCTTTCTGTCTATTTTGTAGCAGTTAAAAGTTCCTTGAAGATGGAGAATGAGTAGTACAGTGTTCCCAATCTGAAGTACATGGCATGGAGGCAGGGAAGAAAGCACATGGCCTGCTGTGTTCGCTGAGAGGAAGAAAAAATGTTGAGTTCCCTCATTGCAGTGTAGCTTAGAACTTACTTCAGGCTGAAGCTATTTCTGATATCTTCTAGAATGCACAAAGCAAGTATAGAAATGGTAGACCATGACAAGTTCAGTGCACCTTCACATCTGCCAAAAATGGAGTTGAGGCTGCATCAGAAACAAGTGTTTAGGATCTAGGCAGTAGCTTCTAATATGTTAACATCTTCATGGCATAGCATGAGGATTTCAGTCATAGGATCCTGCATGTTAGTGAAGTGTATGTATTTCTCACCAAAAATCTCACAAATCATGCTGTTATGGGGGTTCCCATTTTTGGAAAGCATCTCTTTCTCTATAACTCAGTGGACTGTGGTGGTAAGACAGGTAAGAAACTATGGATCATTGGGTTACTTTTAGATAGAACAACTTAATGGTTTTGCTCATAAAACTTTCATATCCTTCATAGCAATCAGTATTGAAATCAAAGGATATTCCCAGGTTTGTGGCATGACTGGTTTTGCAACCCATGAGATATAATATCATGGCAGTTTAATTTCCCTTGCCCTAAGAACCGACTTGGTGCATTCTGGAGTAAAGATCAAATTTTATTTCTGAGTTCATTGCAGATTTTGTCTCATTTCATCTAGAAGATTACATACATGAAACCACCAAGCAAGTTTTTAGTAATCATTAGCAAGAGAAAGTATTGATAATTTGGTTTATAACTAAATAATGGAGACGTGCCTCTTCTAAGCCAGCAATGCTTTGAAAATGTCAGTTGCAACTTTTTTCTGGTTTCAGCAGTCGTTAAATAAATAGCACTGTTCGCTCCGTGTTGTTCCGGCATGAATTTCAGAAACTGTGTGACTAAAAGTTGGTAATGCAAACTTGACAAACAATGAATGGTTTCCGATTAAAGCTATCACTTTTTTATTAAACTTATGTTACTGGTCTTGAGTAAAAATGCTAAGTATAGCAATAATTTCTTTTGCATCTGTTTGAAAAACAATACTAGCTTTTAAACACCCTTAAACATGTTGCTTCTGTAGGAAGACAGTAGTGATGATGGTGGCCTTGTAGATGATAACTGTAATTCAGAAATGGGACAATGGCACCTGAAGCCTACTATCTGCAAACAGTAAGTATTAAAACAGTTTAAATGGAAATTTCATAAAAGTTTATGAAATTTAAAAGAGAGTAATTATGGTAAACAGTCATACATCAGTCTTCAAACACTTTAATCAACGTGTTATTAGTGTTTGAGAGAATTTTATACTTTGTACTATCATCTTCTGTCAGCAGAAGATTTAATGAATGAAACTACGAGTGAAATAATAGCTTTTTGGGTTTCTGTTAAGCCTGTGTGCTGCTTCAGGCAATTGAAGATTGTTTTTTCAAATAAGGCTGTTCTTTGATATCTTGCACTTAAGTTCCTACAAAAAGAAGGTGCAGAGGCATGTTTAAATGTATCCTTCTATATTAAAAAAGAAAAAAAGTCTTTAAATGAAAATAAGTAACTTAATTTAATACTAAAGAAAAATTTTGTCACCACTCAAATTAGTACAGGAAAATGGGAATAATTTTAATTGCCCCCATTTCTTACCCAAGTGTGTTCTAGCTGTTTCTCTTTATTGTCTTTTTCTTTTCTTAGCATTATTCTTTTTTCTCTAAGAATGTTGCATGGTACTAAGTTCAGTTACATTTCTTTGTTTACTTTTTAACTGGTTTTGGATTTTAAAACTCTTAAAATATATTTTTGATGTTTGAAACCAAGTAACTATTTATTAATAATGATTGACTGCAGTTGCTTGTATTTTGCTGTGACAGAAATGCATGATTCCCCATCTAGAAATACTGTTACTACTATTGCTGTCTTCACAATTTCATTTGTATTTTTTTGTGATTTATTTATCCATTTTTATATTTCCTTCTTTGTGAATAAAATGGTTACTAGAAAGGTACAGGCTTTCACAATACATTCTTATGGTGCAGGATAAAACTATGTATTTGAATGTGATATGGAATGTGTATGAACTGTTCGTAATATGCTTTCATGGAGGGGTAAAAATCCATTGGTGTTGAGAGTTTTAAGCATATTTATGAGCTTCTGATTATAGCTTGGCTAAATTTGTCCCATTCTGATGATGGATTATCTGTGCATAATACTTTCCACCAGACCTTATTTTAATCCAAACATGAAATTCCATGAGATCTTTGAGACATAAGTATCAAAAGTCATTAAGGGCACTTAAATACTTTACTATTAGCATATTTTTGAATTAATTCTATATGAAAAAGAAAATTACCTTGAAAAGCTTTCACTTCTTCTCCCCCACCCCCCCCCCAGTACTGGATTGTGCATTTTTAAAGAGCATTTTCTACATAAATAATAACTTTCTTTTATCAGAAATTAAAAGAACCACAAGTAAAAGCAAACATTATTCAAGTGACTACATGCTTATGCCTAAAAATTGCATTTGTGTAAAATAATTTATAAATGCAAACAAACCTATACATAAACACAGTCAGGTATTTTGTCTGAATTTACTGGTTTGCAGTTTCTATAAAGGATGACTTGTCTGAATGCATGTGTGTTATTGTTAGAAAAGAGAAAGCAGAGCTTTGTGAAAAGTAATTTGCATCCTATATATTCCTCAAAATACATCTTGCATCTAATGCTGAGATTCTGAACTCTGGTATGAGTTAGCTTTGATTTATAAATCCAGCTGTTGCATATAAGGTGGCTGATATGATTGTTACGTTTATAGCTACTGCAAAGGTGGTATCCTCTAGATCAAGTGATAGGGTAGTGTGCAAGAGAGTGTTCAAACAGTTATCTAGAAAATGTTTGTTTATGGATAGAGTTTTTTTCTAAAGTCTATCAAATAGAGTAGGTGTGTGTTTTGTGGGTAACTGTCAGGTAGATTTCAGATTCATTGGTTGGGATCACTTCTTGAACATGCCTGCCTACCGTCCTCTTAGGTGCTGTGGACTGTCCCATCTGTTCTCCAGCTGCTACTCCAGAAGGATGTTGATGGGTTCTGTGCCTTACTTTGTAGTCTCTGGCAGTGTCCCAGATACCTTGTGCATCTAAAAGAGCACTAGACACCTGAGGGAGTTTAAGCAAGTAGATTTTGTCTCTTGCAAATGCTTTCAGTCTGACAGTAGTGTATTTTCTAAGTGTATTCTGAAGTTCTCTGTACTTAGTGTATAGTAAAATCTAAAGATAACTTTGCATGTAGCTATCCCAGTTAGGGGATTACAGCAGCACTGGCAAAACTCATAGTATTGATCTAGTTTTGTTCAAGGTCACCCCACAGATTACTTCAGAGCTAGCTAGCTGTGTGACATTGTGTTTTCCAAAGTGCTTTAAAATACTACGTACTTAAAAATTTTGTTCTCTCTCAGGCCCTGCATTTTGCTTATGGACTCACTGAGAGGCCCTTCCAGGTCAAATGTTGTGAAAACACTAAGGGAGTAAGTTTCATATCTGGGTTTTTGGGTTTGGTTTTTCTTTTATTTACAAAATTCTGCAAGAAAACAGAAGTTTGAATTTGCATGGTCTTTTATCACAGATATTTAGAGGTGGAATGGGAAGTCAGGAAAGGCAACAAAAGAAGCTTTTCCAAAGATGTCATGAAAGGTTCCAACCCAAAAGTGCCACAACAGAACAACTTCAGTGATTGTGGAGTGTACATACTACAGTATGTGGAGAGCTTTTTTGAGGTATGTATACCTGTTTATGTACGTATTATTTTGGGTCTCCCACAGCAATCAAATATGAGCTATTAAAGTTATTACAATAATAAAGGGCTCTCTAGTGTAGCTTTTGTACCTATTTATTAGATTATGCATTATAAACTAGTTTACACATTAACATGCATAATTGTTTTTGAAAAATAAGCTAATTATCATTATTAGTTGCACATATGTATCAGAAATTGGAAGCCATGGAATTTTCTGAGAGAATGTTAAGAAAATACATTTAGAGTCTTCCTTGTGTTCTTTATAGTGCATACCCTTTAAAATTATCTGTTAAAAAACAGTTCAAATTTGAGTTCAAAATCTAAACTAAAGATGTGATACGAAAAGCTTGTTCTTTTTTTCCTAAGAAATGTGAGATTGAATAAATCCATTAATATGATACAGCTAGTTTTTATAACTTGCATTAAAATATTTAAGTGGAATCATTACAGCTAAATGCCAAATCTTGATTCCATTGAAGAAATTGGTTCAAATCTTACTAATGTTAACTGTCTCAGTCTTCAAGTTATAGCTCCTTTCACAAGTAGAGGCAGTAGCACCTTCAGGTCTGGGTTGGAAGGAGAAATGATCGTCAAGTGAGATGTTGCCTGCATGGAACGCTCTCTCCAGTCTATAGTACCTCAGAGCACTGTTCCTAAACTCTCCTGTAACTATTTTTCCTGAGAAAGCTGGTGGTTTCCTCTCTGTTTGTCCACCCTCCCCTCCTTTGTATTTTATATGAGAGCAGCAAGGCTTTAGCAGAGTGTGTTCATGCAAATGGAAGCCAAAAGCTTTTGCTTTACCGTTGAGCTCTGGGGACCTTAGAGCCATCCTCAAGTGCTTCCTGTCTTGTACACAGGGGATATGAGGAGCAACCAAGTTTTACTCATTTTAGCCCCTTCCTTCTTGCAAATTGTTTGCTGAATTACATCGGGCTGAATCCCTGGCCTTGCAGTATGGAGCAGCTTTGTCTGCCAGGGAATAGGGATGCCCTGTAGATATGTCAGAGAGCAAATCACAAGGTATTCTCAGAAGTAACACTAGTGGGAATAGGAAAACCTGGACTGGCTGCACGGTACTTGACTGTCTTACAGTTTCTGAACTAGTAATTTCAGCTGCTGATGTATTTGAGAAATTGCACAAGGTCTCATTGTTTTCAGCAGCTGTACCAACAGAGTGGGGAGTATGTGGGGAGGGGTGCCGAATTTGATGTTCACGGACTATTCAGCCACATCTTTTTATTCTCTGTGGATTTATTGAAAGTATCTCTTTTTTACTAATAAGGGTTAAAATCATGATGTGTGTTTTTTAAAGCCAAGACTCATTTGGCAGGGCGGGTAATGAGGCGGGTACCTGTCAGCTATCACACCAAGTACTTTTTCAGCCCTCCCTCGGCACCGTGCCGGTTCTGCTTGGCCCCTGGGCCAGGGGGGCAGCTCCCTGACCTGCCACAAGCCGGGTCCCCGCGTTCCCTCCGGCGGTTTGGGGCGGGGGGGGGGCTGGCCGGGCTGCCGGGGGCGCGACTCTCGCCGCCAGGGGCCGCCCTGGGGCCGGGCAGGGGGGGGGCTGCGGGGGGGAGCGGGGGGCCACGGAGCAACTCCCAGAGCAAGGAGGAGCTCCGAGACGGCGGAATACCCGCACAGCTGGCCTCTGACCCATGTCCCGGCTTGTCTTCCCCAAAGAGAGCAGCAACGACGACGAAAAGCCCTGGTTAAGGGTGTGTTCGGATTAATGTGAAATATCTTTGCTGTTGGTAACCACGCTAATTAGTTTTTGTTAATGTTCTTATTCCTTTGTCTGGCCTATTTCATAACTGAAATGATGGAAAACCTATTCAGTTTTTGCCCATGGTTTTCTGCATTTTTAGTGTCATTCTCCTGAAGCCTACTTACTGCTGGCCTTAGGTAGTTTCATCCACAAAGTCAGTTCAGCACAGGGGGTTTATTGCCATATAATCTAGTTGATGTTCTGTTTGGATGTGCGGTGACATTGCTAGTGCAGCATCAGGCATTGACATGTTCCTGTGCAGAATGTGACAAGTTTTTTCCCAGGTAGCCTTGCTAGTGTTAGCTCAGGGGGCGAATGTAATTTGCTCTTAAATAACCCTGTTAATGATGTAAACTAGATTACACAAAAGGAGGAGTTTGAGAGAAAACACTATTCCACAAACTGTTCAGTGGTTAGCTTCTCTTAATTCCGTGGATGAATGACCTCTAGCAAGAAAACAATGTAAGTGTAAAAAGGGCTGGTGGTAGCCAGGGGCTTTTCACAGACCCTGTTTTTTAGGGTGAAATGTAAAACTGTGTTTCCTAGTTGGTTGTGGTCCTAAAGGTGTTTATAAGACCAGGAGTATTTAGCAAGAGATTCTTAATCAGCTCTATATTTTGATGCTAGTTACCCTTTTTTTAAAAAAAAAAAAGGGTCTATATCATTACAATAATTTTCTCTCTTTTTTTTTAATTAGAACAATTTTACACATTTATGCAGTCAGATGCTTTGTCTAAAAGATGTAGCAAACTGAGTAGATTATTTGGGCCTTCTTACAATCAGAACTGTGATCTGAATGGATGTTGCTCTGTAACATACTGAAGATTCATTGACTTTTACCTTGATTTTATACATACAAAACACACAAATTGTAGAAATTTTGTTCCATGATGACAGAATGAGGTGGGGAAGAATGTAGTTTTCCCCACTACAAATCTCTCCAATCTTTTAGGTAATAACTCCTTACTCCAAACGATCTTTCTTTTCAGAATCCCATTCTGAGTTTTGAGCTACCAATGAACTTAACAGACTGGTTTCCACGGCCAAGAATGAAAACCAAAAGAGAAGAAATACGAAAAATAATCCTGAAGCTGCAGGAACAGCAGAACAAGGAAAAGAAGGGACAAAAGGACCCAGGTTCAATGGAAAGATCTTTGCAGGAAAAAACAGAACAACTTATCAACAGCAGCTCAGACTGAATGTTGTATCTGTTGCATGTTAGCTCCACAATCAAAACTGAAAATACATTTTTGTCTGCCCAAACTAAAGATTTGGCGTATTCTCTGCTCAAAGTTACTTGGGAATGTTTAATGCCTGTATAAATGTGTGTCATAAAATGATTTAATTCCCACAAAGATGTGTATTAAGTAAGCAAGTCTGTACATATGTTAATGAGGCCAACTTTTTCAGCATTTGTAATTACTTTTTTTCCACTTGTTAGGGAGCTTTTGTTATGTATTTCTGTTAATAGAACTTAAATAGCAACTTCTAAACATAAAGCAAATAAAGAAAATATTTATAGGATAAAATGGTTAACTTTTTCTTTTTCAGTAAAGTTGTAATGTTACAGGCTTAAGTAACATATAGGGAATGATTTGGTAGTGAGATAATTCATATTTTGACCCTATTTAGTTGCCCTTTACAAGATTATTCTGCTTGCGCTACAAACAGTAATATGGGTGTCTCAATGTACCATGGCCTCAGAGAGGGTGATTTCCATCCTCCCAGTATCTAAGTGTAGGCAGTGTAATAGTTACTAGGACTGCTTCAGATTTGGGGTTTTAAAAGATATGCATTGCAATTAAAATTCCACCCTTGCTTTAGTGGGACGGGCTAGGGAGAGGGGGAGAATGCTCTTTGACCAGAGATGACTATTCAAACAGTATTATAAAAGTGGTTTCAATGAAGTGATCTTGAGTGATACTATTAAATCATATTTTGTGGATCCCAAGTGTTGTACAGGTGTATTTTGAGACTTTCTTCATTATAAAATTGTATTTTGGTAAGTGTACTTGGAATAGCAGATTGCCCACATTACATTTTCTATGTTACAATTCTGAATGTTACATTCATATGTGCTTTATCTAAGTAATGAACATTTAAAAAGAAAAAAGTGTATGATTACTATTTTTTGTAATATCCACGCAAAAAACCAAAATACCAGTGTTCATTGCTTGCTTGTTTGTTCTTGGCTTTAGGTAGCGTCAGACTAATGTTGGGATTTGTTTGGATATTTCCAGTGTATTTTGATTTTACAACAATCAAAAATGCCATTGCTACTTAAACTGCAAACATAGCCTTTTATCCTTGTTACAGAAAGGCTTTGGTACTCAAACAAGGAAAGTAAGAGATGGTTTGTGCAAGGATATGTATATCCAGTCTTCTACTGCTATAAATACCTTTTAAGGGAATCAGAAACTGTCTCTTCCCAGGAAGGAATCTGTCAGGGGAAGAGAGAGACCTTCTACCCCTCCTTGCAGATAGTATTTTCTCTCCTGGTTTCTCTACTGGGAATGTTATTTGTCATTCCCTTCTCCCAAAGAGAAGCAGAAGGGAATTCAGCTACTGAACTCTGTCCGCTGAGAACAGTTTATAGACACAAGATCAAATCTAACCTAGTACTTCAGGTTCTACATGAGTTCTCGTTCTCACTAAACCCTGAAAACACAGCTGCTAGTGACATTACTGCCAGGGCATTTCTTTACAGGTGACTACCTGCAAAACCCTCTGTGTAAAAGGGGGTTCACTCACCAAGGCAGAGGGATTGCACATGGAGCAATACAACCATGGGCTGCTAATCTTTTGCACAGATAACCCAAGGGATTTAAGGGAGTTGTTCATTCCCTTGTCTCTTTCTTCTTGCGTAGACCCTGGGCCCTGTGGAGAATATGTAAACACCACATATATACATTATGTTAGAGATGATAACTCCACAGGTTTCTTGTTGAAAGCATGTGGGGGCAGTCTTTTGGGCTACAAATTAAATATGTAATGTGAACACCTCTGAGTTGTTTCCCACATCAAATTTATCCAATATTCTTGGTGAAATCTGAGATAAAATAGTTTCAGATTGTTTCCCTGCAGGGTCTTGTACACCTGGCTTTAGTGCAACTGACATACTGGAATAGTAGTTTATACAAATGCAAGTAAATCGGTGATGGCTTGTAGAGATGGAAGGAAAATAATTTCTTGGAAATACAGAGAAGAAACAATTGCAAATAGAATGTATTCCTTCCCAGTCTGGTCTTTGCCAATGATATGTTCTAATTATATGGAATATATCCAAATTTGATCAATATAATAGTTAGTTTTCCTTTTTCTAACATTTGTGATGCAGGTTCATAATTTGATGCTGTAGAACTATTTGGTTCTCTTGCTAGGAATGGCCTGGTGCTTCCTCCTTTTCCTTCCTCTTTCCTGTCCTCCCCTTCTTTCTCCCTCCCCTTTTTCAAAGCTGTGAAGAAAGTGTTTGATTTATCATTTAATGTTAAAGGTCTCGAGATCTTCAGTCATATACAGCAAGCTAATATACATGTTAAATATAGGAAACTTATTTTTTTAATAAAATGTGATGTTAATAGAAAAAACCACAGAATTAAGAATGAGTTATTTAAAACCTTACTGACTTGGTTTAAAAAGCTCACTACCTCATGTGCTTGTTAGGTATTTTTTCTTAATGTAATGGTCAGCTGCACTACAGTGTTTTGCAATCTAACAAGGAGTTTTACCAGTAAATTGTCTGAATCAGATTTATTAAGTGGAAGTTAGTGGGGTGGGGACTAGATATGTTTGTTTAATAATTATAACAACATGTACACTCTGAGGAAAGCAGAAGTTACATTCCTGTATAAGATTTAAGATTACAAATGCTTGAAGAGTAGCATGACTGCTTTCTGCAGTATGAGGTATCAGATGGCTACCTAATTAAATGTATCTGTTTGTATTGTTTTTCACAACGGGTAGAATAACAGTTAAGAATTCTTATAGAAGTTTTAGATTACTTAGCATAAAAAATGCATGCACTTCTGGTGCACATTTGCAGGATAGCTGCAAAAGCAGAAGAGATGTTTAAGTACTCCCTTATGACATTCCTATTTTTCATGCTTAAGAAACTGAGTACACTCTTTAAAGATCGGAGACTTCAAACAGAACTGTTGATTTTTGAGGTTGCACCACATTCCCATCTTGGAAGAATCTTAACTTCCAAAACATTCAGTAAAGAGTTGAAAAATCAAACAAACTTTACACGATGATGAGAAAACCATGCTGTTGATTTTTTTTTTCATGTATCACATAGCAAATGAGTAAAGCAGAACAAGAAGCTTTTGCATCTATGATTTTTAATCCCTGTTAACATAGTTTCTATGAAAATTGGAGTGAAGTACTAGACCTTTCAGATTAACAAACCGCAGCAGTTTCCTTAGTTTACCAATCCACTGTAATTTTTTACTCAGATTTTTAAATAGAATGTATTTTCAGTCACTGGTTAAAGCTTTACATTGCCCTTTGTTGATAACATGATACTTGTGGTTTAGCATGTGAACGGCAGAAGTAGCTGTAGAGGTGCTTGTTCTTTGGAGTCCTGATTCTTGGGCCATGATGATGAGAGGTACTGAAGTCTGGATAAAAAAATTTTACTTCATTTTGGTATGATACTTTTTATAACAGTCTTTCTTAAATTCTCCATACTCGGCACCCCTAAAGAACCTCTGTGCAGAGCCTTAGGTTCACAGAGGTACTTCATCTCCCCAAGTCTTTTGACTGCTGGAGACCAAAGGGGAGCTGATGTTACAAACTATAACTTTGAAACAGTAAGAGTGAGGTAACAGCCATTTTATTTATCTTTCACCACCATATTCTTAAACCAAATCCTTTCTGCTTAACTCAGTCATGCCTGCTCAAAGATGTGATGAAAGATGTCTGTTTTGTAGGTTCCAGTCTGGTTATGTGAGGATGTATTCTGGAAAGTGACTGTTCTCTCTGTTGTGGTCAGTTGCTTTCTGACAGGCTAGATTTCGCTTGCTTTTAACAAATTTGCATGTAGACTCATGCAAACCTGTGGTTACAAAAGGAAACTTGGTAATGTACACTGTACCTTAGGGATTCTTTATTCAGTTGTGCAAGTAATTACTAGCCGCAACCTAGATTCAAGCAGCCACGCTGCTACTTTGCTAGGCCTTCTTTTATTCTTTCTTTTTTTTGTTTTTTTTTCCTGTGAGGCTCATAGCTGATGTTCTTGGGGGAGAGTAAACACCAGTATTTGTGCTGCATGATGCTTGAAAAGATATGAGCTATGTTCGTATATGAGCAGAAGGTTATAGGGATTAAAAAGTATCCAAATTCTAGTAAACAAGAAAGACACTTACCTTGTCTGCCTTTTTTTTTTTTTCTATCTTCTTCATCTCTCCTTATTTTGTTGGCTTTTGTGATCAGATTATCTCGAGTTCTTTGGGGTATGACTTTACCCCAAACAATCATCAGTATATAATGGCAAGTAATTCAGGAGAGGGAGGAAAGAAGACGTACTATTTTTTAAATAAAAGATTCTTGTATATGAGAAAAGCAACAGCAACAGAAAAGCTGGATGTACTTTATAAGTAGATGTTTTATTTTAATGGAATAGTCAAATCTACATAGTGTATGCATCCATTTGCACCGTATCATAGATTTAGATGATATTTACAAATTCCATCTTCAGGACCAGATTCTCTTTTATTGTAAGCTGACTGAATACCTTTAAACTTAATGGGAGCCGGAATACTTTGTTTCAGCTGAGTATTTGTTCCCCTGTAAGCTGTGAGGAGCCCACTGAAGGGAAAAGCACCCTGCTCCGGTCAGCCTGAGCTTCTTGTGTTCGGAGTCTGTTTAGGCTCTGGTCTTTAACCCAGAAATTAAAACATGTTAGATTTCCCCAGTAGTTTAACTTAGTGAAATTTGTCCACTATTTACACAAAACCCTCTGTTTTACCATATTACTAAGTTTAGGAACTTATTTTACTTTTGCACATATACTGATGTGAACTCTTTCTATACATACTAAATATAACTGTGCCGCTCTCAGCAGTGGTTTGCAAACTGTTACACAAAGCTCTACCCCCGTTGTCCTCCAAATATAGCAGTTTTTAAATCAAGCTCTGTGACAGTGCCTGTTCACATCAAGTTTGTCTTTCCTAACTCAAGTTCTGGAAAACTAATGTTGTGTTTCCCTTACCTGTACATATATGTAAGGAGTGCAGTGGTAGTCTGAATAGAGATGTTAGTATATATTGGACCAAACCTACGACATTAATTGTAGGAACTCTCAGGAAATACTTGGTTGGGAATTTAAAGCTCTAGGATGAGTGTACTATTTATGCAGCAGGCTGAAAACAAAGTCATTATTTTAGCTCTAGACAACTTAATACTCTATATCTTCAAGCCTGGAAGTGTATTTCATACTATACATCAGTAATATGCCAGATAGTGTGTTGGTTCTCTAATACAAGAAAATCAGACAGGCTAACCCCAAAAGAGCACTATTAAACGCATGACATGTTTCTCACAGAAAATGACACTACATAGGACATAAGTTGCACTGGAATGCAAACAAATATGTTTCTCACTTAAATGTTCCTTGGTTCTGAAACATAAACTGCTTTGTAAACAATATTGTAATAATAATCTGTCCGTGTTACAAAAGGGCAATAAAAGGCCGTGAGAAGTTGCACAGCTTCCTCCCATCCTACAAGACCACTGAAATTTCTGGACTTCAAACAAAATTTGCACTGACTCCTTCCACTGCAATGAATGTTTAGGTTCCAGAATCAAGAAGACATTTTTAACAAGTGTCTGGATTAATGTGTTGAATGTGTTTGCATGGACAGCTTATGATACGATAATTAATTAGGAAGTCATACAGCTTTTTTTCCCAGGGAAACCAGGCCTTTGTTTTGCGAAGGCAGTGTTCCCTGATTGAATTTATTAGTTTGGTTTTGCTCTACCCTTTACTGTACAGTCAGTTTTGTAAGCTTTTCATTCTACTCTCAATAATCTTAGTCATTTATATATAGTTAATGAATGTGGATGCAGTATAGTCAGCCTGATTTTAGTATCTAACTTGCATCCCTGTGTCACAGTCATCTCTGTAAAGCAAGTAAATTCGTTCTCCGAATCAAAGGAGGTTCCCTTTTTCAAAGGGACATTGTCTAATTCAAATGCTTTTATTTAGACACTAAATTTGAACTTGGGGTGAACTTCGCTTCACTCTTTATCTCGTCCGCAGTCAGAGTTGCATGATGTCATAATCTCCATTTTGCAAATTGAGTGCTGAAGTTCAGGGTTAAAAGCATTTTGGTTTAAGTTAAGCTACTATAACTAAACGGCTGAAATTCCCACTCCAGCTACTTCTGAGTCTTGAGAAGTATGCTTAAAAAGGTGCTTGCTGTTTACTTAGCTACTTGAAGAGAGAAACTGATTTTGTGTTTAGGAGGACTGTTTGCCTAGGCTGAAATCTTATGGACCTGAGATTATTAGAAGCTAGTGTTGAAGTGAGGGTTTAATTCTCTTTTCCAATTTTTGCTCTGATCTTTACACAGGTGAGTACTTTCTACAGGGCTTGTATAGAACTGTCCTTTGATTTCTTTGGTTTTGTAAATACTGCAAATCTGACCCTAAGCATCTCAAGTTGGGCACCTGAAAATAAGAATGTAGTGAATGACCACGAGAAAATACTTTTAAGTAACTTGCTAAATACCGGATAATTTTCCTGTAGCAACGGGTCATGTGTTCATGTCTGAAATACAATATTTAGTTAGTTTAATGATGAGAAAATTTTCTTTCATTATCATACTTTCTCATGGAACAACAGGAATCATACAGCTCATAGTTGCCTTTACTGTAAAAATTTTAAGTTCCCTGAAGACTAGATTTAGTATCCATTGAGTGAGGTGGTATCTGGAGAAAACATTATGTGTGATCACATAGAAGTTTGTACATGCAAGTGAACTAAATTAATGTTTCTTGGACAATTTAACATTTTTTTTGAGGCTTCCTACCTTTTTAGTGCTTGTGTTTGTAACTGTCTTGCTTAATGGGTATTTTGCATTTTGCTTATTTGGGTTTTTCTGACTTCTGTTGTCAGTATATGACAGTCACTTGTAGAACTAATTCCACAATTCTGGTTCTTGTTACTCCATAAGCAGTTATAGTATGTTGTCATTTTCTTGCTTACCTAGATGAAAGCATGGTGCACAAATTCCAGTGAGTTTTCCAGTTGTTTGCCTACAGCAGAGACACTGATGCACTTCAATCTTAGTTTTGTTCTGTGGAGAACTTGTTCTGGTGGTTGTTACAGATTTTGCACAAGCACCACTTGTCTCTTGCTGTTTTCCTTCCTTCCAAACCTTAGATGATATCCTTTCTGCACTGGTGCTTCTCCTAGTCTCTCTTGACTCTACATCTCTTAATCTTTTGTCATGTCTCTAAACTCAGTTCTTCAATCTATACCCTAGAAAAAAAGGCTGCTGCTTTTACCTCCGTGACTCTGTGGCCAAAGGAGCTTCCTGAGCAGAGCAGTTGAGGAAGCATGGGCTGGATGAGTGGACAGTGAGGTGTACCGAGTAATGGCTGAACAACTGGGCCTGGAGGGTGTGATACAATATCTAGCTGGAGACTGCTAACTACCAGCACATCCCAAGGGTGAAGTCCTGTTCAACATCTTCATTAACAATCTGGGTGATGGTGAGAGGGTACCCTCAGCAAGTTTGCAGTGATAAAAAACTGGGCGGAGTGGCTGATACACTGAAGGGTTGTATGTTATCCAGAGGGACCTCAACAGGTTGGAGAAATGGGCTGACAGAAACCTTCACAGGGAAGTGCAAAGTCCCTGGTAGGGAACAACCCCAGGCACCAGGACATGCTGGCGGCCAAGTGGTTGGACAGCGGCTTTGCAGAAAAGGACCTGGGGGTCCTGGTGGACACCAAGTTGAATATGAACCAGCAGTGTATCCTTGCTGCAGAGAAAGCTCATAGTATCCTGGGCTGCACTGGGAAGCATCACCAGCACATTGAGGGAGGTTCCCCTCAGCACTGGTGAGGCCACACCTGGAATACTATGTCCACGTCTGGGTTCTCCAGTACGAGAGATGTGGTCGTAGTGGAGAGAGTCCAGGGAAGGGCCACAAAGATGATTGACTGGAGCATTCCTCCGATGAGGAGAGGCTGAGAGCTGGGACTGTTCAGCCTGGAGAAGTGAAGGCTTGGGGGAAGAATCGCATCGATGTGTATCAATACCGGAAGGGAGGGTGCAAACAAGATGGAGCCAGGCTTTTTTCAGTGGTGCCCAGTGACAGGACTAGAGGCAGTGCGCACAAACTGAAACACAGAAGGTTCCGTCTGAACATCAGGAAATATTTTTTTACTGTGAGGGTGATTGAGCACGGGCACAAGTTGCCCAGAGAGGCTGTGGAATCTCCATCCTCGGAGATACACAAAAGCCATCTGAACATGGTCCTGGGCAACCGGCTGTAGATGGCCCTGCTTTAGCAGGGGGTTGGACCAGATGGCATCCAGGTCCCTTCTGACTTCAACCACTCTATTGTTTGGATTCTGTGAGCTTGCTCTCTGTTCCTGTACTTGGTGTGACAAACCTGGCACGTGCCAGGTGGCTGCAGAGGAGATCCTGGGCAGCACTGCAGCAAGAGGGCTGCAGTTATGGGTGCAGTGTTCAGAGAATGAAGCTACAGGGGTCAAGGACAGCCCATAGGTAACAGTCACCAGAAGTTCATAGCTTGGCTAAATTTGGTTGCATGCAAGACTCAAGGGCAAAAGGCACACCTCAGGCATACAAGACAAATTGCTTGCCAAATTTAAATCTATGCTACAAGTCTGTAGGAAACGTTCTTGCAAAGCTTAATTGGTGTCACTGTTCTTTTAACATTGTGAGCAGAATCACTTCAGCTACCATTCAATTTGCAGCAAATACCTAATTTGGAAAATTTTAAACTGAGCAGCTGAAGGTTAGTGAAGGTATTATAAGCCACTGAAAGAAAAATGCAGCAATTTTTGATACCTGCTATTTTACTAGAATAATTTGGGTATTCTTTCTGTTCAGCAGAGAGGTCTTTCAATTAGTAACTTCAAATATTTTTAAACAGGCAAATGTAGTGTCTTGTAAAAAGCATTTATAAAACGGTTAGTGTCATTACTCGCACCAGGAACTGCTGACTTTACCTTTAGAACAGAAATATGACTTAGCTGCAGCTATTCTGGGGAAACATACAAGCTAGATGTACTTTAAAGTAGAACCTGTTGAATACATTAACTTTTGTGATTTATTAATTATTTCTGCCTTTTGCTCATATGACAAGCTTGTTTGTCCCCTGTGTAGTCAGCTGCTATACCAAACTCTGTTCACAGTCCTCCCATTTTTCAGCCAATGTGACACTAAATTACTGTGATCATCAGCTTCTTTATATAGTCAGAAATCCTTTGAGTTCGGTGAAGTGGCAGAAATATCTTCTGATTTCAAACTTATTTTTACCCATAAAGTTCCTCCTCATTTGTCTGAGAAGCTGACCACACCTAGAAGAGCTGCTATAGCATTCTGAATCCGTGAGGTTTGATTATTTATGCCAAAAAACCCCTATTTTACTAGTGTTTGCACTGAATGTCTACACTTGAGATCTCATTCTGCATCTGTTTCGGATATGTGGTTTCACAAGGAATTAACTAAACTAATGGTCTATCTTTAGTCTTTCCCACCTGGTTCCCATTAGCAGAACTGTCTGTGAACAGATAAGGGATTCAGATTATTAGCAGATTTAGTAACTGAGTCAGAACTAGACAATTTGTCACTCCCTGGGCCAAATAAGCATGCCAGGAGAAAACATCATGCTGCAGTCAGTATTTAACGTCTCAGTGGGGATTGCCTTACCTTGTACTAAAAGTCCTACCACAAAGTGTTGAAGAGCTGGCAGTGGAGTTTAAGTGTGGCTGTAAAACCCAACTCAAGGGGTGCTCACCAGCAGGAAAGCACTCAGGGTGAGGTTTAAGGGAATCTAGCTAGTACACGTATGGGAAGGGTCTGAGGAGGCAAATTTCGTCTGTGCTCTCGATAGCATTGTACTGCACTGCAAAGGAATGGAGAGAGATTCTGAAACAATGTGCCACTTTGGCAGCCTACTTTTCTGGCAAAGCATTATTCTTCCTTCATGCAGCAGTGATCCTCAGGCAAGTTTGTTGAATCGACAGAATCTACATCTTTGGGAGTGGATTTATTCAGTGAGCAATGTACATTAAACTGTCTATGTTCTGTATGATAACCCCACAGTGATACGTGAGAGCTAGACAGGAGAGAGGCGCCTGCAAGAGCTTTGCAGAATTTCACTCTTGTTTTAGCAGCATTAGCAATCTTCCTTTTCAGCCTAGCAGCATGTTCCTCATGCTGCCTTTTACCTGAGACTATATTTTATTTTTTTGGTTCTTACATCACCAGCTGCAGCTGGCCCCCCATTTGTGAATTAGATTACTGATAGACCTCCTCTGGTCCCTGTCCAAAGGTGTGTTAGAATTTCAAGGTGATCACTCATTCCTCTTTAACTTTTCTTTCCCAAGACTGGCTCAAAAGTTAAAGCTAAAAATGCCTAAAATGTCTGAAATGGAATGGAAGAAAAGTCCTCACAGTATGTTTGACAGGTCGCAATCATTTGGGAATATGCTAGATGAACAGTGGCCTTTACAGAAAGATTTAAAAATTAGTTAATATCCACACAAATTCATTTTAAAAAGTCTCTTCTCTATAAGTGTGAGAAGCTATCAGCATCATGATCGACAGAATCCATACTGAAGTTCATTTAACTGCAGGTGAGTAGCTTCTGCTCCATGAAGGAAGAACAGCCCCATGTCTGACAACTATAGCTTACTGCAGGCTGCTTTTGTTTTTCAGATGAGCCTGCAGTTATTTTATCAACAATTGCTGTTCATCACCAAAATGGTAATCCATATAGGTGATCGGTGACCACAGAGCGTGGCAGGGGGGTGGCAGCAAGAAGCAAAAATTTAAAAAAAACCTATGGTAATTGCAATAGTGTGTTATTTGTGTGGCTTTTACTGGGTTCTCATTCCTACACTACGGCTCCTCCCTGTCCTCCAGACAAAATATCTAAACCAGTGGGTCCCATTCTACTTTTAATATGCATGAGAGTGGGCCTATGGTATCTTTGCCAGAGAGAAGCTTCAGCAGAAACAAAAGCAAATCTTCTCCCCAGAGGTACGGGGTGTGTTGCACCAGGAATGGAATCCATTTGTCCTCAAATACAGGGATGACTCCAGGAATATCTTCCAGCTACTCTAGGGTACGGTAATCTCATTTTCCTGTCCTCACTATTTGGGTTTACAGAATGAATCTGCTCACAAAAATAAAACGAAATTCAAAATAATCTATTTGCTTAATTGAAATATCCTTTAAGGAGAGGAAATAAGAAAAATGGGCCAGTCCAAGGGATTTACTCCCAGTCAAATCCAGCGCTTCAGAATCCAGTCAGACATTGTTAGGGGTGGAAATGCAAAACCATTAACTTTCCTTAACTAACATGTTGTCTGATAACACATAAACTACCTACCAATTGAAATGAAACAGTAAGACTTTAAATAGGAGCTTTTGCCTTAAAACATAATGTCTACATTTTTTGTAACTTGAACAAAGCTGTTGGAATACAGAAGGCCTGTGGAAAAGTCAGAATATTAAAAAAAATTAGGCACAGTCAAAATAGGTGTTCACATAAAGTCTACTGGAAAGAAAGAGAGAGGGGAAAAAGGACCATTTCACAGCTGTCAAAATCAGAGAATTATGTATGTGCACATAACACTAAGTGAAAGGGATCAGATAAAGTAAGACTTACACACCAATTCCCAGTAAATAATTTACATGATAGGGAAATGAATGGTGCTTATCTAGAGTAAGTCTCCTTGGAAAGAAACCAAAGGTTGATCCTGAAAGGAACGTCATCCTGGAGTTGGTAAGCATACTACTGCTAAAATCCCAGCAAATTTTCTTGTTCTTTCTTTGTCTCTGAACATAAGCTGCTAAACCTTGAGCCAGCTAGAAATGTTCTTTTGCAAACATATGAGCAAGATATTCTTTATCCAGACAAATAACAGATAAATTGTGCTGGCAGGACTACGTCGGCAGCTACAATAGCTACATTTGGGAACTGCATGGGTAATTCCAAAGCGGTTTTAAAACCACAGACTTTAGGTTTATTTTTTTCAGAAATTGATTGCAAAACTATAAAACCATTTTAGGGATTATCAAAGCACTAAACTGAAATAATCAACAGTCAGAAAACTTCAAGAATTGATGCTGACAAGCTGTGAGGTATTTTAACACGACCACATTACAGAGATACAGTGTAATTACATCACATTCATATATATTTAGAGTATGCCAACAAAGCGACATAAAGTAAATGAACTGGCCTCATTAAGCCATTGGCTGTGACTTAAGTCAGTGCCCATGTACATTTTTACAGGCAGAACTTTACCCATTCCATGCGCTGTGTAAAACAGTTATAGCTACACGTAATCCACGGGGAAACCCAGCTAATACCAACATAATTTAAACGCAAGCTTTCCGTCTGAAGAGGTACATACAGTAAAGGCTTGTAGTCTATGTCAAACCTGATTTTTCCATTTAATTTTTCATAATAAAGTGTGGGGAGAGAAACTTAACACTCACAGTACTAACCACCTGAGAACAACCATCCTGGGAGTGAAATTTCTAGCCATGCAAGTGTAGTAGCCTTTACCTTTTTGTATTTATTTTGAATAGTCTAAATTTTGATTGACTGAATTATACATAGCCATTCACTTTCATAGAAATTTAAATAGCCAGGATGTTTTATTATATTATTTGAAATGAAAACATACATAATATCCTCCCATGGTTTTCTGAGAAGTCACTTGGGGTCCTCTACCTGCTCATCCTTCCAAACTGCTGTTCATCAGCTCTGACAAAATATGGTGGCTCATACAATTAACACATTTTTTTAAAAAATATGTGGCAACTGTAATGACAGAAACTGTTTACTATAACCTGTAACTGCCTGAATTTATGTTAAAATATTTGATTTTTATATCTGAGTGAACAAAGACACCTTGGACATCTGGAATATCATCAGTTCTTTACAGCAGGGCTCCAGCAAAGTGGCACGGGTGCATGTTAAAATGTCATGCTGCTTTGTCTCGGTGATCTTTCTGCCTTTGGCATGTTTGCAGGATTCCTGGTAGGCTGTCCAGAATATTGTGTTTGCACATTTAAGATGGTGCTAATATATATATTTCTGGATCATGCTACTTCTCGTTCATCCCAACAGACCCTCGTGGTCTGATGGGTACAGTGTGAACCTGCCCCTGAGTGAAAGCTACGCTGACAGACCTGACCTGTGCGTTGCAGCTTGTGGATGGGTGCTCCTCCGCTGCTGTTTCCCCCACCTAACACGTTGGGTGGAGGAGGAACAGGATGATGCTAAAGGCACACTGCTTTCCCTCCCAGCCTCAGACAGGGTCTGTCCCTTATACAGCTATTCAGCAAAGGCTGGTTGGCATCTCCAATCTAGCCACACTGTTCCTGGTGTTTTGAAAAGTCTCCATTAGACTGAAATTTCAGAGGTAGGTCCAACTTCCCTAGGAATGAATCTGGAAATGCTTCTTGCCTGCCTCCTTATATACAGGCAAGGGGTACAGTAAAATATGTTTTGCCTTGTTTTCCCTTTCCATCTTTTTTCCCCCCTTTGCTTAGGTTGAAGTTCTTGCAACTCAAATTTTACTTGTGTGTGAGTTTTCCTGTATTTTCCCAGAAGATTTACAGAACAGGCGCTGCTGTGTCTGAGGTTATTTTTAGATTTCCCAGGGAGAAAAGAGGGGCGAGAGTAAAGACATGCTCCTCCTGATGAGGGAGCGGCACATCAGATGGTGAGATAGTGCTCAGCACTGCTCGGCTTCCACCGCACCGTGGAATCAACCATCTTGTTTATACTGAAAATATTTTGTTGACTGTTTCCTGACTTTGTATCCTGTTTTGCTAACAGAGGGGGTTTTATCCAGTCAGCAAATTTACATTTTCATTTAGTTGTCCAGTCATTCTTTCTTTCCCAGATAATAATTATCCTTATCTGTCTTTTACACATACAAGTAAGGCTGAACATACAAAGTACTACCCTGAAAGGCAATGCCAAAGGCTAACTCCCATTCTCTAGAATTTGTCCAGATTGTTAAACATTCCTAAATTACATCAAGCAAAGATGCAACTGTCACATTCACCTTGCTGCTTTGCACACATGTGGAATGTTTTGAAAACCAAAACAAGCTCATAGCACATTTCAGGAGTTGTAGGAATGTTAATCTGGATACAGGATTTAACTCCACCCGTGCTCTGCTTGGGATGCAGGATTACTCAGGTGCTTTGTGTACTCCCATTTTCCTTTTCATGTGTACATCCACACTGATCCTTGACAGTACCCTTTCCCTAGAGAACCCCCCGGGTTTTCTCTTTATCATCTAAAAGACGCCAAGTTGACATGACTATTGTATCTACAGGGGTTGATATGGCTGGAAGAAAACATTTTGTTTAAATTATTTATTAGCTAGCGGCTGAATGTCTGTGGTGTTGTCCGAACACTCAAAAAGGATGCAGTGAAACACATGCTGCCTAAGGAAAGGTAGTTAGGGCTGAAGATTAAGGAAAACTCAAGAGATTTTGAAGTATGAACAGTTTCGTTTCCCTCTGTCAGCAAAAAGCACAAGAGTTTTACAGCCATCAGGTGGAGTGCAAAGAGGCTTTGTGCATACAGTCAGTGTCATTGTGCCACTTTTGAGGTATTGCGTGAAGAGAAGCAAAGTGTTTACAAGAAAGCTGACAAACCAGCTGGTGATGCTAGGAATGAATGCTTGTAAAGCCAAGGGACCGGGAGGCAACGCAAAGCTCCAGCACGGCTGGTCAGGGAGGGGCGGTTGTGGGTGCCCTCGGTGGTGTGAGGCCGCGGCCCAGCATGATGCAATGCCGTCCGGTCGGGCCGCTCCCCGGGCCACACCGGCGCGCCGGCCGCGGGGACGAATGCGGGGTGTAGGCAGGTGCCAGGCACATCCCGCAGAGCCGCCGCGGAGGCCGGCGGGAGGGCGGGAAGGCAGGGCGGCACCGTGCTGCCTCGCAGGGCTGGGGCCGGCGGACTCTGGGCCGCCACCGAGCAGCGGCACGACCATCGCCGCCCCCACCCCGGTAAAATCTGCCACGGCAGGTCCCCGGGGACGGGCCTGCGAGGGCAGGGGCGCCACAGGGCCTGGGCCAGGGGGAGCTCGGGGGAGGGAACGGCGGTTAAACAATCTCTGACTTCTGAGGTTTGCCGCCACAGCTGGAGAGCTGCCACCTACTCTGTACCTTTGTTAATTAAGACAAAGATAACCTAAAACCTGACCCGTAACTCCACTGATAAAAAAACTCCAAGAAACTCCGACCTCTCCCAGAACAACCAGGGGCCAGCCCCGAGCAAGGCGCGTCCCCAAACCAACCCCCTGAACAACCTCTCTGGTGCGGGAGGGTGCAGGCCGCGGGGTCGGGCTGCCCGGGCGGCGCCTGGCCCTGCCCGGCCCTGCCCGCACCGGCTGGGGCAGTCCCGGGGCAGGCGGCAGGCCGAGGCTCCCTGCCAGGCAACGCCGGTGCGGAGCGAAGGCCGGCGGGCCCCGGCCGGGCTTCCCAGCTGCTGCTGCCGCCTCCTCCTCCTCCTCCTCCTCTGCCGCCGCAGCCCCCGCCCCCGGCCTGCCCCTGTGGCGCTGACGTCCCGGGCGGCCGTGCCGGGCCGTGTCGGGCGGCGGGGGGCGGCGCAGAGCAGCGCAGCAGCCGGCGGCGGCAGGGCTGGCAGCGGGGCACCGGAGCGCGGCGGCGGCAGCACGAGCAGCGGCAGGTAAGGACGCGGCGCCGGGCGGCGCAGCAGGCCCTCGGCCGCCCTCGACCTCCTCCGCCGCCCCTCCGCGTCCTCCTCCCGCCCGGCGGCGGGGCGCCGGCCCTGGCCGGGCCGCGGCGCGCTGCCCCCTCGCCTGCCCCCGCCGGCGCCTCCCGCCCGGCCCCGGGGCGGCGTGGCTCGGCGCGGCCCGTCAGCAGGTGCGACCGGTTCCCCGGCGGGGCGTTCGCCAAAGGCTTCGTCGCGGGGAGCGGGGCTTGGCGGGGCAGGCGTCCCGCTGGGAGCGACCGCGGGCTGCAGCGGCGGGGGCTGCTTTAGGGTCTGCTCGGGGCTGGAGGCGAGCGCTGCGGGAGAGGACGGGACGGGACGGGGCGGCGGGGGCGCTGGCTGTGGCGCCCGGCAGCTCGCACCTTACCCGCCTCGGTAACGACGGAAACACGTTACCGCCGACATCGCGGCGCAGGATGCGAACCGGGGCGTGCGGGCCTGGGGAGGGCCGGCAGCTGCGCGGGGGGGGGGCGACCCGCTGGTGTGTGTGCGTGTGTGTATGCGTGTATGTGCGTGTGCGTGTGTGTGCGCTCCCCTCAGCCCTCCGCGGGGCGGGTGCGCGGCACCCAGACCTGCCCCAGGAGATACGCTGACAGTCTAAAGTGATTTTTCTTTACTTCCTTAAATGAACTGTCACAGGAATTTCTCTCCTGTTTTTGTTTTGTTTTGGCTTTTTAGTATCATCCTCTGTAAAACGCCATCCCTGCTGAGTTACAGCCGAGCTCGTCTCCTTGTTTCAGAAACATTTCAGTGCTGGTAGGATTGTCCTTGTCACGGAAAAGAAACTTTTACAGTCCTGACGAGCCAAACACAGTATGACCGGTAGTACAATTGAAAAACATCTTCTCCTGCAGTAGTTCTTGTTGAAGTGCTTTTGCAGGCTGCATTTTTGGAAAGCAGCATGTATAAGCATGATGTACTAGCAAAAAGTGATACGCAATTCCTGTTAACTTCCATTTATTACTGAACAGGAAAACTTAAGAAGGTTCATGCCCTTAATGGGCCGTCACTTGAATATGACTTGCAATGCAGCATATTTATTGTTGATGCTAGTCTGATACTTGGCCCTCAGATTCCTAACTCGTAAATCCTGGTGCCACCAGAGGCTTGTAAGATTGAGATGGCTAAATTAATAGGTTACAGGTTGTATAAAAGGATGATTGTTACCTGATATTTACTCCAAATACTGCTGATTGTCAGCCCTTTTTTACAAAGAGAGAAGTAGTACGTCGTGACTTGCTCTCGGAAGGAAAAGGCATTTGAGGCGATCTAATTTCTTACAGTTCAGTTGGCATCGCTGGGCTGCGGAGCGGCCTGTGAACTGGGTTCGCAGCCATAGGAGTACAAAGGTTGGCCATGGGTCTGAGTCTTCCTTCTGTTGCAAACGTGACAAATTAACAGGGTAGAGGTGAACTTGTGAGTCAAATGTCATCTGCAGTTCTTCTTTTCAAGACGGAGGGGAATGCTGGGGAAAAAAGCCTAATAACAATAGAAATGATTTAATGATTAAAATTATCCTTGTGCAAATTTAAAAGAATAAGCAAGTATGTTCCTTCAGTATTTGTTTAAATGTCATAAAACTCTGCTAATGTACAAGTTAACTATGAAGCATACAGTTTATAAAATTGTTGAGGTGGGAGAGTAAATATCAAAACTGTCAGAGCACAAGTTAGGAACTTTTGTGATAATGTTTTTGCTAACGTAGAAATTAGGATTTAGCTTGATTGTATTTTTAGTGGATGTGGTTTTAATGTGTATAAGTTAATAAACTATTTAGTGATGCCTTTGACTTTGTTATGCCTTTGACTGTGAAACTATAAAGCCAGCAGTGTGAACATAAAGGCAGTGAAGTTTGCTGCGAGGCTTAATAGCTTTCTGAATTAAAACTGTGTCAGTAATAGCTTGCAGAAATTGTAAGTAAATTGAATTAATTTCCCCACCCCCATATTTCTAGCCCGATTTGGCATTCATGTATAATCTGCACTAAGTACTGTATCCTGCAGGATCCGGGATCACCATGCGCCTTTGTTTTGATACTGGGTCAGTATTTTGACCCATTAACCATAATGTTCTCATAAGCAAGTACTTCCTTGTGCCTGGTCCGCAGGGGTGGAGAAGGCTTTGTGACCCAATCTAACCTTCATATTCTTTTGGTATTTGATAATGCTCGTCTGAGGAAAGCTTTGAGGTTTTAGAAATTTTGATGGTCTCATGAGTGAGGTCGCAAAGTTGAGTAGGGACTAACTTTTTATTGCCACTTTCAGTACAAAATGCAGAAGTGTGAGTTAAGCTGGCAGATTCAAAACAAACAAAAGGGATGTGCTCTGATTTTGACCCAATGTATAGTTAGTTAAGCTTTGGAAATCCTTTCTGAAGCATGTGGATATTGAAAGTTTACAGGGACTTGAAAAGCAGCTGGACAAATTAATAGAAGAAAAATCCACTAAGGCTGACTTGTACAGAGTACCTCCTGTAGCTCAGGGAGTCACTGGGCTGCACGTGAAGCCTGGGAGAATATGCTGGGAAAGTACTCTCAAGTATTTACCAAATTTTTATATTAATTTCAGGCATTGACTACTGCAGGCAGCATACTAGAGACGACAGACCTGCCATCTGACCGAGTAGAGCAGCTCTTAGGAAAATTATTTATTCATCTGAAGTGTTTGAGAACAGCAGAGTCAAAGGGACCAGGTCCGGAGATAGTAACTGTGGGTGATTTTTCTCATGTAGAGATTGTGAGTCGCCATCAAACTGGGAAGTCAGCTCAAGTGGTGCTGGGGGCAGTTCTGGCACCTTCATATTTGGAGTTGTCGTTAATGTCTTTGATCAACAGAATTAGCACAGAGTCTGAAGGAGACCGAGTAGGGGTTTCAGGCCTTATTTTTGAAGCTCTGTTTTGGAGAACAAGAGATTTGTGATCTATTCAGTAGCTGTATTCAGATACTATTTTCAGGAAGGAGATCCCATAATGCAGATAGGTGAAGTCAGCTTGGCAGCAGCGCCATGGAAGCAGATCTGAGAGTTATGGGGGATCGCGATAAGCGGTGGGATGCAGTACTGTTGAAGTTTATCATTTAGCTTTTCATATTAGTGAAGCTTAAGTTAACAGAATAATGTGTTCAGTTTTGGCCACAGCCCTTTAAGAAAGATAAATGCAAATGTCTCAATCTGGCAGAAATGGTCAAGGCTTAGGAAGGGTTTGCAAACATCTTCTACAGAGACCACACGTCTTTGTAAAGTGTGTTCTACAGAGGCTAGACAAGCTCAGTTCTAGCAGAAAGAGGATGAGATGAGGGGACGAGAAGATGCTACAGTCTTAAAATTAATGAGAAGTGGTATGTGTCCTTCTGTACTGAAAAAACTAGTTCGTACCAAAGATTTGCTGTAGTTCTTAAACTCTGTTCGCTTTGGGGAAAACTGGAACAAGCTGAGGTTGTACAATCTCCTTTTTGCAAAGGTTTTTTGAAGTCAGATATGACTTGTGTTAAGGATATATTAAAGACTTTCCTTACGACTGTTTTACTTGTTCTCATGCAGGGGGTTGAACTTGATGATTTCTTCAGATGCTGTCTGTATTCTGGCCTGAGTTTATGTGGAAGAAGTAATTTTAACGCTCAAAAGAAATGCAGTTTCTGTGACAAAGACCTAGAATCTTTCAATTATTGCTGGTCATCTGATGTTACAGCTTAATGCATTTGGTTTTAAAATAGTTAGTGTTGAGGCAAACTATTGCATTTAACAAAAAAACGTTGTGGTTTAGGAGTGTAGCCTGTAATCCCGTAGGACATGTAGGTGTAGGATCATGCCGTGATTTAAACTAGGAAAATCAGAGGGATAAAACCTGAGGTATTCATCGTCTAATGTAGTATATACTGTATGTGGCTTCATAACCTGTGTCCAAATGTTACAGCAGCGTCTGTTCTGAAACACTTTTAAAGAAATGTCAGTTTATTTTAAAAAAAGAAATCAGACTTGTTAAGTACTGTGTGTTTCTTTAGGTACCCTAATTTTAAATCTGTTTTTTAAAGTGCATTTGAGCAGATAAAAATTACTTAATATTTTAACATAACATGCCATCTATTTAGGTTTTTGTTTTACTGTTTCTTGGAATGAGTGTATTATGTTTGTAGTAAATACAGGTGACTGAGACTTATGTTTCTGAAGTATTGATAGACACCATAATAATATAAAGAACATATAGAAAAAATACAGTTTCTGAGCTGAAGTCTGTGGATAAAACTTTTTTTGGCCAAAATACCAGTTTTGCAAAGCTAAAAGTGAAGTATCAGCAGCCTTCATGGTTTTTCCTATGGTTTTGACGGCAAGAGAAAGACAGATCAATCCGTGGGCTCTTTAATCTCTGGCAGAATGATTTCTCTAAGTAATGACCGTATGTAGTTAATAGTATGTATTTTACTGGAAAGAGCATGCTATTTCCGTCTTTCAATAAGCGATTATCTTAGAATACCAATTAAAAAATTGATTTAGCCAAAGCTAGTTCTTGCTTTTTCTTTTGTTGAACAGCATGCAAAAACGGAGCAGCAGGCGATGGTGCCGGGGAGGGCTGGCTCAGTTCAGCCCTGCTGCTGTGCTGTGCGCCGCAGCTCGAAGGCAGAGCCCTTTACCACCTGTGGACCGCTTAGCATGGCCTCACGAAGAGCATTTGGGAGCCCCTGCAGCACGCTGACTTTTTCCCAGTGTTTTTGGAGTGAGTTGCAGCCAGGTGGTGTTTACCCTGCAGTCACGGTGCTGGCTGCAGCTCCTGTAGGCATGCTGGAGCCCTGCGAGCTGAATGGCAGCTACTGTCAGTAGCACAGCATGCGCAAACCCTTGGTTAGCATGGGTTGGTACCTGTGCTGCTGTGGCTACGCTGCCAGTCATACCCAGGGTTTACATGGCTCCTGAAGCATTTCTGTCAAGCCAGGGGTCTTTCCTTGCATGCTGAATGCTTCTGCTCACTCTGCAAGTGGATGGATGGATGAAGGGTAGTTTCTGCTTGCTCTGGGGAACGAGAGATGGATGAGGCATCTGGAGTTAAACCTCGCTTTTCACATGGACAGCTCGCAGTGCTGCTGTGCTCACCCAATCTCTGAGTGTAAAGGCAGAGTGGGGCCAGTCTCCAAACTGGGATCTGGCCCTGGCAGTGCCGAATGGACGGACGTGTCGTAAGCGGTACTGGAGCTCAGGTGGCCACATCTGTATGTGCATCTTTCGGGGTTTGGTCTGTTCTCAGAAAAACCCATAGAAAAATTCCCAGAGTCTTCAGCGGGAAGTCTGAGTGAACCCTGGATTTGTAAATGCTCAACAAAAGGCCTTTTTTAACATAAAAGTAAACTTTTCTTTATTTTTTTTTTTAAGCAACATGCCTTGAATGAGCTTGCTGAATTTATTTTGCAAAGGTAGTTAAACAGACAATTAAATTAAGAATATTATTTACGTAGTGGATAATTGTTTAGTTTTGTAAATTTTTTTTTTTCTTTATAATTAACAAGATTTGGCAGACTGATTTGAAACGTGGGGAGGGAAAAAAGAGAAGCAGGGAATGTAATAAAGTCAGTGGTTCACAAAAATTTGTCCAATGTCAGCAAGATCTCCAGCTATATTGGTAGCAGCAACTTTATGAATTACATAAGTGGATCCTTCAGGCCTGATCTGAAGTTGTGTAAGTATTGTTACGTTTCATATTTTGAGCAAGAAGTCCAGCTTGTGATTTGTATGGTCTAGAACTCCGTCTCTCTCATTTGCTGTACTCTTTGTTGCCATGACACTCAGTAAGGTTTGGTCATCTCAGGTTTGTTCTTAGCACCCTTGGTCCAAAGCAACCTAATTAAAACAGGTGATACTGTAATAACCGTGTTTCAGAAGAAGCTGCCCATGGGAGGGCACTGTGTCCTTCCCCAGTCCTCTGGCACGACCTGTGAGGCTGGCAGTTCCTGTGGTGGGGTGAGGACACCCCCTCTGGAGTTCCCATCCGTGCTTCACTCTTTCCTGATGTATTAAGTGCAGCCCATCACACCCGCTCTATAATGGCGGAGGTGATAGCAATAACAATATTTCACGAAATCCTCCCTGGCAAAGATTGGCTGTTTTGCTGCGTCTTACTTTTTCTCAGCTGGGTGAGCATTGTGTGCAGGCACACTGAACCTGCCCACCGTGGCGATCGGCTTGTTTCAGGGGGGGCACTGGAGAGTTTTGGGAGGGTGATGCTCTGTAGCTGCTCTGCTGGGTCGAGGTTTAATGGTGTGCGGTAACCTCCTGTACTGTTGCCCCTGCTTACCTACAGCGGAGTTTCCAGAACAGGAATCAAAGCATTCAGGAGTGAAGAAAGTGACAAATATTTTTAGTAACTTCAATTTTAATGATTCTCTAGGGTTGCAATTTTGTGGCTAGTTGAGCTGAGGTAATTGCCTGCCGGCCCCCCAAAAGGAGGAAATCTTCCCACGGCTGTGCCCTCCCCTCTGCTCCCTTCCCAGCAGCTCAGATGGTCATTGGGCTTTTCCACACCTCGGTGCAAACTGCTGGCTCTGCAGAAAGCAACAAAGCCTTTCTTTTCTCCATCTCCCTGCTGCAGAGAGACGTCATGCGTTTCTGAGTTTATGCAACGGGGCAGCAGGAGCACGTAGCTGAGGAGCAGAAATGAGGGGAGGCAGATGAGGAGTTTACCCCTCCCAGGGTGATAAGCTGTTACCCATTCAGCTCACCCTCTCGGGAAACTACACCATTTTTTGCAGTCTCTTAAACCTATGTAACCCTTTGCTGCTTCTACCAAAAAGTACACAAATGCCTCCAGCAGCCCTTTTGCAGAGAGAAATGCAAACGTAAAGAGTGTACGTAGGGAATTTCAGAGTCATAGCAGTAGGACTGGAAAGGATTTTAAAAGATCACAGACTTCAGAGGGTCCTAAGATAACATGGACTTTTATTACTCTGTAAAGATAAGAGCACTTGATTGCAGTACATGTGGTGGTTTTGGGGGTGGGGAGGAATTTCTTTTGTGGTTTTTTTTCTTACCTGGGATCGTTTACAAAAATAGGAAAACTAATGAGATAAATCTTTGTCTCATTTTATGGGCTCCTAATAAGTTATTTTTGCAGTGTTTGCTGACTTCTTTAAAGACTTTGTGGTGTTCATGCAGCAAGCCTTTTTGTTAGGTGCTTGGGTACATGAATGACATTCTGCAGCGTATTGTATCTCTCTGCTCTATTGCAAGGAGTGTAACCTATGTGGATGCTACAGGGACGATGCTGTTTCTCCTTCTCTCATACTTGTTGCCTTGCCTTTCAATGAACATGCTGCCAGGCCCATTTTCTTCTCTTAATATTTTTTCGAAAAATTGACTTGCTAGCTGTGTGCTGATTTGTGGGAATATATGTGCATGTTGCATCATCACTTTACTGTCCTTGTTTGCTCTTTTCTGGGATCATTTCTCAGAGACTTTAATGTTTTTTATAGATTTCAGTAACCAATCTTGTGGCCATGGTTAAGAGCATTGCTTCAAATTTCAAAGTTCTTGGGAAACAGAAGAGAAATGGGCTTGTCTGTCATAGTTGTCTTGAATTGAAATTGTTTGGAACAAAGCATTTAACTGCAAGTGTACAGAAGAAACAGAAGTTTCAAAGGTGGTGTGATGATCTTTGTCTTTAATTACCATCCCATTACAGTACTCTTGCATCTTCTCAAGCATCTGAAATTAGTCATGCTCAAACACTCAATCTCAGATTATATGGACCTTGAGATAATGTTTGGTTCACTGCATGAAAGTCATATATTAAAATAATTTTTTCTTAGGGTGTTTGGAGATGCAATATGAGCTGTTGAAAAAGTAGTGTAACACCTTAATATTTTTTAAAAATTTGTTCTTGTATAAATGATCTAAGCTTTGGTTAGGGGAAGGATACTTTTTCAAATACATTTTGTATCATATTCTGATAATCTGAAACAAATTTTAGATCTTGGTTTATATTGAAGTTTTACATCCTTTCAAAGAAAAAGATTATTTCTTACTAACGTAGGGAGAGGAATCATAGACATGAAGTTTCTTACCCTGTTATCATGCTGTACAAGTCATGGCTTGCTCAAAAGGTCAACACCCACAGAACATGGTTTGTGCAGTGCAGTGGACTAAGTAGCTGCTTTTCTTGGGGCTGTAACAGTCTTTCCTATTGTAAATGAAAATACAGTCTTTCAATGATATGGCATCTGATGCTATGGGTATTTCTGTGTTACATGCTAAATTTTAATTATGTGTATTCAACACCAAAGCATAATACAATGATAAATAATACATTGACCATATACTCTTATGGGTAATTCTTTCAATTTAAGTTCTTGCAGCCTCTCCCAATTTTTCATATGTATATGTATTTTTTAAAATATTACGTGACATTTCTTTTAACTTGAAACTGAAAGTACTTTTTTTTAACAAGTGTTGAGAGTTCAGCTTCTTTATTTCAGTTGATACAGAGTTCTGTGTCTGTTCATGTACTAGTCAGCCTAGCAGGGGTTTTAAGATTTTAATCTGGCTCATAGACTTTTTTTAAATTGCCCTTTGCAGCTCCTGTTGCAAACCTTTCTGTTACGGTCCAGATCAGTTACTGAGCTCTGTAGAAGGAGAAATATTTTATCCCTTTAAAAAAATGCAGTTCTATTATTTCCTGATTTTTTTAAAAATGTTTTTTAAGTAAAAAATTGGGAATTCATGTGGGTAATAAGTATTGACTGCTTGAGTGCATCAGATGGAAGTTTGGATGGTTTCAAAGAAACGGGCTATTTGAGATGAGTTGTTCTCTGTATTAATCCTGGTTTCTTTATGAATCCCAGTGGGAGGGAAGAGAGCGGACAAAGGCCACTTTATGCCTCTGGCTTGTTTGCTGAATGACTCTGCTGCTTTAGCCCTGGGGAAGAGGTGGAAGCAGGGGAGAGGGAAACTAGCAGGAGGAGGAGGAGTAGTTTGAGGTGAGCTCCTTCTTGAGGAACATGTGAAGGCTGAAGGACGATGCCAAGGTGGGAAAGGCTGTGGAGCTGAGAGGACCAAAGGGACCCCAGCAGGTTCAAGAGGGAACACTTGAAGACTGTAGTGGAAGAAAAATGCTGGTTTGACTGCCTGAGGCAAAACAGGTTAGCATCAGGGGTTGCCCTTCCTACCATGCCTGGACTGGACTTTAAAGCCACATTTCCCTCCTCAACTGAAAGATGCTGCCTGGTCCTCATACATGCCCAGCCACTGACCCTGGGTGTGCCTGCCATGGATGTAAGACGACCATGAGGCCTTGCAATTTGGGCTAAGTATTTCACCCCAGGACAGGTAAAGGTTTTGGAGTGACATCTGAAGGTTTGCTGAGGCGTGGTTAGCTGTAATTAATGAAAGCTAACTGGCTCATGTTTTCCTAGGACTCCGTGTTCTCTCTAGCAGCCGCTCTTATTTTTGTTGGTTGTCTTGTTGGAAATGGCCAAGGAGTTTTGAGAGGATCCAGGTAAAACAGGAGCCTTCTCAAAAGGATCTGATACTTCTTCCGCTGTACATACTGTATGGAAAAATTTGAACGGGCAAGATACAGTTGTGCATGAGGCTCGTGCGGCTTTGTTTTGTTTAGTTTGATCGGCTGTTCCGTTTTAAATTCATGGCCTAACTTTGTGATGAACATCTTACAGACAGGCAAACCCACAAAACTCCAACCAGTAGTCTCCAGTCTGAGAATGAGGTAAGCACATCTGTGTGATAAATACAGCATTTTTTTCAAGTCTTTAATTTTACTTTGTTCAGGCTTTTGCTTAAGGAAAAGCTGTGTAACTATCGCACACCCGAAGATACAGGAGAACCAAGTCAAATATGAAATAGTAGCCACATTTGCAGGAGAACCAATTTTATGTTGTGAGGAATTAGCCCAGTGATGTTAGCAAGTATTTAAACAAAGTTTGACGGTTGGTGTGGGGGGGCTGTTTATTTTTGAAGGTCATGTCTTAGCAGTCTTCAGGTTACTACTGTTGAAAAAGAAGGATTTTTCTTCTTTTTTTCTGCCACATCACCACTTCCCTTAAGCATCTCCTGCAAGTGTTTGGACTCTGCAGAACTTTTAACATAAACTAAAAGCCTGCACTAGTACCTAGGGAAGTTAGAAAAACTAAAGCGCCTTCTCTATTACTGTACCTCTGTCAAGGTCTTAACATATATTTCAGTACTAACAAGAAGAAAATGTGGGAGAAGAATGAAGGGTTTTTAAAGATCTTCCTGTAGCTGAGGGAGGATTTCCCCTTTTTCAGGTACCAGGGCTCTCCTCCAAGGGCCCCTACCCTGTTGGGATGGGAATGTCTTGGTGTGAAGCTCGGGTGCTTCAGGCTATGGTGAGTCATATGTGGGATGCAGACCTTGGTTCTGTGATAGCTGATACCACCTCTTTGTGCTGTTGGATGTAATGGCAGTCAAATTTTGACCCAGATGCATGTGATAGCGTTCATCTGGAGTTCACCAGAGCATGAAACAATAAATACTCCAGTATATGTTGTTAGCATGCATGTCACCTGGATTGGCTTCCTGGATTGCATTGGGTCTTGCCCACAGTTCATCTGCCTGGATCACTCTGGGATCCAGGCTGCTGTGGAGGTGTGGTCTGGATCCTTGGTGCTTCAAGTGCAGGTATTTGTGGGTGGCTTTACAAGGTGGCTCCCTCTGAACCAGCTTTCTTTTTTCAGGATCAGCTGTTGCCCTTAAAGAAGCCCTATGTAACTTATTCCCAGGACACCTGCTTTTTTTTCTTTTACATTACTGCTTCCAGGATATCCTGCCTTTTGTGTTTCACAACTTGCTGGAAATGAGAAGGATTTGCATGGCGTCAGTCCTACAAATGAGTATGCAACTTCTCATGCTCTTTGTGGACTGCATATACCAAGACAGATTACAAATGGAGTTTGTACAATAGAGCAAGTAAAACTGGCTGCATCAGTACAGTTTTCTGAGGACGAAAGAGGTGCTGTTTTTTGTTTCACTTGACCACTAAGGCTCGGTGTCTAGTGAGAAAGGTAGTGGAGACACAGGGCAGAACATCTGATGGAAGCAGAATTTAAGGATTGGAAAGAGAGTTTTAATCAAAATCCATGTTTTTCTTTACTCTGCCTTCCCTTGCTGAGGATGACCAGTGTCATACCAGTAAGTGCTGGATTGGGGATGGATGTAATTACTTGGAAGCTGTCAACCTACAGTTAACCCCACTCGTCAGCCTGAGGTTCAGAGACTGATGTGGAGGGCACGTTTGCTGTGGGGAACACTCCTTTCACGGCAAGCTTTGCTCATGTGTGTGCAGCACAGCGTGGGAAGCCTCACAGTAGAACGCACTTGCTCCCCATGCAAACCAGCAGGAAGGAGTATTTTTTGTTGTTGCAGGCTATTGTGGGTTGTTGCTTTGCTTGGGACTCCTTTGGCTACTCACAGTGGTCCTTGCACCATATAATATCGCACTGATCTTGTTCTGGGTCAGGAGAAGGACCTCGTCACCGTGCCAAGAGCACCCTAGCAAAGAAAGCCCTATGCCTTTTGCCACTCAGAATGGGTGTGGATTCACTAGATGCCTAGACCAAAGCAGCAGTCTGTTTTCCTGTTTTGATAAAAATGGAAGTGGGCGGAATGTTGTTGCATGGCGGTGAAGATCTGCTTTACAAGCTAAATTTAGGTGCAGGTTAATGGGTAAGGGGGAGGCAGTTTAGAGTAAAAGGACTTGATTGATAGGGTGAGTAACTACCAGGAGTACAAAATTATTAATGCTGGTGTTGACCAGGGTGGTGTAGGCAGAAGCAGGCATGTGGTGTAGGGAAGGCATGATCTGGAACAGTGGCTGCGGATGTTCTGAACGGAGGAGGCTGAGAAGATGTGGTTCACCTGCCAGGCAGAGCCTCTCTGGCTAGCTGGGCACAGAGGCACAGCATGGTGCAGGACCAGCACAGCTCCCCTGGCAGGATGGAAAGCTCCTGGCCTTCTGGTGTTCCCCAAAACCAAATGCAGTCCAGAGCATTTCAAGGAGTTTTTCTTACCTGGGATAGCATCAGTGGTGATTTTCTAGGATTGGCCTTTCTGCTGCCATGTTTTCTCTTCAATATCTTCAGTGATCCTGCCATTTCTGTGGTTTTTGACTTGCTGATAGCTTACAGTTTTAACAATAAATGTGAGCTGCTCTCTAGAGAGCAAAGAGAAACTTTACAGTTTCTCTCTAGGGAACAACAAAAAAATGCATTTTGAGACTGGAAGAAGAGATAAACTATGGGATGCCTAGAGAAAGGGGAGAAGCCAAGTGTCAAAGAAGATGAAAATCATTCATTACAGTCAAGGCCTATCTTTTATTGCACTGCTACAACAGAAGGGCAGGCCAGGTGAAAAATTAGTCCTCTGTCCTATACCTCCCTTCCCTTATGTTTTTCAGTATAAAACTAGTTCAAGTAGTAAAGGCTTACAGGAAGGCTGCTGTAATTAGAGGATTTCCTGGGTGGCTCAGGATTTGTCTCTGAAGCCACACCTGGTGTATTAGGGTTTCCTATGTTGTTATTACAGGACACACTCTGTATGCGTTTCCAGAATTATGTCAAAAGCTTCCCTATCAGAGGAGGATCATCACACAGCACAGGCTGCTGAATGCATGAAGAAATCAGTTAAATTATAGCATGTAGTAAAACCTGAATGAGTTTTATAGAGTAGAAGCTGAAAAAACAAGTACTTTTTTGATAACCTTTGAAATATACTTGTGCTTTTCTGTTGTGCGGTTAAACTTGAACGTCAGTAACTTCTGCTAACTTGCCACTTCTAAAAGAAAAATTATCTTTTAACAGACCAGATGCAGTGGTACTTTTTTTTTTTTTTAGCAAAATTACATTTTTATCCTTCACAGGTCATAACACTGGGAGATTAGCCAGCATGGCTCACCCTTGTCTCTGAAGTGAGTATAGGAAATGGCTATTGCTGGTTATGCAGGTATTTGAGAAGGCATTTAGCTAATTTCTTGTTTTCCTTGTTCCCAAGTTACTGGAGTTATTCCAGGAGCATGTATTTTTTTAGTTTGTCACAGTAAACCATTATAGCTAGCAAGTTCTTTTTACTAGTCACCCAAATACAGTAGAAACTCTGGAAGTTGTGAATTTTCTTTTAACAGAGCTTTGATACTGAGATGCAATGTCACATTGATGGTTAATATTATTAATTTTCTTTCTGTGTCATAAGAAAGTAATATTGTCTGCATTTGGTTTTTGGGGGATACTGTGGCAAAAATGTACTCCAGGTTTATAGTTCAGTCTTCTGAACTATAGCTGAGTGCTTCTTCTAAATATCCTCTGTTTATTAATAGAAATAATATTAATTCTTCAGACCTTGTGTCCTTCAATCAATAAAAGGAAACATGTATGTCCCTGTAATTGAAGACAGGTATGCTGTTGTGGAGGGTAGGAACATGAGTCTTTGTAAAAGAGGTGGAGTCTCCATTAACATGGTGTGACAAGGGTGCTGATTCATCTGTTGATGCATTTTGTGAAATGGGTCGGTTGTGTGTTTTTGTTTTGGCTTTTTTTAGTTCAGTGGGTTGTGAGTTCTGTCAGTGGGGCTGCTTTGTACTATCATCTTACTCTCTTTGAACTCAATTATTCTTGAGTTCTTGCCTGAAGACTTCATATAGGTCTCTGGAAGGTGACTGAACCTCATGTGTTTATTGCTTTGTCTCAGCACCAAACAAAGGAATCGGGCTTTTCTGGGTTCCTAAGGAAATGCCTGACTTGAATTAACCCTCTGAATTCTTCACTGTAGTCAGATTTTGTCTGTTCTACACATAACTGCTTCTTTTACGCTGTGTTTTGTGTTTTTTCTAAGATGACCTTAGAAGATTTCTAGTCATATGATGTTGTAAGACAACTATACTTACAAGTTTTTAATTTTCTAGTTCCCATGAATAATTCAAAACCAGGAGGAGGATTTTTACTCCAGAGAGGAAATACAGGAAATCTATGAGGAGTTTAGTATTAACTCCTGCTGCCCCTCCAAGAGGGTGCTTGGGTCCTTCAAGACCTGAAATACCCATCATGAAAGCAGATTTGAAATATTTCTATTGACAAGGAGGAATTCGAATTGGTCATATCTGAATTTTGTATAGAATTTCCTGATCGCTGTAATTTAAGCACATGGAGCTCAAATTTTGGATGAATTTACAAATAAGATGTATGGATGATGTGCATCTGCAATAAAGAATATATTTGCTGGAATATAGGAAGTGCTGAAGACCTCCAGTTTGGAGTCCCAAATAGAGTGCTTGAGTGAACTTGAGTCAGAGCATTGTAGACCAGAAGTCCAAAAAGCTGAAGAGGATGCTTTGTAAAGCCCTGAGCAAGGGAGTCATTGGGTTGTTGTCTTGTGGGTCCACTGATGGTAAGTTTCATGTGATCCCACAGTCTTTCCTTCAATAGCAGCACAGTCTCTTCTGCATCTTTGATCAGTCTGTTTGGATTAGAATTGTATTTTTCATCCTTTAAAAACTAGTAACATGTCAGTTTTCCATGAAAAAAATCAGGCACGGTTTTGTGGTTTACTGTTTAGCAGTCAGCAGTAAGGGTCTTGCTTCTAATCACAAATGCATTAATTAAATGTTTTTATGATCAGGACTTTGTGTGTGACTTTTTGAACTGTCTCCTAGACCTTTTGATTGACACTGTTGATGTTTCCGAGTACTTGCAATATCTACAAATGCTGAAACCAGCTAGGAATTGACTTTCAAGTGTTTCTTTCAGGAGGCGCTAGCACTTTGGCTATGTCTGTACATGTACTGAAAATGAATTAAAAAATTAAAAAAATAAAGAGGTGGCTGCTTTGCAGACTGGGTGTGATGTCTTTCAAATCAGAATGAGAAATATTGAACTAGGAAGAAAAAAATAATCTAGTCCTAATTTAAAATCTGTGTTATTGGTTAAAAGTAATTCTACAAAAGATTTTCGAAATGATTGATGGTCTTTGTGTTTAGTGCCCATTTCTAGTCTGTGTGGTCTCTGTTTCCGGTGACTGTGTATTACAGCTTTTTCCGCTAGATTGAAGAATTCTGTAGTCTGTTTTCTGTGTAAATATTTTATATATTTAACCTGTGATTACATGATCCTTATTGGTTTTTTTTAGCAAAGAGTTTGTTAAAAACTTCATGGAATTTCTGTGTGGCTGGTACTAAGCATATAGAGAAAAGTTGTCAAGATGTACAGGAAGAAAATGTTTTGCCTTGGCCTTGGAAGAACAAGGGGATGTATCTATCTTCTTACTTAGAAATTAGTAATAATTTTTTTTTTAGTGGAAAGGATTTTGAAACTATTCAGTTAGATTGGGCTAGAATTGGAGGAAGGATTTAAAAGTGCTCCTCTTGATCATGGAAGGTGTTTGAATTAAAAGAAAAAATCTAAGAAGACTTAAGTATCTTCGAAGTGTGCTTAAGAACTATTTCACATAACTGGATTATAGGTTTAAATGTGCCAAATAACAAAACCCATGGATTTTATAGCAACTGATCTGAATTGATCTAATTAAGTTTGATTTTTCCTCTTGTGTCACCTGGGTGAATTCTAATGATGTATAGCAGGTTGCATTAAATTGGGTTGTGCCTGTTTTTTGTGAATGGTGTTGAGAAAATTAGAAATTTCTTCAAGAGTGTTAATCAATAAAAGTATTAAGTGGAAATGGCTGTTCAGTGTGTTTCTGCTCCAGCTACATCTGGTCCTTCTCACTCATTTAGGCAATTCCATTTGATTGCCTTTCTTGATGGTCTCATTATCTAGCGTATTGACTGCACTTTGTGTGTGTAGATGTGTAGCTGATACATGATTTGAACCTGTGATGTCAGCTGTGATATTAGTTTTGCTCATTACCTTGTGAAAATCATTTAGTCTTTTTGATTTCTGGACCTCCTGAAGTTTCTGCTGGGCACCTGGATTCTGTCAGAAATTTCACGTATATGGGGTCTTTTGAATATTATTTTTTCTTAATCCCTTTTTTGGGGCTGCCAAACCAGCAGTTAAAAATAACTGTTCTAAAAGAGTGCTACTTAAATCGTGAAGGTCATATTGGCCAGGCTTCTGTGATCCACATAAAATGCCCTACTTCTACAGTTGGGAAATGTGATGTCAACCATCCTTGACATCGTATAGCTCAAAGAAATGCTGGTAATCGATTCTAGAAGCTCTGCTGATGTAGTTTGTTATGTTTTCCCTTTTTCCTTTTGTATTGCACAAACATGTGAACAAAAAATACAGCTGTTTGGTAAATACTATATGCACTTGCTTCTTTATGAAATGTTTAAAAATGCATCTTTATTCTCTGAAGATAAAAGTCACGATTTTCTAGGTGGGCCTTGAACATCTGAATTTAAGCTGTGTCCCAGTAGTTCAGGCCATGCTTGTATGTATTTTGAGATTTTTTGCAGAATGTTAGAGGTAACATCAGCTGGGGAAGATGAGAAAACCTGCTGACTTTTCAGAAATATTAAACAAAATCTTCAAAGCTATGGAAAAACAGTTAAGTTTAGAAAGGTCTGAGTTTTTAACCTGAATCATTAAGAAATTACCCTTAATTAATGTTTCAGATATTGTTTGTATTTCTGCATAAAATATTTTACTTTTAGTAAGGGGAAACTTTGATGTCTGAGAAAGGATGGTATGTTAAATGTGAATGAAGTAAGTCTGCTTGAACTTTGAATTACAAGTGGACTTGGTTTTGTGCCTTAGAAAAGACAGATACTTGATCTGCATTGGTTCTCTTAGACTGGATCCTTGGCTTGTATTTTTGGAGATGTGGAGAGCCAAGGTAACAACTTGCTGTTGCCTCAAGGAGGAATTTCTGCTCTCATCTCTGCCTTCTTGTGGATATACTTTCTAATCTATTGTATGCTGGCAGTGGAGCTCACCCATCTTCTTACTGAACAGGAAGGAATTATTGAAATTGATTAAACCTTGCACTTTGGCAGAGATATTTTTCTGCTGTTGCAGTGCAGTGATCTGGCTTGCAGGTGCCAGGGCTGGTACTGTCTGAGTTGGGAGGGAGGGGACTGAGAAATGGGAAATGTGACTTTTGTCCTTGGGGCAGTGAGCTGTTAAATTACCTCACCTGAGGTTTTTTGGGTTTTGGTTTTTTTGGACACTCTTCCCTAGGTCACAGAATGTCCTGGATACCTCCTCATAGTTTCCTGGTTGATTGTAAGTAGAGCATTACATAGTGAATAAGAGGGCTGTGTTGTCCTAGTAGAGGGGAAAGAGGGTTTTGGTTTTTTTGGTGGAGGTATCTGTGGTTTGTGGGTAAGAGTTACATTGCATTGATCTTGTGTTTGGGAACTTTAAACTTCTGTGTGTGAGCCTTGTACCCTCTCCTTGAGGGTATTTTTAATAGTGTCTTCGAGTGTGTTTTTAAAACAGTCTGGATTTACATTTTATATATTGCTCATAAAAGAAAGAAAAGTTTGCTTTTTATAACATCATGTTGGAACAGGAGCAGAAATTTCAATACATGATTAGATCTGCACAACTGCAAATGTTAGTTGTGCTTTTGGTTTAAAGCTCTGATTCAAATCTCTCCTGTCTGACAAGCAGCAGGAAGATTAATCTCCTCTGGAGAGACGAATCCATATCCCGGTTTTAGACAAAACACGATGATTAAAGTTATTTGTAGGTTGAATAAGCACAAGCCTTTGTTCGGGACTGCTGAAGAGTTTTATGTTGAAACATGCAGGAACAGGACTTGCATTCCTGTTGCTGCTGCTTCCACATTTCCAGTCCGCAGCATCATCTGACAGGGCGCTGGTGGTAAGTTACCAGGCGAGCGTCTCAAGTGATACTTTGAGACCTGTTGTTTGATTAGAAAACAGTATCTTGGGGTGTCCTTCTGCAGCCGGGGCAAGGGCCGCTGGTTGGAGTGCAGTGCTCTTGTGTGGGTGGGTGAGAGCTGCCTGGTGACGGCTCACAGGCTGGGGGCTGCTGGATCCTCTTGGGAGAGTTTAGAGGGAACTGAAGATAACTTTAATCATGCTCTATTTTTAGAGAGCAAGATCACTACAATTATATAAAGTCTGAAGGGGAAAGCTTGGTTTGGCTGGTGTTTGAGCTCTGGTTTTTAAAAGAAGCATGCATTTTAAGTATTGAACTTCAGAGGTCTAAGGCAAAATGCGTTGTAGTAGGAATAGTCTGTCCTTGGGGAGGGAAGAAGGAAGAATAACATAGCTTACATTATTTTTTTAAAAAATAGAAGTTATGAGAAGCTGTCTTCCCATTGTTTTAAGTCCTTTCTTGCTCTTCAAGTAATGCTATATGACTGGTAGCTATATATCATATGATTACTAATTAAAGAATAAATCTTAGATTAAAATGGTGATAAATTTGAAGATAAAATGCAGAAAAAAAAATGGGGAAAATGCCCTAAACTGGCCTGTGACTGTGTTAGAGCAACAATATACAACTTCTGTCTTTTCCTGTGCCAGGAACCATCAGCAGCTGGATGAAGAATGAGTTAGAGGTGTGTCTCTGCTAGTGTTTTAGTTCATCTCAGGAGCTTGCTCTTGTGGTGAACCTCCTGGTTGTCTGCACTTACTGCACTGCAGGTCCAGGCACCAAACTGAATCCCATTTGGATGAAACCAGAGTGGAAGATTCTCCTTAGAAAAACACCTGATACTCTCCAGCTGTTATTCAGTCCAGGGGCCCAGGCTAGAGCCATTTGGTATGGAGTAGATTTAGTAAAACCCTCAAATGTGTGTAGTATGGGCATTGGCCCCTTAGTGCTACTGTTTCACTGTACAAATTTCTTCCTTTCATACTGTGTTACTTGCTAACTTAGATGTATCCATTGAGTAACTTATTTTTTGGATTTATGTAAGGACAGGTAATGACCTGAAAAAGATTCTGTAAATAATATGCCCTACACTTCTGAAATTTGTCCTTTTATTGAGATAATGGATATTATTAAAATCTCTACAGTAAGTAAAAAAAGAAAAACACATTAAAGAAACCTGCCAAATCAGAAGTATCTAAAATTGAACATACAGGGCTTCTATATGACTTCTCTGGTCTTGCTCTAAAATGTGTGCAATTTAATTCAGAATATTGTAGGAAGGGCTATAAAGCAACAAAATGAAGGAAAGGTATCACTTAGAGTTGAAAATAGTATCAGTGTTTCCATTTTTCATTTTGTTCCTGAGATGAAAATTAATGTAATATGATCCTAGCCCCACTGTAATATTAAATTCTCAGATAATTATTAAAGAAAGGAGAATGAAATGGAAAGTAAATATTCATGTAATTGAAGGAGGAGAAGGGAAAAGTGGTTGTGATGAGTTTTGTAACCTCTGGAGGTGTGCTTTTTGTATAAAATATTTGGCATAGTCTGAAATGAAGGCTCAAGTGCCATAGATATGTTCTCATCTTGAAGCTGCTGAATCCAATTGGGAAGTAGCAGAGGCATCATGATGGTGCTCATTCTCCCAGAAATTTTGTTCCAGCTCTAATTGCTCAGGAAGTTTTGAATTTAAAAACACCTGAGCCACATTTTGCAGCTGAATTTACAACCTGACTAAAAGTTTTCCTTGCCTCCGCTTTTGGCTTCCTCAAAATAAATAGGCTGTTCTTGGCATGTGACCATGGTGGTTTGTCCTCTGCATGAGCTTCTGTATAAAGTTTGTAATTACACTTAAGTGTTGGTCCTGGTAGCCGTGATTCTGCATGTGTTATTTTCAGTTTACTTTTGTATCAGATTTATTGAGACTGCGTGTGGCTGTGGTTGCTGTGCTTTAGTACAATTCCCAGCCTCAGGGATGCCCTCTTGCATGTGAATAGACAATGCGTTTGCTGTATCACCTGCACCACGGGACTTGCTGTTCAAAGCCTTAAAGCTACCCCAGATTTCTTCTGAAAGATAGATTTGGCCAAGCCAGGTCTCCTGTATAGGTTTTGTAACACTTGGACAGAAAATTAATAACGATTTTTGTGGTAATGCTGGTTGGTAATTTTTAGTCACCATTGACTTAACAGAATCTTTTGAGCAGGGATGCACTTTCTTGTTGCATTCCTGTTAAATTAATAAATTTCATACGTGGTGGGGGTGGTGAATAGTGTTCAGATGATGCATTTGAGGTTTTAAAATGAGTCAGTAAAATACAGTTGGACTTTAATCTCAATCTTCTGCCTTAGATCTTCTAACCATTTTCTGAACAAGAAGTAAGTGTGATGTTCTTGAGCTGGATTTCTTATAACTCATGGTCTGTAAAAGTATGGAGCTGTGGGAGCTGCATCAGTAACTTGCTGCAGCTCCCTAAGACACTGGCCCAGCTGTAAGAAAAAGTCTGTCAGGCAGGAGTATATTTGTTTTAGGCTGTGGCAAAATCTGAGCAAAGATTAGCTGTGGTCCGGAGTCCATGTTCTACTTGGCATTGTACCTAGGTTTAGGGAAACCCAGGACTTTCTCAAACCTTGAAGAGAGTTCGTGTCCTACCAAAAGTAAGAGAGTTGAGCTGTGGTCAGTATGTGGCTAATGCAGAAGTTGTTGTGCTCTGCAGTATTCGCTGCTGCTGAGATCCTGTTGGTGCTAATGGTAGATTTTGTCTGATTTATTGCTGTTCAGATGCCTGGCCTTTCCAGCACTTTGCCTTCTGTGAAAATACGAACTTTTCTGGAATAGTACAAGAATTAAAGGTTATTTTAGAATCATAGAATGGTTTGGTTGGAAGGGTCCTTTAAAGATCACCTAGACCAACCCCTCTGCCATGGACAGGGACATCTTTCACTAGATCAGGATGCTTCAAGTCCCTCCAAACAATGACCTTGAACACTTCCAGGTGCTGTGGGGCACCCACAACTTCTCTGGGCAACCTGTTCCAGTGTCTCATCAACCGCATCATAAAAAATATCTTCCTTATATCCAATCTAAATCTACTCTCCTTCAGTTTAAAACCGTTGTCCCTTGTCCTGTCACTAAAGGCCCTCTCAACATCTTTCTTACAAGCCCCCATTAATTATTGAAAGGCTGCAGTAAGGTCTCCTCGGAGCCTTCTCTTCCCCAGGCTGAGCAACCTAAACTCTCTCAGCCTTTCTGCACAGGAGAGGTGTTCCAGTTCTCTGATCATTTTTGGTGGATTTTATTCTTAAAGCATATGTTCCAGATCTCTTTTTGAGATTGAGATAGTGTAGGTGGTTTCTTTGCAATTACTCTCTTGCTGAAATTACTATTTGTACATTCTTGCCTCATAATAAGGGGCCCATCGTACTCATCTCCCCAGGAAAACTGATGGATTTATTGACAAATCATGTTCTGTGTCACTTTCTCTGGGTAGCTCTGCATACTTCTTTTTTTGTCCTTTGCTGTTGATAACGGTCTTAAATGGGTCTCATGCTCTTTTATGTTATGGGAAAGCTTTCAGTTTCATCCTTCAGAATTACTTTATCAGTGACATTGGTGGACTTGACAATAGATTTTTCTGTCCTCTTTTTTTTTTTTTTTTTTTCTTTAGACAAGATTGAGTAGATTTGGACAAGAATCTTGCTTTTTTACTTACCCATTTCTGAATGGGGAGTTTTCTCCTGAGTTCATTACAATCTGTAGAGGATTGTGTGTCTTTCAGCCCATTGCCTATAAATTACACCTGTACTTTTTGTAGGGAGTACAGGCTGATATGAAGAGATGAAAAAGGAGACAGCACCTGATAATGTATTTTTAGGAGGTAATTCTATCTCTGAAAGAATTATGGTTTCTGTGCAGAGAGGGATGACTGTAAACAATTACCAGATTGTATCCGTTAATCTTCAGATGCTGATTGTCATTAATTTCTAGTATTTTCTCCTTTAATAAAGGGGCCAAATTAAAGTTGGTACTATTTGGAAACCTCTGATTTACTTGCTACTTGTTACTCTGGTAGTGAGATAGAAAGTACAATTATCTTTTTTCTAGTCCAGCCTCTCTGCAGTGGCCTGAGGTCAAGCATCTGTGGTTTCCTGCAGACCCTGCAGCAGCCTTTGATGGTGCCATCCGCAGGGCTTCATTTATTTGATTTGACTTGGATCCTGGCTGAGTATATATTCTTATTTTTCTAAAATATCGGTTCTATTTTCACTGATATGTACCAGGAAGTGGTGTTTGACAATGTTTTCTTATTGCTGGACTTCAAAAACAAATTATCATGCAAATGTGTCTCTCTGTTCTGTTATAAATATACACCATGTATTTATCAAAATGATAAAACTCAGTGCAGATTGCTTTCTTGCTTATCTCTCTATTTATTTAATTTTGCTAATAAGTTAAGTTGTGGAGAGTTCTTGAATTGCTGGTGAAAAAATAAAAATTCAAAAGCACTCGAAAGTTGCGGAGGGGTTTTTTTTGTTGTTTTTTGTTTGTTTGTTTTTCCCTTAAAGTGGTGGTTAGGGATATGCCTCTGATTTTCTTGTGAGGGGATGAACTTTGTTGGGTTTATCTGTGTTCATATGGGTTAGAATAAATTACAGGGATTCAGTCTGCCACAGCCTCTTTCTGAATCAGCTTGGCAAAAGCTTATGTAAAATGCAATATATGCTTTCTTTAACTGCATGAGCCCCTTCTGGTTACACCAAGATGTGCTTTTAGCCAACATCTGTGATGGTCTACAGATGATTGAAATTCTGGGGTCCTGATTACTTACCATAATGTGCAGTTTCTGCAATTCAGATTATGGAAGCTAGTAACCAGATATTTACATAACAAATGAATATTTATTGTAAGTGATAGCATTCCTTTAAGTATTTGGGAATCAAAGGAAGGACTTCCTTACCTTCCTATTTTTTTTTCATTTGTGTAATCTTATATTCTCCTTTTTGTGCTGGAGCTGAGGTCTCTTGTGTTTGGCAGAGTTGAGGCAGCTTTTGTTTCATCTTGTAGATGAAAGAGCTCAAAGAGAAACCGACGGATGTGTAGTCTTACAAGAGAATAAACTCATCAGTTCTTGTATTAGGTCACGTGAAGATGAGCAATAGCTTGGCAGCAGTGTGCATTGGGTGGGGAAATGGGGTGCTCTAATTTGACAGCAGGAGAGTATGAGATGTAGAAGATGAATGGGTGGGGAAGGCTGGGAAATGACATAACTGGAGGAGCATTTAAACTTCATTAGCTCAGAGTCATTGTCAGTCTTCAAGAAGTATTTGTTCTTTCTGACGTTTACACTTGGAAAACATGGCACACAAGGGTGTAAACAAATACACCGTTAAAGTGCTGGCTGAAGGGGTTTAAAGCTACTTGCCCTTGTTGAGGCTGTTCGTTTAATATGATTTAAGCTAGTGTGCTTGAGCACTGCTACCGGTGTGGTCTCTCAGCTATAGGGGTAGTTAACTCCAGAGTTCACCTCATTAGCTTGAACTACTCCAGCTAGACCAGCAAGAGAGCATGTCTGTCTGCTTCTACGTGTTCCTTTATCATGAGGTGGCTTAAGACGCCTTTGATTTTGCTTTGATGCCTTTATCTATTTGCTGAGTTCTGCCTTGTACTTCCTTTCTTCCCCTCTCACTGCCTGCCAGTTTCACTAGGGCTGACTTGCACAGTCTGAAAGAGTTAAGTTGAACAACCTCTTTCAAACTCTGTCTCTTAGCCATATTGGTTTTATTCTGGTTTTTTTGGTCCTCATTTCTGTTTTATAATGCTTCTGAAGTAGTGTCCAGACCATAACCGAGGAGTTCTTTCCTTAATTTTAACTTCAGGTTTTTTTGTTTTGTCTTGTCTTGTCTTGTCTTGCTGAAATTTGACTTTGTGTTTTGAGTTTTGGTAGTTTTCCTCTTTCTGCTTGTTGCTATTACTGACTTAGGTATTGCTGTTGGTTGAAAGTGCCTGTATAGATCCCCTTGGCATACTTACTCCTTGGTTTGTCAGGAAGTTCCACTCAGGTTATTTTAATTAGCAAGAATTGGGACAGAAACATCTCTATTTTGTTAGTAGGAACTAAAATAGGAACAATGTTCTTGAGACAACAGTAGCTTAAAAAGCCTACAGAAGAGCAGGAATCACAGAGGAAATCATCAGACCTTGTTGATCCTCATATGAATCAAGTTTAACTTTCCAGTGTCATAGTCAAAAGACCACAACCTCTGTGGTTAGAGTTTTACAAGCTTACAAGTTGTACAAAATTCATCTTGGTCTTGCATAACAGCAATTGGAATTGGAGAAATATTGGCTACTAAAGTTTGACATAATTTTAAGACTAGCTAGAATTTTATTAAGAAATTAACTAGAACTACATTGCTGCAAATAAGAGCTGTTTCAGTCTATCTTTTATGATACGGAGCGGGTTTTTTTGCTTGTTTTGTTGTCATTTTGATCTGTTACTCCAGTAGGATATTACTGCATAAGCCACATCTTGACAGATCCAGTCAGTACTTGCTGTGGAGAGTGCAGGTGGGCACAGTGTGTGTGGGGGACACAGGGACACCAGGTGCCACAAAGATCTTCTGTGTTTGTGGGGTTTGCTGAGGGATGCATTTCTAGAAAACCAGGAGGTCTGGTTGGGAAGAGTCCACTGGAAAGCTTCCCCCACAAGCGCTTGCTCCTGCAGACCCCGTTGTTGGCAGGTGGGAATACTTTCCATGGAGCTTTCTGCAGCTAGTGGTTTTGGTTAGGCTTAGTAAAAGTGAGATGTTGCTTTTTGGTAGACTTAAAATTCTTGAAGCTGGAACTACTGTTAACATTTTTATAGGGTCCCCAAACAAAACTTTGTATGAGCTGATGGCGCTTTTTTTTTTTTTTTAATAGGTCTAAGCAAATGCTTGCATACTGCAGCTTGCTGAGAGTACATCTATTGCCATTGATGACAGATGGAAGTTGCTTACTCCCTTCAGAAGGGTCTATAGAAATTAGCTTTTCTTTTTTTCCCTTTCATATATGCATTGGTCCTTCTTCATGGAAGTACATCATGTCAAGTACAAACATGGTCATGACTACCTCAGGATTTAGTATGAGCTAATATCAATCTTACAGTTAATATAAAATGTATGTTGCTGTCTTCCTTTGCCAAGTCTCATTTGAACTTCCGTCTTCTCCACTCCTTGTCATCTTCTCACATGGTACAGTTTGTGAGAGTGTTTACTGCTTCTCCTCTGCCAATGTGCAAGGAGCATCCTTTTCTGTCTCCAGCCCCTTCTTGTGGACTCATTTATTCTGCCATATCCACAGAGTTGGTGTGTTTGTTGTAATTGCCCAAACATCCTTCCTGTGGCTTTCTTGGAGCTTTACTGTAACCTTCAATGGCAGATTTTCTTGGCCAGGAAGTATTTATTTTTGTTTCTTAGGCGGTACTGAGGCTCTTGGCACTTAGTAAACAGCAGCGGAAAGACGCTTGGCCTTTTCATAAGTCTGTTCAGTTAAAGTACGAATTATGTTAGATAAGCTTCCTACAATAGGAGCTTTTTAAATGATCTTATCCTTTCTTAATGGGCTACATTTTTGTTCTGTGAAAGGTGCATTTACATACAAAAGTGATGATTGACTAAACATGATGCATTTGAAAAAGCATGACCAAATGTATTTCAAAACTGAAAGGGTTCTTGCCTACAGCTCAATGCATGTAACACCTTATTTTCAGAACAGTGATAAATATGAACATTAAGTTCCTGTGAAGGAAATTTCTTACCATTAATTAACAAATTGATTCTTTTTAGAAACTTGGATGCCACAGCCATTTAAATATTTGCAAAGTAATTATGTGTTTTTTCAAAGTACTTGTTCTTACTGAGACCATCTCCTGCCCTGCATCAGTTATTTCTCAAGGTGACCAGGAGGGGAAGAGGCAGGAGCAGGGAACAAATCCAGGAGTGTAGCTGGAGTCAATTGACTAAAGCAGCAATTAAGACACGAGAAGGTGAGATGGTCTAGGGTAAGCTGTATAGGTCTTTCACCGAACCTGTCTCTACCACACCCCTTCCTCTGTGCCTTAAAATATGTTCTTATATATTTCTGGAGTTACTTGTGTCCTTTCCCTCCAATTTCAGAACTTCTTCATAAATGTTTCCCATAGTGAGGGAAATAGAAAGAGAGCACAGATGTTCCAGGTGAAGCTGTTTGAGAAATGATATGGAGTGGTGCAGGCTTGCTTTACTGAGGTCCAGGACAGTGTTTTTGTAACTGGGAATCACCACATTTGATGTGGAGAAAATAAACGAGATTTCTGCTTTAAACATGAGGGATTGGCTTGTCTTTTTTAGATGTTTTGAGCAGTAAACACAACAGCAGGGTAGGTATTTCCTACATGAATGCTAAATACAAAGAGAATACAAATACAGAAGAGTGATTCTTATGGGAGTACTACAGAAATCAGTTTTTAGCTGCTCAGTATTGAAAACATATTGATACATGCAAATATACAAGAAAAGGAACATGCCATGAGAATTAATTTCATCAGCTGTTGTGTTCAAATTGTCTCCAGCAGTCAGAGCATGTAGCTTTAAAACAAGTGTTTATGTAGTAATTTTCAGATGTGTGAATTATTACTCTTTGTTTTGCTTGCATACATCTACAAAATGTATTGGCAATTAACAAGTCAGCATTAATATTTTCAAGGCAAATTGTTTTTGAAGATACCTTTGCGCTGTGCTATATTCTAGCCTGTTCTTTTCTGAGTTGGCAGAAGTCATGGCTTGACACAGTTACTTTGCTGATGTTATCTTAAGCAGGTATGAAAAACTGCAGTTTGGTATGGCTACACTAGAGTGCAGAGAAGTTTTATAGTAAATTGAAAAAGTAAATAAATAAAAACTGGGTTTAATATTCAGTTAAACAATGCAGTTATGACTGTATTGCATTTAGCTCAAAAAAAAAAAAAACCCTATGTACTGTATCTGCAGTTCCTTTGAAATATTATATCACCTGCGGTAGAATGCTGAATGCTGCCTAAGCTTTGATTTGTTAAAGTTTCAGTTAAATAATGAACTAGGGTTGAAAAATTAACTTGACTGACAGTAAGCTACCACTATATATCAATGCTTTCTTCTGTCTGATCTGTCCTGTATGTTCACAGGACCTTTCCAAAGCATTCTTATTGGCCTAGTGTAATCTGCAGAATTTTGAGCAGCTCTTTAAACACACAAGTAGTAAGTTTTTTTAATATAAAATAACCTATGTAATTCTACTTTTACTGTCATGATTTGCTACTATACTATTCCGACTAGTTTATTTTCCTTGGATTTAGCCAATTTAATGAGATCCTGTCAGTTGTTTAATGAAGTTCAGTTTTTCTTTTGTTTTAATTAGTTAATTCAGCAATCAGTACAGTGCATTGGTATAGTAAACTGTTCATAGGATAATACATTTTTTTTTTTAAAAAAAAAAGCTGGCTGGATGGCCGGGCCCAAAGAGTTGTGGTGAACGGAGTTAAGTCCGGTTGGCGACCGGTCACGAGTGGTGTCCCCCAGGGCTCGGTCCCTCTCCTGTTTAACATCTTTATTGATGATCTAGACGAGGGGATTGAGTGCACCCTCAGTAAATTTGCAGATGACACCAGGTTGGGTGGGAGTGTTGATCTACTCGAGGGTAGGGAGGCCCTGCAGAGAGATCTGGACAGGCTGGAGCGATGGGCTAAGGCCAACTGGATGAGTTTCAATAAGGCCAAATGCCGGGTTCTGCACTTCAGCCACAACAACCCCCAGCAGCGCTACAGGCTTGGGGAGGAGTGGCTGGAGAGCTGCCAGTCAGAGAGGGACCTGGGGGTGTTGATTGACAGCTGGCTGAACATGAGCCAGCAGTGTGTCCAGGTGGCCATGAAGGCCAATGGCATCCTGGCTTGTATCAGAAATAACGTGGCCAGCAGGGACAGGGAAGGGATCTTACCCCTGTACTCAGCACTGGTGAGACCGCACCTCGATTACTGTGTTCAGTTTTGGGCCCCTCACTACAAAAAGGACATTGAATTACTCGAGCGTGTCCAGAGAAGGGCAACGAAGCTGGTGAAGGGTCTGGAGCACATGTCGTACGAGGAGCGGCTGAGGGAACTGTGGTTGTTTAGTCTGGAGAAGAGGAGGCTGAGGGGAGACCTCATCACCCTCTACAACTACCTGAAAGGAGGTGGCAGAGAGCTGGGGATGAGTCTCATAAACCAAGTAATAAGTGATAGCACAAGAGGGAATGGCCTCAAGTTGCACCAGGGAAGGTTTAGACTAGATATTAGGAAGCATTTCTTTACAGAACGGGTTGTTAGGCATTGGAATGGGCTGCCCAGGGCAGTGGTAGATTCCCCATCCCTGGAGGTGTTTTAAGAGTAGGGTCGACAAAGCGCTTAGGGACATGGTGTAGTTGGGAACTGTCAGTGTTAGGTTAATGATTGGACTAGATGGTCTTCAATGTCTTTTCCAACCTAGATGATTCTGTGATTCTGTGAAATAGGATCAGATCATGCAAATGCCTACCTCTGGGCTCTGTTAACAAGTTTAAAATTGCATTATTATATTTTGCCTTCCTAGAATTCTTTCACCACATGGTAGTGTTGGATTTCCTTTTGAATACTTTACAAAATCAAAATGTAGTTTTATTACATTCTTTTAAAATCAAGAACATTTAAGTAAACATAAATGGGATGATAATGTGCCAACTTTCAACTGAGGAATTCTTAGTTGTTTCATATACTCAATGTGTTATGTAGCTAAGTTTTTTGAGAAACAATATCATTAAACATTCTCCAAAAGAGGGAATAGTAGTGCGTAAAAGTTAAAGAAGAGCTGGTGGGTGTTTTTCTTGCTGTTGTAATCTGGGGAGCACAGTATAGTTTTGTCTTGCAACTTGTTTGAACTGCCAGCGACTGGTGTGTCTACCCAGTGCTGACTGCGTTGAATACCATTTCTGATAATTAAGGCAAGGTCTATTACTGCTTGCCAATTATGAAAATATAAAATCTGACATTTCAAGAAATAGCTATTAAATTTACCAATTTCAGAAAAGGCTTGTTTTATGACTGCTGTCCCTCTTCGGCTCAACAGAGAGACAAACTCCAGTACGGGGTTCCTGGTCTCTTTTTTCCTACTGACTGTAGAAAGAGAAAAGGGTGTCTGGCTTCCCAGTTATAAGCATAACCTTTGTGAATTCTCTCCTTAGTGTTGGAAGAAGTCTTAATTGTGGAGACCAAAACGACCTAGTTATAATCAACTACTTCAATCTTTCATGTATGTTGAGTACATATATGCAAATACAAATGTGGAAGATGGCTCATTCTGGCCTACTTTGATGGTGTTGCTCTCAAATGTGTTGCCTTAGTGCTTTTAGCCTGGATATGAGTCTTTTTGATTTCATAGTTTTCAGAAATAGTGTGCTCTTTCAATCCTGAAGTTGGCTGGATGTAGATTGGTTTTAGGTGGATGCACATGGGGAAAGAAAAGTTTGTTCCTACTGATTACTGTTAATGAATGGTCTGTAACCAGATTGGGGCTGTAATTTTATGGGGAAAATATGATTTCAAGGTTCTCCATGCAAATCAATATTTTTCCCACTTTGTACTCTGTGATAGGTATGTTTTAATCAGTTAAGCATAGTTTCATGTTTTAAATAAGTGCTATTTACTTTTTCTAAAGGAGTTTATCAGAACTTTGAATTTTTTTTGTTTCTGTTCACCTTAAAATGCTGAGCTAGAAAGTAGCTATTCAAGAGCTGGTCCAGGAATAGACTTAATGAATCTGTCTCAAGGGCAATGTCATATGCATCAGATGGAGGGGTAGATAATAGAGCAGGTATGACCTGATAGGTTTCGGTATCCAATTTTAATGTGCTGCCTGTCAGAGTGCTAGCTGACAGAGATGGAGTGGTGCCAAAACCAAAATGTTAC